>NC_141693.1:1490113228-1490726978 GCF_964263255.1 Lissotriton vulgaris
ATTCCAAAACCAGACAAACCACCCACCGAATGCACCTCCTATCGACCCATTTCCTTGCTCAACATTAAAGCGAAGATTTTGGCGAAACTCCTGGCCAGTCGTCTGACCCAGCACCTGCATGCCCTGATACATCCCGATCAATCGGGTTTCATGCCTCACAGGAGTACAGCACTGAACCTACGGAGAGTGCATGGGGTGCTGGCACGGGCGCATCGACTCTCAGACCCAGCTGTGATACTATCCCTAGACGCCAAAATGGCGTTCGATTTGGTAGAATGGGAATATTTATTCGCTGTCCTGACCCGAATGGGCTTCGGCCCAAAGTATCTTGCGTGGGTGCGGTTGCTGTACACATCACCGGTCGCGCAAGTGGTTGCGAATGGCCACATTTCGCCTCCATTCCCATTGGGGCGCGGAACTCGACAGGGGTGCCCGCTGTCACCCCTTCTCTTTGCATTGGTGTTAGAATCATTGGCAATCCTGCTTAGAGCAGCGCCACTGTTCCGAGGCATCACCTGGGAGGAAGGGTGGGAGGATAAAGTCTCGCTATATGCTGATGATATGCTAATCTACATGGTCAATCCAAACGAGGGGGTCCCAGCCCTACTGGCACTGTGCGATGAAAACGGCAGGGCGTCAGGGTATACCCTGAATTGGTCCAAATCCATACTGTACGTACTCAAGGGCCCGGACCCAATACTACAAGACGATTGCCCCCTAAAGGTAACTACCACCTCCTTTAAATATTTGGGAATTTTCATTACTACTGATGCTACGGAGTTCTATACCAAGAACTTGCAGACGTTAAATACTGGGCTACACTGCCGTTAACCCTCCTTGGACGGGCGGCATTATTTAAAATGATGGCTCTCCCAAGGTTTCTCTATGTGCTTGAAAACTCCCCTTGTATAGTGAACCCGCGATACTTCAAACAAGTCGCTGCACTGACATCCAGCTTGCTGTGGAGCAATGGCCCAGCACGAATAGCGCATGAAAAACTGGTGAAGGGCTGGTACGAAGGAGGGATTGCACTACCAAATCTCCAATTATATTATTGGGCATCCCAACTTAAAATAATCAATCACTGGATCCACATCCCTCGGGGGGACCCCGCATATAAGGCCGACTGGACACAACTGGGAACAGAAGGCATGCTCGCAGTGTTGTACAATTACTCGCGTGTTAAGACCCTACTCGGTCCAACATTTCATACGGCGACACTATGGCACACAGCACAATCTCGTCTGGGTTGGAAAGGGAAAATCACCAGGTTGACGCCACTGTGGGACAGTAAAGCGCTGGGAAACTTGAGGTCATGTAAGGGTTTCACGCAATGGGACCACATTGGGATCTCGGTGGTAGGAGACCTCTGGGACAAGGGCACGGTGATTGCATTCTCACAACTCCAACAACAATATGGTTTAGGCCCCAATGAAACATTTCGATATGTGCAGATCAGACACGCTCTATTACAGGCAATTCCACCCGAAACCACACTCCCTGACTCGTCACCTCTAGAGGACAGGCTACTAACGGAATTTATGGAACAAAAAGCGACCTCTCTCACGTATAAAAAACTAATTAACAACCTACCAGAACCCACACGGAAGCTTAAAGAGAGGTGGGTTAGGGAACTAGGTGAGATGGACGATACAGAGTGGAACGAGGCACTTGCATCATCCCGTGAGGTAGGCATATCGGCCAGGTTCCGTTTAGTGCAACTCAAGATTTTACACCGCACCTATTATACCAGAACACTCCTCCACAAAATACAGAGGGCACCACACCCATATTGCCTCAGGGGATGCGGGGAAGAGGGTACTCTGCTCCACACGCTATGGGACTGCCCCCAAATCCGAGACATTTGGAAGCAAATCATGCGCACAGTCTCCCAGGCCATTGAAGTGTCGGTCCTGCCTGAGCCCCGTAAGTGCCTGCTGAACATTTGGGACCCTAATGATCTGGACAGGTATGGACAGCTGTGGGTTACCTTGGCTGTGACTGTGGCTAAAAGGGACATCGCACAAAAATGGGGTGCCCCGGACCTACCTACAGTGGCAGGATGGATCAGAAATATGGACCTCCTAATGGTAAAAGAGAGGGCAGTCTATGTGCTGCGGGCCTGCCCCCGTAAATGGAATAAGGTGTGGTTGCCATGGAACAAATATAGGGGGGAACCGTGTGAACCCCTGCCGGAGGGTGAGGATTCGGAATCGGAGGAAGAAGAGGACTAGGGGGAAAGGGTACATGTCTTGTAAACTGGGGTGTGCTGGGAAGGTACGGGGATGCAATATTACCTTGGGGATAGTGCTGAACGTGTGAAATGGCCAACCACTGACTGTGAACAACTGTGATCCATTACCAAGTGAGGACTTTAGTTGGGTTTTATAGTTTTTAATGTTTCTACACGTTGAAGTTGTTAGGAATTGAAACATGTACCTAGAGTAAGCTGCTCATACGATAACATAAGGGTATGGAATGGAGATGAGAAAAACTCGATATATAGTAGTTACTCCTGGATGCTTAAGGCCAAAATCGAGGTACCGAATACTCTTTGTTGGAATACGGTGTATTTTCCTCATTACTCCTAAATGTTACACACTTGATACACGAGTACGAAATGCATATGTTAATGTGAATATATTTCTTGCATTCCTGACAATAAAGTTTTATAAAAAATAAAAAAAAACGGACCAATCCTTCTTCTCTACGATGGGGACAAAGTCTTCAGCGATAATTTTAAAGAAAATGCAGAAGGGACTATTATATCCTATGTGTAGTTATTCAGTATCATTATTTACAAATAAAATTGACTTGGACACCATGTTTTTGATGACAAAATCGAACCCTAAAACAAGGGGGAGTAACTAACTATTATGTTGTATATTAAAATGTGTTAAGACATAAGAGGTGCCAAGAGGAGTCAAATTTCTGGCTCCTCCAGAAGAAGGCGCTGGTCGCTGAAACGCGCGTCGAGAACTAATTTACCACTTTCTATTTTATGAATTAGCCTTTTGAGTAGTTAATAATTGTATGTATGTATTGTATTTTTTATTTATAAAGAATATTATTTTATATACAGTGATTAGATATTCCTTTGAAGAATTTTTTATGTATATGCCATTCTTGTACTTTCTGTATTTCTTTTTACTATATTTGTTAATAAAGATCAGAATTTGAAAAAAAAAAGTAAGGTAAGTGAAACCCACCGCCCCAAGGATGATTCTTATCACCAGGTTGGTGTGGTTATCACGAGTCAGTAAGAATTTAGATTCTAGAAGATCAGCCTGCAAAGATTGCAAAATGGCTGAATGTTTAGGCAGCCAGCACGATTTGGTAAAAGTAGGTTTATCAAAGCATACAAAGGCTTGATACACTGGGCCTATTGGGGAATGTAAGTACGCCCGAAATTCAAAAATCCTAGCAAGGTCTGTAATTTTTTCAGAGTTGTAGGTGCGTGCAACTGTGCGCATTTCTCCAGGAAGTGAGGAGCCAATCCTCGACCTTTTTTGTTGAGCTCATAGCCCAGGAACAACACTGTGTACTCTGCAATGTGAGACTTTGCAAAGTTGAATTTGTAACCGAAGTCCGCAAAGTTACAAATTATGCCGTCAACGCGACACAGATGCGCCCAAATTTTGTCGTCTGTGAGATAGATATCATCCACATACGAACACGCATCTGGGTCTACCCTCTCCAAGAGAGAGACAACACGGGCAGCAAACACACCCGGACTATTTTGTAGCCCATCGCTAGGCGTTTAAATTGGCGTTGTTTGCCACCACAGGTAAAACTGGTCCATTGGGAACTCAGACCATCCAAATTGTGGGCAAAAAATGTTTGGGATATGTCAAGTGTGGTTTTAAACCTTTTTCGCTCAAGACCATCCACTAAAGCAGAGCCGTGGGTATTCTGTACTGCACAGGTACGGCAATGCGAGTTTAAATCCTGGTAATCCAATACCAAACGGTACGAACCGTCCGGCTTGGTCACAGTAAAAAGTGGGTTATTCATTGGTGACACACAAGTTTCAATTACACCTTGATATTCCAATTGTTCAAGGATTTCCGTAACAGAAGCCTTAGCTTCACGTCGGATGGGATATTGAGGTTGAGGCTGTGGCAGAGACCGCAAGGGAATCTCGTGGTGTGGGAAAAATGTATTCCAACCACAGTGCGTACGGTACAGGGCAGGCTCGAGGGCCTTAGCCCACTCTTCTGCAAAATTCAGCGCATGCTCCTTCGAGACTGTGTGTGCGAAACTAGGGAGGATCACCTCCTCCCCTCTTGGAGCCGCGAGAACAAAAGGTGGGGGCCAGTCAGCCTCCGCTAACAAAATGTCATGGGTAGTTGTAACATTTTCCAAAAATACCCCTTTTATGGTACGTTGTATGTCAGCTTCAATTAAAAGGACTATTTCATAAAGTCTATCAGGGGGAGCTACTCTGGTATCAGCCGTCTCCACAACAACATATCGGTCAGTCGCTGTCACCTTCAGTAGTGGACGCAGGGCCCTCCCGCATTATGGTAACCTCCGCCGCGCTGTCCAGCAAGGTCAGAGCCCATGTCTGATTCCGACGCTACGTTCTCACTATCTGTGGCATATCTTGCTGTTAAAGCGGCAACTTTTTTCTTTTGAAACTGGGGTCTTTTTGGTGTTGATTCGTCCTGCTTGCCTTTACCGTCTTTCGGGCGGGGCTGGTCGCGTCCCTGCTGGCCACCCCGACCTCTGCCGCCTCCTCCACCACCGGTCGATGAGGCCGATGAGTCCTGAAAAGAACGAGGAGAGCGTTGTTCAGAAACCTGAAATCTATCAGGTTTTTTTTATTGTTGTGCGATCGCGCAAGTTATAAACACGTTCTGTAGGTGTAGGCACAGGAGATGCAGGACGTGGCGCCTGTTTCTGTTGTTGTTGTTTACCCTGTTTTTTGTTTTTTGGCCAATTTTGCTTTTTAGCCTTGGGCTGTTCGTCTGTTTCTGACTTTTGCCCTTGGGGTTGCTTCTTCTCTTTAGTAGAGGAAGGCTTGAAACCCAAACTATTACGGCCCACGGTTTTATAAGCCGCTGTAATAATCCTCGGTAACTGTCGGGGTTTATCGGCATCGGGAACAGCCTGCAACGCATTAGACACCTGAAAGCTTACCGCATCTCCCTTGACATTTGCAAGTACGAGATCAGAAACTACGTCAAAAGTGCTGCATAGGGGCGTGGCCAAGATGGCGGGGTG
Organism: Lissotriton vulgaris; assembly: GCF_964263255.1. Lineage (NCBI taxonomy): Eukaryota > Metazoa > Chordata > Amphibia > Caudata > Salamandridae > Lissotriton > Lissotriton vulgaris. The sequence goes on from NC_141693.1 coordinate 1,490,118,455, forward strand.
AGCGGACGCTTCCTCCCGTAGCTCCTCCGGCCCGGCTCAGCTCGAGCCTCCTTTCTTACGCTTCTCTCCCCCCGCTGATGCTCAGCGAGTGAGAGGAGTGTGCCGGAGTACTTGGCGCGCACATTGATGTCACTTTGGCCCTAATCGCCCCGGAGGAAGCACTTCGAAAGTTTGGTCAAAGATCGAGGCACGGAGGAGAGCCTGGGAGGCGGAGCGAACTGCAGTGCTGTCCAGACGCCTCGGCTGGGCCTGGTGCTGAAAGCTGACGATCCGGAGGGGATCGGACCCGCCGCGTACCGGAGGATAGCAGAGCCCTACGGGCGGGGTCTTGGTGACACGGAAGATTTTGGATTTGAGATTTGCGCCTTGGCCCCCCGACTAGCGACGGCGACACACTGCGCGGTGCAGGCCCCGGCCCCGTGAACGACAACCAGGGGCCTCAACGCTGAGATCGGCCCACCTGGGCCCCTCGGTAAAACTGTATGACATTGGCTGCGGACTTTCTTTGATCGCTGTATTCCGAGGGGACGCCGGCGGTGTCGCCAGCCCGGGCCGCTCTACCTGGCCCCGCCCTGCCGCCATCTTGTCCCCGAAGGGCTGGTGTTGGTGGCCTCCGTCGGTGCCTTTGGCTGGCGGGCGCTTGCTGTCGCCTCCGCTACTGAACTAACTTCCTGTGGGACGTGCTGAAGGGAGACCCCTGCTTTGGCTCCCGATCGCCGCCCTGGCTGGGTGCCGCGACTGGTAGTGCCCGGACCGGACCGCCATTTTGTCGCTTGTGGCGCAGCACCCTTGCTTGCGGAGCGGTCCCCACATCTGGCGCCCACCGGCGACTGGGCAACTCTGAGGTGGCCGGACCTGAGCCCGCTCGTCCACTGCAGCGACTACGATGACTGGGAGGGGCGGCTCGAGGAAGGGGGACCGCACCCTGCCGGATATGCTTGGCAGGGCCCAGCAGCTGCGGGACAGAACACAGCCGTCGCCGGGATCCTCCCGGGCCTCGGCGGATGCGGCTGGGGGCGAGCCACCGGTCACGAGGTCCTTTATGGAGGAACTGTTTAGCTCCCTCAAGGAAGACTTTCAAACGCTGAAGAGAGAAGTGGCCAGTGAGGTCCGTGAAGTACGCAGGGAAGTGGAGGGCCTTGGCGAGCGAGTTGAAACAGTAGAGACGGCGGGCCAGCGCCGGGATGACGAGATAGTCCATCTTCAACAGGATGTTCTCCGCCTCCGGGAGCAATGTGTCGAGCTCCAGGCCCACTCTGAAGACCTTGAGAACAGGTCCCGGCGGAACAACATCCGGGTGCGTGATGTCCCATCCGCGGACGAGGGGACCGACTTGGTGGCCTATCTACAGGACCTGTTTCGAGAGATCCTGGGGGAAGAAGCAGACTTCCCTGTCCGCATTGACAGAGCGCATAGGGTTGGTCGACAGCGCCAGTCATCGGCGCCCCCTCCGGACATTTTGGCATTCTTGCCCGATTTCCCGCTGAAAGAACGCATCATGGCGGAGGCCCGAAAGAAGCAGCCTATAACTTTCAGGGAGCGGCCTGTAGCGCTCTACCAAGACCTGTCCGCCATCACGCTGCAGAAGCGCAGGTCCTTCAGGATCGCCACTGACTTTCTGCGCGAACACGAGACGCCTTACTCCTGGGGACACCCTTTCCGTCTGATCTTTAGGTGGAACGGGGTGCTGCACCAACTACGCTCCCTACAAGACATCTGTGGGGTACTGGGGCTCACGGCCACAGAGGAGGACGGAGCTACACCGTCGTGGAGGCGCCCAGAGAGACGGAGCCGACGGAGGTCAACGAGGAGACAGTCGCCAGCGAGTGCAGGTCATCCTGATGCCCCTACTATCAGGGCGGACATGGCTGATGCTTTGAGGGCGGTGGCCAGGGACTTGGCCGACTCCAATGGCGTGGCCATGAAGGCCTAAATTCACTCCGGGGGGAGAGATTCTTAGCCTCCACGATGCTGGGTTTGGGGCCGTGGGTCAGGGGGGGGCGGCTGGAGGTGAGTGGCTGAACGTCCACTTTGCTGGTTTCTACGGACTTGCCCGTTTTGGGGCTTGACTGAGACAATGGGGTGTTTAAATTTGTTTTTGGCTAGTTGCCATGAGCGTGCTTTGGGAGGGTGTATGGGTTGTTTTGTTGTTGGAGGGGTCCCGTCCGATGTTGTCCATGCCCACGCTTGGCCTGTCCTGGCCTTTCCCGCGCGCCTGCCCCATGTGCCCCGCCCGCTGATCCCTTGCCTGCTACATAGCACTTCTGATCCCCGGGAGGAATGCCATCCTTAAAGGTAGTGACCCTTAATGTTAAGGGTCTGAATAACCCCGTGAAGCGAAGGGCGATCCTATCATTGCTGGAGGGGACGCAGGCGGATATATGCCTCTTGCAGGAGACCCATTTGCTGCCTAGGGATTGCCATAGGCTGCGCTCTGCCAAGTTCCCCACTCAGTTCTTCTCCTCAGCGGCGAACAAGACTGCGGGAGTAGCCATTCTTTTAGCGAGCTCCTTTAGAGGCGAGGTTCTGTACAAGTATGCCGAACACAAGGGGAGGCTCCTTGCATATTGCATGCGACTAGGGGGAATAGCTTTTACGGTTGGCTCAGTTTATAGCCCGAATGATCACCAGGATCGTTTCTTAGACTCAGTGTTGGTAGACGTCACTGCCTCTCCCGACCGCCATGTTATCCTGGGGGGGACCTTAACATTGTTTTCGACTCTGCTATGGACAGGTCGGCGCAACGCTCCCCGCAGACGGGGGAACTTTCCCGCGCGGTGAAGGATCGGCTTGTGGAGATGGATTTGCACGACCTTTGGCGCTCTATGCACCCCACTGATAGGGACTACTCCTACTTTTCCCATGCGCACCGCACTTACTCGCGGCTGGATTACCTCCTGGTGAGTGGACCGCTGTGCACTGCCGCCACAGCGGTGGACATTGGGGTCCTGTCTCTGTCCGACCATGCGCCAGTTTCCGGCGTTTTCAAGTGGCCGGGGGCCTCTCCCTCTCGGGGGACGTGGCGTCTTCGCGATACCCTTTTACATAAGAAGTCTGTTGTGAAGCGCATAGGGGAGGTCATTCAGGATTATCTGATTCACAATGGCAACTCCGACACGTCCCAAGCAACGCAGTGGGCAGCTTTGAAAGCGGTCCTCCGGGCGGAATTTATTTCCATCTCCTCAGCCGAAAATAAGGAACGGCAACGTAAGAGCGCGCAGGTCCGGGAGCTTGAGCAGGTCCATCGCCGCACAGGGGCTCCGAGAGTTTGGAGGCAATTGAAAGCGGCGAGGAAGCTCCTGTCGGCACTGGATCTTGACAGGGCGGAGTATGCCGCTTTACGCCTGAAGCATGCCTTTTACTCAGGGGGGGACAAGTGTGGTAAGCTCCTGGCCCACCGGCTCCGGGTCGCACAGCAGCGTAGTGTCGTGAAGGAACTGGTGGGCACGGACGGGGTTGTTGTTTCTGGTGACGCAGAGGTGGCGGAATCTTTTCGCAGCTTCTACGAAGCACTGTATGCTGGGGAGCCCTCCTCGCCGCGAGACGCCGAGGACTATTTGGAGTCAGTGGCCCTCCCGGTGCTGGATCCCGCCCAGGCGGACCATCTAGAGAGGGACATCCATGTTGAGGAAGTCATCTCCGCTATAGCGCGACTGAAGCATGGTAAGGCCCCGGGCCCGGATGGCTACACATCCTTGTTTTATAAGACCTTCTGCACCGCTGTGGCCCCAATCCTGGCTCGACTGTTTAACTCCTTCTCCGAGCCTGGCGTTATCCCACCGGACCTCCTGAACGCGACGGTATCGGTCATCCCGAAACCCGGGAAGGACCGGGCCTTGTGTGGTTCGTACAGGCCCATCTCACTCTTAAATGTCAACCTCAAGCTATATACGGGGATTCTAGCGTCCAGGCTTGGTCTACACCTACCGGGACTGGTGGAGGCGGACCAGGCTGGCTTCGTACCCGGTAGACAGACGGTGGACAACACCAAGAGGGTGACGCATGTACTAGAGAAGGCCTCGCGTATCCCGGGGGAGCGGATGCTGCTATCAGTTGATGCGGAGAAGGCCTTCGACAGAGTTCATTGGCCGTACCTCAAGCTGGTTCTCAGGAAACTGGGTATCGGCGAGAAGTTTCGCACCATGGTCTTCAACTGTTACAAAAGTCCTTCGGCGTCGGTGCGGGTCAATGGGTGTAGCTCCGGTAGTTTTGCCATCGAACGCGGTACGAGACAAGGTTGTCCCCTCTCGCCGCTTTTGTTCGCCCTCTACATGGAGCCGTTTGCTCAGAGGATTCGCAACAACCCGGACGCCATTGGGGTCAAGATGGGCCAATATGTCCACACGGTCAGCCTTTACGCGGACGATGTCCTGCTGACCCTAGACGACCCCAAGAGGTCGCTCCCTGCTTGCGTCCAGGAACTGGACGCCTTTGCGCGTGTGGCCGGCTTTAAAATGAATATGAGCAAGTCGGTGGCGTTGGATGTGTCACTGGCGGCGGATACCAGGAGGGACCTTCAGCGCCTTTTCCCCATGCAGTGGTCCTCGTCTACGGTGCCATACCTGGGGATCCTGCTGGCGCCCACACTGCCTGAGATGGTGACAGCCAATTACACTTCCCTCGGCAGGAAGATCAAGGAGGAACTTGGCCGCTGGAGCAAGGGCCTGCTGTCGTGGCTGGGTCGCATCACGGCGGTTAAGATGACGGTGCTGCCCCAGATTCTGTATCTCTTTCGCGCTCTACCTCTCCAACCCCCCGTGGGTTGGATACGGCAAACGCAGGCTGACATCTCCCGCTTCGTTTGGCAAGGCCGCAAGCCTCGGATGAAGAGGGTTCTCTCCACGCTTGCTCCGGAGGCGGGGGGTCTTGGTATCCCGGACCTCCGTAAATACTTTCAGGTGGCTCAATTGCGATACTTGGTGGAGTGGAGCAGATGGGAGTCCGACAAACACTGGCTTTTTCAAGACCAGGCGGTGGCGGGCCGCACCCTCCAGGAGGTTCCGTTCTTACGCCGCGCGCATCACCCTGCTAATCTCTACGCCTCTTTTGTTACGCGGGTCCCCCTGAGGGTGTGGGATGCGGTTTGCGAAACTCATGACCTGATCACCTTCCCCTCGCCGTTCACACCCATAGTGGGTAACCCGGACTTTGCCCCAGGGATGGAGCCGGTAGCCTTTTCCCATTGGGTGAGCGCGGGCTGTAGGGCGCTTTTCCAGATCTACGGGCCGGAGGGCGTGATTCCTTTCCAACATCTTCGACAGGAATTCGGCCTGACGGAGATGGACAGACTGCGCTATATGCAGGTCCGACACTGGGCTCTCCAACCCCAGGTGCGCGACACCGCTGCTCGCCAAATCACACCGTATGAGCGGTGGTTGGTGACCCGGACCTCGGACGCCAAGCTAATTACCGATCTGTATAAATTCCTTCAGCCCCCGACGTTCCACTATCATAACCCGGGGAGGGAGCGCTGGCACAGAGAATTGGGTAGGACACTCAGCCATAAGGAGTGGGACAAAATTGCATATCGGGCGCGGCACTCTGCATATCACACGGGACTTACGGAGACCTTCACTAAGGTGTCTACTTATTGGTACTACACCCCGGAGAGGCTGTATGAAATGCATAGACACACTGACAAGGGGTGCTGGCGGGGATGCGGACAGGAGGGTACCCTCTCACACATTCTTTGGGCTTGCCCGGTGCTGACCGCTTACTGGAAGGAGGTCTTGGATGAGGTGGATAGGCACTTTGAGATTGAGCTGCCGCGCTTCCCAGCGTATGTTTTGTTAGGCCTTCCTAATGATCTAATGTACCCGTTGAAGTCCCGCAGGGGTAGACAGATTGCAATTGCGCTAGGCTCAGCGGTCCAGAATATTCTTGTCCACTGGGTCACCACCACTGTCCCCTCCATTACGGGTTGGTTGCATAGGCTCTGGCAGGTGTTGGGAATGGAGAAGATGTCGCTTACAGTGGCTGGGGATGTAGATCAATTTGAGGAGCTATGGCAACCCTTCCTAGCACTACTGTCCACGGAATTCCGGAAGCTCACCTGCCCGAGGTACCTTCGACTTCTTAGGCGGACGCCACCGGCGACCCCGGTGGATTAGACTGCACAGGGGACAGGATCTTAGGGGATGGGGTGTGGGCTAATTGGGGCGGGTTATCCTAGTACAGGGCCATTGGACGGGGGAGTTGGGGTGTTGTTTTCTTTCTTTTTCCTTTATTGGGGGTGGGGGGGGATCAGAGGGACTGGGTTGTGCTTTGATGAATCGCTGATGGCTATCCGCGCTTGGCTTTGGATGGGGTGTTGAGGTGCACGCGAGGGTTACACAGATTGCTTATTTGCCTTACATTTATTGTATTTTTCTTCTGGACCACCGGACTACTTTTCGCCAACGCTCCTGAGATGCGCTTCTTCCTTACTATACTGTATGTAACCTTAACCTCCTATTCCCCTTCCCCATGTTTCTTTTGTCTTAATAAAAATGCTTTAAACCTAAAAGTGCTGCATAGCCTCATTCGCAATTCAACCGCTGCCTCAGGTCCGTGCTCATCTTGAACACGTTTGATGACCGAGGGAAGGACGGTCATTGACAGAGTACCGAAGCATCTCGTATACCCCACCGCAAAAATCTTACCCCAAGACTCACAGTCACAGCCTCTGGTATCAAGTCTTTAGGCAAACTAATTGTTAGAATCCTGTGTTATTCAACAGGAGTCGTGTTAGGAAATACCACCTCCAGCTGGTCAAACTTTTGGGCAAGCCAGAAAGGCATATCATCCTTATCCTGGGGACGCTTGCCCATCGCTGCGTTCATAGGCATCCGCAGAAATGTTTCCAGTGGGGGGCAACATTTTTAGTTCATCACCATCCTCTGACATGGTTGAGCACAAGTATTAAATACATTAAAAAACATCTAATAAGACAAAGAGCTTAAATAAACAAAGAAACCCATAGGGGGAAGAGAAAAATCTTGTGAGGCGCCACATCAGATGACCTGGCAACTACAATAAAACAGAGGGAAAAACTAAAAATGACCGGACAAAAACATTCTAAATCAGGTTGATGCAGTTCTAGAGCATGGGTACTCACAAACTTTCTCTAGGGGGCCAAATTTAAAGTGTGGTTTGTGGCCGAGGGCTGCACCGGTGGGGGCAGGGTCAGTGGGGAGGGGGTAGAGGATACAGCAACAAAAAAACTATGACGATGCGGTTGAACACAGGTCCCTGCAGCGGACGCCTTCGTCCACTTAGCCACCAGACCCGGCATACACACATCTTTCTTTCTCTCTTTCTCGCGCTCTCTCTGTCTCTGTCTCCCTCCCTCTCTCTCTCTCCCTCTCCGTCTTCCTCTATCTCACTCACTCTGTCTGTCTATCTCTCTCTCCCTCGCTCTCTCTCTGTCTCCCTCCCTCTCTCTCCCTGTCTCCCTCCCTCTCTCTCCCTCTGTCTCCCTCCCCCTCTCTCCCTCCCCCTCTCTCCCTCTGACTCCCTCCCTCTGTCCCCCTCCCTCTGTCTCCCTCCCTCCCTCCGTCTGTCTCTCTCCCTCTTTCTGTCTACCTCCCTCTGTCGCCCTCCTCCCTCTGTCTGTCTCCCTCTGTCTGCTTCCCTCTGTCTGTCGCCCTTTTTCTGTCGCCCTCTGTCTGTCTCCCTCCCTCTGTCTCCCTCTCTCTCTTTCTGTCTCCTTCTCTCTCCCTCTCTCTCCCTCCCTCTGGCTCCCTCCCTCAGTCTCTGTCCCTCAGTCTCCCTCCCTCTGCCTCCCTCCGGCTGTCTGTCTCCCTCCCTGTCTCCCTCTCTCTCTGTCTCCCTCTCTCTCTGTCTCCCACTCTATGTCTCCCTCTCCCTCTGTCTCCCTCTGCCTCCCTCCTTCTGTCTCCCTCTCTCTATCTTTCCCTCTCTCTCTCTGTCTGTCTCCCTCCCTCCCTCTGTCTGTCTCCCTCTGTCTCTCTCTCTCTGTCACCCCCTACCTCTGTCTGTCGCCCTCTGTCTCCCTCCTTCTGTCTCCAACCCTCTCTCTCTCTTTCTCTCTCTCTCTCTCTCCCTCCCTCTGTCTCCTACCCTCTCTCTTTCTCTCTCTCGCTCTCTCTCTCTCCCTCTGTCTCCCGTCCGATCGGTCTCCCTCTCTCTCTGTCTTCCTCTGTCTGTCTCTGTCTCCCTCCCTTGGTCTCCCTCCCTTGGTCTCCTTCCCTCGGCCTCCCTTCCTCTGTCTCCCTCCCTCTGTATCCCTCCCTCCCTCTGTCTACCGCCCTATCTGTCTCCCTCTCCCTCTGTCTCCCTCTGTCTGTCTTTGTCTCCCTCCCTCGGTCTCCTTCCCTCGGTCTCCTTCCCTCGGTCTCCTTCCCTCGGTCTCCTTCCCTCGGTCTCCCTCCCTCGGTCTGCCTCCCTCGGTCTGCCTCCCTCTGTCTCCATCCCTGGCTCCCTCCCTGTCTCTCTCCTTCTGCCTCCCTCTCTCTCTGTCTCCCTCTGCCTCCGTCTCCCTCATTCTGTCTCCCTCTCTCTGTCTGTCTCCCTCTCTCTTAGTCTCCCTCTCTCTGTCTGTCTCCCTCTTTTTGTGTTCCTCTCTCTCAGTCTCCCTCTCTTTCCCTCTCTCTGTCTCTCTCACTCTGTCTGTCTCTGTATCCCACCCTGTATCTCCCTCTATCTGTCTCCCTGTCTGTCTGTCTCCCTCCCTCTGTCGCCCCCTTCCCTCTGTCTGTCTCCCTCTGTCTGTCGCCCTCTGTCTCCCTCCATCTCCCTCCCTCATTGTGCTTTTCTATAATTATGTCCCCCCCTCTCGCCTCTTTTCCTATCTTCTCTCGTCAATCATTTCTCCCTCTTTCCTCCCCCCTCTCTGTTTGTCTCTACTCCCCACTACGTCTCTTATTTTTCCTTTTGGTCCGGTCTCTCTCTTTATCTCTCCTCTGCTCTTACGTCTCCCTTGGCCACAACATGGAGGTTTAATTACATTTTTCACTACATTGTCAAAATCGAATTTTCATTTTTAGTCATATTGTTCTTTAAATGTAGTTATTTCAGTCCTTTTTCACTGTTAGCTGTATACAGCATGCTCCCCATTGCACAAACGGATGGAATTTCATCAGAAAGTTTCAATTTCTATCTGGTCTGTCACTTCACAGTTTTTAAACTAAGAATATTTGCACTAACCCCGCTCCCCAAACGCCCCCCACCCGCGCCCCGTAGCTTTTTATCTGATTGTTGTGGCTGCTGTGAGGCACTAAAGCTCCCGTCCCCTGCATAAGACTTGCTAATTGCGCTGCTCATCTCCTGAGGCCTGGGATGGGCGGAGATGCTCCATGCTGTGCCTCCTCTGCCGGCCCATTGTCATTCTGCCCATGACAATGGACCGGCCTCACTCTGTGACCTGCTGAGAGTCACACTCGGCGCTGTAGCGACCTTTCAGGTAGGAAAGTTGGCCCAGGTATGTGGGCCCATCCTCTAGAACCGGGCCTGGATCCAGGGGGGCCAAGCGCCCCCTCTTGCCCCCCCCCCCCCTCCGGACGCCCATGACTGCGTTGACCATCACTGGACTAAGCTTCATTCCGCTCGGTCCGGCTGGAAGCACCGCAACACCCGGAGCCCCACCCGGGAGATTGCGGGTAATGTATTGTACTAACGACCTAATAACGGCAATCGCAACTGTATGTAGTCGTCTTAGATCAGCATGGGGACACGCTCCTGCTTGAGGATGCGGTGTAAATCCAGCCAAAAGAGGCCAAGTAGCGCCTGGAATGGACAAAGGACCTAATCTTGTTACTGTTAATGAGTGGGGTAGGGCGCCATTAAACCAAACTCTGTGCTGCCAAGCATTAATTGGAACTTCCTGTGTGCTATACGGAACATATTCGCTGGGCACGGCTCTGTGAGTATACGTGTCGAACACACCACTATTTGCGTTCACAGCAGGGAAGGTCACCCACGAGTAGAAAGTCTCAAAAGGGTAAGCTACTTCCGCACTCACAACCTTAATAACTACCATGCCCTCCAGGGTGACGTTATAAGCCTGCAAATGATTGCGGACCGCAATGCGACTATGCTGCGGTATGTCAACGTCACCCATAAGGACACAGTAAGAAAGTGGTACAATGAAGAGCCTATGTAGCACAACTGGGGAGCAATTCAAAAGGAAACCGTTTGAAAAGATTCAAGCTTGAAAAGGCCTATATAATTATAGGTAGGTTTGTCAGACACCACTGTTATCCGGAAACAATAGTAAAGGGGTTAAGGACTAAATGAAGTACTACTCAAGTGTCATGTAATAAGACCACCAACAGTTGGGTGCCATGTCGCAGGGATTCTGCTCCTACACAGAACTGTGCATAGAGACTTGGAACCTCAGTGAATTAGGGTGTGCCCAAAACTCACCTTAGTATCCCCTACCAGACTAGCAATCAGTGTATCATTGGTTCTTCCATACCCCCAATGATTAGACAACCCAGAACATGAACTTAGAATACCTCAGGCAACGTGGAGCACATGAGCACTCTTTCGTTATACTATCATACCAGTCCAAAACGAGGAGTAAATGAAGACACGTGCAAGTTTGAAATATTTATTTCTAGTGCCGTGTTCTCAAGCGCAGTATCTTAGCTAATACAAGCAAAAATATTATAAGCAACAAGGTCATCAGCATAGTTACTATTCCATAGAATACAAAGGGGGAAAGCATATTAAAATGCTAAAGGGAAGAAGGCTAAATTACACCTCAGTCTTACCCTCCCTTGCTAGTATATTATATTATATCTACAGAAGGTCTCTTTGGGTTTACAAGGATGGCCCCATACCTCTGGTCCTAGTAGAAAGGTATCACATCATTTTCTACACCAGCTCGCTGCATGTGAATGTTCTCCATGTGTGTCTGCATGCTTTGCGAAGTACATTATTAAACACGCCAAAATTAGAGGTGGCCACAGCTGCTTATGTGTTATGTCTAGGACTTGCGCTGATCAGACCGAACAACAGCCACTGTGTTGAAATAACCTTGAAGGCCTCGGCACTCCCTGTTCAGACATAGCTTACCAAGCAAAGCTGGTGCAATAGGAAAACATATTATTCTCGTGTGAAGCAAAACATTCTGCTAGACTCTAAACATTAATAATATTATGTGCTGTGTGCAAAAGCAGCAGAAAGGAAAAATGGCGTTTAAACTTCTAATAAGCTTATGCTAACTTAACACAGTGTAGAGGCAAAGCACATCTCCATGACATTACTTGTATTTTTTATGTTAAGCATCTTTGCTATGACAGTGCGCCATTTGACAGTTTTTCTGCCAGGATATCACTGGGTGTAATTCATCATTCCTAAAACAGTTTGCATTATGGTAGTGGTGCTTCAGGGTTTTCCCAGGCAGTGGTCCACTGGCCACACTTCCAGCTCCTTCATTCTGCCACTACCAACACCCTTCATCACGCGCTTCTCATATTGATGTTGACTATACGGTGAAAGGTCATTACATCGCAGTAAGTACCTTGTGGGGTATTATTTCATCCTAGCCAGAGCATGGACCAAATATTTCTTCCCTGCAGAGTGTCCTTCTGATGTTATGCACGAGGAGAACTTTTTAAAAATGTTATTTGTAGCACCCTATACAAATGCATGTGTTGTCATCCCAGCTCCCACACTTCGCATTGTGGTGGGCCTGTCCCCCTCTGCATTTCTCCTGCTTTCCATCGTCTTGCTGCCCCCTCTTGCCCTCCTTCTGCTGTTGTTCATCTTGTTACCCCTCCCAACTTCCTCCTGCTGTCCATCTGTAACAATGACAGTCAATGCCCTCAGGATCGGGTCGATGCACAAAAGGGTCCACCTCTCGATAGCCTCAAGTCTGTGTGCTACTGTAGCACAGACATTTGAGGTGATCAAGTAAGGGAAGGAAAGGGAATAGGACAGCTGGGAAGGAGACCTGGAATAAGCACAACATACATTAATCACTCCACACATTGTTCAACATAATAAATATGTTCCCTATACCTTAAGCTTTACCTGTAACAAAACAAAATATTTCTGATCTTGTAATTACAAGATGAGGTAGAGACTGTTTCAAAAGTAGTATATGCATCCTTATGCTTGTCTAATGACCAAGCTAAAAAATAAGAAGTAGATGTCATGTACTTATAGTATTCACACTCAAATGCATAGTACCTCTAGATGAGGAAATTTATACCCACCAAAAACAAATAGAAACTGTGCCTCACAGAGGAAGACCTAAACTTCCTGGACTTCACTTGACCCCCTGTTAAGTTTAGGAAAACAACAAAACAAAATAAACCAAATGTGAAAATCGTCATGAGAGAACCCTTTTTCCAAGCACTGCTGTTCTTCCAAAAAAAATGAATTAATTCTGTTAAACAATCCACATATATTTCATCATGCCCTAGCCGTTAGTGCTGTCTGGAGCGGAGAACCTCTGGGAGCGGAGAGCGAGGTCCTGTACCCTGAGGACAGCCGTAAGCCGGAGGGAGCCTGACCGAGCCTTATCCCCGATAGCTGTGACTCTCCTAGAGGAGAGGCTGAAACTCAGGGTCAGGCCTGCGGCCTCGAGACCAGTGAGTGCAGTGTGTGCTGAGGGAGCTGTGACGCATTGCCATCTACGCCGCCATTGTTGCCATTGTTGCTCCCACTGCCGGATTCTTCTGTTGGGGACTGCAGGTGCCAGAGATCATTGCCGCTAGGAGGGAGGGGCCTCCAAAGCTCTGATTGTCTCCTGCGGCACACAGCGCCGTCTTTGTAGATGCCGCTTCCTGGTTCTTCTGTTGTTCTGTGGGGGGCTGCAGTTCCCAGAGTGCATTGCCTCTCAGTGCTTAAAAGCGCCAACTGTCTCCCTGCGCCTGTCCATCGACAGGAAGAGGCAGGGCAGGGCCACTCCCCTTGGTCCTACTATGAGGGCATTGACAATTGAGTGGACGTTAATCCAGGTGACCAGGTACTTTGACCATAAGGAGACTTGGGGCACTTGTTTGGCTCTAATTTTCTCTTGTTTACCTTTTTTCCCCTATTTACATCTTATTTCAATCTTTGGGAACAAACTATTGGATTAGCGAGATGGGAAAGCGTAAGGCCACAGAAGGGGCACCTAGGGCACCGAAGGGGAAAAAAATGGCAACTCAGAAAGTGGACAGTGGTGTAATAGATAGAATCGACTCACTTATAACAGAGTGCACTGACATTATTTCTTCTGGCACAATAAACTCAAGTACATTGGTCCCTCCCAGTGTCCCAGTAAAGCGTCTTCATAAAATGTTTGAAAAACCTGATCCTAAATCCCAAGTGTTAATGCCCAAGGAGAGTGAGGAAAATGAGGGCTCGCCACACCACATTTGCAAAAGTCTCTCTGGAGCCCAAGAGTTACAAAGGATAGATTGCAGCAAGAGATGTTTTGTTCTGAGTATTGATGATATCAACATAATCTCCTACACCGATGACACCCAGCTGATCATTTCCCTCACCAAAGACCCCCACACTGCCAAAATCAACCTCCACGAAGGAATGAAGGACGTCGCCGAATGGATGAAGAACAGCCGACTGAAGGTGAACTCAGACAAGATGGAGGTCCTCATCCTTGGCCCCACCCCCTCAGCCTGGGAAGACTCCTGGTGGCAGACATCACTAGGAACAGCACCAACACCCACCGACCATGCACGCAACTTAGGGGTCATCTTCGACGCCACCCTCTCCATGACTAAGCAGGTCAGCACTGTCTCCTCATCCTGCTTCAACACCCTCCGAAAGCTCTGCAGGATCTTCAAGTGGATCCCCACCGAAACAAGAAAAACAGTCACCCAGGCCCTCGTCACCAGCAGGCTGGACTACAGATATGCCCTCTACGCAGGAACGTCGGCCAAGCTCCTGAGACGGCTGCAACGCATCCAGAACGCCTCGGCACGCCTGATCCTCGACATCCCCCGCCGCAGCCCCATCACCCCCCTCCTGAGACCTGCAGTGGCTCCCCGTCAACAAGAGTGTCACCTTCAAGCTCCTCCTCCATGCACACAAAGCTCTCCACAACACTGGCCTAGCATACCTCAACAGACGACTCCGCTTCTACACCCCCACCCGCCAGCTCCCCTCCACAGGCCTCGCCCTCACCACAGTCCCTCGCATCCGAAGAACGACTGCCGCCGGCAGATCCTTCTCCCACCTCGCCGCCAAGACCTGGAACACCCTCCCCACTAAACTACGGCAGACCCAAGACCTACTGGCCTCAGAAGACTCCCCAAGACCTGGCTCTTCTATCAGTAGCTGCACCCGTTCCCCCCACCCAGCGCCTTGAGACCCTCACGGGTATGTAGTGCGCTTTATAAATGTCTTGATTTATTGATGGATACGGAAACAGAGAGCAGTGTATCTACAAGAAAAGACTGTGTGAACTCAGAGATTGTTATGATGCTAAGGAGCTTGATGGAGGTCATCCAAGATCTAAAAGAGCAGTTTAAAATCCTTCTTGCTATTGTGGGAAGTCGTGATGAGGGACACACTAAAACAAATATGTGTTGTTGCAGAGGGGGTTGGGGGAGAGGGTGAGGGTAGATGCACTCTGGCAAAGCAAAAAATATATCCAGTCTACTGGATTTGTGCCTCACACCACCAAACCCAGGTGTCCCACCTCACATAGCCCAATCCGTAATGCAAAGTCACCAGCGAACCAGTGGGGATACGATGCCAGCTCAGGGACTGCTTGGAGGGTATTGGCATGAGGGGTTGCAGTGGATGGGGAAGCAGGGACTACGTGCTACCCTCCCCCTCTCAGTTAGACCTTGGTGGCTGAGAACCGGGGCCTTCAGGGGGTGTGGTGGTGGGCAGATGTCTTTGCATAAGGTTGAATTAAGGGGGATCCGCTGTCCCCTAGGTATCCTCTGAACTTTATGGTATCTAATAAGTGTACTAGCGTGTAACCGCTGATTGATTTCTCTCTTGGCTGTGAAGAGTAACTGACGGATATTAGATTGTACAGATCCGGTGCTGGATGAGACGCATTCTGGCTCTTGGACAAGCGAGTATATTCTGTTAGTGCCTTCTGCGGAAAATTCGAACCTGTCTGCTTTGTTGCCTGTTAAGTTTGCAAATTCTGTATAAGACATGTTGTTTCGTGGGTGCAAAAACGGTGTGGACATACGTGGGCAAAACAGAACGTAAAATTAAAGTTAGACTCACAGAGCATCGGAGCAATATTCGCAATAAAAATCTGAAATCCTGTGTGGCAGCACACTTTGTTAATCAATCCCATAACGCCAGCCAAATTCGGTTCCTGGTTTTGGAGGTCGTGATTGAAGGTCGAGATAACAAAAAGTTCCTATTACAACGTGAACTTTTTTGGATGCATAAATTAAACGCCCTATATCCAAAAGGGCTTAATGAGAGACTGGAATACAGCTGTTTCTTATGACTTTTCATGACTTGATATTACCCCACTGATTTGATTTCCCTCTGACCCTGTACAGCCGTACTTTTTCCTTTATATTTTTTTGTATTTATTTTTTTGTACTTTTTGTGTACAAATGTAGTGTTGCTATTGAATGTCTTTGATTGTTTGTGCATTCAACCTTTTTTCATTATGTTTATTCTCACATACACCACATTTTTTCTTCATTGGACTACCCTTGTCTCAGGTTTTCTTCAGTCCCACTTGTTTTTCGAGTATTTAATCTACTTTTCAGTTTCCCCATTATTTACTTGTTGTTCGCTGCCTTTATTGGTTGCATGCCCGCGGTTTTTTGAATCCTCTTCACAGTCTTTATTGCTTATCTCCGGGAAGACGTCTTTTTTTTTTGCAGTATGGCCGGACCGCGTATTGCAGTCCTCTTTCGTTGTTTACATTTTACTTTGTTCAAATTCCCCTCGCGTCTTCCGGGTTTTGCTCCGAGAAGACGCCGAAACTACTGCACGTATGCCGGCATTTTAATATTCTCGTATGCGTTGTTGAGGTGAGTGTTCACCCGTTTTACACGCACGAATTATTGCTTAACATTTATTTTTCTGACACATTTAATTGCTTGAAGCACCACGTTTTTCGTACCGTTTTTCGTAACGATTTACGCCACCATCTGTAAGATAAATCTTAAATACACGGTCAATCCAGATCATTGATGACTTGTGCGGCATATCACCCAGTTCGCTCCAATGTGCTCAGCACTTCACGCATTGATTAACAACACATCGTACGTTCCGACACGCTGGCCACTCACCTTCGGATTATTGGATATATTTTTTCATAACCGCTTTCTTTCACAGCTTGTATAACTTGGCACTTTGACACTGGAATAGTTTCACTTAGACACTTGGTGACCATAACCCACATGCTCATTCCGCGCTCATTTTGAGCACTTCACCCATTTTTCACTGTAGATTTAGCTATCTTTTAGTTACTATGAGTTGCCCTCTGGCCCTAGGATAAAGATCTTAGTACTTCTATATATCTTTTCTCTAGAACATTCCCCCTGAAGAAGAGCCACCGGCTCGAAATGCATCGGGACAGATGTCTCAGCGTACCGCCTTTTTGATGAATAATTGAACAATTTGGATGTTTTATCTTTGATCTACTATTGGATATTTTATCATATGACGGAATATGATTTAACCAACAATGAAATAAAAATGGCATTAATCTAAGTTATCTTACTGTTTGGATCTTAAAGTTAATTACTCAGTTGGCGATTCATCGCCTCCAGGTGTGCTGTGGAATTCACCCTTACACGGAGTAAGGTCTTCTAGCCTTTATCATAAGCACAGCACAGTCGACTTGCCCAGCGCAACGTGACAAGGCTGAGTGATCTTACCATGGCAGAAACCTGTGACTCTAATCAAAGAGAGGGACCCAATAACCAAAGGGGTTGGGTACCAGCAAAGACAATGGTCAAAAAAGAAACCCCCTTTGGGTAAAATCACTCATCCAAAATACGTTTTGTCAAAAGACACTAATTACACAAATAGAATTAAACAAAGAGGAAATGTTAAAATAACAAAATTAGAAAATATATATGCAATTTATTCAAAAAAGTATATTAAAAACATGTCAGGTATCATTTATAGCATAATCAGCCCTATCAGAAATACATTTCTAATCCATTGAATAAAAACAATAAAACAATTGCAAAGTTACAATATCATAAAAAACTCGTAAAAAATGGGAACAGCTTAAAGGAAAGATAATTCCTATTGGAAGTGGGAGAGTACAATAGTAACAAAGAGAGATCAATTTTGATTCATATTTTAGATTTCATTCAGAATAATTGTCTCAAGAGCTTAATGTACTGTCCACTCATATAGGCATCTACGCGTTTCGGTGGGCAATCAGTTAGTAGCCAGCACCTTCTTCAGGAAAAAAAAACATTTCATTCCCATTTAACAAATACACATCTGTAAAAAACAATTGAAAAAAAATTCATCAAAATCTCCTAACACAGAAATACATACATGTAAAGACCATATTTGTACATAACTTCATTGTTCAAGAATTAAGCACATAATATTTACTAAGCCTACCAATATGGCAAAAAGCGCGCAACAGTCATTCTCGCAAGTCATGCATACATCTGATGTATATATACTTGTAAGAGCATGTCAGCTTCCAGACATTGGTATATAGGGGGAAGATAGCAACCTCATATACTACCAAAAAGATGCCCTGCCTTTATTCAGTATGGAGTCACCTATTCATATGTCTATTCATAATGTATTATCGATCAGTATGCATGTCCTAATAAATATTGCATCTAAACGCAAGTATTTACTAAAGAGGACTTAAGGCATTATAATTCAAACATTTATATTTTAGTCTAATAGCAGGTGCTCACACATAAACCCAGAGGGGACCTAAAACACTGTAATAAAACGGGTTAAGATTTCAACTTGGTACCTTCAATTCTGGGGCTGAAGAAACCTCCTGTATTTAGATAATTGGTGTTATAGAAAATCTGTCAATATCTGCAGAGGGGGAATAAAGAATCAGAGAACATATCCCCAATTAATTCCAGTCTACAGATGCTATCTTGTATGTATATACCTTCATTAAATTATTAAACAAACCTCTATCACACTAATAAAACCTGCAGACTCTTGGCAGCGAGGTAGTCATTCAATGTTCTTTACATTGATTGTCAAGAGCTCTGAAAAAGATTTTTATATAATAGACATCACTATCTAAGCCTGAAAACGACACCAGATATTGGTAGTGATCATCTAGGCATAAACCAGGATCAAGCCCATCTCATAATACTAAATTTACTCGTTGCCCAGCAATATTTAAATAAAGGGTCACACCTGACTTATTAATAATCAAATCAGAGACTGAAGATTCAATAGCCATCTCCTTGACTGTTAAAAAGGGTCGAAACAGTGACTCAAATTGTCTACAGGCATTTCCCTTGCCGCATATCTGTACACCTTCCTATTATTAATAAGCCTGTCTACATCACTATATTATAAGCATAACATCTGAATGATAGAAATATTGTACTTACATTTAGTATATATTAAAGTTCCACATATTTAGATAAGAACGGCAACACACACGTGATCTAGTCCCTTCAGCGTGTAAAACTTGCCCGATAGTCCCGGTGTATAAAGAACATAAAAACCAGCTGCGATATCTACAGAAAAAAACCTTCTCTCTATCTAGTTATTATCACTCATATTAACGGGCATATCATCTATATAATACGAGTGTTATACTTACATTCAGCAAGAATTAAGATACTACATATTTTAACAGGAACGGCCACTCACACATGATCCTAGTCCCTTCCATGTTTAAAGCTTGCCCAATAATTCCGATATATTTAAAAATAGGAGTACCGCCAGCGGTCCATCTAGAAAAAGAGAACAATACATTCAACCATTATCTCTATCTACTGCTAAACAAAGCGTATACCCACATCATGCAGGGATAGAGATACTAAAGACAACGCTTCACATACCTGTAAATATCAATAATCAGCACATGGGGCACATGCCTCCAGCAGTTAGGAATAACAAACTAAACGCTACTGTGTTTGAGCACGGTTTAAATACTCGTGTTGCACAGCAAAATCGTCCGTACGCCGTATATTTGATTGCCCCATATTCAGTTTCGGATTCGCGGCCCGGCAAGAACCATTTCCGGTCGACGCATAGAACAACTAGCGCGACAATTAGAGCGGAGCAAAAATGGCCGAACGCCGCATATTCAATTTCCGATTTGCGGCCTGGCAAGAACCATTTCCATTCGACGCATAGAACAACTAGCGTGACAACTAGAGAGGAGATGGACACTCGCGCAAATAAGGACTCTCACACAACTCTGAATATAGTATAAAAGGTCACCTTTATTACCAGGACAGCCAAAGACAGACCCGCAACATAACTTTTCCAACAAACTTTATCTTTATTTATTTCTCCAAACCTTTATATAACCCTTTCCTTTTTCCAATTCTTTCTTTTCCGATAACATAACTTGTTTTGATACCATCCTTGAGTTTTCCTTCTTCTTTTTCCATCTCTTCCCCCACCTACCCTCCCAAGCCCTCCCCCTTAGAGAAAGGATGAATCCGCTCTAGATTATCCAATCCCCATCACACACGCCGACGAGACAACAAAAGAGTCTGCCTGAGTTGTCCTGAGGTGACATCCTGACACTTTGACCTGACTCAAGAGGTAGGCATGTCTGCACGACTTTATGATCAAACTGCGAAAACCTTTCTTTGCAGCTTTTTTTTTTTTTTTTTTTGACAACGTAAAGACACCACAGACACAACAAAAACACCAACCCTTGATTTGTTGAAATCAGGGCGGGTGGGTGGGTCAAAAAGCGACTCCACCGTTCACCTCACTCGCTCAGAGTGACGTCGCCCTCCCTCCCCACCCCTCACTTGACCCTAAACCCCTCCCACCACCCAATCAGGTCGCGTGAGGTCGTCCCTCGCGCGAAATCCCCCAGGGGGACATTGGCTTTGCCAAGTGCCCCTGGGGGCCCATCGCGCAAATAAGGACTCTCACACAACTCTGAATATAGTATAAAAGGTCACCTTTATTACCAGGACAGCCAAAGACAGACCCGCAACATAACTTTTCCAACAAACTTTATCTTTATTTATTTCTCCAAACCTTTATATAACCCTTTCCTTTTTCCAATTCTTTCTTTTCCGATAACATAACTTGTTTTGATACCATCCTTGAGTTTTCCTTCTTCTTTTTCCATCTCTTCCCCCACCTACCCTCCCAAGCCCTCCCCCTTAGAGAAAGGATGAATCCGCTCTAGATTATCCAATCCCCATCACACACGCCACCCAGGAAAACCCTTGAGTTTTCCTGCCCCACCCTCAGAAAACCCTCCCCTAATGTAGAAAAATAGTCCGCTCAAGACAATACCTAATGACAGAGAAGGAAAAACTTTATTTCCCCAACTTCTTCCCTTCCTTACTTTGGTTTGGAGCACCACAAATCGACACACCAGAGGTTGGCCAAAGTATCTCTGAGCTCCATCAAGTAGTATGACTGCCCCATTTGTGATAGATGAACCCCGTCTTCCCTTAACAAGTGCATCATTTCACCATTAAAATGCTCATGGGCAATGACCGTAATTCCCATTGCCACGCAGTATGTCTTCAATGCTTTGTTAACTTTCTTGTGGGCCCTCTCAACCGCGGCATGAACCCTGGCACCCCTCCACTGGCTCCTGTACAGAAATTCTGTCCACACAAGCCTGGCCCCTTGCCATCTGTCCTTAATCACAGCCAAATCCAGCTTCATCTGTTTGATTAAAGCAAGACCTGAACACTCCACCAAGTCATTTTCCCCCAAATGTAGGATCAACAGATCTGGAATGCCCCACACTTCAGCCATTTTGTTCAATACCGAAAACAACTCTCCCCATTTCATTCCCCCTAAGCCCTTCCAAATCACCTCATGGTCATTGCCATATAGTCCCAGCCCTCTCCCACACAGCTGCTGTTCGGCAAAGTTCGCAGCCCACTTTACTATAGAATGGCCGACAATCCATGTCCTCTTTTTTCGAGGAAAATCCGCCACTCGACCTGTGATGGAAAAAGTAACATTAACTACCTGACTTCTACAATGAGTAACTTATTTTTTTTTTTTTTTTTTACAACCGAACATATTTAAAACAACAATTCGATTTCCATCTACCAATTCGCTGCAAATCTTCTGCCCCCCAACCCAACCTTGCCGCTTCTGTAGCCGCACCTATTCGGAACGAATGCGTCCCAAAACAGTGCGAATTTTCACCCACGAAAGTCAATGCCTTCCGTAAAACCGCTAGAAATTGAAAACAAGTTAACTGTGTTTTGTTTTTATGGCAAAATATCCCACCCTCTCGAAACACCCCTGAAGCCATAAATGCCTCCCACTCCCCAACAGGGCAGCAACCCTTCACCCCACTCCTGCCCAGGCGCACCAACATCCCTTTTCCTGCCTGGTCTGTTTTTGACCTTCTCAATGTGATTTGCAACACACCACTGCCCAAAAGAGCAATATCAGATGACCGGATCCCTTCCTGATTACGTAACCCCAATAATTCTGATATCCGAAATGCACCGAAAAACAACCATATCATGCATAACTTAAACCGAAACCATTCCCACTCATCATAACAACAGGAGGGCAACACCCCCAACAATTTTTGTAACAAGTTGAAAGTAATGGGGTCCCTCAACTTCTTTGCCTGCCCAAAGGACCTCCCAAAACCCTTCAGCATTTTCTGTAAACGAAAACCTTTCTGCACCTCACACCCCAATTCTAGCTGACTATAAAATGAAATGCCCGCCAACTTGCCCGAAATGGTGGAAGGCGACAAACCTTTGTCTATCAAACTCAGAACAAAACACCACATAAACTTTTCATCCCGCACCGCCGAGCCATCCCTGCCATGCTGTGCGGTGTAAATCAAAAAACCAGACCATGCTAGCTGATAGCTGCGACGCGTGGATTCAGATAAGGACTGCTCCGCAAACTCTGCCATCCTCAATTCCCCAGGTCCCACATGTTCGGCGGAATCGGTGTTCTGCATTGGTCCGCTCCAGGCGCCAACTCCCGAAACCTCTGCCACTGGCAACGAGACAAAGCGTCGGCAATTGAATTGTTGACACCAGGGATGTGTTGGGCTTTAAACACAATATTCAGCTGCAGAACACGCAACATGAAGGCCCGTAACAATTGCAACACCTTTAAATCCTTTGCCCGCTGCCCGTTCACCAGAAAAACCACCGCCATGTTGTCGATGTGAAACAACACGCAGCGGTCTCTGAACTCTGAACTCTTCGCCCCAAATCTGCAGCGCCACCAACAAGGGAAAGAATTCTAAAAAAGCAATGCTGCGGCCCTGCTGCAACCACTGTGCCGGCCACTGTGCCGGCCACTGCTCTGCACACCACCTTCCGTCCCTGAACACGCCGAAACCTAAGGCCCCAGCCGCGTCCGAGAATATCTGCACTGGCCAGACCGTGTCCTCAGACACAAAATTGATGGACACGCCATTGAAATCGTCCAAAAATCGTAGCCAAATGCTCAAATCCTCCTTGATTTTTGCTGTCAAACGTATGTGGTGATGCGGCAAGTACGCCCCAGCCATCGCAAAGCCCAGCCGCCTGCAAAATGTCCTGCCTGCCCTGACAACTCGACAAGCAAAATTCAAATAGCCCAGAAGCCTCTGGACTTGCCTCAGCTGCACTTTTTTAGCTCCCAGGATTTCATGCAAAAAAGACCTGATCTCTTGTACTTTTGTTCTGGGCAAACGGGCCACCATCTCCATTGTGTCTATTTCTATGCCCAGGAAGGTCAACCTAGGCGTTGGGCCTTCCGTTTTGTCCTCCGCCAAAGGCACACCAAACTCTTTCGCCAAGTCCTGGAAACAAGCCAAGACTTTAGTACATTGCTCCGTCTCCGCTTTGCCCACAAACAAAAAATCATCCAGGTAATGGCATACAGCTGCGTGATCTGAGCGCTGGACTACACACCATTCCAAAAATGTACTAAATGTTTCAAACAAGGAGCAAGAGATAGCACAGCCCATGGGTAACACCCGGTCCACGTAATATTCTCCTGCAAAGTACATACCCAGCAAACTAAAATCAGCTGGATGAATAGGCAAAAGGCGGAAAGCGGCCTGTATGTCACATTTTGCGAGGTCAGCTCCTACCCCTGCCTTGCGCACCAATTCCAAAGCGTCATCCACCGACGCATATGCCACTGCTGAATCGGAAGTGGAAATGAAGTCGTTAACTGAAAGCCCCTCCGGCCAAGACAGATGATGTATCAGGCGGAACTCACCCTTTGCCCCTCCCACCACCCAATCAGGTCGCGTGAGGTCGTCCCTCGCGCGAAATCCCCCAGGGGGACATTGGCTTTGCCAAGTGCCCCTGGGGGCCCATTTTGAGTCTATTCTACATTTACCCATTTCCGGTCTACATAAGAAAAAGCTAGAACACGATTAGTAACGGAAAAAGAGTACTTTATACTCCGCTATTCAAATCTAAAGAATAGGATAGAGCCAACAACTGATCTATCAATAAAACTCAAACACACAATGTCTAACAGGGTTAAGTTAGTGTTTTACCTCCTTGATTTCCAAAAGGCGGAGGACAGATATTATGTCATGTGTCTAGTAATCTAAATGTTTCTTTCAGTGATACTAATGCTAAATCAAAGTAGTTAATATTTTAATTCCACAAAACTTAATCCAGCATCTAATAACACTTGGATAATACATAAAAAATTTAAAAATTTAAAAATGCTAAAAATTATACAGTGTATAGCGGTAATAGTATTAAGTGTCCAAAAGTATTGAACAATATATCACTAGCTAAGTGGGGGACAAAAAACAAATAATTGAATAGTACAGTTACAAACCGTTATTCATATGGCGCCTATCAATCTATCCCATTCTTCTTTAGAATTGAGGCCCTTACGAACAGTGTTCATAAGAGAAATATACCACTTTTCGCACATTTTGCGCTTTGACTGAATATTCCCTCCTCTTTTTCCTATTTGAACTTTTTCCAGGATAAACCACAAGAAATAATTTTCAACATGGCCATATTCAATAAAGTGAGCAACTAAAGGCGCTGTGATCTTTTTAGTTTTAAAAGAAGACCTATGTTCCTGAAACCTAATCCCGCGCCTCACTGCCTGTCTCACCTACCTATCCAAGGCCGCACGGGCACAGTATTAAGTAGACTATATTTTGGCTTTTGCAATTGCTATTTGTTCTAGATTTCACTAACACACCGTTATGTATTATTTCGGTAGCTTGCAGACATTGGGGGCAGATATTGCAGGTTCCACATTTAACATTTCCAATCGCTAGGGTATTTGTCAATGTTCTCTGTCTTACTTGATTCTCTTCTCTATATGTATGTACTAATAAATCACATAAGTTCTTGTTTTTTTAAAGGCGAACATGGGTTTCTCCAGCTTAACTTCTTCATCGTGATTCAGAATATGCCAATTCTTATTCACTACATTTTTTATTTGATTGCTCAAATTGGAAAATTTACTAACAAAGACAACCGTTTTTAATGGTTCCCTGGTCCTCTCAGATTTATTAATCAAGGCATCCCGATCATAAAATCTTGCTCTTTTCAATGAATGGGATAACAGTTTTCTGGGGTAACCTCTATCTTTAAATTTCTTTTTTAAGTTTTCTGCATGTTTATAAAAATCATTTAAATCTGAGCAATTTCTCCTCAACCGGAGAAATTGACTAAAAGGAATGCTCTCCCTCTGTGATCTTGGGTGAAAACTAGAGAAATGGAGGAGGATGTTCTTGGCCATAGGTTTTGTAAAGAGCTCAATCTCCAAAACTCCATTCATGTCCTTAATAGAGATATCCAGGAAATCTACCTTGGAATTGCTATGGTATGATGTAAATCTAAGGTTAGGGTCACCTAAATTTAACCAGGCTAAAAAGTCCTCTAACTCCTCAGTTGAACCTTCCCATATAAAGAAAATATCGTCAATGTAGCGGTACCAGCCCGCTACATTTTCGAAAAAAGGAGCCAATTCGTTATAAATGTGTTTAGCCTCAAATTGTCCAACATAAAGGCAGGCCAGACTAGGGGCACAGGTAGCCCCCATGCTGGTCCCCTTCAACTGTTTAAAATATTCATCCTTAAATAAAAAAACGTTGTTCATCAGAATGAGTCTCACACATTTGACGATAAAGTCCTTGTTGGCCCCTCCCAGGTCCTGACTTTCCAGAATGTTGTCAATTACATTAACAGTGTCTTCCTGCGGGATATTCGTATAGAGAGACTCAATGTCAAGCGTAACCAGACACTGAGTCTCTCTACAGACCAGCTTTCCCTCAATAAGGGAGATGATATGCGCAGAGTCCCTCACATAAGACTTAAGACCACATACAATCGGACGCAAAAAATTATCAACATATATACTTATAGGCTCAAGCAAAGAGTCAATGCTGCTGACTATAGGTCTCATTGGTGGGTCATTGCTATGTTTGTGCACAGAAACCTGTGACTGCCATAGGTGCATAAATTCACGAAGTGAATTTATCATACATATCTATTCACACTGCCATTAAGTCCAACAAACAGCACTGCAAAGGTGCGTGTAGATCAACTCACATGGAGGTAGGTTACTCCATTGACATGTGCAGATGTGCACTGCGCACACATGCACATAGATGGGTCAGACCAGGGTCGTATTCCCTATAGGGTGATCAGGCAGTACCCGTTGGGCTAGTCTGGTGGGCCGGTTATACATCAGGCAAGGAGGCACAGAATCACCAGACGAAATTAAGAGCAAAAGGCCGCTTATTAGGACAGGCACACAGGCTGGTAACTTTTTAACATTACAAACATTTTATAAACAAAAAATGCTTCGCTAATACAATCCTTTTCCTGACGCCCCCACTCCTAAACCTCCCCCAACAATAAAAATTCCACCAAGACATCGTGCAAACATCCGTTCATTGCCAACCCCTTTCCTTCTTTTCGCTCTCCTTCACTCTAAACCCAACCATTGCTCCCCTGTATTTTCTCTGCCATGACTACCCTGCAAGGCCCCCAGCACTTCTGGCCAGTCCCAAGAGCCACCATTTCTGCCATCAGGAAAAATCCCTGACCAGCAGTATTTCCTGACCCCACCCATGCTTCTTGTCTTTCATTGTTATCTGTCTTAACACAAATGTCAGCTGTCACCACAACAGACTACTTAATCCAGCCTTTAAACAGAAACAACCTTTACAATGCAGTCATTACATCGCACTACCTTTACATAGCAGTCATTAAAACGCAGCATCCTTTACATCGCAGTCATTACAACGTAGCCATTACATTACATGTCACTACAACGCATGTCACTACAATGCAGGCATTACATCGCAAGTCAACACATACCATTACCACGCATAGTACCCTTACACTAGCCGACACTTACTCTACTGTTGCACTCACTGGAGTTAGAACAGTAATTATTACCCCTATACTATCCAACACTTACCTTAAATGCGATGTAATGGTATGCATCGTAATGGTATGCATTGTAAAGGTATAATGCGATGTAATGGAATGCGTTGTTGAGGTAGTTTCTGAAAATGCGATGTAATGGCATGCTATGTAAAAGAATGTGTTGTAAAGGATGTTGCGATGGTAAAACTGTGTTGTAAAGGCATGCATTGTAAATGTAAGTGTGGTAACGTCATACAGGAATCATCAGAATGTCGACATAACATCCCTTAGGATCACCTCAATCTTGCCAACACCATGGCCAATCTGTCCCTGATCGCTAGTAAATATAACTCATTCCACATGAAGGCGAGATGAATGGCATCCTGTCTAATGAACATGAAATGTTCTTTCTTGATGGCTTTGTGTTCTATCCACCCTACTTCCTTTTGCCCCACAGAAATGCCTCATGTTTTTATTTACTTTTCTCCTTGCCTTTTCACAGCCCTGCGCCAGACCCTTCTCTAAACCAAAGCTGTCCAGAAAACATGAGTGCCCGACCATGACCTACCAATCAAGTTTAAATCCTTTTTCATCTCTTTTAGTAGACCCAGCGCTGACTATTGCACCAAGTCATTCTCTCCTAAATGCAGGACCCAAAACTCCTAGCACTGTCTCACCGATACCAGATCTGAAAGACATGGTAGCAATTGACCCCGCTTTATACCACCCATACCCAACAATTCAATGTTCATCTCATGAAAGTGAAAACCCAAATTCCGTCCACAAGGCCTCTTCTCAGCTAGTTTTGCTGCCCTCTTAATGAATGAATGACCATCAATCCAAACTGAAAACGCTACCAGGACCGGTTCTGCCACAAAACCTGGAATAAAAGAAAAGCATTAATAACAAGAACATATAATTCAACCAAATGTCTGATGTAAATCAAACCGCAATCTGAAGACCATCTGCCCAGCTTTCTCACCTTCCGCAGTAAAACCCCAATCTTATGGTCTCTGACGCTGCCCCAATCCTGAAGGAATGAGTACCAAAATGTGAAAGGCTCTTCCCAATTCTGCCCAATATTTTCATCATGTCCCCCTAGAACCTGCTCTGACACCAGCCTTTACCCTTTCACTTGTAGAAAAACTAGTTCTTCTTGAGCCCCCAGTGCAACTCGAAACTCATGCCAGGCTTCCACTGGGCACACAGTCCCCCAATCCTGTGGAACAATATCTTCCCTTTTCCTGCATGGTCCGTTTTGGAACTTACCAGAATTTGTTTTACTGAGTTTGGTGATGCATCCACATGCTCAACTCTCATACCCCCTTCTCTACCTCTACCTAATAATTCTGAAATCCTAAAAGCCCCAAAAATAGACAAAACATGCAGAACTTGAACAATACGGACAGTAACTACAACCCTCTGGAGCTTTCTCCAGCAACACCAGCTTTTTCATTGACACTGGTTCTCTCTTGAACAGACCTCTTTTGATTTCTTTTGACGAACCTAATAGTATTCTCCTCCCCACCTCACCAGCTGAGGGCTCATACCCCCAGATAAAATTTCCATAGAAACATATCCCTGTTAGTTTCCTGATATGCTGGTTGCTGACATGCATCTGTCTATATCACTCATATTGAACCTTACCACACCCTCTTGCCTAGCAACTATTCCATCTGCATCCTGGTTCTTGTAACTGCCACCATTGTTCAAAAATTCCTCCCATGCCCACCGGTAAGCAGTTCTTGTGTTCACAGCAATGGATTTTTCAACCTTGATTCTCAGTCTGCTAGCTCTCGGACTTCCTTGCGGTACCTAAGTGTTCTGCAGATCCGTTACAGGTGCCAAACCACGGAATCTCAGCCACTGTGAACGAGACAAAGCGCCTGCGATGTTATTATCCACACCTGGCACATGTTTGGTTCTAAATACAACACTATACATTAAGCAGCCTAACACGAATATCTGCAGTAGGTTCAACAGTATTTTTTCTTTTGCTCTTTGTCCATTCACCAAATCTACAACAGTTCTGTTGTCCGCATGGAAAGTCACTGTCTCATTTGCCAACTTCTGTCCCCAAACTGCGAGCAACACCAGCAAAGGGAAGAATTAAAAAATGCAATGCTTCTACCTTCTTCTTTCTACTTCAGAGGCCACTTTTCAGTATACGACCTAACTCCCCAGAAAAGTCCAAACCCTTCCGATCCTGCTGCATCTGAGTATATTCGCCCCATCCATATAAAATCCTCGAGTGCCCATTATGTGACACCATTAAAACCTTTCCGAAACATCAGCCAGGCTTCAAAATCAGCCCTCAATGCGGCTGAAATCATCACTCTACCATGAGGCAACTTTGCCTCCGGAATTGCAGAACCAAGTCTACGACAAAAAGCTCTGCCTGCTCTCACTACTATACATGCAAAGTTAAGATGACCGAACAGTTGTTGAAACTGATGAAGTTGAACTTTGTGAGCTTTAATTGCGTTCTCCTGTAGCGCCTCTATCTCCTGCACTTTTTAGCAAGGTAGTCTAGCTTCCATCCTGATGGCATCCATTTCAATGCCTAGAAATTCTAAACAAGTACTCGCCTACTCAGTCATCTCTGGTCCTAAACAAACACCCATTATCTCTGCCAGTTCCGAAAATCACCATTGCAGAACTGCATGCATTATTACCACCTGCACTAACAAACAGAAAGTCTTCGGAATAATGAGTGCCTTTACTCATGACCCGACCTGAATATAAAGCACCACTGCAGGAATGTACTGAAGGGTTCAAAGAGTTTGCAAGATATCGCAGAACCCATGGGCAGCACTTTATCTATATGCAACTGATTCTCAAATTGAATGCCCAATAGAGAAAAATTGCTTGGAGGAACAGGGCGAAGGTAGACTTTATTTGGCATTTTGCTAACTCAGCACCAGGACCCACCATTTGCCCCAAAGACAGGGTTACGTCTAGTGATGCAAATTGAACTGCTGTATCCTCCCGAGCAAAGAAATCATTGACAGATGACCCTTCAGGCCAAGAAAAAATGAAGAATTAATCTGAATTCGCCACGGTTTTTCTTAGGTACTAACCCCAGTGGAGAAATCATCACGTCTGTCAACAGCCATGATGTAAATGTACCTGCCATTCTCCCTTCCTTGACCTCCTTCTCTAGCTTCTGCCCACGAAAATGAGGATGGTCTTTGCCAGACTTCAAATTTTCAGCAAACTTCTAGCCCTGGGACCTTGATAACTGAGACGAAAACCTATCTCAAACACCCACTTCAGCAAATCGCTTCTTCTCTTTTGGGATAAAAAACAGCCACCCATTTAAGATGTCCATTTTGACTGGCCCTTTCCATGTCCACTGCAACTGACATTGGCTTGCCTCAAAACACTCTAGGACTGCATGTCAGTTCCTACATTTTGCACACTCGTGCTTATATTTGCATGGGTTCCTTGTGTAGAATCCTCTATTAGAGCTTCAACACGCCCCTGGATTTGCATTTTATCCTCTAACCCAGTTTCCCACCCCTCCCATGGTGGTAACTGTACTGCTAAACCTCTTGCTGAATGTAAGGTAGGAGGTGGTCTCAGTGGATACATCTATTGCACTCATAGCTCGTTGTCAACCTCTCCCCCTGGCTTCTCTGGTATTGGCACAAAATGAGTCCTGAATTCCTTGTAATAATACAGCCAGGCAAACTCCCAAAAATCCAAGTGTGCATTGCAAATTGTATCCATATATTTGAAAATTTGCACTGATTTCTCTGGAAATCGTTTGCAATAGATGCTGGCCTCAGTGCTTAATTTGAGCCAGTGGTTTCTGGTGATTGGCACCGGCACTTAATTATCAGCATCGGCTCTGGTGACAGTCCACCACGTGGTGTCAATGTCTGAGATAAGCAAAATAGCCATGTGTATTAAGTCATATGGCATTGAAAATGAATAATACCAGCCTTTCACAACATAATTATAGCTTTGTGTGGCCTGAAATAGTCTGAATTGTCACACTACGCCCGCCTCAATTTTCACCTTGCCAATACTATTTATTTCTATTATAGCTTGTGGCGGTGAACATGCTAAAACCACAAACACAACTCCACTAGCCGCTGATCTTTTGGGGTATATCAGGCCTGACCAGGCCTGCGACAAGACCCCTGGCCATATCAAATCTTCCCTGCCGGCATTACATAACACCTTTGAATCCTCCCTCATTGCACCACCTTTTCAGCCATTATATATATATATATATATACATATATATACACACACATATATATATATATATATATACACACATATATATATATATTTACATAGCCATGTGATCAAGCTTTGTAAGAAGCGAAACGCGTAATGGCGGTGGCAGGCTTGCTGGAAAAAATAAAACACCTCGATTAAGCACTCAACATTGGGTCTGTTCTTTCGTCATTCGATTCCAGGGCTGAGGCGGCTGCTTCAGTTCATGTGGCAAACTTACTTGTGTATATATATATATATATATATATATATATATATGTATATATATCCATGATGAATGCCGAATAAATAAGCTTTGATATAACTTTGCCCGTGAGTGCCTGGATGCTTTCAGCGTAATACTTGAACAGCTGTGATCTTATTCCGAATATATATATATATATATATATATATATATATATATATATGTATATATATCCAGATATCTCCGAACCTCTCTGCAGTGCCCAGCCGGAACACAACCAATGGACGAAATACAGACTCCAAATATTGTGGAAAATGCAGGTCTTTAATTCACCAGTTTGTCAGACGCGTTTCGAATACCTTTGTATTCTTTCTCAATTAACAAACATATAGTCCACTTTTAGTTTTTATACAGTTTTTTGTGTGATGCTTTCACCTCCCCATGTCATGTATAGATATAAAGGAAATACTAAACAAATATGCATGCTGGGACTTGTGGTTTTTAAAGGCCTCATTCAGTTACTTGCATATCGGGTTTGCACAATATATATATATGTAATATGTAATATGCTACTCACCAGGAACACATCGACTGGCAACTGGGACCGGAAATAGGAGAAGGGACAACTAACTGCCATTAAGCTCCGCCCCAGCCTAAACTAACCTATGGAAGCACACCTAGGGCCGCCTGAAGAACCCCGGGGGTAGACATCCTATGGACCCCCATTACAACAAGTATTGTTTGCAGCAAGCTTAAATCCATGCAGTCTTCGATACTATGCAAAGCAGTTATGCAGCGTGTCTTCACAAGTTCAAAACTGCCCCAGTTTGCAAAAATGGGCCACTTGTTTAGCTATCTAATTTACTAGTGGGTGGCACTTATAATTTGGTGCCCAGATATATTTTCTACGCCAGTCCCACAGTGCATCAGACATACTAACGGTGCTCTTCGACAGTACAACACTCCTGTACTGGCTGCAGGAGAATGGAGCCGGGTAATGTGCCCTTAAGGTGCTGATGTCGTACATACTAAAGAGCGGTTTGGCCCACGATTGCTGAACACACACTATTGTGTGTGGAAAATAATCCGAAAAATCCGGGATGGAAGATTGTCGGATGGCTGAGAGCGAGAGAGAGAGAGAGAGAGAGAGAGAGAGATATGGGGTAGGTTTGGAATGAGAAAGTGTGTTTGAGAGCAGACAAAGGCAAGGCCCTAGACAAAGAGAGCGAACAATGGCCCCGGGCGACCGCTGGGAACAATGGGAGCAGTGACAGGCGGACAAAGGCCCTGTGACAGACCCACAATGGCCCAGTGACAGACGCACAATGGTCCATTGTATCCCGCAGGCCCAATGGGAGAGGCTTCCTGGCAGCCCATTGTGCGCTCTCTATTTCAGGCGCCCTTTTGTTTGCAGCCAACAATGGGCTCTGCCGAGCAGCAGATATGAGCTGAGGAGACTGGTCTGTGTGGAAAATGGAAGGGAGCTCGGCAGTGCGGTGCCTCTGAAGGCCCAGAGAGACCTGTGCCTTCTCACACCTGTGCTAAATGGTGGCGAACTTGCATCTCCCACTGGGTACATGTGCACGGTGGTTTGCACGTTGTTTTTCGATTGTAGTATCTGTGATGTACACATTCGTTTTAAAAGTTTGTGTTTGTAGCTGAGCGCATTTTCTGCCTGCGTGCTTGGGTATTTTTGTGTACAGGCCTGGCTGACTGTGTGCAGATGTGTCTGTTGATATGAGTCGGGATCCATACCCCACCCATCATCTTCAGGATACCACCGAGCATGCTTGAGTCCTCCCTATATGCAGGGCCACTGCAATAAGTGGCAGGAGAAGGCCAAATTATGCGGTAGGGATGAGTAAATTATGCGGCAAGAAAAGACAAATTATCTGGCATAATGTGGCACATTTTATAACAGTATTACTTCCTTATTTAATCATTTTTAAACTTGCATTTTTAAGCTAGCACTAGCTGGGCATTGGTCTCACCTCATTAGCACCACATCAATACCCACATTTAGCAATAAGCAACAGAAAGCTGACCAGCACAGCTTTGCAGAGGACCTTTCAGTGCGCAGCAACTCATGTTGCTGACTTTTTAGTAACTTTTGAACCGGTTGAGCTAGAGGCAATTTTTTGTTGTTAACATCTACATATTATTTGACAGATGATGGATTATGTGGCAAATGCGGCGATTATGCGAAAATCACCATGGTCGCACAATCGCATAATTCCAGTGGCCCTGCCGATATACCCCTAGAACTTTTTCCATCTCAATGCAGCCTCTTTCTCCGTGGCTCGCACATACGCATCGATGCCTCCCAGCAACACCTCAGCAGCCCCCTTAATGCACACCGTCCGGAGTGCAAATATAAAGGGGCTGTGTCTTACGTGCAAGCATGTCAAAGTCATCTGGTATTAAATCTCATGCCTACACACAATCACCACTTTACTGGGCAAAAACTGGAAATGGTGGTGGGGACTGGAAATGTGAACGAAAGGGAGTGCTAAAAGTACGGTAGACAACAAAGAACCGAACATTGTTGAAGACTAAGGCTCAAAATCTAAAGAGGGTGCGAAAAACATCTGAGCCTAAGAGGAATTTGCTGTGTATGGGAATAATAGCGATGTAGTTGGGCTTACATTTGTCTGCAGCTTTCAAGGACAATATTTGAAAACGTAAATTCATTAACATATACAGCCTTCCACATAGGGAGATGCAGGCTAAGGAGGGGTCAAATCAGAGCTTGAAACGGAAATATAGAAATTAGGGAATTCCTTGACCCAGAGTACCTGTTTGGTGCTAAGAAGTATTCTTGCTCTATCATTAAAAGCATTGGAGAAGTGCTGAGAAGTGTCAGCATTATTCCCTCCAAATTAAAGAAGTGCAGGTACTGAGTACCTGATAGCACCTGGTCATTTTAAGCACTGGGTCAAAGGAGAAAGAGTGGGCGCTAGCTAGTCATTCCATGGGTCCAATGAAAGTAGAGACTGGACATCAGCTTGTTTTGATATTTGCCAGTGGCGGATGTGAAAAGTGTGCTGACAGGTCAGTGGCGTTATTAAACTATATTGCTGGTATTAAAAAAGCTGTGCTGGACTTTAGATGACTGGCATGAGATAGGTATGCCAGAGGAATTCAGGGTGCGTTGGAGCCTTAATCCAGAAAAACCATGGTGGGAGGTTGATGCCAAATTGTGCCCCAACACGCTGGTGCTGGTTGCCTCTACGGCCAGTGGTCTACCTAATCAATATCGAGTCTTTATTTATCACCTGCACACTTTGGGGAGAGTCGGTATCCTAGAGGACAGGTGCAGGAGGAGACTGCTGGGTGTTAAACAGGGGTTTTGTGTCAGACGCATTTGTCACTGCAAACATGAGAACTACAAGTGTGGAGGGAAGCACCTCCTCATAAAATGTTTTGAGCAGGCAGCAAGTAAGTTCTAGAAGTGGGAGAGTCAACAAATTAACAGGGATAGCCGAGACAAGGGTCTGGGTTGACTCTTAAAAGCCAATGCACAAGCTGGGCCTTGAAAATATTTGGCATGTGAATCATGCAATTAACATTCTGAAAAATCTGAGGAAAGTCTCTTCAAAATTTAAATAATGTACCTATTTCTTAATCATTTAATTAAACTTGGTAGATCAAATTATAGCACCATATTGAGAGGTGTTTAGTAAAACTGACATTTTCTCAGCATGACATTTTCTCAACGGTTGGTGGCTGTTTGGCGGTTGGGGCAGGAACACAGGCCCCAGCAGTCCAAGTGGCCAGGAGAGCCGCCAGCACTTCTGCCAGGTAAACAACGTTTACCACAAAACTTTTCCAACGCAGGGAATCACAACGTGGTCGTCACAACGACCACGTTGTGATTAGCATACCATTACTCCGCAAGTCAGAACAACGACTTGCGGAGGGGGGGTAGAGGTGTTGGATTTAAAATCCAACACCTTTCCTAGTGTCCGCACAGACTGGTGTTGGAATAGTAAATTATACTATTCCAACTTCCAGCATCCCCCTCCATAAGTCGTTGTTCCGACTTGCGGAGTAATGGTATGCGGAATCACGACGCGGTCATTGTAAAGACTGCGTTGTGATTCTCTGCGTTGAAAAAGACTGCAGGATAAGGACACACATTCCTTCTGCCAGTGCCCGGAGGCGCCTTCATCAGACGCAGAGCCTTCCCGCTACGCTGGACATTTTCTCAGCGGTTGGTGGATGTTTTGGTGTGGGAGCAGGACCACAGGCCACAGCAGTCCTAGCAGCCAGAAGAGCCGGCACCACTTCCGCCAGCGCCTGAAGCACCTTCATCAGATACGAAGTCTTCCTGCTGCGCGGGATGCGCCCAGTCAAAGCGCGGGCCCGTCTGCGCCTGTCCCCAGCTGGACAAGGCTGGGCTGGGCCACAGCTCTTTCATCTGCCATTCTCATCTTAGACTTCCTAGGACCCCATACGGCTGCCAATCTTAGTGGTGAGAGAAAAATTTGGTCAGTGGTCAGTGGTGTGGCTCTGTCTGCTTTTCTTTGTTTGCTTTTTCTGCTGCTCCTGCAAAAAATATACAAACAGGGGTGTCGCCAACTTATCTGCTATTAGCTAGGAAACCACGGAGAAGTGGGCTTGCCAAGAAGAGCCAATTGTACAGACTCTAGCTTCATCCCTGCCACCAACGTCAATTGACCGAATGTTGCAGATAGCTATAGGGGTTGTGGTCACCAAAATCAAATTAACAGAAAAGCAGCTATCTTTAACTTCTTATTCTCGGCGCTACTCGATTTGTCTGATGCCCCCTCCAGCTAGCTCCTGTGATCATTCCAATTCCCCCTCCATCCAACAAGCTGACAATGACAAAATCAGAGTCTCTCCCAAAGATCAACGGCAGACAGAGGGTGAGACTGCTTGCCACTCTATGCCCGACAAGACTGAAAAAATCACAAGACGGTGAAGCCGAATGTTGAAGCACCTGATAACTCTCCTTTTCTAGGTGACACAGACTCCAGCACCATGGATAGACCACGAGATAGTAATAAATACCCCATATGGGCGATAGACCTATTAACGGACTACAGGAGCCGGTCATCGTGAGGGAAGAACTCTCCCCCCTGGCAGCATGTCTGGACAGAGTGACATAATTCTGCTATAAGACACATGATAAAATCTATAACAGCACTTCTGGGGCCACAGTGAAGGGAATTGACAAATCTGTCCGACCGCTTCCTCCTATTCCACCAAACCATCGATGGTCGCCATCTTGCGTGCCCAAGGAAGCAGCACTAGCAATAATGACTGTGGGGGTATGCTAGGAGGGGAGGATTATCCTAATGGAGACCATTTGAGCACTTGCACGCCTAGGAGCTCAGCTAGGGTTACTGGGGAGGGGAAGGGATTGAGCCTGGACAAGCTGACATGCCAACCTTCACCAGCATTAACTTACTTCCTGCCTCATGCCCATACGTTGTTGTCCTCATAGAGGTCCCCCAAATAAAAAAAGCCAGAGAGAAACCCAGAGCAAATTAACCAAACAAATGCCTATATTGGTTAGCTAGATACAGGCAGTTCCCATACGAC
The DNA here is from genome assembly GCF_964263255.1 of Lissotriton vulgaris. Classification (NCBI taxonomy): domain Eukaryota; kingdom Metazoa; phylum Chordata; class Amphibia; order Caudata; family Salamandridae; genus Lissotriton; species Lissotriton vulgaris. The sequence goes on from NC_141693.1 coordinate 1,490,154,851, forward strand.
AGAGTAGAGGAGATTCTCATGACTCGCAGGGTCAAGTGGGTAGGAAATAGATTGTGTTGCGATTACATTTAGAAACCCAAAGGCCTGTCCCACTTGGTTACTTCTACAAGCCATCGCATGCCCAACCAACTAGGGAACGAAATAGTAATGTATTGACCACCCTGAATCCAAACCAACGACAGAGCAGACACCCACACCAGACACCCATGCACCTGCTCTATACCCTGCCAATGACAAATAGCTATGGGGTTTTGGAGGGGGTGGATTGCCTCACTGACCACTCTATGCCAGACCCAGCGAAAGTTTCTGATGGGGGACCGATGGAGAGGATAAGTCATGATCAATGGCCATGCAGTGGACAGTGTGCCTGTGGGTCGTGGAAATGAAGAATGGAGCTACATGTCGAGCCTTCCAATGCTAATACGAACAAGGAAAGGGGGCAGAGAAGGGCCAGTGAACCAGTCCCTGCCCCACATAGGATCTCAAACCATGCAATGTACATTCCCCCCAGTGGAGTCCGAATTGGGCAGTAGGCCAGTCGAAGCTCCAGAGCAGATGCCCCGGGTAACAGGAGCAGTCTGCCAGATTCAGGGGAGAGGGGATCTTTAGAGTGGCAGATCAAGCTATTGCCCCTAATGCCCCTAACGTAGCAATTTTGGGTACTGGGGAAACACCAACATCCCTGAGGGTATTAACCTGGAATGTTGCTGGCCTAAAGGACAATCCCAATTCCACTGACTGGGGGTCCTCTGTAGACCATTTTGATCTATGACTCTTTCAGGCAACATGGTATAGGGAGGAGGACGTAATGCAGCTGGATTTTGCTACCTTTTCAACTGCCATTACGAGGGGGAGGGGTAGGCAGTCCAGTGGACTTACTACTTAGGTGGCCACACACCTGGGATGTATGGACAAGAGGATAGAGTTTCCCTCTCATGATATCATGTGCGTTTTACTCACTTTTGTCCCTAAGGTTAAGATAGCATTGGTTAATGTCTATTTTAGACCCACAAGAATAGGTCGAGAATCCACGACTGTGAAACAACTTGCCTCTCTTCTGTCCGTTGTTACGGACAGTGCTTATTTGTTCATAGGGGGTGACTTTAACTGCCAATTTAAGCGCCTGGATGACACCAATGGTGATGTTGTCTGTGAAGAAGACAGGTTATAGGCTATTCCAGAGCTGAATACACCTCCTATTAAAACCTGGTCCCCGCTGGCCCTCCAGATTAAATACTTCACTTTGATTTATTCAGTTAGGGCTCGTAATGGGCGTACAAAATTGGACATCCTTGGGCCGCATACTTTTAACCGGGAGGGATATTCTTCTTTGATCAACTACATTCTAGTAGAGACCAGAATGTGGCCAATGGTCATAGACTTTGCTGTCCTACCCAGGCACAACAGTAATCACAATGCACTGACCCTGGACCTTGCATTACCGGTAGTGCGAGCTGGCGATAGGCTAATACTTGCAATTAACAGGTGAAGAATACGATGGCCGGTAATTGCAGCAATCCCCTGATATGATGGCAGCCTTATACCTTAGGGTCATGAGTTGTTCGCTTATGGACCTGAACAAAGTTATTATGGTGGAAGGCACAATTGTTTCACTAGATAGGGACATGGGGATACACACTGAACTCATTAACAAATTAACGGACATATTCCACCCAGAGGGACAGCCCATAGGCCAAAGGAAGCCGCCACACTCCTGGTTCAATCGGCAATGTCGGGAAGCAAAATTGGCATTCCTGGGAGCTTTAAAATCCAATGGCAGGTTAGTTATCGAACTCAAGCAGGCCATATAGCGGGAGGCTATTGCTACAGCTAAAAAGTCCTGGGAGCAGGAACAACGGGATTCCCTTCGCTCTGACATCTAAAGATCTGAAGGCCTTCTGGAATCTATTCATGACAGGTTTCAGAAAAGACAAAGTGGCATTTGAGCCCAATATTGCAGCTGAAATCTGGAACGACCATTACCAGGCTCTGTATGCTACACCAGAGTCAGCAAAAAATAAAGTCAATCCAAGTGAGGATCTGCCACAGAGCGCAGCTTTGAAATTACCAGAGATAACCCTGTCCATGATACTTGGTGCCATCAATAAAATAGCTCTCAACAAAGCGCCTGGAATGGATAAAATCCCAGGGTATTCTTTTTTTATTTATTTTTTATTTTACAGAGTTTTATATAGCACAAACTTCACCCGAACCGGGTATCAGAGCGCTTTACATAGCACCAGTTGCAGTACATGAGGACACATTCATTTTTCTTAGGCACTGGGAGATTAAGTGATTTGCCCAGAATCACAGGCTGTTCAGCGTCATCGCCGACACTCAAACCCAGTTCCCCAGATTCGAGGTCGACCGCCCTAGCCTTTAGGCCAACTCCTCCTGCATCTTTTTCTCTCGGAACCAACAATCTGGCAGCCATACTTGTGGGCAATATTCAATGCTGTGATGGGAGGAATGCCGATCCCCAAAACTTGGGCCGGAGCATAAATCGTCCCAGTCTACAAGAAGGGCTCTCCACTTCTTCCAGTCATTTATAGACGTAGCAGTCTAATGGATGTGATGCCGAAAGTTTTTGCTCAGGTATCCTTGGTACCCCTATAGGAATGGATAGAGAACCACAATATCCTTGGCCCTTTTCCGGCAGAATTTTGAAAAAGCATCTCTACCATGGACCAAATCTTTAGGCTCCAGCTTTTATACTGGAAAACTGTCATTTTAGAAGGTGGCAGCCTCTATTTAATATTTATTGATCTAAATACAGCATTTGACTTAGTACCCAGAGATAAGTTGTGGTCAGTACTAAATGAGTTTGGGATTCCGCCATATCTTTGTCATATGATTAGGAGACTACACAAGGAACATTTTGCCCAAATTAGATAGGGGAAACACGGGGAGCTCTCTATGCCACTTGTCGTCAACAGAGGTGTCAGGCCAGGTGAGTGCTGGCCCTCAATCTATTCTGCCTATACAACAATGCCCTGGTAGATACAGTGAATAGGGTGAAGTACAATGATGCCCCTTAGATTGCTCTGAATAAGGTACCAGCATTCATGTTTGTTGACAACACCCTTCTCCTCTTCAAGTCACCAATGGGCATCCAATACATAGTGGAGTAGTGTGGCTCAATGGTTAAAGCCGCAGACCCTGATGCAGAGTTCGGGCCCGGGACCAGGGTTCAATTCCTGCCTCAGCGGGTCTTGGGCTCAATTTCCTCGGACCTGAAAATTCTCGCCTCGGTGCCTATTCTAATCATGGGCCCCACGCTGCAACTCTGGGCAATAGCTTGCTTAACCTCCACACCAGCCCCAACAGCGCTATGATGCCTGGCTTTACCCTGGGGGTGCCCAGGAGGGGCATCTCACAGGGAGAGCCAGGAAGGGTTCCACAGCGTTATGAGTAATAACGCCAGGAAACCGCTTGGTGGCAGTGGGCTCTACAAATACCTTGACATTTACATTTACATTCACGTTCTCGATGGCTTTGATTGTTTCCGTAGCACTAGAGGGATAGTAATTAACATCGAGTAGACCAAATATATGTTTTCAATTCAGCAAACTTCACTCGTCCCATTCCTTGCCTGAATGGCATCCCCCTCGAGAGGGTATCCACCTTTGAGTATTTAAGGGTTCCCCTAACTGAATATATGGACTGGTTGAAACATATCGCAAAACCGAGCCTCAAGCTAGCAAAGATATCAGGGGGGCTGGCCAAAGTGCACATGAAATCTTTTTGTAAACCCATTAACCCAACTGTTGAAATCTATAAAGTGCAAGCTACGGGTGCTAGCATGTATGGGTCGGAGCTTTGGGGATATCACAATACGAAAAGTTTATCCAGAACTGAAAATAATTTAATCAGGCAGTTAGTTAGCCTCCCGCCTAGTACTCCTCTTGTTCCATTCCGACTTGATCTAGGTGTTAGGCTAATTTCAGAAGAACTAGGACTTAGGCTGCTCACTTTTTGGCGACGTATCTGGGCTATCCCGGAATTGATTTCCTGTATGCTCGATTTGGAGGAGGTACTGGTACTCTCTCGGCCTGGGAAACTACCCTGGTTCACATACATTAGGGTCACACTTCATAGTATTGGCAAAATAAACATGTGGAGCAATCCAATAGTGCCTTGTCCTGCAACATCAAGGAATTAACTTGTCAGAAGCTATAGGTGGTATCAACTCGCCCTCCTTTATGGGAGCACAGCACTTGGTTCACAGCAACTTGTATTGGAATAAAAGACAACTATAGCTTTGAGCCTTTCCTAGATTAAATTCAGCCAGCCCTAGCTATGAAACTCTATGTCAATTCAGGCATGGGGCGCTTCCTTTACGTTCATTTTCCAACAAATGAGCAGGCACCGTTTCTTTAGGGTATCCGGCCTCTGGGGAAGCTGAAGAATCCGAGCTCCACATATTTTTCTCATTTAGGCTCTTGAAGTATGACAACCAACAACCGATTGTGTATGCTGTCTCTAGATTCTTGTTCTCAACAGCCGTGGTCAATGCAGGTAACAGCGGGGAGGCCGGCTGGGGAGGATTTCGACGGACAATGCAGAGGAAACTTTAAATGAAGAATTAATTTTCTCTCAGCATCGTCCCTCGAAATCCCCACCACGCGGCCCCACTGCCCAACGCTGTTACCTGCAAGGACCACGGCTGGTTCTCAATGTGGTGTATACGCAAGGTATTCTTTTGATTATAATACCCACATCTAAGCCAAATTTCTTAGCTCCTTGGTGAAGTGTCAGGCTAGTTTGCTGTGCATGGTCGGTTTTAAACAGTATTAAATGTTTTCACTTGCCAGGAATCTTTGGCAGAGGATTGTCGAGAGTAACTGGCTTTTTGCTGCTAACTATTATTGCACTTTACTAAACTTTCTGTTAATGGTCGAAAGACTTGGTTTTTACCCGAGTATTTTAATCAAAACCCAAGACCCCATTTTTAACCTTGATTTACATGACTAGATTCATGCTCTTGGAGGTAATCTTTTTTTTAACTGTGCAACCTGTTTTGAACTATGCGATAGCAGACTGCGACCATTTTATACAGTCAAGACTCTTAAGATTAAGTTATCCTCAAACTCGCATGGACTAGACATTCAAAGTGGCAGACCCCATTAGTCCAGTTTTAGGATTTCTGGAGATTCACCTTGTTATGATCCCATTGTCCCTCCAGAGGATATTGTATAATGATTAATTTGTCATTTATTGGACATGGGACTGTATACCTATGACTGCTACTATTTTTATGAACTGAATGTATTTACACTTGCACTTTTCTGGTAATGTGATCGAAATAAAGTGCTTTGATGATGATAAAAAAGTGATTGTTTTTAGATATTAGGTTATAAAGATCCCTGCCCCGCCCCCTTCCTGACGACCTCCATGATACTAGTGAACTAAGGGGCAAGTCTATTGTCATGCAAAGTCTTGATCAGTGCTTCCCAATTTGTTTTTAGAACTGCAGCCCAATTTTTACAAGAACAAACGTTTGTAACCCACCTAGCTTGAATGAACATGAGGTGGATGATTGTTTATGTAGCTAAAGCATCACGTGGTAGCGCAGTATCATTTACAGACAGCACATTTTCCAATGAAATGGCTATGCATGCACATGCGCATCACCAAGTAAAGTGTCTTGATTTGTTTTGATGGTCAAATTATGAAATTTGAAATCGAAGGGTACAGCTATTCTGAGATTTTGGGGCAAAGGTCTTTTACTGGGCCAGGGGGCCTATAAATAAGAACACCAGGCAGAATTAGAGATTTGTTAGAAGCAACTTTTGGAAATGATGTTTTCAAGCCATTCTAGGGAGTCTGCAGTGAGAAAGGAAGGAGTCAGAGCTCCGGGCTTGCTGATGGAGATGCCTCCTAATCTGAGAAGTCTATCTTCCATGATCTCTTTGTATCCTGAGGGTATTGAAGCTGAATGAGGAAGAGGCTTTGATCCAAGTTGTATTGCACTGTAGATAATTGAGGGGGTATCAGGAGAAGTAGATGCCAGTGCTTGGGAGACAGAAGAAAGTGTCATGTGGCAGGAAATCCTGCAATATTGCCCGCAGAATGGACCTCCCGAGTACAGTGGTGCAGCATTGATGGAGAAGGGTGATGGGGAATGCAAATTAAGGCTGAGTGTTGACTCTGTGGTGTAGGTAAGTCTTACCATTGGATGGGGGGGTAAATGGACCAGCGTGTCTGGTGCTAGGCGCGGTACAATGGCTGATGGGCCCAAACGCACCGTAGATGCCATTATGTAGTTGTCTTGTCTCAAGAGAGGAGGTACCTCAGGGAGGCAGTAGGAAGCACAGACTTCCACGTCCGCCGACCGAGACAAGCGGAAATCAGGCACCATAAAATGGGCCAAAATAATTTAAATTGGCAAATAAAACCAATGAAAACTAACTAACATGAAGAACGAAATTGCTTATCTGACTTTTATAAATGGCTATAAGATTGACACTTAAAAGTAAATTAATTAAAACTGAATTTCTCTTTTTTCAAAACCTGGCTCCCAGCTGAACCAATATTGGTTAAAAGCAATCTGATTTGGAGGCTTTCGACCTCATGTTGGTGAATCTGCTAAATCACTAGGAATCACATTGTAGAGGATGCTCAACCTTGAAGCCCACATCAAGAATCCGGCCAAGAAGCTTTTTAACTCAGAACGCTCCATAACTAGCTAATGACCTCCATACTTGCACCGAATGGGGCAGATTTACAAGCCCCTGTGACACTTTTACGCCGCCGTTGTGTCACATTTGTGACGCAGGGTCGTCGTAAACAACGCACCACGTTGCAACACATTTACAACGTGAGGCATCTAGAGAGATGTGTCACGTTGTAAAGCCCTGCGTCACATTATACCTGCGTCAGGTATAATATATGCAGAGTGGGTGTTCCCACGCAGGAAATCCTCATAACAGTGACGCAGTGAAATCTACAAGATTTCACTGCATCACTTCTACGATGCCACTGCGTCAAAACCTTACGACTGCTTGAAGCAGGCGTAAGGAGTGACGCAGCACAATAGGAATAGGCATTCCTGAGCATTGCTGGAGTTGCATCGCACTTGCGACACGACTCCAGCAATGTGTTGCATTCACGAGAACAGATGCATGACGCATCTGTCAATCTTTGCACCACAGTGCGCGGCAACGCATCCATGGTGGTGCAAGGCTTTATTTTGCGTCACGCAATTGAACTGACGCATCTCTGCTAAATTGCAGAGATGCTGCAGTTCTTGTAAATCTGCCCCAATGACTTCAAAACTGGCGTGCGATGCGTCCTCATTTTTTGCCTCGACTATACACATGCTCTCTGCACTGATCCACCAAAAGGCAGACTTACCCCCCTAAAGTCGGGCCTACATCCTGCTGCGCGACTGGTGGCTTACTCACTTCAATATGACCATGTCCCACTGGTCCCCTCCCCATTCAAATATCTGTCACGTGAATCAAGTTCTAGTGTCCAAGCTGCCTCTCTAATGTAAAAGGCGCACCTGAATCCCCTCCAAGCATCTCTTGCAGAAACTGACCATCGCCGGGGACTCCCACGTGGTGAGAAATAAAGGAATTTTGTGCCTCCATAAAAAAGCATTCCTTCTCTGGACATGACCCTAAGATGTGTCTCAGATTACTCAAATCCTTTTACTTATTTAAAGGTTCCCTGAAACTTCACTTACTTGACAAACTTCTCAGTGCTTGGTTTTCCCTGGCCATCCTGATCCCACATGTGGTATATGCATTTATTTTACGGGTTACATCTAAATCATGGCACTGATTTAACCGTATTGTGCTTTATCTTTGATTATATATTAGTAAACACTTCTGTAACAAGGCAGTGCTATTAGAAAGAGGTAACCGTACTACAGCCTGCACCCTCCACATTCTTCCGCCTCTTGATGTACTGAGCATGCAAACGCATTCTGTACCCCTCACAAAAACACAGGTGATCTTTTCTGAGTATATGTATGATTGTAATCCATGTAAATGTGAGGAGCTCCGACGCCCCGGGGGTTCTTATCCGAGCTTATTTCAAACTTTCAAAAAATATATAAAATGCACACCGCTCTCAGGGCTCCGCTTCCTGGAGACCATGTACACAGCCTTCCCCTCCGGATGTCAGTTATACTGTGTAATCACACTGACACACGTGCTCTGAAAACTGCCCACGCCCCCGCCGTGGATCGCACAGAAACAAAAGCTACGGAACCAGAAAGTTGGCTTTTGCCAGGGACGATCTCAATGCATTCTCGCTCTTTTTCAGCCCTCACTGAAGTGTTTACACAGTTTCCTCACCGAAGTGTTTACACAGGTCCGTCTTTGAGGCATGGTGGGGCAGGACACCGGGCTCATGTTTTTTTATTTGCAGGTTTATATAACACAAACTCGACCCGAAGGTATCGGAGGACTTTTCATGAGCGACACTTACATTACATAAGGACACATTTATTTTTGTTAGGCACCGGGGCGTGGGGGGTTAACTGATTTTTCCAGAATCACAGGATGATGAGCGCAGGCTGAGACTTGAACCCGTTTCCCCAGCTTCACAGTCGGCAGCTCTGGCTATTACGCCACATCCTCTCCATTGATGCTGTGACATGGGAGCAGTCACTGAGCATGTCAGCAAACTACAGTCACCACATACCAATGACTCCCCCAGGGGCAGGACCTTAAGCAAGATGAAAACATTGGGGAAGGGAGTCTTTATAATTGAGTGTGTGGCTTAAACATGCGATCTAGATGTCTGTGATTCCCACGGTGCGCCACCTGATTGGTATTTTTGTTCCTCTGAGTTTTCTGTTATTGTAACCAGGTATATAACACAACAACTGATGTACATGCAGAACCAGCCTGGACTATTGGCTCTGTCAATGTATGTTGGGTGTTTAAGATAAATGAGTAATAACAATGATTTTGTTATAAATAATACAGAAAATGTTTCAATTCCTCAATTGTGAGACAGTGAATTAAACAATACTGAGGTCTGTGAAAGGCTTAGTGGTCTTTAGAGTGTGGCGATCACTCCCATTATATCCACTCTATGCGCGATATGTACGCCCTTTTACTCTCCCGTCAAATTATCATCTTAAACATTCTGGGGTCCGGGGCAATACATACCTTAGGGGGCCTTTTCGGAACATCTTTGTATATTTTTTCTCATTTTCTTTTAATTCAAACCCCATGATGCCATAAATCGAATAATGTGTCAAAGGGTGACCTGGAGGAGAAATACACAGATGGGAAGGAGATGGAGAGAAAGTTCACTTTCCGAGGGGCCCTGGTCGACTGTCCCTGGTCGATTTCCCACTTTGTCCTTGCCTTGAAGTGTCTCTGTCTCTGTCTTGTCCATCTCTATATCTTACGCCTCATTTCTTTCCTCTTCAGCACACTTTTTCACTCTCTCCTGAATGCATGTCCTTGTATCTTCTACACTTCACCACCCCTAAAACATACAACTTGTCCACTTTCTTGTCAGCACTGCATTTTTCCTTTCTATTTTTCACTTTTGTATTTTTTTTGACAATTGTATACCATCTTCGAACACACGTGCACAAAACCATAATTGCAACTGTAAAGAGAGGCCAAGGATGGATTGTCCATGTATTCTAAACACCTGTTTAATCCACTGACAGACACTGTAAGAAACTCGCACTGTCTTCAACCTCGGCTCCAGAGATCTCAATCGTGGCTCTTTAGAAACACCTGGAGGAAACTCAGTTCACAGAATGCACTACACAAGAGCAGGGCTCGAGTCGGGGTACCACGCGGGTAGACGGCGTCCCCCCACTTATTTTACCAGGAGCTCGATAACTATAAACTGCAACTAAGTGCAAGCCACCTTTCGTAACGTCACTTCCTGTCGTGACATCAGATTCCCCCCACTTCTCTTTTTTAGGACTTGTTCCCTGCACAAGAGTGATATGTTGCACGGAACAATTACAGAAACATAACATCCTGGAAATAGCTAACACTCTTAGGGAATGCAAGATTAAGTAAAATGCAAACTATAAACAGGAACTAAATTGCTTACATGGATTACTGTAACATTTCTACATTCATTATTCAGAAATCTATCCGTGTTTTTACCAGGAAAGTTAAGGACATGAACGTAGAGCTCGAGAGGGACCGGTTGTAAGTACTACTGGGTGTGGTACCTGGAGGGACCCGGCCCACTTAAAGGGCTGCCCTGGGGTCTTCCCCATGAAAAGCATGGGGTGGCACAGGGCAGGGTTAAGGTGCACTGAGATCTGTGTGTGGTTGGCTTACACACTGGAAGCATAGAGAGGGCTTTGGAGTCCAGCACCAAGTAGCATGGCATTGCAGTGCCATAACCGGATCATGTGGATGTTGTCATATAGAGGAGCACTGACAGAACTGCTTATTGATCCTAGTAATTGAAAGATTACAGCAGAGCTCCCTGGCCCAGAGTGGGAAAAGTGCATTGTCAGGTCTGTGTCGGTTTAAGTACTGGACTAAGACAGCATGCCAAAATGATACAGCACTGAAATGCTCTGGCTCCAGTACTGTAATAGTAAAAGGGGCTGCAGTCCACGACTGTTGAGTTGCATTGACACAGTTGTGTGTCAGTGTTGTGATGAAGGGTGGTGAATTAACACACAGACAAGTATGTTGACTAGGAGAGGATATGTTGTAGGTTGAGTAAATTCAGAGAAGAACCTGCCAAGAAGAGATGTAACTTCACGCTCTACCCTGGAGACACTGGCGAACTGTCTGACCAGGAACCTTAGCATCTATGATGTCACTAGGTGTCCAGACAGGCAGGACACCACACATCCTTGCTTACTTATGAAACAATAAGAAAGAACACACGCTAAACAAGAGGAACAGCCACCATGAAACCAAAACAACAACCAAACTTACACAGGACAGAAAATTCAGTACAGTACAATCACCAACAAGACTTACCAAAAGCAGGGACTGCAACACCCACTGCAAACACATAAACTTCAAAAGCCCTTGCAAACACCCAAATACCTAACATCACCAAAAACATATGTCAACACTAAGCTATCCAAGATATATTACACCAACAACACATACATCTACACATCTTCAAGAAGCACTACACCATGCATGCTCTGCCTCTTCAATAGTAGAAGTGTAATTCTTTAACTATTCTTCATCGCAAGTCCTCCGCCTGGCTTGTGGGTTTGGCCCTGCTGTATGATTTTGTAGGCAGGCATGATGGATGTGGTGATGTATGGGTTGGAGGCTAGTTTGTGCCATATTTCGGTCCAGAAGAGAAAGTCGGGTGTTTTGCTGTGCAGAAGGTTCCAGATTTTGGTAAAGTGTTTCCAGAGGAATCACACGTTGAGGATCATGGTGCACCGTTGGTGTGGGGTGGTTGTTGTGGCGTGCGTTGGTTGTTTTGAGAAGGTGGTGTCGGCATCTGAAGTGCTGCAGATGAAATCTCAATGGTGCAGGAGAAAGGTCCTACCATTTGTGAGAAGGTGGGTTGGTATATGCTGTCCACTAATTAAAGAGGGCACCTTGTACCAGTCCACACGACTCTTATGATGTATGAGGTTAAAGATAACCTTTATTGAAAGCTATCCTAGTGGTAGCTATGGAGAGCAGCCTTCAGGCTTAATCTTGAAGGAATGTAAAGCAGCTTGTTTTACCAGAATAGCACCTCCTAAATGACTAAAGGAAAGGAGAACCACACAGTAGTTATATAAAAATATGTATTTATTAATATAACTATCTCTACTAATCTCTACAAAAGATTAGAACATAAAGAACACAATACTGAATCAATAGAACATTCGTAAATAGCACAATACACAGCAGGCTCCAGGGGGAGACCGAAACATATACTAAAAAATGGTATAACAACCACAACTTGACTAGACACAGTGCCTAGAGCACGTAGAATTGCTGGAACCCGAAGGAACTACGCAGAGGAGTGACACAGGTAGCCCACAGAGGACGGGTGCAGTGAGGAAACACGGACGCGTGCTCCATATTACTCTATGGAAAAGTCGCAGTTGGAAAATTACAAATTAAGGACACTTCTAAGAGGACTTCAAGCAAACCCTTTGGAACATAGGAGGTTCTAAGGCCAACCCACCAGTGAGTACAGAGGTACCCGTGTTACCTATCCCAGAGGAGCTGGGTGCATAGGTGTCAAGTGGTGTCAGAAACCTTTGTCTGCTGCCAGGATGGTTAAGAGTGTCTGGTGGACTCCAAGCCTGGATTCAAGGTGAGAGGAACCTGAAAGCAGAGGGGACAGAGTCTGGGCCACTTCTGGTGACCAGGGGCTCAGTAGTCGAATGCCCACCGATGTCGGGTGCTTCCGATGAGAAGAAATGTTGTTTGACTGTGTAGCCACGGAGGCCAGGAGATGTCTAGGACAACCAGAATCCAGAGGTGAGCTGTCTCACGAAGGATGTCGAGAGCTGAGGGGTCGATGTCTGGCTGGAGCACCAACAAGCCTTGGCAACTGTAACCCACGCGGTCAGGGGAAACAGGGTACGGTGTGGACCAGCAAGGTCCAGGGGAACTCTCCAAGCAATGGAGAGTCAGGGCACATCTGGAGCAACCAGGTAAGCCCAAGAATTCACAAGGTGACCCTCGATAGGACCCACAGACCTATGGACCAGGGATACCGAGGAGACCTCAAGCAAGTATGCAAAGGACCAGCCCACATGACACTCGTGGAGTGGAGGCTGGAAATCTTTGGTGCAAATACTGTTCGGGTCAGGACTACCCGGAGTCCAATGCACAGCGTCAGGGATCGTCACTAAGCATATGCGACTGCAAAAGTACGCGGTGCACAGGGGTCCGGGTTGCACAGTCCCCACGAGGGATACTGGTCTCAGAATTGCTGAGAGGGCAGATTGACCTGAGGGACCTTCGGGAACTCACCTCCTGTGTTGCTGAAATCTTCGGAGACCTCAGGAGCACGGAAGAAGCAAACCGGGTAGATGCGTTTTGATGCCTGCTTTTGCAGGGGAGTAACTCCTTTACTCCAAGGGAGATTCTTCAGTCGTGCAAGCAGTCGAAGTACTTGGTTTCTTCTTAGCAGAATCTTGTCCAGGTAAAATCTAAAGTCCTGAGATCAGGTAACCCACTTTATACCCATGGGAAGGGGTTGGAAAGATTCTGTGGACCCTCCTTGGGGAGGGGTGGGACAGAGGGGTGGCTACAACCATGTCCTTTGTCCAGTTGCGCACCAGAGCAGGAGCCAATGGCTCCCAGAACTGGTTTGAGCTGGACTATGCACAGGGACACAAAATGTGTCCCTAGTGCAGACTTTCTGGCACTCAGAGAGCGCACCCACCCTGCCTGAATACACTAAATCCTGTCTGGGAGGTGGTTACACCTCCCTGTGACAGGATGCCTATTGTTATGCCTTCCTCTGCGTGAGCTTGGCTCAGCAGCAGGAGGGCAGACCCGTGTCTGTGGCTGGCAGCATCCCTTTTGTGCTGCCCAGGTCGAGAAAGCTGGTACTGGGTATACCGGTGACCCACATATGTCCCTTTAGAAGGGTGGAATCATACCTCCCACACCAGTTACTGGTGTGGAGGTATGATTCCAAGGTGTTTGAAGCCAAACACAACATGTTTTTAAGCAGCTGTTTTAAAGTTAGCATTTACCGCGAGGTTATAATGCACTTAAACATATATGTCTGGCTGCATCACAGAAAACCCGGGAAAATAGTCTCTGAAGGCTGCAGAGGGGCTCTGCTCATGCAGGGGCACCCTCTCACATAAAACCCAGCACCCTGCCTTCAGGATTGTTAAGGCCCGCCATTAGGGTGACTGATAGGTATTTAAGTGCAGTGATTTAGAGAGATATAGGGAACCTATAACTCAGTAAATGGTGCAAGCACCATCTTACACAGTCTGCAGTAGCAGGCCTGTTGTGTCAATTTGGATGACCTCTCATGGGTGGCATAATACATACTGCAGCCCATGGGAGGCCTCTGGGGTACCTATGCCCTGGGTACATGGCGTACCACATACTAGGGACTGATAAGGGGCACACAGAATCCAATCTGGAGTGTTCCTAAAGTACATGCAATCAATTTAAAGGAGAAAGCAGGTAGACCGACTGGGGTCCTGGATAGCAGGATCCCAGTCAGACTCAGCCAAAAACAGTGTGACAAAAGCACTTTCCAACACAACCCCCCACCCAAATGTAAGGACATTAAACTAACCTTGACCAGTTGAGTCTTCGTGTTCTAAGTGGAAATATATGGAGAGTCCATCTACATGGCATGGTTACTCCCAGGTCTTTTTTCCATGGTATAGTCCATCCCCTGTAGGGAAATGGACCACCTCAAAAGTTGGGGTTTTCGCTCTTCATCTGTTTTAGCCATAAGAAGGTCTTATGGTCTGTCTGAACAATGAAATGAGTGGCAAACAGGTATGGCCTCAACTTCTTCAGAGCCCAAACAAGGCTTCCCTCTCAATAGCTGACCAATGTTTCTCTCTGGGGGTCAGCCTTCTGCTAATAAAAGCTACTGATTGATCCTGACCCTCTTCATTCCGTTGTGATAACACAGCCCCTACCCCCAACTCAGATGCATCAATCTGAACAATGAATTTTTGGGAATAGTCAGGACTTTGCCGAACGGGAGCAGTGCCCATGGCATACTTCAGGTCATCAAATGCGTTTGATAGCTGTCCACTGAACTTTTTTAGGCATTCATATCATTCAAAGGGGTCACTATGGAGCCATAACCTTTGACAAACCTCCTACAGTACCCAGTCAGGCCCAAGAAAGCTATGACCTGAGTCTGGGTGGTTGGAGCAACCCAATCCATGATGGGTTGGATTTTGCTCTGTAATGGTTGAACCTGTCCTCCACCTACAGGGTGGCCTAGGTATACAACCTTACTCTGCCCTATCTGGCATTTGGTGGCCTTGATAGTGAGGCCTGCTTTCTGCAGGGCCTCCAAAACATTTCCCAGGTGGACCAGGTGATCCTCCCAGGTGGAGCTAAAGACAGCAATATCATCTAGATAAGCTGCACTATAGGCTTCCAGACCTGTGAGAATTTTATTCACCAGTCCTTTAAAATGTGGCAGGTGCATTCTTCAAGCCAAAGGGCATCACCACAAATTGGTAGTGCCCACTAGGGGTTGAGAAGGCTGTTTTTAGTTTTGCATCCTCAGCTAATCTGATTTGCCAGTAACCAGCTGTCAGGTCAAATGTACTTAAGAACTTGGCTGAAGCCAAAGTATCACTAAGCTCATCTACCGTTGGAATAGGGTGAGCATCAGTCCTAGTGACTGCATTGAGTCCCTTGTAGTCAACACAGAACCTCATCTCTCTCTTACCACCCTGGGTGTGAGGTTTTGGTGCCGAGACTACTGGAATAGCCCAAGAGCTATCAGAGGGCTCAGTTACTCCCAAATTCAACATTCTCTAGACTTCAGTCCTGATACAGTCCCTGACATGATTGGGTCCTTGTAAATCTTATTTTTAACAGGTGGACTGTCACCTGCGTCCACCTCATGGGTACACAGGTAGTCTGACTTGGAGTAAGAGAAAACCTATGTCTGTACTGGATGAGGACCTTCCTGCAATCAGTCTGTTGCAGTTCAGTGAGGCTGCCTGCCAAGGCTACCCCATCAACGGAACCATCATAAGGGTTCTGTGAGAGGAGATCAAGGAGTGGGGGTCACTCTCTTCCTCCTGTCCCTCATCAGTAGCTATGAGCAAGCCCATGTCTGCCCTGTCCACATATGGCTTGGGCCTGTTCACATGGAGCTCCCTGTGGGGGCTCCTGGGAGTTCCAAGGTCCACCAAGTAGCTAACCTCTTCCTTTTGCGAATGAATGATATGGGGCCCACTCCACTTGTCTTGAAGAGCTACAGGGGCCACAGGCTCCAACACCCATACCTTCTGTCCTGGCTGGTATACAGTCAAAACAGCCTTCTGGCCATTCCAGGCCTTTTGCAATTCCTGGCTAGCCTCAAGGTTTTTGGTTGCCTTCTTCATATACTCAGCCATCCTGGAGCGGAGACCAAGTATATAGTCCACTATGTCCAGTTTAGGTTGTTTGAGAGGTAACTCCCATCCCTCCTTAAACAAACATAAGGGACCCCTAACTGGATGTCCAAACAGAAGTTCAAAAGGGCTGTAGCCAACCCCCTTCTGAGGAACCTCTCTGTAGGCAAAGAGAAGGCAGGGCAAAAGGATGTTCCATCTGCACCTAAACATTTCAGGGAGACCTTTTATGCCCTTGAGGGTTTTGTTGAATCTCTCAACGTAACCTATTGCATTGTGGGTGATAAGGGGTGGTGAATTTGTAATTTACTCCATACTCCTTCCACATTGCAGTCAGATAACCAGACATAAGGTTTGCATCTCTGTCTGATACTACCTCCTTAGGGAAACTCACTCTGGAAAAGATTTCCAGGAGAGCTCTAGCCACAGCAGGTGCTGTAGTGGTCTTAAGGGGACTAGCCTCTGGATACCTAGTGGCATGGTCCACCGCCACTAGTATAAACATGTGCCCAGATGCAGTTGGAGGATCCATGGGACCAACAATGTCAACACCAGCCCTCTCAAAGGGAACCCCCACCACAGGTAGTGGTATCAGGGGGGCCTTTGCAGTACCATCTGCCTTACCACTGGCTTGGCAAGTGATACAGGAGCGACAACACTCCTTTGTGTCTTCTGACAGGTGAGGCCAGTGAAAGTGAGGGACAAGCCTGTTCCAGCTCTTGCTTTGGCATAAGTGTCCTACTAATGGGATTTCATGTGCCAGTGTTAATAGGAAGCCTCTAAACTTCAGAGGTATAACCAACCTCCTGGTAGCACCAGGCTTGGGGTCTCTACCCTCAGATAATATAGAAGTCCATCCTCCCAGTAGATCCTGTGGGATCCACTGGCACTCCCAGCAGCCTCAGCAGCAGCTTGCTGTCTGAGGGGTTCAAGAGAGGGGCAGCTCAGCTTCTCCTGGCTCAGATCTGCCCTGGAAGGGCCCCCTGTTCCCAAGAACTCAACCTGAGTTCCTCTGAGACAGTACCTTCACAGGGCCTGGGCTCATCTCCCTCAAGAGACTGATACTCACTCTGAGGCAGGGGGGAAGACACTACCTTACCTCTTCTGCTCCTTCTCTTGGGAGTCACCTGGTCCATCTTTTCAGGATCCAGGGCCTGTTCAGTGGAAGACATTTGTGCCTGTGACCTTTTATGGCAAACACATCTGCAGGGATGCCCAGCATTTCTGCATGTTTCCTGAGTTCCACTTCAGCCCAAGCTGAAGTTTCCAAATCCTTGCCCAATAATCATTCAGCAGGAAGGTCTGAGCTAACCACAACTTTCTTAGGGCCAGTTACCCCAGCCGGTACAATTCACAACTGCCAAGGAATGGTCTGTCCTGACATTGCTTGCATTGGTCGCTTGGTACATCTCACCAAGTATGATCTGTTCAGGGGCCAAAACCTCTTCTGTCACCATTATGACACTTGCACCTGTGTCCCTGTATGCCATGACCTCCTTACCATTGATCAAAGGCTGTTGCCTGTATTTGCCCAGGTTACTGAAACTGAAAAATAAGGAGGCAATATCCATGCCTCCATCACTGACTAGGCCAGAATCCATCTGAGATCCCAGGGTTAACCCTACTATATAAGTATATAAGAAAAGAGGGAGCGACCCACAAACCAAGAGACAGGGTACTTCAAGTAATGATCAAAGGCGGGCTCTCTTGGATCAGATTAACAAATATATGTATAAGTCACACTCACAAATGATGAAATATCAACTGCACAGTCAAACCTATATTCCACACATCACGTACCATAAACCCCAGAACCAATTGCATGGACATATATCTACAAAACAATCAATTAAACAAGAATATTACTTTTATTTGTTATAAACAATATGTCTTAAAAGAACCATACTGGATCAATCTAAAAACATCTGCATCAAGTTTCTACAATAATGCAACAAATACATATACACAAACACAGAAATTAGGAGAGACAATTCATATGTGAAACATAAAAAACATCATCAATTGGTTATTCCATCTGGAATCAATCAAAAGAAGTCCATTGTGCTTTAATTAAGTTGGACCATATGGGTTCCCTGGATATAACCTCGATAGATATGGCGTTGAAGCGTTTCAGTGGTAACAAACAGATTCTACAACCACCTTCATCAGGACACGATTATTAAGTTGTCTCTCTTAACACCTCAGAATGGTGTGATTCATACTATTTAGTTGATGACAATGTGACAAGGAATGAATTTGCGAGGACTATTTGGTACCTCCCTTTTATTTAGATGTGTGGAATATAGGTTTGACTGTGCAGTTGATATTTGTTCATTTGTGAGTCTTAGTTATACATATATTTGTTAATCTGATCCAAGAGAGCCCGCCTTTGATCATTAACCCTACTATACCCTTGTTCTGGACACCACCACTTGGAACTGAGCTAGGGGGAACAGTTGCCCTAGGGGCAGTGGTGGCTGGAGTACATTCCTTGGCCTTGGACAATCAGCATCTTTTGTCCAATGTGCCTTCTCTGTACAGATATGACACCAAGGTTTCTTTTTGCCTTTTCCCTGGTTTGATTGTGACCCCCCCCCCCCCGATGCAGGTTTTTGGGGCCCTTGTGAAGACTTCTGGTCTTTCCCCTTCTCCCCACCCTTATCTGAGGTTTTAGCATCTTGCTTCTTGTGGTCACCACCTTGATTCTGAATTTTCTGCCTCACCCTGGTTTTGACCCAATTGTCTTTTTTTCCCAATTATTGGGGAGAGGTCAGATCAGAATCAACCAAGTACTGATGCAACAACTGATTTCGGCAATTATTAAGGATCTGCTCCCTCATAATTAAATTGTACAGTCCGTTAAAATCCCACACCTTACTGCCAAGTAACCAGCCTTCCAGAGCCTTAGTAGCACAATCTACAAAGTCTCCTCAGTCCTCAGTCTGTGTCTTCTGGGTGTCTCTGGACGTAATCCTGAATTGCTCAGTGGTAAGCCAAACCCATCAATGAGAGCACTCTTCAAGACTGAATAATTATCAGCATCCTCTTCTCTAACAATGAGGAGCTTATCTCTACATTTTTCAGCAAAGGAGAACCACAAGATAGCTGCCCACTGCTCTTGGGGACCCTTTTACAGGCCCTCTCTAGTGCAGTCATCCATTTGTGGATGTCATCCCATCTTTGATAGGGAGGGACCATCTTGCTCAGGTTCCTATGACCATGAGAATACTCTCTAGCTCTAGGGACACTGTTGCTGTCACCATGGGACTCTAGTCCCAATCTTTTACTAGCTCTCTGGAGCTCTAAGGCTTCCTTATCCAATGCCAATTACTCTCTTTTGAGCTTAAGCTTGACTTCCTCGAGCTTTAGGAGTTGGCACTGTCTGTCATAAGAGTTTTCTCTCTTATTAGATATGGAAGTTCTTACAGAAGTCCCTGAGTGTCTAGATTCTTCAGAGGGAGACCTGGGTCTCCAAGGTAAACTCTGAATTCTACCAAGATGAATTAAGAGAGGGCCCTAAGGGCCTTCTCCATGCTCTGCCTGATCCTCATTTGCCAGGTTGGAATCATCTTGATTCTCTTGGTCAGGGTTTGATTCTAGGTGAAAGAAGGTGAGACCTCCTAGCCTATCCTCATTCCCTGTACCACCCAATCTGCCTACCTCATCAGACCCTGTAGTGTTTCTGAGGTCATCTAGAAGCACTATCTCTGTGAGGCGTTGAGTGTTTGCACTCCTCCCTGTCCTTCCTAGACACATAATACATGTTGCAGCCCATGGGAGGCCTCTGGGGTACCTATGCCCTGGGTACATGATGTACCATATACTAGGGATTGATAAAGGTACCCCAGAATCCAATCTGGAGTGTACCTTAAATAGATGCATTGCATTTAAAGGGAGAAAGCAGGTAGACTGGGGTCCTGATTAGCAGGATCCCAGTCACACTACGCCAAAAACAGTGTGACAAAAGCAAAAAGTGGGGTAACCATAAGAAGCAGATGCTTCTTTCCTTCACCATTGTACTGGGGGATGTGTGGCAACAGCGTGTTTGCTGGTGTGTTATTGAGGTCGTGCAGGATGGCAAGGAGTTGTGGCAGTGTTTGTTGGCTCCACTGGTGGCTGCGGCTATGGTTGTGGGGTTGCATTGGATGGTCATGGGGCCAGGGTTCCTGGCACTAGATGTGGCCCGAGAGCAGATGGGCATGGATGAGCTTGATATTGGTATGCCAGTTGCGCATCTGCTGCGCTGTCAAGCTGCGGCCTGCTTTAAGTAGGTCCTGGGCTGGGCAGGGGTTCTGTT
Source organism: Lissotriton vulgaris (assembly GCF_964263255.1). NCBI lineage: Eukaryota > Metazoa > Chordata > Amphibia > Caudata > Salamandridae > Lissotriton > Lissotriton vulgaris. The sequence goes on from NC_141693.1 coordinate 1,490,175,139, forward strand.
GGCGGGAAGAACAGTGAGCGGAGAAAACCTGAGCGGGAAAACCTAGGCAGCGGTGGTGTCACTTGGTCAACAGGCGGCAACTGGTTCAGGCTGGAACAAGCAGGAACTGGAAGCCACTGGCAAATGGTAAGCTAGATGCCCAGGTGCCTATTAATGCTGTTGTGCTGTGGCCTGCATTAAGTAGGTCCTAGGTGTGGGCAGGGCTTCGGTTAGCAGGAAGAATGGTGAGTGGGGAAATGATGGGAAGGTCTGGTATTTTTGTTATATGGCCAAGTGTGGTAACTGTGCAATAGATACAGAAACAAACTCTGATGATGTACATTTTACTCCAGAGAAGTGGTGGGATGATGAAATCCTCTTAGGTTGATTTCTGGGATTTGAATGAAATGGAAAATAATTCTAGGATCGATGAACTTATGTCTGGACAGGATATAAAAGTTAAGGCTGTCACTAGTGAAGCTCGAATTACTCCTAAAGCAGTTTGTGAAGATATCTTCACATTGTCCAGAGAGGAAATAACTATAGAATATGGGCAGATTATTTCTCTACCAAGCAAAATAGCTGAATTTATGGTGGGTTCAGGGTATTGCGCCCTACCATAGTTTCTGCACTCTACAATATGGTGGCAGTGATATTGGAAGTGATTTAAAAAAATAATGTTTAGGAAATGTAGTTTTGATCCGTTTTCTTGTTCTCTTCATTTCACCCACACACATATACATATATATTGTTTAGCTTTCTTCATTTTTTGGAATTCATAAATGAAGGGGGTGTGTTGTTTCTGCAACTTGCAGCTTTTGTGTTGCTGCGGTATGTTGGAATAATAAGGAATTGGAATCCTATATGTCAATAGAATGTTCTTTTTTAAACGTGTATGGGGCTCCATTTTGGATAAGGACAATTGTTGTGGATGGTTAGCCTACTGCAGCAAATCCGAGTCGCAATAAAAATTCATTTCTCAAGCACATCTATTTTGCCTTCTTCTTGGAAGAAACACCACAAATGTGGTGATGACTTCCCAGGAATCCAAGCAGTAGATTCTATTTCTCATCGCATCTGCTCAGCCTTCTTGTGAAAACTTCAGGAAAATAATTGCCTGGCTGGTACTGCGCAAATCTGTGCCCTCCCTCTGTATTCAATGTATTAGTCACAAAAAAAAACCCTAGAAATACGTTACGTTATCATTGAGCATAACACACGCCAACCTCATTTGGCTTGAGCAACTCTCACATCACGCACCTCATAACAAGCCTTTGCCCAACAGCAAGCTCTCCGATTAATAACATTACAATGTCATGCTGCATGACCCTAACGTAGCCGCAATGGATCTTGTGTGTGTTTTTAGGTTGAAGTCTACCAGGCAGCGGAGCTGTCTAGTTTGCTAACAAAATCTTAGGGACACTCAGAAAGCTTCCCTGGGAATGCATTACACCATTACTTACCATTAGCTTTGTGGTTTGTAAGTTACATTTGCTTGCTTTCTATTTGCTGGTTTTATTTGTTTTGGGCTGTCCATCTTCAGTTTGTCCCTTCCCTTGCCCTAACTCTATTTATTGTATTCTTCCACCAGTACTGAATTTCTGTAAAGAGTCTTTTAAATCTTGCTCTTATCTTGTCACATTTGCTGTGCATTCAAAGACAGAGATTAGTTTCCTCTCTCTGACTTCAAAGTGAGAGGATGTATGTGACAACCATGCTGGCTACTGGGCTGGTGCTATACAATGTTCTTTTTCTCTCGCACAAAACAAAAATTAAATGTCTGTAAATGAACTGTGCAGATATTTTAGAATGTGGAAAGCAAAACATACCACATTTTTGGGTAATTCTGAAATGTGGTGGAAACAAATAATTTTAATATGCTCTTACAAAAAGTTTTAGGGCGTCAGAATTAAATGCTGTTCCATTGTCACATAAATCCCCTTAGGCAAACCCTCCATCTGGAAAATATAATTTAAAAATCTAATACTGTATTTGAATCAGCATTGTCGGTGGTCCAACACTCTAGCCATTTAGAAAACAAATCTAGTAACAGAATAATGTGCTTGTTACTGCTCTCTAAATGCTTATTGCTGCCACTTTGATTTTCATGCGTACTATGTTGACATGAAAGTGTTTGAGCTGAATGTGTGTTACAGTTTTGGCTCACTTCACAGTAACGAGTTGCCGGTGAGAAGATTATTGTTTATTTTGTTACAGTTGAGATGGGCATTCATTAAATGTCTCCAAGAGAAACCCAAACCTTCCACTCCGGCATACTTGTAGTGAAGAGTTTGGCAAATGCTGACACAGTACCAGTTCCCTCTGCTGCTGTGGATTCCTTTTGACTGTGCACCGCCCAGCACCTGCACCTGTCTGGCATGATGTAACTATTGTGTGAAAGGGTAGTGATATGTTTCAATCTACCGTGTGGCCTATTAAACAAGACGTATACACTCGCATTGGAGTCAATAAAGATGATGAAACTCTCATTAGCTTGTAAAAATTACGATTCTTCAGACAGGTCATATTTTTGGGAGAACTGGATGGATTCTCAAATATAGACGGAGTGTGCACTGGACCCATGTTTGGGCATATGTGTCACTGGAAACAAGCTTTACCTGCCTGATGAGCCCAAAACAAGGTGAAACTGGTCTTGGGTTGCTTGTGTTCCAGTTCAGGGAGGACTTGGCTTGGCAGTTCAGACTGGACTGTTCCCATTGGACCCTTGTTCAGGGTCAAGACTGAGGTGGCATGGTGTGCGAAATAACGATAGATTGGGATGTGGCCTTTGTAATTACCACTGTGTGAGATTAACACATGCTTCATTCTATCCATCAGTTTTTGTGTACTTTACTTTGGATTGTGAGACTTACCTTAAGTATAATGAGAATTTGAAAACTTGTGGGTTACTATTATTGAAAGGGTGACTCTACAAAAACATAAACATCAAGAAAATATCAGTTTTGTCCATTTTAACAACTTCTGCGTTCTATGCTGTTGCATGTTTTTGGAGATTGCCGCATATTATGTTTTATATGGTGATCTTAGGTCCATATGTTAAATCTTTACATTTTAATGTTTTACAGGGCTTTAGAGAGCTCTGTAGCCATCATGGGGGTTGCCTACTTGTTGCCTGTGTTTCTGTTAACAAAAGTTGTACTTAATTTTATTTTAAAGGAAAATTAATGAGCTGCACCAATTGTGTATATTTAATTCACAAGATGCACTGTGCTGCTGGGTTGGAAGGCCCTGTACATGCTAATGTATTTATTGACTAACAGTTGAATGGCACAGTTTGACATAGACATACACTTTGAAAGAGACCTAGGACAAATGCATAACATACTCTGAATGTTGGGTTGAGTGAGGGTTTATTGAGACCCTGGTGCATCTTACAACAGATAATGTTTAGGTTGTTTCTAGGTTGAGAGAGACCCTGCAACATGTATTCCAAGTGTGTAAAATACCTTGAACGGGTGAGCACACGTTGAAAGAGACTCTGTAACATTAAATCAATCAGGGTTTTATAAAGTGTGATTACTCACCCAAGAGGGTCTCAAGATGCTGGGTGGGGGTGGGGGCGCTGGGTCTGCGGTTCTGTCAAAGATCCAGGTCTTGAGATCTTTCCTGACTTGCAGCATCGATGGAGATTGCCTAAGGGTGTTGAGGCAGGGAGTTCCAGGTCTTCGAAGCAAGGTAGGAGAAGGATCTTCCTCCAGCCGTGGTCTAGCGGATCCGTGGGATGGTGGCCAGGGCCAGTTGGGCAGAACAGAGATGTCTGGTGGGAGTGCAGAAGGAGAGGCGGTGGTTGTGCTATGCAGGTCCGGCGTTGTGGAGGGCTTTGTAGGCATGCATGAGAAGCTTGAAGGTGATTCTTTTGTTGACATTTAGTGGGTGAAGGTCACTCAGGTGGCCAGTGATGTGGTTGTGGCGTGGGATGTTCAGGATGAGTCTTATGGAGGTGTTCTGGACGGTCTGCAGTTTTAGGGGAGTTTCTGGGTGATGCCAGCGTAGAGTGTGTTGCCGTAGTTGAGTCTGCTGCTGACGAGTGCATGGGAGACCGTTTTCCTAGACTTTGCGGGTATCCACTAAAGATCTTACGAAGGAGGCGAGAGTGTGTGGAAGCAAGAGGATGAGGAGCAGGAGGATGAAACGGCCAAAAACATTGATTCTAGTGTGCAAGATTCCCTGAATGGGTGAGCACAGGCTGAAATAAACTCTTTAGCATTGATTCTAGTGTGAAGATATCCTGAATGGGTGGCATAGGTTGAAACAGACCTTTTAGCATTGATTCTAGAGTTCAAGATACCCTGAATGGCTGAGCATGGGTGGAAAGATACCCTGTAGCACTTTTCCAAGCATGCAAAATACCTTGTGCTACTTATTACAAAATCTAGGTAAGATATGCATGAGGCCATGTGTGGGTGAGTACGGTTTGAAAGACACCCAGTGAGAGTTATTAAGATATGGGCAAGTTACCAAGAGTGGGTGAATATGGATTGAAAGACACTTATTTTAAAAAGTGCAAAACAACTTAAGTGGGTGTCACAAAAAAAATTCATCCTCCCATTGGCAAGTGGTTGATATGGTGAAGTGTGCCAAAATGTATCACGCCCTTCAGCTCAAACATTTTCATATCAACATAGTACTTATGGAAATCAAAGTGGCTGCGCCTGCAAATTTCAGCCGTAAGCATCATCTGTTTCTTCAAGTTCTATAACTGACACCACACTGACCATAGATCTAATCCGTCTCAGATAATGCTGCACAGCACCTTGCATTTTCCTGGCTTTTTTCTATCCAGTCTCCTCGCTGTGTTTTTGCTTCATTGCTATCAAAGACACATCTTGTGATCTTGGGCAACTGGCACACATGATCCCTTCCAGCACCATCTATAGTGGTCATTTCTGCGGTAGCTAAGTTGTCACATACATTTATCATCCTCGTCACCGATGTGATAAATTAACAAGTAGACAAGTACGTTGATTAGGAGAGGGTTCATTACAGATTACCTAGAACACCCCGCTAGGAGCAGATTTAACTTCCTTTCAGCGCTGATGCCATTGACTTTGTCTGCCCATGGGCTCCATCACCTCAGCATTCTATGATTTCACTAGGTGCCCTATAGTCATTCTGTAGCTACACTTGGGACTTGTTTGCCTCCATAGAGAGAGACAACTGGCAGGTTCGATGGCCTTAAACACAAACTGGTTTAAAATAGCGGAAGGTGGCTCTAAAACATGCCACTTAAGTTAGTGATGATACATCAGAACTTCACCTTGGGATCCCTGGAAATATTTGGAAGCACATAACCTGACTACCAAAAGGTGCCCCAGTGCCATGATAACAGCAGATTGTGCGCTACACATGAGTAATTTAACAGTAAGAAGTCTTGAGACTGACCTACAGGTCTGGGTGGAGCAGAGGAGGAAGCAGAAAGGTGAAGGGATTTAGTTAAACCAGTTTAGAGGCTCAGCTCTGTGCTTTGAAGATGCTCCTGGTTACATCATCGCGGTGGAGCATCAGTAGGCAAAGAAGAGTCTGGGGATGGTTTGTGCAAAGTGAGGGTGAAGCATCTTTAGTCGATATCTTCAAATGGAGATTCTGTGGGCAGGGGAGGAGAGTCTATCTCACTGACAGATTGTTACTACACAGAACTTGGATAGATACGACCAAAGGAATCAGCTTATAAAAATGTTTGCTCGAGAGGGACTATGTCAAAAGATACTTAAGGTGCTGTAGTGGCTTGTAGTTAGTAATTTACCTGACCTTAGCTGCACATAATTATTAACAAGTTCAAATTATTCATCTATTTCTGTTATTATCTAGGATTATTGGGGAGAAGGCTGATACAACACTGGAAAAATGTAAAACCCTCTTAAACCCTCCCAAGCAAGCCAGGCAGGCCTTCTTGGTGGTAGGGGTAGTGGAGGTTCTAAGGGACGAGGCCAACAACAGCAGTAGCTCTCCTCCTCCTCTTCGCCGGGCACTGCTGCCAATCTTCTATGGTTGCCCTCCAACATAACGTTGACGTAGATTTGCAGCCAAATCCAGCTATCTCTGGATTACTGCTATTCTATTCCACCCACCTGGATCAGTGGGCCTTTCAAATTAATCAGATTGGAAACTCCCTTCTTTTTCTGGACGCATCTTCCACATTCCAGACATCAGTGGACTACACCATCATTTTGGCAAATTATTTTTTTGATTTTATTTAAAGGGTTCATGGATCCCAATAAGGAGGAGTGCCGATCCTTAGAAGGACACTTTTGGGCCCCTTCTCGGGTTCATTGACCGACTCCCCAAGAGGGGGCCCAACAAAGGTCCAAGAGCCCTTGCTGCAGGGTTCGTCGACCCCATGCCAGTGTTTGCATACCACAGAGTTGCATCTGAGAATCCAGGAACCTCGTTTCAGGATCTGTAAACACCGCTGTAAAGTGGATCTTTTTTTAATTTAAGCTCAGGGGGTCCCTTTCAGGGCCACACAATTCAGACAGTGGGGATCAAAAGAAACTTATCCTGCCCTTTTATGGCTCTTCACATTTATTATTCAGGATTCAGGAACCCATGTCCTATAATAGTGACCGCATCAATTTTTCCTCTGTTGTGGCCAGGCAGTCGGAGGCTTTGGGTTCAAGGACCCCAGCTTTGGGTGTGTAGATCCAAAATGCACGACTGGAAAACAACGACCCTCGTCCAATCTAATTTAGATATTTTTTAATTTGCGTTAACAGGTCATTTGCAGACTAACAGGCCAAAGATCTCTAACTTTTCTATCCTTTTCAGGTCACCCCTGACTCATTTTAGTAGTGAAAATTTCTCAAAACTACTGGACTGACTTGCACAAAACCAAGCACAGTTAGGTATTTGAGCAAAGTTCTGCTTTAACCTTGTTCAGCTGTTTTTTTCTGTAGTTGAGAGCAAAGAATCCTTTTGGAATAGAATGTTACTTTTTAATACCCACATTTCTTCTATTTCCCTTCCCCCTTGTCAGATCTGTAGAAAACTTGCCATGCAGAACCAAACTCAAATTAACTTTTTGGAAAGTTTCAATCAGATTCCTAAATGGCAACAAAGGAAATAAGAAAACAAAAAACTGATAGACTTGATACTGCTGACTCTTTATAATATATTATATCTGTAAAATACATTTAAATAGAGAGACATACATATGGATATTGCATACATCCCCAAAGGTCAGAGGGTTTAGAGTTTAGACTGTACCCTAAAACTAATCTCATTATCCCAGTTGATATTAAGCGACACTTGGTCCGGTCTAAACCCAGGTTCATTGGGACTCGCAGTTTACTTTCTGTGATAGGTATTTGGGTATTTAAAACACTGTGGTATTTTCTAATATGTATTAACCGTTTTTCAGTCACATAAGTTCGAACCCTTTGAGTAGTCATTTGAGCATAGACGGAAGAACTAGGTCACATATATTAGCGAACTGATCTACTTTAAGCACATAGGAACCTTTGTGCATTCATTCACCTCCCCACGGTAAAAAAAAACTTCCTGGTGCAATCTGTCTTCCCAGTACATCATAGTGTTATCTGGATTGTCATACCTTATCAAATATGTACTATGAAATTGTTTGGGCCCATATTACGGCTGCAGACGATGCTATAACATTCAGTGCTAGTCCTGCCTACCTTTGGGGAGTCAATTGTACACAGTAACTTGGCTTTCAAGGGCAAGTGCAGCAGTGCCTGAGGCCCAGGGAGACCAGTTATAAAAGACAATGCTAACTGTGAATACTAACTGGTAACTACTGACTGTCACGGGCCCAAAATAACTCACACTTATGTTATGTTATTCAGTATTTGTAAAAGCGCGCAGCTACTCGATAGAGTGTCCCAGCACTCAGCAGAACATGCGTAAAACCCTCTCTAGGTGGGTTGTTCATGGAATAACCATGTTTTGAGTTGTTTCCTAAAGAGCCATACATCAGTCGATTGTCTAAGTGTAATAGGCAACGAAAAAATGGCTGGTCAACCGACGTTGACACAGACTTAGCTGCGCACAACTTGGTGAATTTATAATGATCTCCCAATTCTACTTCTATCTCTGATCCAGTTTATTCATGTTAATTCACAATGAATATCATCATCAACATTAAAGTACAGTTTTTCAATTATTCAATTTACATTCGTGAATACATTTTTCAACAATACATATTACAGTATGTTTTATTTGCAGTGTTGCCCCTGACGAAGGGACCTTTTCAATGTCCAGAAATGCATTGGGCGATTGACAACCTAACCCTGAGTTGATCAGTTTCGTTTTGTATATCAAATTATGCATTGTTGAAAAATGTATTCACTAATGTAAATTGAATAAGTGAAAAACTGTACTTTAATGTTGATGATGATATTCATTGTGAATTAACATGAATAAACTGGATCAGAGATAGAAGTAGAATTGGGAGATCATTATAAATTCACTCAAGTTGTGCGCAGCTAAGTCTGTGTCATCGTCGGTTGACCAGACATTTTTTCGTTGTTTTAATACCAGAGTATTGGGTATACTCTATCAGGTGCAGCACACAGATCAAAAGAATCAGAATTAATTTGTTGAACATTGATTAAAGAGGTGTGCTCAGAACACACTTGTTAGTTCTAAATATTTACCCACTTTTGCTCTAGAGCACCCTATTGAAAATTTAAAAATGTCCTTTGAATCTATAGCATCTTTGACAGATAATAGAGCTACAACAAGAGCTTACACAACAGAACTAGCAGCTGAAATATATGGTTTGATCAATGAAGTGAGTAATTTACAGGCACACAGTGGATCAATAGGACATCAACTGAAACAATTAGCTAGAGATTTTGTATAGACCGCATTGAACTCAGTAGTTTATTCAATTTGTTATGTAAATTTGTTTTTTTTCATCTTCAATAATGTTTCTATTGCACGAAATTAGATAATCATGGTTATGGCTTTAACTGTTGTTCTATTCACATTTATTATTCATTATTGTTTTTTTATTATTTTTATTTATTATTTTTATTTAATTTATTCTTTCGGGTTCACGTCATCAAATATTCTGTTGGTTTTGACCACAGTAAAATTTAGAACACGTCGTGAATGTTTGCATGGCATTGAAGAGGTGGATAAAGATATGGTTGTTGATTGAACATTGTCACGCTATAGATTCTGTTAGAGTTGGTTTAATTGGGTGTTGTTCCGGGCGTGTAACCAATAGGAAACGTTGTTGGTCAGGTTAAATCCGGAAGAGTTGTGTTTGGTTTTGCATGCCGTAGGACTATTGACACTGGAGAACGAAGAGAAGGCGAGCTTGGGTTTGAAAACAGTCGGAGTTTGTAAAAGGTGAGAACTAGGCATCAAGTGATGGACTTCTCCTTGCGACTTATTTGTGTAATTCAGTGACTTGTAGTGATCGTTCTTTTCATAATAATTTGGCAGGATTGGATAACTTTTGGCAGCGCTTGTGCGTGAAGAGGACGTCGGGAATAGCAATTAATGAGATAGACGTGAAGCGCAAGGTATGACGAATGCCAACATTTTTGGACGTCTTTTGTATATTTAGAACAGGATATATAGTGACCATTTTTTTGCAAACGTTTGGCAGGATTGAATAATTTTAAGGCTGTGGAAACACCGAAGTTCGGAGCAGACATTAATCAGAGCACCACGTTGTCTAAAAACAAAAGGTATGAATAACGTGGAATACATGTAACAAGGATTGTGATGCAGTTTGTTGATGAGTTTGACAAAAGAACTTTCGCATTGATATTGCAGGATACGGATATTGTTTTTTACTGACAGCAGTCAAATAGAATCATACAAAGGGAGTGGCTCCCTATTTCTTGGTGTGAGTAATAGCATTACGATTACGGTTTTTACACATGACACTGGTGATTTACGGTGAAGGTCTTTTTCTACATGGTTATTATTATTTATGATTATTATTTTTACATTGAAACACAACTGTTGTTCAAAATTGACTGATGTGCCTGTAATTTATGTTTTATTTGCAGTGTTTCCCCTGACGAAGGGACCTTTTCAATGTCCCAAAATGCATTGGGCGATTCACAACCTAACCCTGAGTTGATCAGTTTCGTTTTGTATATCAAATTATGCATTGTTGAAAAATGTATTCACTAATGTAAATTGAATAATTGAAAAACTGTACTTTAATGTTGATGATGATATTCATTGTGAATTAACATGAATAAACTGGATCAGAGATAGAAGTAGAATTGGGAGATCATTATAAATTCACTCAAGTTGTGCACAGCTAAGTCTGTGTCAACGTTGGTTGACCAGCCATTTTTTCGTTGTTTTAATACCTTACTCTATTAGGTGCAGCACACAGATCAAAAGAATCAGAATTAATTTGTTGAACATTGATTAAAGAGGTATGCTCAGAACACACTTGTTAGTTCGAAATATTTACCCACTTTTGCTCTAGAGCACCCTATTGAAAATTTAAAAATGTCCTTTGAATCTATAGCATCTTTGACAGATAATAGAGCTACAGCAAGAGCTTACACAACAGAACAAGCAGCTGAAATATATGGTTTGATCAATGAAGTGAGTAATTTACAGGCACACAGTGGATCAATAGGACATCAACTGAAACAATTAGCTAGAGATTTTATATAGACCGCATTGAACTCAGTAGTTTATTCAATTTGTTATGTAAATTTGTTTTTTTTCATCTTCAATAATGTTTCTTGCACGAAATTAGATAATCATTGTTATGGCTTTAACTGTTGTTCTATTCACATTTATTATTCATTATTGTTTTTTTATTATTTTTATTTATTATTTTTATTTCATTTATTCTTTTGGGTTCACGTCATCAAATATTCTGTTGGCTTTGACCACAGTAAAATTTAGAACACGTCGTGAGTGTTTGCATGGCATTGAAGAGGTGGATAAAGATATGGTTGTTGATTGAACGTTGTCACGCAATAAATTCTGTTAGAGTTGGTTTAATTGGTTGTTGTTCCGGGCGTGTAACCAATAGGAAACGTTGTTGGTCAGGTTAAATCCGGAAGAGTTGTGTTTGGTTTTGCATGCCGTAGGACTATTGACACTGGAGAACGAAGAGAAGGCGAGCTTGGGTTTGAAAACAGTCGGAGTTTGTAAAAGGTGAGAACTAGGCATCAAGTGATAGACTTCTCCTTGCGACTTATTTGTGTAATTCAGTGACTTGTAGTGATCGTTCTTTTCATAATAATTTGGCAGAATTGGATAACTTTTGGCAGCGCTTGTGCGTGAAGAGGACGTCGGGAATAGCAATTAATGAGATAGACGTGAAGCGCAAGGTATGACGAATGCCAACATTTTTGGACGTCTTTTGTATATTTAGAACGGGATATATAGTGACCATTTTTTTGCAAACGTTTGGCAGGATTGAATAATTTTAAGGCTGTGGAAACACCGAAGTTCGGAGCAGACATTAATCAGAGCACCACGTTGTCTAAAAACAAAAGGTATGAATAACGTGGAATACATGCAACAAGGATTGTGATGCAGTTTGTTGATGAGTTTGACAAAAGAACTTTCAAATTGATATTGCAGGATACGGATATTGTTTTTTACTGACAGCAGTCAAATAGAATCATACAGAGGGAGTGGCTCCCTATTTCTTGGTGTGAGTAATAGCATTACGATTACGGTTTTGACACATGACACTGGTGATTTACGGTGAAGGTCTTTTTCTACATGGTTATTATTTATGATTATTATTTTTACATTGAAACACAACTGTTGTTCAAAATTGACTGATGTGCCTGTAATTTATGTTTTATTTGCAGTGTTTCCCCTGACGAAGGGACCTTTTCAATGTCCCAAAATGCATTGGGCGATTGACAACCTAACCCTGAGTTGATCAGTTTCGTTTTGTATATCAAATTATGCATTGTTGAAAAATGTATTCACTAATGTAAATTGAATAATTGAAAAACTGTACTTTAATGTTGATGATGATATTCATTGTGAATTAACATGAATAAACTGGATCAGAGATAGAAGTAGAATTGGGAGATCATTATAAATTCACTCAAGTTGTGCGCAGCTAAGTCTGTGTCATCGTCGGTTGACCAGCCATTTTTTCGTTGTTTTAATACCAGAGTATTGGGTATACTCTATTAGGTGCAGCACACAGATCAAAAGAATCAGAATTAATTTGTTGAACATTGATTAAAGAGGTGTGCTCAGAACACACTTGTTAGTTCTAAGTGTAATAGGCAGCACATTCCAAAGGCGGGCCACCTGTACTTGAAAGGAACGGGCAGGCAAATTTGGGCACAGTCATCAGCTGTTGTTAAGACGATCTTAAGTTTCTACCAGGAGTGTAGAAGGACACCCGTTTCCTAATGTAATGGGCTCCTGTGCCATGAAGCGCTTTAAAGGCCAACACAAGGGCTTTAAAATGAATTCTGCTGCGAATGGGAAGCCAGTGTAAATTCTTTCAATAGGGAGAAATCAGTACTCTAGGACCCAACATAAGAATGGCTCTGGCTGCTACATTTTGAATGACCTGGAGTTTCTTCAGAAGATAATCCCGTAGCCCCAAATATAGGAAATTTACATAGTCCAATCTTGAAGTGATGAGGGCTTGAACCACAGTCCTTCTGTGGGGGAGTGATAGGAGGGGAAGAAATCTCCAGAGCATTTTCAGGATGCCATAGCAGGTTCCTGCTACCGATTGAACTTGTATTTTCATACCAAGAGAGTCATCCATCTTTACCCCTAGATTTTTCACTACTCCTGCTGATGTCTAAGGGGGTGACATATTGATTGGCCACCATCGCCTCCATGCATCATGAATAAATGAGCCACAGAGAATCACTTCGGATTTCTCAGGGTTGCATTGTAGCTGGTTAAATCTGAACCAAGCAAAAACCTTGTTTAAGCATTTGCTAATCCTATCTCCATCAAAATCCTCACCCTTTTTACAGGTAAACAACAGCTGAGTACCGTCAGCATAGGATATAATTGTTGTACCACAGGCTTCTGCCAGAGGGGCGAGGGGAGCCAGATACAGATTAAACAGCAACGGGCTTAGGATAGAGCCCTGAGGGACTCCGACTTTCATGGGAGGCATACAAGCCGCAAAAGGAGAGGGGGGGTACAAACCTCCTGGCTTCTATCCTCCAAAAAGGGGGAGAACCATTCTAACACCGTGCCACCAAGTCTACACTCCCTTAATCTCCGTAGGAGTCGGTCATGGGGCACGGTGTCGAAAGCTGCGGACAGATCTAACAAAATCAGAGCCGCTCTCCCTCCTGTATCGAGAGTCTCTTTGATGGATTCAGAGATCTCGAGTAAAGCCGTCTCCGTAATAAAAAATTTGCACGGAAACCAGATTGACTCATATGGAGAAGGTTGTTGGTTTCGGTGAACTCGGTAATCACAGAGTTCACATATCTTTCTATAGTTTTGGGAAAGAAAGGCAGGAGGGAAATGGGTCTGTAGTTAGATGTTATTGTGGGATCTGCAGTAGGCTTTTTTAACAGAGGAAGAATTTTGGCCCTCTTCCAGATGGAGGGAACCTGGCCACTGCTCAATGACAGATTCAAAACCGCATTGACCTCCGGATTAATAATATCCACCATAGTCGCAAGTATTTTTGCAGGGTATGGGTCAGAAGGGGATCCAGAGATTACTCTAAAGTAATGGGAGGGAACTGAAGGACGGTAGCTTTACATGCCGGGATGGAGATACGAGATATAGAGAGAGAGTTGGCCAGCATCACATGAGAGGATGCAAATGATGTTTGAATACCCAAGATTTTCTCGTGGAAGAAAGAAGCTAACTGGCTTGTCCAGTTGTCCGACACGTTGCATTCAGTGACAGCTGCTTTAGGTGAGGTAAAATGTTTCACAATTTAAAAAATGTCCTTGCTCTTATTTCCGGATGTCTCAATTTTGGCTGAAAAGAAAATTTTCTTTTCCTCCAAAATTCTACTGTGATACATTTTTAGCGCCCTTTTATATAATGCTTTGCTGTCTTCACTAAAAAAAATCTCCACACTCTTTCTAAGTGTTTACAAGAACTCTTGCATTTCCGCAAGGTTTTGTTGAACCAAAGCGCAGATCACCTTGTTGTCTGTTGAGGTTGTGAGGACTGCGGGGCAGAGTCCCGATGCCTTGCTTTATCCAGTTCTCAAGATTAACGGCGTTATCCTCGATCTTACTACTCATGGAGAGAGGATGAGAAGTGAGCTCTATGCTCAAGGCATCAGGAGTAATTTTATGGAAGGTTCTTGATATGAAAAGTGTCTGCTTCTCCAGGGTATAAGCCACTTAGTTTCGTTAGTTTATGTATCTTTAAACCTATCAGAAAATTGTCTTCCAGACTAAGGGGATAGGTTCCTCTGTTTGCATTAGGATGTTAGAAAAGATTTGATCTATCGTGTGGGCTTAATCATGGGTGGGCATAGACACATAGGGGAATAACTCTCTAAATTGTCCATATGAACATTGAAGTCCCCTAGGACCAGGAAGTGTTTGAATCTAGGAACTAACGGTGCAATTGCATTGGTAACGTTCCGCAGGAACGTCCCTGCATGCCCAAGTGGTCTATAAATTGAGAATCCCACCAGAGATTGATGGGCAGAGATTGTACAATGGAGGCCAAGTTACTCTGCCCCCTCTATTTCATCCATAGGGATTCATTTAACCGAGATGTCACTTTTGGTGATTATTGCAATTCCCCCTCCCCCCTTCCCCGTAGTGCGGTCCCTTATCAAAATAGAGTAGCCAGGAGGTATAGCTATTGCTAATGTGGGATTGGATGTTTCTGTGAGCCATGTCTCAGTCAAAAATAAAATGCCCAACCTTGACTCTAGTATAAGGTCAAATATGTGTTGGTCATTTTTATTTAGGGAGCGTACATTAAGTAAAAAGGCTCTGATATTCTCTTGCCCTATAATCCGAATGAGAATCCTAAAGCTATGAATGTATATTTGTTTGTACAGTTTGTATTTTGGCCAGGAGATTTCAATATTTTATGATTTGTATTTACAGATTGTTCCTGAATGTGAGCAGATTGTGTACAAATTTATTTCGTTTCCTTACAAGTATGTTGATTGAATTTCTTGCAATAATGGGTGTCTCCGAATAGTTCAGCCTCACAAAGCTACATCTTCTCTTGTCCAATTTTGCAGGTCTTTTTCCTCCAGCACCTTTCTTAATCCTTTCCCCCACCTTCATTAACTTTTCACAAGTGATCAACTACCTTGAATGTTTCCTACGTGTGTAATTTTTCAATGTGGACTTCTAGGCAATTGTACACATCTTCAATTGCCTGTTCAAAGGCCTTTATCAACTTTCTCAAAAGACACCTGGAGCCATATTACACATTATCATGGTTTGCGCCTGGTGCACCGTTCTAAAGGTGCACCAGGCGCAATGATAATGCCCCCTATTATGGTGTATGTGCTGCCTCCAAGGCAATTGTGACCTCGCACTGCCCTGGGGGCAGCTCATTCATGTGAAAAACACGGAGCAGCTGTTCCGTGTTTTCACAGTACAGGCGGCACCTGCCTGCGCTTTCAAAGGGGTTTAGAGATCCCCTTGCAGGCAGGTGCAGTCAGTCCCTGGGACCCCCTTTACCCCCTGCAGAGGGATGCTCTCATGTGGTGCACTGACAGTGTGCCACCCTTTTAATGGCGCACTGTCAGTGCGCCTCTTGAGGTCTTCATTTACTCTACGCCCGCATCTGTAATATGGCTGTGCAGAGTCAAAGGAATTCCCTCATTTGCATAGGGCACGTCCCTATGCAAATGAGGGAACACCCTCTGAAGGTAGCTCTGGCGCTTTAAGTCCACCAGCGCTATTGGTATTATAGAAGGGGTTAGCACAAGCGTCTACGCTCCCTTCTATAATACCAAAGTGCCCGGGGGGCACGCAAAGCAGGCGCAAAAGTCTGTTGCGCTCCCGGGGCACGTTCTGTAATACGGCCCCTGGTGACTACTGGTTCAACATCTTTATTATACTTGACATGGAGTTTACCAGCCTTTCACTCTGTTTAGCTCAAACACTTTTGTGAGAGCATTTCTGGTTATTCCTCCAGCATAAAGGAACGCCTATCTGAAACATCAGGTAAAATACATTAATCATCTCCCCTTGGCCCACCCCAGGCACTGCAAAGTTTGCAGTCCCATTTCAGGAAACACACTAACAGATAGTGGGAAAATGTAACACGTTTTGTAGTGTAGTTCCTATATTCCCAATAGGCTTTGCGCATTGGAATAACTTAAACAGCAGTGTAGACGTAGGACTGAGGTCATCTAGGTCTCTACTGACTATGTTAGACTTAATTAGCTTTTTGCCAGCTAGCTCAGAGGTCACTAGCAACTTTCTCAAATGAATAGGGAGGGGTTAACTTCCCTGATTTAGACAAGAAGGGATTAGCTTCTGACAACCATATAACATGAGAACTTTGCTCCCCCAGAATAAGGAGTGTATCTCCAGAGTTGAGCGAGAACGATAGACAGCTATTTCACTCAGTCAGTCGTGCATGCTTAGTTCCACCAGAGTGCAGAGAAATAGAAAGACGGGCGTTTTCAATAAAATGTGTTATTTTATTGAGCAGTCTTCTTTCTCATGCAAGAGAAATGAATTGCCACAATTGCAATACTTATCATGAAGTAAAGTGCGTACAGTAAAAAGAGTATTATAAAATAATACTGTAAAAGCATTGATATGGTTTCTTAGCCATATGATACTTTAAAACTGATAAAATATTTACATACATAAAAACATTGACTAACAAACTCAACTGGTGCTTCTAAGATACGCCTACCTGACCTAAGCCTAACACATGGGAGGGAGTAAGTAAGTTGCAGTTTTAAGTTAAGTTGGGTTTTTTGCCAAGAATATGAATCAAGAATTCTCTCTAAGGTTTGAGTCAGCTCCGTATCTTGGTTATAGAATGAAGGAGGTCTTGTATCTCGTTTCTCAGGACTCGATCTTCCAGCAACCCGCGAGGGTGACCAGAAACACCGGAGCTGGATTTCTCGGCGTAAGAAAAGGCAGCTTCTCTAGTGTGTCAAAGGGGAGGGGCAGCTTCCTTCGGCTCTCGCATCAGCTGGGCTTCGAATAAGTAGATAGCCGCTCTGCTCCACACCACCGTGTGTTTGCTTAAGGCAAGTGTTCGTATATTTATACCTGGAAGGTGCCGTGTTTGACGTAAGGTTGGACATAAGACGTCAATAAAAGATGTCACTAAGAACTGACTGTTCCTTTAGTGCTCGCAGGAGTTCAATGACAAATCAAAACAAAGACATGGGGAATTCCCAGGTTACTGAAGGTTTGGTGTGTCGAAAGAACTTGTTGTGCTCTCTAGGAATCTAAGGAAGTAGCCTTGCCATATTTGGGCTGCGTGGGCTATGGCTGAATATGGGTAAGATTCGTATGCCTTCATTAGGACATGATTTATCATAACCGCATAAGGGCATGAATCAGGAATATTTAATTAGGGTCCTAGATACATTCACAACACCCACTCCACTTATAATGTCCATCATTACTAAATACTAAGCAATATATAAACATATAGGTATGCATGTGTTTTCCAACCCACCCCAAAATACAATGAAATGCATTTGAAATGGTATAGATACACGAAATGAGTATTATACTGTACGCTTTCAAGCAAAGTTATCATTCAGGAAATGTAAATATGAATATTGGCTGAATGAATTGCGAAAATTACATTTATGAAATGGCTCTGAATACAGAAAAAAAATCAAGACCATTTCACCACATAGTTATACAGGTTTGTACATATGCTAGAGGCTGACTCAAAATATTGTTTCTAGAGTCTCTAAAAATAGAACTTCTGTTCTCTAAGAATAGTTCTACTTTAAGCAGAGTACCATGTGCCAAAAAACAGTAAATATTTTGGAAATGATGGGGAAAATATTTTCGTTCTCGGGAAGGGAGAAAAAAATAGTGTCACTGTCTTTTTGGAGTTCTGTTTATCAAAACTGAAGGTCGAATTCAGAGTTCAGGGAACGCTATGAGCTCGTTTTTCTTCAAATATTATTCTCGTTGTTAGGGGAGAACATTACTTCTGATAGGCCGGTAAAAGATTTGTCTACAACAGTAGGTGAAAGTTGGGCCAACTCCGAAAAGGTGGAAATAGTGCAAATGTGAGCTGCATTGCCATCATCAATGTCAGGATCAGCAATGTTCACAGAAGGTTGTGCCTGTGTGGTGCCGCTTTCATCTCGTACCTCACCGCCACTTAATCGTAATGGTGAATTCTCAACGAATGCCGTCATCAGAATAGGTAGCCGCTGGGGACAACACGTTGCATGAGTCTCAACAGGACAAAGCAAAGCGTCGATATCCATTGGTACTGCTGATGGTAGTGTAAGACAAACGTCCAACACACATTCTTCTCCGCATAGCAGACATCGAAGCACAGGTAAGATGCAATTTTGCCAAATTGGTCTGAATGAAAGAAACCAGGTAGTATTCAGATCTCTTAGCCGAGGACCTTAGTGATACGGTCTCAATATCGTATTGCTAGGATCGTTTCTTCCATCGTTGCCAGAGGTTTGTCTGTGACTCGGCTTGCCATATCGGAGCAGGAGGAACAAAAATAAAATTCCTGCTACAAGTCCCAAAATAAGAGGCAGGCCGTCGAAGAGTGAATGCACAAAATTCGGGAAGATGCCAAGAACTGCTTCGAAGGGTGTTAGCAGTCCCGAAAAAATTGTCTTAAATACATGTGCGATGCCACTGGTATCTGACATGTTTAAGATTTGGCTTAACATTTCTACGAAATGCACTGGACAATTTGTCGATAATAGGGTATGTATCTCTGCCGTTGTCCTTGCAACTTGCAGGTCATATGTCTTTTTGGACGAGAACGAGGTTAAAGGCACAGTTGTCTGTAAAAGAATAGACTTCATTCTGCTTAAAGTATCAATTCGAATAGAAGAGATATTCACATAAGGCCATATTGCCGCCTCCATGTCTAGATTGTTGTTTGGATACAATACTTGCATACAGCAAATCTGAAAAATGGTTCTATCTGTGTAGTAGGGGTGCCCTGAAGATGACATGAAAGGTTGTTTGAAGAACCTTCACAGGCCCCATGCAAGTTAATACCTTGACACAGGAGTGTACTGCTTAGTGATTTTTTACAATCATTACCACTAAGAAATACTTCTTTTTTCCCTTCACTGTAACATTTGTATATAAGGTAAATTCCAGGTCGATTTGATGTATCCTTTACCCAACTTTCATACAGGCCTGCTGGTATATATTTTTGGCAGTATTGAAACTGAAAAGTTGTTATCGGGATTGAAATGGTCCCATGTATTATCCATTCAATGACAGGTCTTTCTGACATTGTCAATGGTAATCTCTCAAGTTTTTCAATGCTCAGTATCGTATAGTCTGCTCCTTTCTGTGCCAAATTGATTTGTTTATCAGTAAGGTTAAAGATAGAAAACAACGACGTTGTGTTGATTAAACGCCATGGCACATAGCCTGAACGCAGGTTTTGTAACGTCCAACCTAGCTGTACAATAGAACGTAATTGGGACTGGCCATGTTGTAACATTAGCCTGTCCTGCTCTATTATATCAATAGCAGATGATACAATGCTGTCCAGTGAATAGATTCTGGAGGACAGAGTTGATAACCCATTGTCCAGTACAGAAAATGATTTCTCCACATTGATACGGTCAATTTCCAGTATTTTTTCTGCAGTTTCAATTTGTTTCAATTTCCAAGCTTCATTGTAAGCTGCGTATATACCGGCGTATATGAAACGATTTTGATGCTGTTTGCGAGGTCCCATTATGAAATCTTGCAAGACAGCACCTTCTTTAAGTAAAGTTAAGTGTTGCTTTATTTCGGAAAGTGTGGTTTTCTGTAGCCAGTCAAGGCATAGTTTTCCTACACTATATGTTGTTACTATCCCTGGATGTTTTCTCTGGGAGTATCTAGGGTCTGGCCTGTTCTGTTTGAACCCCTGTATTGTGTTCAGGAATCTATTCTGACAGTTATTTGTGTCTATGGGCCAGATCAACCTTTTTTTCAAATCAGGATTTGTTCTGTTTTCTTTTAAAATATAGGACAAGTCTAACCCCTCATCTGTAGTGGTGTTTCTATCAGGCATAGGTTTTGGTATAGACGGGTTGTTTAAATCTTTTATCTTAGCTAAGCCAAGACAGGTTGTTTGCTGAATTGTGTCATTCAGGAACATAATTTGTTCTGGGATCATGCAGGCTCTGAATAATGCTTCTAGGCCGTGTACCTGCCATTCTTTTGTTCCCCAGATTGTTTTTGTTTCTATGTTGTTTTTCCAAAACTCAAAACCAAATGCTGATATTTTGTCATAAAATTTTTCAGAATAAATCAATTTAGTATTTGTCAGCATGTTTTTCATCCCTGTCTTATTTAACATCTTGAAATAAAACGGATCACTGACAGAATATCGACGTCATAAATATCGACCTACAAGAATATCGAGTCAACAATATCGAAGGCAAAAATATCGACATCCTATCTACAACATGGTAAGTACAAAAATATCAAAAAAATAATATAGATGTAAAAAATATCGATGTTAAAAATATCGATTTTTTTTCTTTTAATATATATATGTAAAATTAAGTATATAACACTAATAAATAAAATATACATATTTAAAAGTATCTAATAATGTTTAAAATTAATAAATAATACATATATATATTAATAATACATTAATTAAATATATACAGTAAATGTATAATATCTATGTACTGAACAATAATTATTAATAATTATTTTACTAATTGATAAATTAATAAAATATATTCTAAATTAGTAATACATTTACAAACATAAAACAATAAATAAATAAAATGTAAGTAATATAAAAAATAAAATAAACATTTAATTTTTTTACAATGAATCATATAAAACGTTGGATAGCGTAAGGGTAAAAATTACTATTCCCACTCCAGTGGGTGCAACAGTAGGGAAAACTGACCCTGAACCCAAAAAATATCCCTTTACCCAAGAACTGAAAACTGACCCTGAACCCTAAAAAGACCCCTTTACCCAAAAACCCAAAACTGACCCTGAACCCTAAAAATACCCCTTTACCCAAAAACTGAAAACTGACCCTGAACCCCAAAAATACCCCTTTACCCAAGAACTGAAAACTGACCCTGAACCCTAAAAATACCCCTTTACCCAAAAACTGAAAACTGACCCTGAACCCTAAAAATACCCCTTTACCCAAAAACTGAAAACTGACCCTGAACCCTAAAAATACCCCTTTACCCAAAAACTGAAAACTGACCCTGAACCCTAAAAATACACCTTTACCCAAAAACTAAAAACTGACCCTGAACCCTAAAAATACCCCTTTACCCAAAAACTGAAAACTGACCCTGAACCCTAAAAATACCCCTTTACCCAAAAACCCAAAACTGACCCAGAACTCTAAAAATACCCCTTTACCCAAAATCCCAAAACTGACCCTGAACCCTAAAAATACTCCTTAACCCAAAATTAATTAATATTACAATTAAATTACTTCCCACCCTATTCCTCTATAAACCCACAACCCGCTCCAGTAGTAAAACATATAATTTACTTAAAAATATACATAAATTATCAATTAATTATTCAATTAATCAATTAAAATAATTAATTGTCAATTAATATTTAATTGCAAAATAAATTAATCATTAAAAAATAATTATTTAATTACAAATAAATTACTTCCCACCCTATTCCCCTATAAACCCACAACCCGCTCCAGTAGTAAAACATATAATTTACTTTTATATATTTTTTATTTATAAAAACATATTAAACAAATATTATAACAATTAATTTAAATACTTAACTAAAATTTCTAACACATATTAGTAAATCGAAATTACTGACATCAATATATATGCTATCGATATAAGTAATTTCGATATTACTTACCTTAGGGTCGATATTCTGGCCATCGATATTCTGGACATCGATATTCTGTCCCTTCGATATTGGCAACTCGATATAAGAGTGAGTCGAAATTAAGGATTCGATATTTTGACTGATTACCAAATAAAACATTTCTGGATCAGTATGATTAAACCCTGAAAAGTATGGGAATTTTTCATAAAACGTTTTTGAACTGCCTATTGGCGGTGTTGGACAATGTTCCTACTGATTATAAGTAAAAACATTTCTAGGATTCGCAGATTTATGCAGATAATGGTGACCATAGTGGTTATAACAGTACATCTCTTCATAATTCGACGAGCCCTGCAAATAATCATGTTCTGTAAATTTTGCTGACATTTCTAAATCTGACATCATATTATTAATGTTTTCAAAGTCCCAATCATCAGAGAAAGAACTTGGTGTCACAAAATCACTTAATGAAATCTTGTATTGGTGTGGATACTTCAAGAGCTCTACCGGGCCATAGATTTCATAGTCAGTTCTGTCCCATGCTATACCATCAGGTATAGGCTTTGCTGTGATGTTCACTGATGATAGTTCTCTTTTCTCTATGTGAGAGGATCTGTGTGGTTTCAGGACCAAGTTGATGTTCTGACTTGCTGTGTCCATTGTACTGTATTTTGCATCAATAAATGTACCCAAAATTAAAACTAGGATTAGCCAAAGTAGTAGGATAAGTACACCTAACACAATCCATAGATCAATCCAAGGGGAAATCAGATATGTTTCTTTGAGTTGATGAAAAAGTTCTTTCAATTTCATTTTGAAAGTTTTTGTTACTGGCTTGTCTTCATGTTCACTCGGATCATCGGATAAGTCATCCAAGTTGATAAAGTAGCCAGATGCAGTTCTGTCAATTGGTGGGATTGTTTCCGGATTTCCATTGATCTTTGCATTCTCTTTAGTTACATTTGTATAGTCCGAGGCTACATCGTTGTAGACTGGTGTTTCTTGAACTGTTGCAATTTAGGTTTCAAGAGGCACAAGTTCCATGGCTTTGTTGCATAATTCTTTTTTATTCACTGAAGGTTTATCGAAGGTGATTAGTCTTTCAGTTTGAACTGCTTGTATTGTAGCAAGATTTGGTCTTCTGCTATTTCTTGGGAGTCCACTGGGCCTACTACTTATTATCGGCCACATGATTGTGGTTTCACCAGGTCGATGGAAACAACTCTGTTTTCCTTTTTACCAGCAAGTGGCGGTAGTACTACTGATCTTGTTCCGCTGACAGCTAAGACAGGTATTGCTTTTCTGTAAGAAGGCCCAAATTCCTTCTTCACCGCGATCTTTTCTCTGACCAGATCCCCAATCTTTGGAATCCAGACAGGTCTTGCTGGGACAGGTGGTTCTTCAGTGGTTGTTGGTTTAGACCAGGGGTCTCCAAACTGGTCTTGGAGGGCCGGATCCATGCCAGATTTTTAAAATAACTACATGTATCTCAATGGGGATATCCTAAAAATCTGACATGGATCCGGCCCTCCAGGACCGGTTTGGAGACCCCTGGTGGATGGAATTAGATGATGAAAAATTCTAGATAGCGGCCATCACATAAGCATCAGATTGCTGATAGACCCAGGTCTTCAGTTGTTTCCTAAAAAGACTCTCAGTCTCAACCAGTCTGAGGTCTAAGGGCAAGTTGTTCCAGGCCCTTGCTGCTAGGACTGTGAAAGTTTTTCTGCCCCTGGTTTTGTATTTATACCTCGGGATCTTGGTAAGGTTACTGCCGGAGGATCTCAAGCTTCGGACGGGGTCATAGTGAACAAAACGGTTGACAAGGTATTTAGGACCGATGTTTTTTAGTGCTTTGAAAACTGTTAGTAGAAGTTTGAAGAGGATCCTCTTGTGCAGGGGCAACCAGTGAAGACGATTTAGTGCTACTGAGGCTGAGGATTTCCTGGGAAGTTTTAACACTAATCTTGCAGCCTCGTGCTGTACACTTTGCAACTTCTTCAGCGTGGACTTTTTCACTCCAGCCATCAACCCATTGCAGTAGTCGAGTCGAGAGAGTAATAATGCGACCACGACCGATTTCCTGGACGCAATGGGGAGGAAGTCAAAGAATTTTTTTAAAGATTTGATAAGTCCGAAACAGCAACCTGCCGTGATCCTGACGTGATCATTGAAGGAAAGGGCTGCATCAAATTGCACGCCTAGGTTACGTGCAGAGGTCACTGCACTAGGCGGGGCCTCTGAATCTTTGCGCCACCAATCCTTAGGACGGAAGGGCAGATCTTTACCTAATGGTATGATTTCGGTTTTCCCACTGTTGCATTTCAAGTGGTTTTTGTTCAACCACTGAAATACCTCCGTGAGACAATTCTGGAAACGCAGCTCTGTATCCGTGCAGTTTTTGTCGATAGAAACGACGAGTTGGGTGTCGTCGGCGTAAGACGTGACTAGGCTCCCATGGGACCCACCCATCACCCGAACCTAATACCCTCGCCGTTATAGATTGCTTTATGTCACGTTTTTTTCTTTCCATAACCGCATTTCCCTCAGGTTGGAAGGGAGAAGAGTACCGCAATGCAATGCCCATGCTGCTCATGGCCTCTTTGTAAGCTCGAGAGCTAAACGCAGGACCCTGATCAGAATGTAGCATGCTAATTGCGTATGTGCTGATAAAGACTCGCAAATCTTTTATAACAGTTCTGGCGTCAGCCGAGCGCTGGGGCCACATCCAAATGAATCTCGTGCAGGAATCCACTGCAACCATGATATATTTATAGTTGCCATCCGTTTGCAAGGGACCACAGTGGTCCAAGTAAACACACGCTAATGGTTTATCTGAGATTAGAAGGAGCGTCTGTGCTCGTCGTTTCACTGTTTATACTTTCATTCTTTGGCATATTTCACATTCTAGAACGTAATTCCTAGTTTGCTTTCTCATGCGTGGCCACCAGTATCTCTGTTTTAATAATGATACTGTAGTGGAAACACCAGCGTGTGCAGAAGCGAGCCCTTCGTGTGCCGCTAAAATTAGTCCTAACCTGTGTTCCATGTTTGGAATTGCCCTATCCCCCACTCCAGGGATTTGAGCAAAAGGAACATTATTCGCATCAGTTATGTACAAGTATTTTACTGGAAAGCCTTTCGGGAGTGTCTTTTTATCATCTTTTACTTAAGCACTGACAGCTAGCATTATATCGCTTTCTATTTTTGTTTTTGACCGAGTGATTGCTGCTACGGAAGCCGTTTGTACAGCTGCCTTCACTGCTTCATCAGCCAATGAATTCCCCGCAATGTGAACGCCATCACGTTGATGACTCAGTGTATGTATCATGTGAGTCTTTTGTAGTTCTTTCTGTAAAAGAACTACTTGTTCCCAAAGCGTTTTATGCTTGATTGTGCCCCCTTTTGAAACTTTGAAACCATTTTGAACCCAGTTCTGCAAGTATTCATTGTAAGACTGAACGCAGTGATACGAATCGCACACTATTAGTGTGGGGAACTCGCGATCGGTATTTTCAAGCGCCATCTTAAAAGCTAGTAGTTCAGCTCGCTGAGCTGTACAATCTCCTAGAGATTGAGTTTTAGTGACCAATGGTCTAAATTTCCCTTCGTGCCAACGACCTTTAACAATCGCGCACGCAGCACTATGTGCTTGTTTACCCCCAATTGCGGGTTGTGCTGATCCATCTGAAATGAAATGAAATGAAATGAAATGAAAATAGATTTCTATAGTGCTACTAAGCCCAATGTACAGCCATAATGTTCCAGAGGCAGGATTTTGGTCGGCAGAGGACATTCATATTCATATTGGAGAAACTCTTGTGTTTTTAAATTAGGATCAAATTTGTATACTACGTCTGGTGCAGCAAGAGAATTAACCCACTGTATCCATCTTGGATGTAGTGCCTTAGCATTCGGGATGCTTGCTCTTGTTACTGCTTCTAAAGCAGGTACAGGTGTAACTATTATTATACGTTTACCTTGTGTGAGGGCTCTTTCTCTTGCTACAGCAGTTTGAACCGCTGTCAGAATTTTTTCTGTAAAACTGAATTTCATTTCAGCTTGTGTGTGCAAATGTGATTTGTAAGCTATTGGTACCGTTTCTCCCTCATTAGAGGTCATTGATGTGAATCTGCATCTTCCTGGGATGACTCGGATTACCAGATTGCGTTCGTTTGCGCGTGTTTGCAGTTTTGTTTTAGCTAACATGTCTGTCTGTAATGATCTAAAAATTTCTGTATGTTCTTGAGTCCAATTATTTGGTTTGAAATCAGGTTTTATTAATTTGTAGAGAGGTTTAACCCTCTCTGCATAATTTAGAATGTATGTTCTTCCGAAATTCAGGAAACTTAGTATTGATTGTAAAGTCTTCAGCGTTTTAGGTGCTTGGAATACCGCACATTTCTCTAAGAAATTGTCTGCTAGGCTTTTGCCTTCACTTGATAATTCATATCCTAAAAATAGGATGGTTATATGGGCTATTCTTGACTTTTTAAAGTTGAATTTGTAACCTTCTGATGCGAACCCAAGTATTATGGTGTTCACTCTTTTCAAGTGAGTCTCCAGGTCATCGTCTGTAAGATAGATGTCATCGACATAGGATAATGCCTCATCATCATACATTTGTAGTAATTCTGTTACCCTTGCTGAGAATAATCCTGGGCTAGTCTTGAATCCCTGTGGTAGTCGACAAAATTGTTTTTGCGACCCCATTATTGAGAAAGCGGTCAAATACCTGCTTTCAGGTGCAATGTTTTGACAGAAGAATCCATTAGAAATATCTAATGTTGTTTCATATTTTTTGCGCACGATGTTATTCATTAGTGCTGCACTGTGTGAGTTTTGGACTGCAAAAGTTTTACAGCATGAGTTTAGATGTCTGTAGTCCAAAACTAGACGATATGAGTTGTCTGGCTTGGAGACAGGAAACAAAGGATTGTTCATTTGTGAGGTGCATGTTTTAATCACCCCTTGATATTCAAGTTGATCTAAGATCTCCCTGACTTGCTTTTTAGCTTCTTGTTTAACTGGGTACTGCCTTTGTGCAGTAGGTTGATTTTTTAATTGGATTTTGTGGTGAGGAGAATCCTAACCCATCCTACATGATTTTTATATAAGGCAGGGGCTTGGGCCACCGCCCATTTTCTTGCAAATGTGTATTTTTTATGAATTGGGATATGATTTGAGAAGGCAGGCATAATCATTTCTTCGCCATGAGGTCACTCCCTGACAAACTGGTGGCCAGTCTTTCTCAGCTAACAGGATATCATAGCCTTTAGAAAGATTCTCCCAAAAGAGACCTTTAATTTTCCTAGTTTTATCTCCCTCTATACGTAATGCTATTTCATATAGTTTATGGGGCGCGCTAACTCGCGTGTCTGCAGTTTCTACCTGAATGTATTCATTCGTGTCCACTGTCTCCAGAAGATTCATCAGGATCTTGCGAGCTATGGTCACTTCTGCTGCGCTGTCTAGCATTGTCTGGGCCTACTCTCCGTTTTTCAGTTGTGTCCTCAGGATTCTCGGCATGTTTAATTTTAATACTTGCTACCTTCTTTCTGGGAAATTGTGATTTTTTACTTTGATGAGCAGGTTCTTTGTCTTTGGACTTGACATGCTCTTCCTTGTGTTCTGACCGTCCTCTTCTTTCCGATTTCTGTGAGGAAATCTGAAAAGATCGAGAGGGACATGTATCAACGTCTTGATATCTGTCAGGTTTTCTTAATTTATCCCTATCTCTAAGATTAGATCTTTTTTTCAGAGGGCTCCCTTTTGGGAGACTTGTCCCCTCCACCTGGAGACTTATTTCTCCGTTGGGGAGACCTCACTCTGGACTGAAATTGTTTTTCTCTGGGAGTAGTTTGTTTATTACCCTCCCATTTCTTCTCTCGTCTTCTCATCCAGCAAAGACATCGCCTTCAGCCACGCCACAGAACTCTACTGGACGGACCACAGCTGCGTACACTTCACCTTCAAGAGAACAACGATCCACCACCACCAGCAACAGGTTGCCCGTAGAAGCTGGAACAAGATCACTGCCGACCAGCTCACCGCTTCCCTGAGCCAGCACCCTCCTGCCAGCTCAGCGAACCCCAGCCAGGCCGCCGACAACCTCACGAAGTGGATCAGCAACTGCGCGGACGAACTCGCCCCGATGAGGACCCCGCCCAGCAGACCCGGCAGCAAGAAAGCCCCATGGTTCACCGACGAACTCAAGAGCTCCAAGAAGAACTGCCGAGCCCTCGAGAAAGTCTGGAGAAGGGAACCAACACCGGACAACATGACCACCCTCAAGCTCGCCACCCGGAAGCACCACCAACTGATCCGCGCCGCCAAGAAAACCGCTTTCAAGGACCGGCTGGATAACAACGCACACAACTGCAAGGAACTCTTCAACATCGTGAAAGAGCTCTCCAACCCCAACGCCGGAAACAACTACATCACCCCTTCGCAAGATCTCTGCAACTCCTTCGCCTCCTCCTTCCACAACAAGATCGCGGACATACACAACAGCTTCAGCACCCAACCGACGCACGCCACGACCACAGCATCGCCGCCCACCGCCGCCCTCCGAGCCTGGACTCCGATCAGCACCGAAGACACCGTCCGCATGATGAACTCCGTCCACTCCGGATCTCCGACCGACCCCTGCCCTCACCACGTCTTCAACAAGGCCGACGCTGTCATCGCACCCCACCTGCGGGACATCATCAACACCTCCTTCGACACCGCCACCTTCCCCGAGAGCTGGAAGCACGCAGAACTCAGCGCTCTCCTCAAGAAACCTACAGCAGACCCCACCGAACTCAAGAATTACCGCCCAATCTCGCTCCTCCCGTTTCCAGCCAAAGTCATCGAGAAGACCGTCAACAATCAGCTGGCCGCCTTCCTCGAGACGAACGGATCCCTCGACCCCTCGCAGTCCGGCTTCCGAGCCAACCACAGCACCGAGACCGCCCTCATCGCCGCCACCGACGACATCCGAGCCCTGATGGACAACGGAGAAACAGCGGCCCTCATCCTCCTAGACCTCTCCGCGGCCTTCGACACTGTCTGCCACCGCACCCTAGTGCAACGCCTCAGCAACGTCGGAATACAGGAGAAGGCACTGGAATGGATCATCTCCTTCCTCGACGGAAGAACACAGAGAGTCCGCCTACCACCTTACAAGTCAGAAGCCACCAAAGTCATCTGCGGCGTCCCTCAAGGATCCTCGCTGAGCCCTACCCTCTTCAACGTCTACATGAGCCCCCTCGCGGCCATCGCACGCCAACACAACCTCAACATAATCTCCTACGCCGATGACACCCAGCTGATCCTCTCCCTGACCAACGACCCCGCCGCCGCCAGAACCAACCTGCACGAAGGGATGAAGGAGGTAGCCGAGTGGATGACGACCAGCCGCCTGAAACTGAACTCAGACAAGACGGAGGTCCTCATCCTGGGCTCCACGCCCACCGCCTGGGACGACTCCTGGTGGCCCCCCGCCCTGGGCACCGCACCCAAACCGACTAACCACGCACGCAACCTGGGCTTCATCCTGGACTCCTCCCTCTCCATGACCAAGCAAGTCAACGCCGTCTCCTCGGCGTGCTTCAACACCCTACGCATGCTACGGAAGATCTTCTGGTGGATCCCCACGGAGACCAGGAAGACCGTCACCCAGGCCCTCGTCACCAGCCGACTGGACTACGGCAACGCCCTCTACGCCGGAACCACCGCCAAGCTCCAGAAGAGACTTCAGCGGATCCAGAACGCCTCAGCCAGACTCATCCTCGACATCCCACGTAACAGCCACATCTCCGGACACCTGAGAGACCTGCACTGGCTCCCCGTCAACAAAAGAATCACCTTCCGTCTCCTCACCCACGCACACAAAGCCCTACACGATCAAGGCCCGAGCTACCTCAACAACCGAATCAACTTCTACGCTCCCAAACGCCACCTCCGTTCAGCCAGTCACGCCCTCGCCGCCGTCCCACGCATCCGTAGAGCGACAACAGGAGGAAGGTCCTTCTCCTACCTGGCCGCCAAGACCTGGAACTCCCTCCCGACCGACCTGCGCCTGACCCAAGACCACCTCTCCTTCAGGAAGAAGCTCAAGACCTGGCTGTTCGAGCAGTAACGGCACCCCCCTCCCCCCCAAGCGCCTTGAGACCCTACGGGTAAGTAGTGCGCTCTATAAATGTCTTTGATTGATTGATTGATTTCTTCTTTTGAGTATTGATGTTGTTTTTAATAAAGGTTTTTTCAGGATTTTCAATTAGTTGGGGTTTTACTGGTTTACCACCCAAACTATCTCTGCCTAATTCTTCATAGCATTTTTCGATTATTTTAGCAAGCTCAAAAGGTTGGTTTGCTATATCGGTTTCCTTCAATTTTTGGCGGATTGCCACACATGCTGCTTCTCCTTTTATGTTGGCTAATAATATAGCCGAGACCTGCTTGAAGTCTTTCAGTAATTTCATACCCAGAGTTAAAGCAGGTTCTGGACCGTATTCGTTTTGAATCTGTCTTAGTACATGTGGTATAACCGCCATTGACGGAACACCATGTGTTTTTGTGTAGATAGAAGCAAAGACCGTACCCCAAGTGCCACAGTCCTCCTCCACATGTGGTGCGATCCCCATTGGGAGACAGATAGTCAGAATTCTGTGTTTTTCATGAGGGGTAGTATCAGGAAATGCTGCCTCTATCTGGGTGATCTTTTGAGCTAACCAAAAGGGAATTTGTTCCCATTTTACGGGTGTTTTTCCAAGTCATGATTGAATATTCTGTGGTGTAATTTTGTTTGTATTCCCCTGATGAGGGGTGTTTTGAGGAATTTTAATTGCAGGTTGGACTGTTGAAGTCCGCATGACATATTGGACCAATTGTCTATGAATTTTAATTAATTGTTTTAGTTGAACCAAAAGTTCTTCGTCTGACATTCCTTCAATGTCTGGGTGTGGTGTGTAGCTGGCTAGAACCGGCCACATGGCTCCTGGTCTACCTAGTGGACCGAGCCTGGTGATGTGATTTTGATGTTTTAGGGCGCCATTAAATAAGAGCAGGTGCTCTTGGTATGTTAGTGGAATTTCAATTTCCTGGAAAGGAGAGTATTAATCTGGAGATTCCGCTACTTTATAGTAGTGGAACTCACGTGTCATAGTATGTGCTGCTGGAAAAGTTATCCAGGAATAGAATACCTCTGTCTGCCGATACTCATGTGCCCCTACCACAAATATAACTGTACCACCTCTTGGTGATACCCCATTTTCTATAAGTTTTATAGTTATGGTTTTTCTTATATTGACCGGGATGATTACGGCATCATGGTCGTCTTCATTAGACCCTGTAAGGTCTGCCCCCTGTTGATTCGCATTTACTACGGCTTCATCGGTTTCGTTGTTGTCGCCGTGGTTTGACATTGTTTAATTAGAGTTTCTTGCAGAACAAGTTTTTTGAGGAAACAAAGATTAGGTGCACAATATTTTGGAACACTGTATCCTTCATTGTTGACTATACCGTAAACTAATACATAGGATTCTCATTCTACTAAGTTTCGGCGGATATTAACCTTTCACCCACTCCAGAGGTCTATTGGAGTTTTTACGAGAGAAAGGGGTCTGTGTGGAAAGCACGACTGAGTTACTCTAGTATCTTGTGTTAGATTATCGCCTTACCAAACGTTGGGCGCCATGTCGTGTAGTTCCTATATTCCCAATAGGCTCTGCGCATTGGAATAACATAAACAGCAGTGTAGACGTAGGACTGAGGTCATCTAGGTCTCTACTGACTATGTTAGACTTAATTCGTTTTTTGCCATCTAGCTCAGAGGTCACTAAAAACTTTCTCGGATGAATAGGGAGGGGTTAACTTCCCTTATTTAGACAAGAAGGGATTAGCTTCTGACAACCATATAACATGACAACTTTGCTCCCCCAGAATAAGGAGTGTATCTCCAGAGTCGAGTGAAAACAATAGACAGCTATTTCACTCAGTCAATCGTGCATGCTTAGTTCCACCAGAGTGCAGAGAAAATTGAAAGACGGGCGTTTTCAATGAAAGGTGTTATTTTATTCAGCAGTCTTCTTTCTCATGCAAGAGAAATGAATTGCCACAATTGCAATACTTATCATGAAGTAAAGTGCGTACAGTAAAAAGAGTATTATAAAATAATACTGTAAAAGCATTGATATGGTTTCTTAGCCATATGATACTTTAAAACGGATAAAATATTTACATACATAAAAACATTGACTAACGAACTCAGCTGGTGCTTCTAAGAAACGCCTGACCTAAGATGTACCTGTCTAAGCCTAATACATGGGAAGGAGTAAGTACGTTGCAGTTTTAAGTTAAGTTGTTTTTTTTTGCCAAGAATATGAATCAAGAATTCTCTCTAAGGTTTGAGTCAGCTCCGTACCTTGGTTATAGAATGAAGGAGGTCTTGTATCTCGTTTCTCAGGACTCGATCTTCCAGCAACCCGCGAGGGTGACTGGAAACACCGGAGCTGGATTTCTCGGCATGAGAAAAGGCAGCTTCTCCAGTGTATCAAAGGGGAGGGGCGGCTTCCTTCGGCTCTTGCATCAGCTGGGCTTCGGATAAGTAGATAGCCGCTCTGCTCCACACCACCGTGTGTTTGCTTAAGGCAAGTGTTGGTATATTTATACCTGGAAGGTGCCGTGTTTGCGTAAGGTTGGACATAAGACTTCAATAAAAGATGTCACTAAGAACTGACTGTTCCTTTAGTGCTCGCAGGAGTTCAATGACAAATCAAAACAAAGACATGGGGAATTCCCAGGTTACTGAAGGTTTGGTGTGTCGAAAGAACTCGTTGTGCTCTCTAGGAATCTAAGGAAGTAGCCTTGCCGTATTTGGGCTGCGTGGGCTATGGCTGAATATGGGTAAGATTCGTATGCCTTCATTAGGACATGATTTATCATAACCGCATAAGGGCATGAATCAGGAATATTTAATTAGGGTCCTAGATACATTCACAACAGTTTGTCGCTTCCTCCTGTTTAATTTATGAGAGTATAATTATAAAAAAGTTGAACCTGAAAGGTGATTACAGTTTTCTTATTTATTGGCCATTTTCATGCGCTACATGTTAGCAGTAATAAAAGTGTGACCTCCAGACTTTTTCAGCAGCATATTTGTTTTTATCTGTAACATATGTAACCATATTTCATATAGACTTCCTTAAACAGCACTCAATATGTTTCCACAGTTTGGAGATTTAAAGGAAAAGGTTATGCCAACCTCTCCCGAGTAATGGTGGTATAAACATGATATGCCTAATCTGGATATCTCTGGGGTATCAGACTTGCTGAGTCAAATTGGAGTCAAAAGGAAGAGTTCATGGTTCAGGAAACAGAGGGAGTGGTTAAAAATCAGGCGGAAGTCACGGACGTCCACCTGAGAGGAAGAATTAACTCTTCCTGGTACCAGCATGAGAATCCTTTGGTTTAGAAAGAGGGGTGGAGAGGGTGACTGGTATGCACTCATGTGAGATCTTTCCTCCACACCTGCCCATTGGCTCCTCCGGCATGCCAGGTAGTTTTTGTGTTCTTTTTGAGCGCCGCAGTTATTTTGCTTTCATTTTCAGAAGGTCTGGTGATTCCAGCAGTTGCCCCATCTTTAGTTTAGTTTAAAAAAAACTTTGAATGCCTCTCTCAGATCAACTTGTTAAATATTGTTCGGGCATAGGCCCCTGCTCCTCAGCCTCTTCACCGCTCCTTATATTCTTCTCCTGGATTCTGTCACTGGGAACATGTCTGTACAAGGTGGGTTAAGGAGCCATATATATATATATATATATATATATATATATATATATATATATATATATATATATATATATATATATATATATAAATAATATTTAGTTGTTTTTCTTTCTGGGAAGACTGCAGTATTAGGCCTCTTTGTGGTAGAGGCAGCTTCTCTCTTTCTTTAGATGGCTTCAGAGTACTTTCAGAGTCTCAACATGGATGCTAAATGTAGCCCATTGTCTGGAAGCCCATGCTTTACTCCAGCATTACACCTCCTGCTCTAGCAATCTTGGTGGCACCCGGAAGCGAGCTCCGAGTGTGAAAGTGCAGATCAGAGCCATCGTCCAATACATCTTCTTTCAGATTCAACAGTTGTATTCTGCTGTTCACTTCCAGATGGAGCTAAAGAACTTGATGAGGTTATTGTGAGACCTTTGTTCCTGTTAACTGGATCACGCCAACGTTCAGCAACAGATCTAGCCATATTCTAAGTGAAAAGCCCACAGCTGTTTCAGAAGACACCGCACTCTTAACATCAAAATACAAGGTATGTCTCCATTTGACTGTTCTTGCACACTCTACACTAGTTACCAGTGGGGAAGATTATTATTTTCAAAACTTCTTACTGCACCTTTCCTATTGACTGATTTCGCTACTGGCTGATTTCGCTACATTCTTCTATGTAGGCAATTTTCTTTTTTATTTTCTACTTTCTTTTTATGTTTCTGGTTTAATTTAATTTTCTGTCACTTCCATAGATATAATAAAAGCAAATCAAAATCATATAAAGCAGTTAGGACCCTGGAAGTTACCTGAGTACTTTAGAAAGGGCTGAGGTACATGTGCTGAGAAGTGTAGTTCTGAATGTCAAGGATGGACGCCTATAAAAGCTATAAACCCATCCCACAGAAGCAAAAGAGAATATCAAGAGTGCAGATAATCAGAACAAAGGCTAAGATGATGACTAGCCCACAGTGAAGACAAAGAGTTGGTCTGGGGAGCACAAGTTTTGGAGGACGAAGACAAAGAACGAGGTCTTTCGCTCCTCAATGCATTAGTGGGTTAATCTCATCTGGAGAGTAAGGTTTTGGTCAAACAAGAAGGTCTGTCTTGTCTTTTCCTTCCTTACTTTAGCAGTCCACATTATCAAATGTGTGCTGTGGGTGGTGTGATTCCAATCGAAGATGATCATTTGTTGAGCAGATAGACTGGTTTCCAGGTTTGGTTATTCTTGTTGAGTATGCAGGATCTCTTAAATTAGTGTTCTCGCGGGAGGGGGGACATCTTGAGCTGTCTAGTTGCAAATGCATCTTGAGCGGAGAGACAGTGGAAAGTGAGAGGCCCATCAGCAGTTCATTGCCCATATGAATGTGAAAAGGAATGGGAGTTTGAGTTGGAACGCAGACCGATGAATTGATTGGTAGGTATTGATCATAAGTGAGAGCTTTGACTGGTGCCAGGCTGTGTTGGTTCCTTTTTTATTGGGATTGGGTCTTTGAAGAAGATACATGAACCGAAGTAGAAACCAAAGGGCATGGTGGTGAGGGAAAAGCCACATGCAGTATGTAGTTGAGATGACGCATTGGCGGAAGCATGTTGCTGTAGATAAGAATTCACACAGACTTCATTGGATTCAACTTAATGTAATCTGTAAACGTCCACAATTCAAATGGATCTAAGCAATGTTGTTATGAAATATGCCTGATCCTGGAAAGATCTCAAGGAGTGCTGATGCAAGGCATGCTTTGTTTGGGCAATAGGGCCCCTGGAGGCCCCATGTATAAAATGATAGAGGGAAGAATGGAGCTCTGGGAGACTCTGTATGTACAAGAAGAGAGAGGATTTTGATAATCTCATCCAAATATATTCTGAGATGGCCATGAAGGAGCAGATCTAGTTAAGAATTGTCCTGTGGTTCCTTTAGCAAGCTGAGTGTGTGTCCAGAAGGAACAATGAACCCACACTGTAGAATGCTCTTCAAAGGTGTAGGAATAACAGGAGGCAGGACACATAAGTGTCAATGCTTGGGGGGGTGAGCGGTGTTTGGTGTTAATTTATATGTCATTTGTTAAGTGCGCACACACACAGAGTGTTTCTTAGTTCTTGTAGAAAAAGTAGGATGAAAGAAGCTCAGTGATGCCTGGTTTCCTGATTTTAAAGTGACTTGGTATTTTCCATTATATGATTTGTGTAAAATGCACATGGTCCTACATGACACCCTGGACAGTTGGTCACTGCAGTGTGCAGCGATGACAACAGCAGAGACAACTCTTCCAATGTCAGTGGCAAGAAGAGCTGCAGCATTTTGAACTGACTGCACAGAGGTAAGCGATCCCTTTAGGAAACCCAGATAGAGGGAGTTCGCGTAGTCAAATCTGGATCCAACCAGAAATGTAACCACAAAGATTTTGTGAGGCAGGGATTTTAAGCTGATACAAACATGTAGGTGAAAGTGCTGATATTTGGGGACCCCAGAAAATGTCTTTATCAGATCATACGATTCCTTGCCACCTAGACCAATTGAGAAGGTTTGGTTTATGGATCCTTGTGTCTCATAGTTTATCAGTTCCACTAATTATTACTATTGCTATTTTTGTGGGCTTAAGATTTAGCCTCAGAACCTCAACATCCAAAGCTGGAACTTGAGAGCGGCAAGCCTCAGCTCTCTTTCCAGCTGAAGCAGAGACATGTAATAATAAAATCCTCGAGATGGATTAGTCTATGCAAAGGTCCAGAGTAAACGTTAAAGGGACTAGGGTTAGTGAGTAGCTCTGGCGTGCTCCGCACATTGAATTTCATCTGGAAAGTAAAAGGTGGAGTAGAAATGGCTTGTTTTCTAGTAGATAGAAAGAATTTAAATAAACATAGACCAATCTCCCAAAATGGAGTTCGTGAAGGGAATTTATTAAGGTAATGTGGTCTGCTGTATCAACACACAGCAAGGAAGTAAGGTTTTATGAAGTCACAATTTTTTTATCAAGTATCAGTCTACAATAAAGGGTAAAAAAAAAGCACATTTACATTTACGTTGTAAAAACTATCCTCACCCACAACGTATTTGGCATGCTTCATCAGAGGGCTGCTGCGACGCCTCAGCGCAGAACAACGCTTGAGGCAGAGCAATAGGGTGGGGGAGACAATACAAACAAATTAAACAAGCATTGGCATAGCCAATAGGTCTCGTCTTAGGTACCTTATATGTGTTTAGACATGCAACAGTGTATGTCGTTGCACCAAGGATATTGTGCTGCATAACTAAATACTTATAAGGTCCCAAAGGCGAGACCTATTGGCTATGCCAATGCTCGTTCCTTAAGTAACCTAAAACAGTATATGATCTCTCTACCTAATATTCAACATTATAGGGTTGTTAAGCCCTAGAATCGATTTAGTGCTTACATGTACCACATCTTTGCCTTTTACATACTACAAAGGTTGCTGCCAGGTTGAAGATGCCCTACTGGACAACCTGCTTTGAAAAGTCAGTGTGTGGGTTGTTTTTTTTTTTTTCTCAAAACCATTTTTATTATGAGTTCAAGCAAGTTTCAGTGCAGCCCTCCACAGTCAGGAGGAGACTGTCAACGACAGATATGAAAAGACACAGCATTGACACAGCATTGAACCCAGCGTTATAGAATGAGATATTTCGAACTACCCCTGCCCACCCAACCCCAAGAACACCAACCAACCCCTCTCGCAGCTACCCACCCCTTATCCCACCCTAACCCGGTGCACGTGATCACAGTTCAGCAATATGAGATGGCATACAAAGGTGGAGCCGGCCAGCAGCCTAGGGTGCGGGATCCACATCCAGCGGCAGTGCATCATCAACGTCCATGGGGGGGGTCGAGGGACAGGCCCCTGTAGTCCGCCCACCGTTTCCAAATTTTGTAATGTTTGCGGGGACACCCCCGGGCTTCGAAAACAGGCTGCTCCAGACCCATGAGGAAGTCCAGGCCCGCCTTCCAGGCACCGAGTGGGGGGGCGCGCTCGCTCTTCCAGGCCTGCGCCAGATCTCTCTTCGCCACCACAAGCCCCAGCAACAACAGATGGCGTTTGTAAATGTTGCCCCCAACGTTTTCTAGAACATGAAGAAGGCCCAACCTAGGGGTACGAGGCAGGTCCCACCCCAACACCTCGGACAAGCAGTCCCAAACCCCCGCCCAGAATCGAGTCAGTCTCTCACAGGACCACACAGTATGAAAAAGCGTGCCCCTTTCAGAACCACATCTCAGGCACTCCGGAGTTGCAATAAGGCCCGCCCGCCATAGACGGTCTCTAGTGTAATAAGCTCGGTGGAGGTATTTGAACTGGATGAAGCGGAGGCGGATAGCTATAGCAGCACCACGGGGAGATTCAAGGGCCTCGCGCCAGTCGTCTTCATCCAGGGGACCAACATCATTCTCCCACGAGGCCTTCAGTGTCGAGAGCGAAGGGGAGCAGTGTGTGACCAAAGAACAGTATATCTGAGAGACCTTCCTGTCACCCAGGTCTCCCATAAAAAGTTTTGCCTCGATGGGACTAAAGTCAGGGAGTTGCTCCAAACCCACCAGGCTAGGAGTAAGAGCGTGGCGAAATTGGAGGTAACGGAAGAACTGGGATCTGGGCATGCTAAATTCAGAACTGAGGTCCTGAAAGGACTTAAGGGTAGTACCAGAGAGGACATGGCCGAGGGATGAGATCCCAATCGCGTCCCAGCCGCCGAGCCCGGACAAAGACGCCAAC
This sequence comes from Lissotriton vulgaris, assembly GCF_964263255.1. Lineage (NCBI taxonomy): Eukaryota > Metazoa > Chordata > Amphibia > Caudata > Salamandridae > Lissotriton > Lissotriton vulgaris. The sequence goes on from NC_141693.1 coordinate 1,490,213,511, forward strand.
GCCGGTAGCAGGCCATTACGCCACAACGGAGTCTCGGCCGTCAGCCTACCCCACCAACCCATACGGTGCAGGGCCCGCCGCCAGACCGCGAAAACCACCTGGGTAACCCGTGGAAGCAGTCGCCTCCGCCTGGCCGAATACAGCAAGGTGTGGAGGGAGGCGCCACCCATCAGAGAGTGCTCCAGGGCATAGGTCGGATCACTACGGTCCCCATACCACCACTCGTTAAGCACAAGGAGATGGGAGGCCTGATAGTAAGACAAAATATCCGCGGTCGCCAAGCCGCCGCAGTATGTAGAGAGGAAGCATGTGCGTAGTGCCACCCTGGAAGCACCCCCAGCCCACAGAAACCGGCCCAGCACAGAGTCAACACTACGGAACCACTGCGGGTCAATCTGAAAGGGGTGATTCTGTAGTTGGTAGAGGAGACGGGGCAAGGCCACCATCTTAAAGATGGCCGACCGGCCGTAGATGTTAAGAGGCATATGCGTCCATGTCTTGACATCCATCTGGACCCGATCCAACACTGGCTGGACGTTCCGGTCCCACGCCACTGTGGGCGAAGCAGAGAGGAAAACACCCAGGTACTTCACACCCTCCACAGCTACCTGAAGGGATGCAGCCCAAGGACAGTCCACCGCGCCACCCCCCAGCACCCATAGGGTCAACTTGTGCGGGTTAAGGAAGAGACCCGACGCCCGACCAAACCCTTGCATCAGTTCTAGGACACGAGGGCCCGTACGCTGCAGGTCGGTCATGAAGAACAGCACATCATCCGCATATAGAGCTATGCGGTCCGAATGATCCGCACCCCAAACGAAGCCACGATAGAGCACATCATGGCGTACCCTGGCGGCCAGCGGCTCCATGGTCAGCGCGAAGAGGTAAGGGGAGAGCGGACACCCTTGACGCGTGCCCCTGGTCACCGGGAACCGAGCCGAAGCCGCCCCCGAGATACGCACCGAGGCAGTGACCTCGGTATAAAGCAGCCTGATATAGGAGATGAAGACCGGGCCGAGGTTCAGCAGCGGTAACAGGGTAAAAAGAAAGGTCCAGCTGACCGAATCAAAGGCACTGTCGATATCGGCCAACAGTAGCGCCGCCTGATCCTCCGAAGACCCGATCGCTTCTATCGCCGCCTGCGCCCGCCGAATATTGTGCCTCGTTGCCCGGCGCGGCATAAAACCTGCCTGATCTGGGTGAACAAGGGCTGAGATGTGTGGAAGCAGGCGGTTCGCGAGCGCCTTGGCCAGGAGCTTGGCCTCGAAGTTAATAAGGGATATGGGGCGATAAGACTCATGGCGATCAGGGGGCCTACCCGGCTTCTGGAACACCACGATTTCGGCATGGCGCCAATCCGGTGGGAGGCGGCCATGTTCTCGCGCCTGCTCCAGGGCCCGCAAGTAATGCGGCCCGAGCTGCAGATGGAATTTCTTATAGAATTCGCTGGGGAATCCGCTCGGCCCCGGCGCCTTGCCCACATTCAGTTGACCCAGCGCATCACCCAGCTCCTCAGCCGTCAGGGGAAGGTCCAGGGTATCGCGCACCTCATCGGACACAGCAGATGGGGGAACCGATGCGAGATAATAAGCGATATCGGCAGGGGAGAGAGTCTCCCGGGAGGCATATTGACGCCCATAATAGTGCGCAAAGCTCGTCGCAAGAGTTGCCGGGTCCGTGATCGCCACTCCTGCGCCATCAACAAGTCCCGGCAGTGTAAGAGGCTGCAAATTCTGTTGGCAAAGCCTATGGAGCCTAGTGCAAGACTAGTCGCCCCACTGGTACACCCGGCTACGGGTGGCCAACCACGCCTGGCGAGCCTCGTCTAATAAGACCGAGGAGTAAGACTGCTGCGCCTGCAGGAGCAGCCGCAGCGCGACATCATCAGCTGCCTCACTGTGGCGAGCCTCAAGTTCTTCTACCCGCGCTGCAGCAGCAACAATGCTTTCCAGCCGAGTCCGGCGAGCAGATGCACACCAAGCAATATCTATTCCCCGCAGAGTGGGCTTCATGGCCTCCCAGACGGTCACCGCGTCCATCCCCCCGGTAAGGTTGTCCTGCCAATAGTGGGCGATCGCGCCACGAAGATGCTGGGAGTAATCAGGGCGCTGCAGGTGCCACGTGGACATCCGCCATCTGAAAGGTTGGCGTGCTTTGCACAAATCAATTTGGACTGCCACAGGGGAATGATCAGATAGCCCGCGAGGCCGAATCACCACCCCCTTCACTCTATCAAGGAAGGCCCTCGGAACAAACACACAATCCAGGCGCGAAAGGGAGCCATGGACAGCCGAAACATAGGTGTACTCTCGCCGCTCCGCATGCAAGTGTCTCCACACATCCACCCAACCCAGACCATCAATCATAGCCCCCAACCGTGTAGGGGAGGACACAAGCGCCACCCCGGGCCTCCTCTGCCGGTCCAAAGCCACGTCCACTACATCGTTCCAGTCACCACCAATCACAGCCAAGGAGTGGGGGAGTTCAGTCCATAAGGCAAACAAGCGTTCAGCTAAGGCCCATTGCAGGGGGGGCAGGGGGGGGCATACACACAGCCAAACACCACAGGCTCCGCACCAACCTTCCCTTGAACAAATGCAAAGCGTCCCTGGGGGTCGAGCCATTGACGCTCGTGAGTGTACGCCAGCCGTCTATGAATAAGAATGGCCACCCCCCTGGAGCCCCTAGTAAACCCGTCATGGAACACTTGATGAAAGCCAAAGCGCTGCAGACTCAGGGCCTTTGTACCTAGCATGTGCGTTTCTTGAAGAAGGAGCACATCCGCCAGGTCCCTCTTAGCCCAGCGAAGCACCGCCCCCCGTTTAATCTTGTCCAAAAGTCCCCGGACATTCCAGCTAAGAACACGCATGGAAGCGCCAGGAGGCGCTAAGTGAGGGACATCAGCCATTATCACAATGCACCCAGCCCCACAATCCCCGGCTCCCGGCCCAGGCCCCAGACCCCACAGTTGCAAAATTCACGAAGACCACGTGCACCCCAGAAAACAGGACCCCAAAACCCACAACCCCCGAAAAGCAAACCCCCCCACCTAACCACCCAACAGCCCAAGACCCCCCTCCCCCACCCCAATACCTCAAGAAACAATGAAGTATCTGTCGCGGCATATGGTACTTCAGGCCCAAAACATAGCGCCGAAAGTCAGACATGCCAAAGGATCCCAAACAACCCCCTACCACCAACCAAGCACACTCCCAAAACCACCCCCCAGACCTAACAGGAGGAGGCAGCCCTTAGAACATGCCCCAACCCCCCCCCCCCCCCCCCCCCAGCATAAGGCACAATCAAAAACAGTGCATGATAAAGAGCATCAGTTCACATGAGTCCCAAATAAAAGCTAAAGAGCCAGGTAATACTGCACCAAGTTATGTCTGTACCGCCGACTGGCAGGCGGTCGCCGCAGCGGACGGCCACAGAAGAAAAGCAAGTAGCAAAAAGTCGGTGAACAGTAGTCAGGGCCCCCTGCCAGAGTGATCCGTCTCCGGCTGTGTGTCCCCCAAGAGGGGGTCTCGGGACAAGGACCTCCGCCTCGAGCGAGACTTGCGATGCCGCTTCCCATTGTTCGGCCGGTCGCTCCGTTCCTGAGAAGAACTGCGTGAGGAACCGGAGTGCAGCCCTGGCTGGACATGTGGTCGAAGCCTGACTGTCTCGTCAGTCCAGGCGAAGACGGCCTCCGGGGAATCGAAAAAGTGGGTCTTCGAGTTGAAGATCACACGGAGGCGGGCCGGGTAGAGCAGCGAGTATTGGATCTTCAGGCACCGTAGCTTGGCCTTGGCCGCCAGAAAGGAATGTCTCTGCTGCTGGACCAGCTTGGTATAGTCCGGGAAAATCATAATTTTACAGTTATCAAACAGCAGGGTGTCTTTGAGCCGGGCCTCCCGGAGGATAACGTCCCTATCATGGTAGTTGAGGATCCGAGCAATGATCGGGCGAGGCCGCTCCCCAGCCGGCGGCTTTTGTGTCAAGGCGCGGTGGGCGCGTTCCACCACGAAGCAGCGTGACAGGGTGTCCGGGGGTAGCCAGCTCTCCAGCCATCGGGATAGGAAAATATCCATAGGCCCCTTCTCGCAGTCCTCCGGAAAGCCGACAAAACGCAGATTGTTCCGCCGTGCCCGTCCTTCAGCATCCTCCACACGGAGCGCCAGGCCCCGCTGCGTCTGCTCCAGGTCGGCAACTCTCTTTTTCAGGGCGCCGACGTCGCCCTCCACCGTCGTGACCCTGGTCTCTGCCTCTGCGATGCGAGCGACCGCATTGCGAAGGTCCTGGCGCAGCAGCATCACATCGGCGCCCACCGCGCCAATCTTCGCATCCAGCATATCACGAGACTGCGTGATGGCCGTCAGCAGCGCTGCATTGTCCGGGCCAGCAGTTTGACCCCCTCCGGCTGCCCCGGCACCACCCCCGGGGCCGGTGAACTTGTCGATGGGCCCCGTCGTGGCGGCAGTATGGCCACCCCTGCCTCTTGTCATGGCCGCCGCCGGGGTAGTCCGGTGATATGTACCTGCTACGGGGCCACCCCGTGCGAATGGTCAGCGAGCAGGGTCCAGGGCGTCCGCAGCACACCAATCCCTCGGGACCCGCTCACCCCCAGCCCGTCAGGACACAGGCCAGAACCACGGAAAGGCACTCCACCAAGGCGCGGATATCACAAGGCAGGGGTCCAGGGCGGAACCGCCGGATCGGCGCCTCCAGTCCGTCCGCCTCAGTCAGCGCAACAGATCCCTCGAGTCCGTTAGAGTAGGCCGACCAGGATGAACTTCGGGTCCGCACAGTCGATTCGTCGGGACACCACTCCGCAGGATGGGGCCAACGGGCCCTCCGTCCCACAGCTCCGGCGACTCCGCCCCAGCCTAGCGGGCCAAGACGTACGACGCCCGGCCGGCGTCCAGGGTCATCCGGCGGGTGGGACAAAAATCGAGGTCCCGGCTCACCACGCGGCAAGTAGGCCCAGCAGGCACGGTCTCCAACGGCCGCGTCAGCGGAGGTCCGAAGCTCCAACAACCACATCACCGTGTTCCGCCGGACTCCAGCAAACTCCTGCACCAGTAGAGACGAGGGAAGAGGGTTTAGGGCAAGGATAAATTAGCGGATAAGGATCGGGCCGGCAGGAGCTCTACAGAGCCGCGTCCGCCATCTTCGCCCTCGAAGCCACGCCCCCGTGGGTTGGTTTTTTAGCTGTTTGTTGACCTGTTGTATCGTTAGGTGGAGCGATGTTTACTGTTGATTTCCCTGATGTCATCACAAACATGCCTGGAACAAGCACACATTTATGCAGTCTCCCATACCTGGCAAACCGCCTATGCGCCATGTCTTTACAAGTTCAAAACAGCTCAGTTGTGCAAATGTGGCTCACTTTTTTAGCTATCTAATTCACTAATGGGGGGCACTTTTTTGGTGCCCAGGTCTAGTTTCTATCCCAGTCCATCCCTAATTCCTGCCCACTGGCTTTCAAACCTCTGATTTCAATTATATATTAGTGTGGTGCTGAGCATGCAAATGGAATTAAAGCGATACGTTTTTCATTTTAAGGCCATCACATTTGGAATCTTTGAAGACACAAGGGCCAATTGTATGCCAAAAAGATGAAATCTGGAGAGTTGCCCAAGGCAACTTCACGTGCTCCATGCGTAAAAAGTAAGGCATTTTAAACCATCACGATGGAAGCGACTGTGCACAATATTTAAATGTATAATAGATGTGCCCTCATTTAAATGTATAAGAGATGTGCCCTCAGGTACAAAATCATGTAAGATACCAACTCAATGTATTGGGTTGGTTGACTGGGTGACATTTTCTACTCGAGAAAAAGCGTAAACGCAAATGACCAGAAGCCCAATAATCAGGATTTATGCAGGAATATGATTGTGTAAAAAATATTTGCTCTGGCCTAATCATTTGGTAGCAAATTTTAGAATAAGTACCTTGCTCACCCAAATGGGTTGTTACCAATACTGGATTAGGTTCTTAGCTGCATAACTGAAGTAGAAAAGAAAAGTATTCTCCTTGAGGACATTTTTCCCAATTGGCTAGACTTGGAATGTAAGCAGCGAAGCTACAGCAATGAGTTAAGACCCCACCTTTAATGAATGTATTCTAGAGCTTCCACAGATAACTGAAACTGGCAATCTGAAGGATTTTTTGGAGACCCTATTATTTATTTTATACTGATTTACAGCTTTATAGAGTGCAATATATTATATTTTGTTTATCTTGGAGATCTATGGAATTCAGCACATGGACACCTTGAAGAAAGATGACAAGACCAAAGTCTAACATTCTTCATTCTAGACCACTACTCCCTACCTGGTTTGATTAAAGAGGAGTTGTAAATAGTTCTGTTTGCATGACTTTCCGAAATAAATTGCATTTTGGCTCAAACCTCAAGGTCAAGAGTGTTTCACAGTCTTCAACCCTGCTCTATTGATGCGCTGTTCACATGTTCTCTCAATTTCTTGTTGAGAACGTGCATCTGTTCCTTAGCTGCTGACGAGCCCCGCAAGTCCGGTGTAACTTAAACAGCCAACCCTAGCCTTATATGCCACTAATCTGCAACCTGGAACCTGCAGGTCTGTCCTTATTATGGTACATTTGCAGATAGGGTCACTTCCTCGAAGAGGCCGGAGGGGCTGCTGCTGAGTCAGTTACATTGCAAAAAAACACAGTTGATGGACAGAATGCAGAACAATGTCTTACATTCACCCCAGTACAAAGATCTGGGCCTAAATCCATCGTTTTTTGAACTCCACACCACCCTAGGTCAGACACTGGCTATATGCAAATCAGCCTTGACCCTGTGCCTCATGGGAACAGTCCAGCCCGAGTCAGTTACATGGCAGGATTTGCCAGGCTCTGTTCATATCGGGTGTGAATATTCACTGCTGGATTCGGCTTGTCACTGGATACAGTGAAAGGATCGGCCTCTTCACTGTGAAGACACCAGTAACCTGCACACGAAAGAACATCTCACGTGTGTACCTGGGAATCAGGGCGGTGCCCCTGCCTCCGAGTACGGGCAGCTTTCAGGAGGTCCAGAGGCAGGTCACACATGGGGTTGGAAGGGACACCCATTATGTGCATGGTCAGCTTGCAGAGGTCCCTGGCGGCAGGTCACACATTTTGGAGAAGGAGAACCAGCCACGCGGAAATGTTTCCCCAGGCTCCATAGGTGAGAGGTCACTAATGTATGTCACTCCAGTGGTCTGTCACTTTAACAGCCGCTGAGCCCTCCGATGAGAAGGCGCCTCTTGTAGTGCACTCTGTATAGCGTTGCTGTGTACAAACAAGAGGCCGTTGTGCGACACTAGCTTTTGCACTACCACGTGTGCACCAGTAGGGGGCCTTTCATGCTCAAACGTCGCTGTATTCTCACCACTGTCTGATGGGATGTATGTAACACGATCTTTTGTGGGTGCATCAAACATCTCCTGGTGAGCGCTGAGTGCTCTGATCTCTCCCTGGCACAATTCACACCACAGAGATGGCCCATTTTGAAGGCACAAAACACAGTTACGACACACTGCTGCTGCAGCTGGGGATGCAAACGCAAGCTTCATTGACATTTGAATTCCAAAAGGTTCAGTTTCATAATATAAGTAGCGGAATTCTAGTTTTACATTGTTTTGCATGAAAGCAGATCAGAAATGTAGAATTCTTAATTTTGCAGATCAGAAACTACAAATACTTAATATAATTTTACTTTAAAGTAACCTGCGTTATATAAATATGCACAATAAAATAAAAACTAAAACGGGGCACACGCGGTCACCTTGTTGCTGTAACTTGAGATCAGAATAATAAAAAATTTACTTTTCAGGGGACATTGCTGCGCGCGCATCACTCACGTGCTTAGCACGTCATCGCGATCTCGGTGAAAACGAAAGTGATCCCGATGATGTGCTAAGCACGCGAGGGATGCGCTCGCAGCAATGATTGGAGAGGCGGAGCGAGGCGCGCGTGCTTTTGCACGTAACCGCAAGCTAGTGGCCAGCGGGTAGCACTTTAAAAAGACCCTTACTAAAGTCGAGCAAGCAGTGCATGCGCTGCTCTAGGCTCGACCTAAAAAGAAAGAAGAAGGATCCAACTAAAAAGTGCAGATAGTGAATCTTAAAACTTACTAAGGGATATCCTAATAACAATTTTATTCCAGGATTCCCATGTCAAGGTTAAAAAGGTAATTCATACCCTAAGATGGTGGCGAAGTAAGTGTTTTATGCACCCTACACCCCTTCCTTTACAAACAACCTCTGATATCAGGGAGAAGCACATCTTCCTAGACACTTGCCACCTATACTGTACTGTCCAGTGTAAATAACACCTTGCTGCATGCTGCACAATGTGTGCCCTGCCGTGGGAAGAAACCCAGGCAGATGATGTATCAATTGATGATAATGAGCCTCCCCCAGTAGCAACAGGCCCAACCGCAGCAGGATGCAGTGCTGTGTTGCAGCCATCAGGGATGACTGATTCCGAATTATTTGTTAACTCTACATCCCCTCTGAAGATAATTTCATTCGCCCAATAAATCCTACTTCACGCACTCCTCAATATGGCAGATGTATGTGAAAAGAACGCCCTGCCCTTTCCCCCACTCATTCCCAAATAGTCCATGAAACAAAAAACACCCCCACTGACTGGCCTATCCTACCTCCCATCCTAACACCAACTACAACTTTGCCTGGCAGCCCTCTTCTACAACAGCCCTGCCCCCAAATGTCTTTGCGGTGGTCAGGGTACTGGGGACCATCAATCATGATGTTGGTGTATGTGATGGAGCATCAGTGAACATGCCACGCGGTGCTGCAGCAACACCAGATCCCTTGATATAACCCTTATCTTGGTGAGGGTGCTGGAGTTCACACTGGTTTGGTGCGCAAAAGCCACATCTGAGGCGTTCATGGCACCTGGACTCTTTGAAACCTGTGCCAGAGTCTGGTAATATCGCCAGACTGCTCTACAGGCACAGCGGATCTTGTCGCTGCTTTTGCACTGTGAAGTGATGCTGGCTGTTGCTGTGTGTACATGTCCTCACCCTCTGTACCTCGTTCTTTATGCTCAGATGAGCCTGCAAAGAAAAGGGACACATGTTCCCTCCTGGCTGCTATCCATGCTGGCAGGCACTTGTATTGTATTGTATTGAAATTGCATTTGATGAGATGTTGAAGAGTTTTCTTGCAGGTAGCAGTTTAAACCGTAACCCAAAGATAGTAGTTAGCACAGTGGTTATTTGGTATTGTCATAAATGTGTTAGGTATTGGCTTAGTCTTGTGCTCTGAGAAAATTGAAGTATTTCCTCCAGTTTCTAGTGGTTAGGTTAATAGGAGATAGGTGTACTTATTAGAATGAGTTCATGTTAAGGGAAAACATTGGATAAGAAATTAGGGTGTAGGAAGTCAGACATTGTGAGACTGCTGGGAGGCTACACAGAAGAAGAAATTGTGATTTATGGAAGTGGGATGAGTAGATAAATTAGAACGTTTTGGTTATGTAGGAAGAGTTACCCGGGAGCGTTTATGATTTATAGGAAGATGTATGGTTATTTTAGTGACGTGCAATAGGGAATTTGGCAGCAGGCAGTGCTTAAAGTGAACCGGTGGTTTCCAGTGTTTGGCACCAGCACTTAACTGTCAACACTGGCACTAATGACAGCCTACCACATGGTAGCACCGTCTGTCTAATTTTGAGATGAGCACAACAAGTGCTTAATACCTCAATATTCAATATACAATCAAAAATAAGGAAGGAGTAAGGAGGGTATCATTGAAATAGAAAGGTAGGAGAGTGAATAACCCGAGCTATAAATCAGGTTAATTTTCATGCGTTTTTTTTAGAATACTGAGTTAAGATGCAATCTGGATAAGTAGAAAGACTAGAAAGAAAGGCAGAATATTTTATTTATTTATTGATATTTTTAGCATATATCACATACAGTATCAGCAATCAAAATAAACCAAAACAGTACATGAAAATACAACCTCCAAAAGGTTACAACCCATGCAGTACAGTGTCTTATTCATCATTACAATAATATACAGTCGCGTACAACAGTACGACTCCCCCCGTGCCCAACAGAAGTATAGCATTTTTACCTACGTATACAGGGCTTCAATGCTTACTTTGAACATTCATATCATATCAGGGTGTTCCAATAGAAGAGTTGTAAGTGGGGCCCATATATCCTTAGGTCTGGAAGAAACAGGCACTTCCTCTACATAATTATTCAGTTGTTCTCCACAATATACAACGTCCTTTAGCCAGTTTGTCGCCGTAGGTGCCTTTTTCCACCCCACTTGGTCGCTACCAACCTTTTAGCTAGTAGCACAGAACTAGCCACCAGCCTGCGATCGCACGGCTTTAATGAATAAACAAGCCCCAGCAGAAACACCTGTGGTGTGCATTGAACCTCCTCAATTATCATCGGCGATGCTGTTTGTTCCACGTGAACCCAATAGTCATAAATAGGCTTACAGCTCCAAGAGAGGTGCAAGAAGTCCCCCATATCCACCCCACATCACCGACAGCTCTCTCTTAGCCCATAGGGGTGAAGTCACGCAGGCAAGTAGTACAGATGTTGAATGAACTTTAAGTGTATTATTCAAAAATTACAATTTGCTGTTAGTCTTCTCGTGAGTGCACAGCAAGATCCACATTGTTTCCATGACCCTATTCCATCTGTCGAGTGCAGCAAGTAGTGCCAGCTGCACCGTTTAGGCCCGTAACAGCTGCGCAGCAAGTAGTGCCAGCTGCACCGTTTAGGCCTTTTTACAGCTGCGCAGCAAGTAGTGCCAGCTGCACCGTTTAGGCCTTTTTACAGATGCGCGGCTAGTAGTGCCATTTAGGCAACTTTATCCGTGGGGACAGTTCTGATTGAGTTAGGACTCCCGCTGCATTGGCGGCAACATTGACACTATGGATTCAGGGCCAGTTAGGCAGGGAGACTGCGAGGTTTGTAGGGCACCAGGCCCTTGTACGTATATGTGGTAGTAGGAATTGTTTTTCATGTAATATGATTTCCGCACACTGTTCTGAATACCTCTACAGGTGGTCTTAAGATGACGAGGTTGTTGTACATATTTTGCTAGTCAGATTTAGCTCCACCCTGACGTTAGTGATTCTCAGGAGCTTAAGGTCCAATAGTAGTCTGTTGAGATCATGGGCGTACAATGCGATTGGTGCCGAATGTGGTTCTGTTAACAGGCTGGTGTTAAGTACAGTGTTCACCAATGGTCACTGGGTGTTCGTTTATATTCTGTTCTACTTCAACTATATTTGCTTTGTGAAGGTTCTGAAAGTGGTCTAGTTGGTCCTATCATATGTAAACTATTCCCTTGTAAATATTATCTAGTGCCAGGTGGCATCATGTATTCCAAGATGAAGGGCCCAACAAATACCCACCTCACTTCCCGAACGGCACATTAGTTCTGATATCTTCACCCAACGTCTGGAATATGTGCCCCCTCTTTGCCCTTTTACTTCTCCTCACCACCGCACTCCTAGTGACACCCTCCTCATATCCCCCCTACTCTCCTCCGCCTCACTTTCCCAACATGACCACCACTCGAGTCAAGGCTGGAAGTATTTTCTACAAAACAATTATCCTCCCAACGAAACGAAAGCTGCAATAAAACGTATGAAGCACAACACTATTGAACGTTTCCCGGATTCCATCTTTGTTGATCGATTTTACAATGGTCGCTTTGGGAGGCTCAAAAACGACTTAATTTTCTTCACTCACGACACCCCCTCTTGGTCCACCAGCTTATACAATTCCCTTAACATCACTTCCTCCTCCTCTATCCCTCATGGGAAACAACAACAAAAAATTCCCTCTGCGTGTTTCAAGGGAAACCTCACTATCTCACTCTATAACAACGGTACTGTCATGATCCAAGGCAAAGACACCTGTTTCTCGCTCTTTGACCACCTCTTCCCCTCCCTACTTCCCTCTTCTGCGACCGGGTTTTCCCTGACTCTCCTTCTAGCCACCCATTACTCCCTCTCTCCTCCCCTGACCCCCCTACACTCCAATTGGCTGCACTCTCGAAAAGCACAGGTCGGCCCTCTTCCCTCCCCCTCCCCTATGACCTCCTCTCCTATTCCTCCCCCCTCACAGTATGCACCTCCCCGCATCACTTCAGCCTTACCTCTAGCTAATACGCTCCTCCTCTGCACAATCCCGGTACTCCAATCTCTTCTCCTCCCCCATATTCCTTCCTGTCACTCCCCTTTTTAGTCCACCTCTCCTCCAACCTTCTCCCCCAGTTAACTTTCCCTACACTCCCCTTATTCCTCCCTCCCCCCTCTTTTCGACCCCCTCCTTCCCTCATTATTTACCCCGATTTCTCCACAAACCCACTGCATCTCTCTCCTCCCTCCCACTCCTCCAGCAATGCTGTACCACTCCCTTTCCCCCCTTGGTAACCCTTTCCATTTCCCTCCCTCGGGCCCAGCAGAACCACTTCCTTTCCTCAACTTCCCTTTCTCTCAACCCCCCCCCCCACTCTACCAGATGCCCGTTCCCTCACAGCCACCTCTCCTAGCTGACAGGACCTCTACAACCACCTCGCCTCTTTTCCTCCCAAACCTCCTACATTCCCATTACTCCACACAGTCCTCCTCTCTCCTTCCACCTTACTGCCTTGTTACGCACCCATCTGCCCCTAAATATGTCCTGAATTCCTCTCCCTATTGCAACGCCAACAAAGACAACTCTCCCTTCACCTCCGATTCACCAACTCCCGCTCTCAACCTCCACCTCTCCCCACTCTTGAACCCATGGGCGTCCGCGGGGGGGGGGGGCAAGAGGGGGTGCTTGCCCCCCCCCTGGATCCAGGCCCGGTTCTAGAGGATGGGCCCACATACCTGGGCCGAGTTTCCTACCTGAAAGGCTGCTACAGCGCCGAGTGTGACTCTCAGCAGGTCACAGAGTGAGGCCGGTCCATTGTCATGAGCAGAATGACAATGGGCCGTCAGAGGAGGCACAGCATGGAGCATCTCCGCCCATCCCAGGCCTCAGGAGATGAGCAGCGCAATTAGCAAGTCTTAGGCAGGGGACGGGAGCTTTAGTGCCTCACAGCAGCCACAACAATCAGATAAAAAGCTACGGGGCGCGGGTGGGGGGCGTTTGGGGAGCGGGGTTAGTGCAAATATTCTTAGTTTAAAAACTGTGAAGTGACAGACCAGATAGAAATTGAAACTTTCTGATGAAATTCCATCCGTTTGTGCAATGGGGAGCATGCTGTATACAGCTAACAGTGTAAAAACTCCGGAAGAAACACTAAGGACTGAAATAACTACATTTAAAGAACAATATGACTAAAAATGGAAAAAAATGAAAATTCGATTTTGACAACGTAGTGAAAAATGTAATTAACCCTCCATGTTGAGGCCAAGGGAGACGTAAGAGCAGAGGAGAGATAAAGAGAGAGACCGGACCAAAAGGAAAAATAAGAGACGTAGTGGGGAGTAGAGACAAACGGAGAGGGGGGAGGAAAGAGGGAGAAATGATTGACGAGAGAAGATAGGAAAAGAGGCGAGAGGGGGGGACATAATTATAGATAAACACAATGAGGGAGGGAGATGGAGGGAGACAGAGGGCGACAGACAGAGGGAGACAGACAGAGGGAAGGGGGCGACAGAGGGAGGGAGACAGACAGACAGGGAGACAGATAGAGGGAGATACAGGGTGGTATACAGAGACAGACAGAGGGAGAGAGACAGAGAGAGAGGGAAAGAGAGGGAGACAGAGAGAGAGGGACACAAAGAGAGGGAGACAGACAGAGAGAGGGAGACTAAGAGAGAGGGAGACAGACAGAGAGAGGGAGACAGAAAGAGGGCGGCATGAGGCAGAGGGAGACAGAGAGAGAGGGAGGCAGAGGGAGAGAGACAGGGAGGGAGCCAGGAAGGGAGACAGAGGGAGGCAGACCGAGGGAGGGAGACCGAGGGAAGGAGACCGAGGGAAGGAGACCGAGGGAAGGAGACCAAGGGAGGGAGACAAAGACAGACAGAGTGAGACAGAGAGGGAGACCAGATAGGGCGGGAGACAGAGGGAGGCAGACCGAGGGAGGGAGACCGAGGGAAGGAGACCGAGGGAAGGAGACCGAGGGAAGGAGACCAAGGGAGGGAGACAAAGACAGACAGAGGGAGACAGAGAGGGAGACCAGATAGGGCGGGAGACAGAGGGAGGGAGGGATACAGAGGGAGGGAGACAGAGGAAGGGAGGCCGAGGGAAGGAGACCAAGGGAGGGAGACCAAGGGAGGGAGACAGAGACAGACAGAGGGACACAGAGAGAGAGGGAGACAGATCGGACAGGAGACAGAGGGAGAGGGAGAGAGAGAGAGAGAAAGAGAGAGAGGGTGGGAGACAGAGGGAGGGAGAGAGAGAGAGAGAGAGAGCGAGAGAAAGAGAGACAGAGAAAGAGAGAGAGAGGGTGGGAGACAGAAGGAGGGAGACAGAGGGCGACAGACAGAGGTAGGGGTTGACAGAGAGAGGGAGACAGAGGGAGACAGGCAGACAGACAGATGGAGGGAGGGAGACAGAGAGAGAGGGAAAGATAGAGAGAGGGAGACAGAAGGAGGGAGGCAGAGGGAGACAGAGAGAGAGGGAGACAGAGAGTGGGAGACAGAGAGAGAGGGAGACAGAGAGAGAGGGAGACAGAGAGGGAGACAGACAGCCGGAGGGAGGGAGACTGAGGGACAGAGACCGAGGGAGGGAGCCAGAGGGAGGGAGAGAGAGGGAGAGAGAAGGAGACAGAGAGAGAGAGAGGAAGACAGAGGGAGGGAGACAGACAGAGGGCGACAGACAAAGGGCGACAGACAGAGGGAAGCAGACAGAGGGAGACAGACAGAGGGAGGAGGGCGACAGAGGGAGGTAGACAGAAAGAGGGTGAGAGACAGACAGAGGGAGGGAGGGAGGGAGACAGAGGGAGGGGGACAGAGGGAGGGAGACAGAGGGAGGGGGACAGAGGGAGGGAGACAGAGGGAGAGAGAGGGAGGGAGACAGAGGGAGAGAGAGGGAGGGAGACAGGGAGAGAGAGGGAGGGAGACAGAGAGAGAGCGAGGGAGAGAGAGATAGACAGACAGAGTGAGTGAGACACAGGGAGACAGGGAGAGAGAGAGATGGAGGGAGACAGAGACAGAGAGAGCGCGAGAGAGAGAGAAAGAAAGATGTGTATGCCGGGTCTGGTGGTTAAGTGGACGAAGGCGTCCGCTGCAGCGACCTGTGTTCAACCCGCATGGTCATAGTTTTTTTGTTGCTGTATCCTCTACCCCCTCCCAACTGACCCCGCCCCCACCGGTGTGGCACTCGGCCACAAACCACACTTTAAATTTGGCCCCCGAGAGAAAGTTTGTGAGTACCCATGCTCTAGAACTGCATCAACCTGATTTAGAATGTTTTTGTTTTTTTCCGGTCCTTTTTTGTTTTTCCCTCTGTTTTATTGTATTTGCCAGGTCATCTGATGTGGCGCCTCACAAGATTTTTCTCTTCCCCCTATGGGTTTCTTTGTTTATTTAAGCTCTTTGTCTTATTAGATTTGTTTAATGTATTTAATACTTGTGCTCAATCATGTCAGAGGATGGCGATGAAGTAAAAATGTTGCCCCCCCGGAAACATTTCTGCGGATGCCCATGCTTGAACCCCATACCCCAACTCACCTCCTGTCCTCCCACCTCTCCCTGCTTTTCACCACCAATTCCACCCCCTCCTGTTTCCATTGAGCCACCCAACCTTCCGTGTTCTGCCTTACTCTCTCTGGAAAATAAGCTAGGCTCTCTTATCTCCTCCATCTCCAAGCTTGTAGCTGCCATTTCACTTTTAAGCTCCAAGATTTCCACCTCTCCATGCACCTCTACCCCTTCCCAACTTCCAACGAGATGCACCCCGCCCACTCACCCCAATACAGCCAAGCTCAACCTGTCGTCCGCAAACTTCGTTAACTCACTCAAGCCCTTGAACGCCACCCTTCTTCAACCTGCATCCCCTAGCAACCCTACTATCTACACTATTCCGACAATCTCTTCTGTCAGAACCAGGCATCCACCTGAACCCTCCCGAGCACCCCCGAATAAGTATAATATCCCAATCACCCTTCAGAGCCCAAGTGCCCCGTCACCAAAACAGTCTTGACAGAGCTGCACTGTCTGCTCCACAACTGCAGATCTGCAGTATTTATTTATTTTATTTATTTATTTATTTGGCACATTTGTAGAGCGCTCTGTTACCCGGAGGTGTCCTGGCGCTGGTATGATAGACTGGCGTGAGTGAGCGTGCTTACTGAGTGAAGAGCCATGTTTTAAGTCCTCTTCTGAAGGCCATCAGACCCTGAGATTGTCTGAGCGCAAGTGGGAGTCTGTTCCAGGCCTCTGCCGCCCCCAGAGAAAAGCTCCGACCTCCCCAGCAGGCTCTTTTGATTCTGGGAACCGTGACCAGGGCCAATTGTCCTGACCTCAGGGTTCTTGCTGGTTTGTGCCAGCGAAGAAGGGATTACACAGTAAAACACAAACTTGAAATCTCCGATATCATCACCTCTCACAATATTGACATGCTAATCCTCACAGAGACCTGGTTCAAAGATACCTCTCACTCTATGTTTGATCTCCTATTACCCACAGGCTATTCTATATTTAGGAATGACAGAACTGACAACATTGGGGGAGGTTTTGCAGTCATCTTTAGAAACTCCCTTCAACTTAAGGCTTCTCCTATCAGCTCCTTCCACACCTTTGAATGCCTTTCTCTTGAGCTTCAATTGCACCACCGCTCTCCCCTCAGATTCCATGTCATTTACCACCCACCTGGTAGTGGCCCTTCATTTATGGAGGAACTCACTGACTTCATCAGCGACCAATATTCGCGAAGTGACAATCAGACCTTCGTGGGTGACTTCAATCTCCACTGGGGCGTACCGCATGACTCTTCGGCGAACTCGCTGGCCACCATCCTCTCTGCAAACGATCTTATCCAACACTGCACAGAATCAACACACTCTAAGGGCTCTATCCTGGACCTTGGTATTTCT
This sequence comes from Lissotriton vulgaris, assembly GCF_964263255.1. Classification (NCBI taxonomy): domain Eukaryota; kingdom Metazoa; phylum Chordata; class Amphibia; order Caudata; family Salamandridae; genus Lissotriton; species Lissotriton vulgaris. Next base: position 1,490,230,544 of record NC_141693.1, read on the forward strand.
AAAGCAGGCATGCTCTCTATCACTGCTCCCATTCAAGTAGACTGGTCCGACCACCTCCTCATCCCATTTTCTCTTCACCTATCACACTCTATAACCCTTGGTCAACCTAAGAGGGCTACCTCCTGGTTCCGTGATGCGAAAAATATTGATGTCGGACCCCTCTGTGAATCAGCTTTGTTATCACTTCCAAGGCTAGACCCGAACCTAGATGTTGAATAATTAATCTCCCAATGCCTCACAGTCCTTGCAGCCGAAATCAATAATGTCGCTCCACTCAAAAGCAAAAAGATAAGGCCCATCCCTCAGCTCCTTGGTTCAACAAATCCCTCCATGAAGAAAGGAAGCAGCTAAGACTCCTGGAGAAACAATGGAGGCAAGTGCCCTCCACAGATCATTTGGCCACGCTTCGCTCAGCAAGATCCAAGTACCACAAGCACATCTTCCTTGGGAAAGCATCACACTTCAAAAGCCAAAAATAGACCCAAAAAACTATTCGATCTCATCAAGATTCCTAACTGCTACCCCCCAACCTCCAAGTTGGAGGATTCTACAAAGCAAGCAGCAGATTTGCTATATTCTTCGATGAAAAAGTTAAATCACTTGTGGATCAGGTCGCTCATCCTACCCCTCCAGAGGAGCGCAAATCCTCAGCCTTTTGGCAGAACTTTGACCCATCTCTGAAGATGACCTCCTCAAGTGCATCTGCGAAACAAAGCCCTCCAACCATTCTCTGGACCCCATCCCCAGTGCCATTGCCATTGACTTCTACACCCATTTCCTTTCCTATTGGACCACTCTGGTAAACCTCTCCCTTTGTCAAGGCTCCCTTCCTGTCTCCTTCAAAACTGGGCAGGTCACCCCTCTGCTTAAAAAACCCACTGCTGATGCGAAAGACCTCAACAACTTCCACCCCATCACTAATCTACCCTTTCTTGCGAAGATCACAGAAAGAAGTGTAGCGAAACAACTCTCTCGTCATATCAAGGACAATGATCTTCTTGACAATTGTAAGTCCGGCTTCATCCAAATCTGCAGCACTGAAACAGCCCTACTGCAAGTGGTTGATGATGCGCTGAGGATACTCGATTCGGGGGGTCCTGTCTTCTAATTCTCCTTGACCTTTCTGCAGCCTTTGGCACTGTCAATCACAACACCCTCCTCAACACTCTTCAACAGAGAATGGGCTTGGAGGGCACTGTGCTTAGATGGTTTGCCTCCTTCCTCTCAGATAGATCCCAAATGATCAAAATAGAGAACAGTCTTTCGTCTCCTGTGGCGGTAGGTCAAGGTGTTCCGCAAGGCTCTATACTTGCACCCACTTTGTTCAAATTCAATTTAGAACCACTGGGAAATCTCCTAAGTAAATCTGGGATCCACTATCATCTCTATGCAGATGACACTCAAATCTACCTCAAGGTCGCCTCCACTCACGATCTCTCCATCCTAAGCTCCACTCTCGATTCCATTCAAAACTGGACGTCAACTCATCAACTGATTCTGAATCCCTCCAAAACTGAATTACTCCACCTCTCCTCCTCACTCTCTCCTCCCCCGGTTCAATCATGGATGGATCAGATGAATCTACTTAACAAAAAACCCATCATTGTCGACAGCGCAAAATCTCTTGGAGTCATACTCGACAAAAAACTCAATCTAATCACCCACATCAATTCCATTGCAAAGTCTGCTCGATACCAATTGCGCCTTCTTTGGGGAATTCGTCGCTTTTTCCTGGAGCAGGACCTTAAACCCCTGGTGCAATAGCTGGTCCTCTCCAGACTGGACTACTGCAATTCTCTTCTTACTGGCCTCCCCAAATCCCACTTGTCCCCCCTTAGATCTGTTCTCCATTCAGCAGCACATTTCATTTATGGGGCCAAAAGAAGCGACTACATCACACCGATGTTATCCACCCTCCGCTGGCTTCCCATTGAGGCTAGAGCTATCTACAAGACTGCCTGTATTACCCACAAAGCCTTGCACTCCTCCTCTCCTCGCTACCTGGCGAACAAGCTGAAACTCTCTGGAGGCTCTAGACCTTCACGTAATGCAGAAAATCTACTTCTTGAACCTCCCACCTTCAAGAAGGAAAGATCGATGGCCCAATCCTTTTTCAGGCAACGCGGTGAGAATATGGAACTCACTTCCGCCTCAGCTCCGGACCACCACCTCCTCCGAGGTCTTCAAAACGGACCTCAAAGTTCTCCTCCTCCAAAGACACCTCCTAAAGTAATTCACGCCCTTTCTATTATCTGAAGGAAGACATCCCATCACTGAAAACTATTCTCCATGACTATGGAAGTGCCTTCCCAATGTGTTCTTGTGGTTGGAGTGTATGCCATTTATTGCAGTTTTATCCTTCTACCTGTGTTTGGTTCTCTTTTGTAAGTAAGTAAGCTTTATTTCGATATATAAAAACATATCATAAAAGCAGAACATCACAATATAACAATATTCGAAAAACAACTTACAATTCATTATACAATAAAAGAGATCTGTCCATTGGACTAAAAATATGTTAAAAAAGGAGGGGAGACATTATTGGATCATCAGTTTTTTAGCGGTTCTTATACGCCAGGCCCATCCTAGGAACTTTGCCAAACAGATTGAGAAGAATTCCTATAGAAATTCCTTGCAGACCTGATAGCAGTTTGGTCTTTCCCTTTGACTGCAGCCACAAGTTTACTTTTAGCATTACGGCAACTCGCTGTAAACCACTTTCCATTTGATCTTGGGACACATTTTGCAGCGCTTCTGGCGCTGGGTTTAGAAATGGTAAATAGCCCACTTAGCGCAGTTATTGTCTCTAAGAATAGTGTTAAAGACTTCTTAGTAACCCCATTTGTGGAACTAAGCTTAGATTCAGCCTGGAGTAGGATGGTTTTAGCTTGCGTCATCCGTGCCTCATCTGATGCGATTCTTGCCCATTTGAGACGTCTCCCACAATTCGAGGGAAGGATCTCGCGTGACGATTTCCATGCCTGGTTCGTGCTTTCTTGGGAGTCCTGGTGCCAAGGGTCAGAAATAGTTACCGCAAGAGGGTTGTGGTCACTATCACAAGATTCTATAACCTCCATGTCTTGGTGGTATGACCAGAGGGTATAGTTGAGCATAACAAAATCGATTCTGGAAGAGTGACCCGTCCTGTTATATGTATGGGCACCCTTGGGGTCTGACCTGGAACGCCCATTCGTTGCTCTTAGGTTATGCTCCATACAGAGAGCGTTTATATCGATCGCCCGTTGTGACCATTTTGGGATCGGGTCAAGATTCAAAATGGGGATTCCCCTCCTGTTGTCCTCCTCATTAGTGTCCAGAATATCTTCTGCAGCTAGAGGCTCAAAACAGCAATTAAAATCGCCTGCCAGCAGGACGAGAGAGTCAGCGTTGCAGGCAGCCAGGATGTTGTTTAGACCTAATAAGGTTGAAGATCCTCCATTCCTGCTGTCCCTTAGATAGATGTTAAACAGTTCTAGGTTGCGTCCCCCTTTATGTTGGAGCGTTAGCCATTGGAGGTCGGGAGATTCAGTAGTTCTTTGGAGAACGCTGAGGTCAAGAGCTATATTGATCCAGATAAAAAGACCACCTGACGGGCGTCCTTTGGAACCTTGTTGGTGTACAGCCGGGACATAAAAGGTCGAGAAACCCACTCTGTGTCTAGGTTCCTGGCACCATGTTTCCTGAAGCAAACAGATGTCATAGGGTGCCAGGAAGGTGTTCCATTCTGGATTATCGAGATTGCGTTCAAGGCCAGCCACATTCCAGTTTAAGATCTTCAATGAGGAAACGCCAGGTGGACGGATTGTAGGAACATGCAAAGATAGAAGAGATTTTTCTTCATCCCGAATGGTTGGTATTGAGGGGATCTTGGTCCGATATAATTCGATGGGGCCAGTACTACCAGGCTGTTCGATCTCCAGTTGATTATAGTAGACAGGAGGAGATAGGGTTAGGGGGTGGGTGTCTGGCCGTAGTTCCATCCCTGTACAGTCTGAAGTAGTCGTTTTGGGCAGATCCAAGACACGTGGTGATTGAGGCAAAGGTACGCCAACTTTGTTTTGAGGGCTGTAAATTTGATTTCCAGATAATTCCGGAACCGTGGGAGACAAAACTTTACCTACTTGTAGAGTGATAGTGGGCACAGAGAGTCAATCAACCTCCTCCAGGCCTCCATAACTGTTATAGGTTGAGAGGCCATTCCAATGTGAAAGGGTGTCCGTTGGCCTCGTAGGGTGGATGTTCCGTGAAGGATGTTGCACCAAGGACCAGTTGACCGCTTGGGTGTATGCTTGGCGTGGGGGGTAAAAGTAAGATAGCGGCCTCGGGATAACAAGTGATTCTTCGCTGGTTGGCCAGGACCAGATATGGCGTGCCGTATGTGGGTCGTCAAAAGTTACAACTACACAGTCCCCATTTTTAGATTTCTTTGTTGGTCCCACCCAAGGTATTCTGCGGACCATCATTACCCGGCTTCTCCTCCCATTAGTAGCCGGTCTATGGACGTTGAGCCAGTGCATTGTTTTATTTTTCAAAGACCAATGGTTTTCGTGTTGATCGGTGCCAAGGACAGGGACGCCTGTCAGCACAACTACAAACTCATTGGCCTCGGGAGGGAGATCTATATAGCCACCTCTAAAATTTTCTTTAGGACGGGGGCCCTGGGTTTCGGTAAGATGAAGTCTAGTAGGTGGGGCCAGATTTGAGGTTGTATTTTGTGGCTTTGAGATCCGTGCGGGAGCCTGCGGCTGGGAAGCCTGGGGTTTAGCGGTCGTAGAAATTTGATCCACAGCCACCGTCCTTGGCTTGGGAACAGGCCTTGCAGCAGCAGGTACTGGCACGGGGTGCTGCTCGATTTGTACAGCAGGGGCTGGCAATTGTGGGTCGGATAGAGACACGCCCTGGTTTTCAAGAGTTCTTAGGCCAAGAGTGGCCAGAGCAATAATGCTCTTTTCCATCTCGAGTAGATTGTTTTCTATTCTAGATAGTCTTAGGTCGAGTGGAGAGAGAAGTTTTTTTAGTGTTTCCCAAACTTGGTCTATAAATTCTTTATTGTTTGGTCCATGGTCCTGTGACTGCAACCCCTCGAGCTCTGGTGTGGTGGTGGTTAAGCCGTCACCCGTTGTTTGGCATACTGGCTGTGAGATTAAAGGGCCCTCGGGTAAGGCAATACATACCTGGGTATTAGCCATTGTAAGATGTTGGGAGCCTGCCACTTTAGCCTTTTTGCGGGAGTAGGCTGAGCGTGATAGGCGTTTCCTTTTAGAATGTGTGCTAGAAGCACAGGAGGTGGTTAAAGTTTCTTTGGCGGGAAAGTTAAGGGTGGAGGGCTGAACATGGGGAAGTACAGGGAAACTTGGGTCTTCTACAGTGCGTATTTGCTCTAAGGGGGGAATGAGAGAAGAAGTGCTCGGGGAATGGTGGAGGTCGGCCTGAATAACAATGCTATCTGGGCGAACAGGGCGGGCAGGGGTGACAGCAGAGGCTATATGGCCTAGAGAAGATTTTTTCGAGTAGGCCATTACCTCAGACAGCCTACGTGCGGCTGCCAGTTCTAGGGATACCCGGGTTTGGAGTTTGGATATTTCCTCATCAATCGCTATGTTAGTGCGGGTGATGAAGTCATCCATCGGGCCGCTGACTTGTGAACCCCTTTTGGCGGCCTTGCTACGTGTCATCCTGGTGCTCATAATGCTTACTGTAGTATTGTATTGTGTTAGGGCCCTCACACACACTGCTAGGTGGGTTGCCTCTCTTTAGCTGGCCCAGCTTACCCCACTAGTAGAGCAACAGGCGGGGTAGGAGTAGCAAGGGGGGTGGGCCAGGGCCGTCCTCTGCCGTCCTCGAACGGCCTCAAACGGCCCAGTCTTAGCCCTGTCTTCGCCCGGGCTGCGTCCCGCGCTGCGGGAGTGTTAAGCCAAGATATAGTGGGCGTTTTGGGCGGGATAGGCGGGGGGCGGGCCGGCGGGGAGAGCGGACCGGATGTTCAATCCGTGGTCTTCGCAGGGACTCCTGGATGTCGGAGTCCCTGCACACTCGCAGCCCACGCCTTTCCTCTCACCCCTGCCTCCGCTTGCAGTGTCCAGGTGCTGTCAGTGAAGAGAACGCACTCCTGTGCGCAGCGGCTCCCGCGGAGCGGGAGCGGCAAGCCGTGTGGACGGAACTGCCCTTAAAACCCTCGAGATGCCGGTAAGCCTCTTCGCGTACTTTTCTGCGTCCCACACTATGGCTGGAAAAGGCACCCTTTAAACTGTCAGGTGGGCGGGGGGCGGGCCGGCGGGGAGAGCGGACCGGATGTTCAATCCGTGGTCTTCGCAGGGACTCCTGGATGTCGGAGTCCCTGCACACTCGCAGCCCACGCCTTTCCTCTCACCCCTGCCTCCGCTTGCAGTGTCCAGGTGCTGTCAGTGAAGAGAACGCACTCCTGTGCGCAGCGGCTCCCGCGGAGCGGGAGCGGCAAGCCGTGTGGGCGGAACTGCCCTTAAAACCCTCGAGATGCCGGTAAGCCTCTTCGCGTACTTTTCTGCGTCCCACACTATGGCTGGAAAAGGCACCCTTTAAACTGTCAGGTGGGCGGGGGGCGGGCCGGCGGGGAGAGCGGACCGGATGTTCAATCCGTGGTCTTCGCAGGGACTCCTGGATGTCGGAGTCCCTGCACACTCGCAGCCCACGCCTTTCCTCTCACCCCTGCCTCCGCTTGCAGTGTCCAGGTGCTGTCAGTGAAGAGAACGCACTCCTGTGCGCAGCGGCTCCCGCGGAGCGGGAGCGGCAAGCCGTGTGGGCGGAACTGCCCTTAAAACCCTCGAGATGCCGGTAAGCCTCTTCGCGTACTTTTCTGCGTCCCACACTATGGCTGGAAAAGGCACCCTTTAAACTGTCAGGTGGGCGGGGGGCGGGCCGGCGGGGAGAGCGGACCGGATGTTCAATCCGTGGTCTTCGCAGGGACTCCTGGATGTCGGAGTCCCTGCACACTCGCAGCCCACGCCTTTCCTCTCACCCCTGCCTCCGCTTGCAGTGTCCAGGTGCTGTCAGTGAAGAGAACGCACTCCTGTGCGCAGCGGCTCCCGCGGAGCGGGAGCGGCAAGCCGTGTGGGCGGAACTGCCCTTAAAACCCTCGAGATGCCGGTAAGCCTCTTCGCGTACTTTTCTGCGTCCCACACTATGGCTGGAAAAGGCACCCTTTAAACTGTCAGGTGGGCGGGGGGCGGGCCGGCGGGGAGAGCGGACCGGATGTTCAATCCGTGGTCTTCGCAGGGACTCCTGGATGTCGGAGTCCCTGCACACTCGCAGCCCACGCCTTTCCTCTCACCCCTGCCTCCGCTTGCAGTGTCCAGGTGCTGTCAGTGAAGAGAACGCACTCCTGTGCGCAGCGGCTCCCGCGGAGCGGGAGCGGCAAGCCGTGTGGGCGGAACTGCCCTTAAAACCCTCGAGATGCCGGTAAGCCTCTTCGCGTACTTTTCTGCGTAGATTTCAAAAGAAGGGAGGCGAGAGGACACTATTTACCACTCAGGATGGTGGAAGGTCCAGTAGCAGCTTAGTGTCCGTACAAAGTACTGGAGATGCAAAAAAGGGGGGGATTGCTGCACTGTTCCTGTAAAGAGTTAAGGAAGTAGGGGAAGTTTTTACCTGGCGTGACCAAGGGTGTTCCAATGATACCCTGGGGCATCCATTATGTTGGATGTAGTTGCCTCACACACCCAGAAGAGTGTCATGCTTCATCATCGGCAGTTGCTCCTCGTCGGGGAGGCGGTGCAACCCCCGACGGGCTCACCTCAAAGAGGGGCTCTTTGGCGGAGATCTTTTTTCCAACAGCCTTATGGTGAAGTGGGGGTATGTGGGCAGGATGGTATACTTTTGTGGTAGGATAATTAAAATGTAGCAAGGGGTACCGGAATTTAACTTTATTCTGGGGGTCCCCTGGCTGCAATTAAAAGGTGGGGCTAGCTTGCTAGGTGTCAACTAGTTTAGGTTGTGTGACCCTAGAAGAGGCTAGAAGTGAATGTGGTCAACATGTTTCTCGCTAAGGGTTGATTACCCGCGATTCTTCAGGACCAGAGTGAAAAGAAAGAAAAACAACAACATGCTAGTCTCATATGTGTTGTGTTTGTTACCTTAGTGGATCCTCCTATGCCTATTGGTCATATACTAAAGGCCACATGAGGGATCGGCGGGACAGAACATCAGTGCTGAGCCCATAGGGTGTGGCATCAGTCTTCTGTGTCCGTGTGTTGTGACCTACCCATTACCGCCGAGCTCGAGTAGATTCTCTTTTGTAACATGCACAAGCCACTTTTCTCTTGTAACACACTGTTTGCTACCTCTCACATTTTGTTTGCTTTTGATACTTGCACAAGTGCCACCATTGCCTACGTAACGTTTGTTCTTGTGCCTCTGTGTCTAGCATATACTGCAGTATATTACCTCTAAATGTACTTTGTTTTCTCCTGTAACCTGCACACTTGTCACTCTTTCCTCCTGTATTGCACTGTTTGGTACCTCATGTATTTTGTTTGCTCACAATTGTCACTTTCACCTCATGTAACTTATCGTCTGCTTTTGTAATTTGTTCATTTGTAATTTTCTGTTCCTATTGTGAAGTGCTCTGACGCCTTCGGGTAAAGTCTGCGCTATATAAAAACGCATAAATAAATAAATAAATAAATAAATAGTCTGATGTAAACAAACTCGAGCATCACCTTATCAGGCTGCGCCGCTTGAGCATAACCCTGTAATGTAGTAGACTTCTCCACAAGAAGACATGGAGACTCTAGGTGCTGGGTAACTTAGGTTTATTCTGGAGAGGGAGAGTCGTGCGTACATTTCTCTCTGTGCCCCGTAACTTCTCAGGCACCACGGCTCATCACGTGGTTGCCGAGCAACTAGACTGCGACACCACAATCCCTTGTCACAAATTGCCCATCCGTGTATAAATCGCCTAGCGTGGTCACCCCATACGGATCACTACTTCTGGAATAACGATTCCCCACTAGAACCGTAGTATTTCACCAGGTCAGCTGTCCACACCAGCGGGAACTCCAGCTCAAATGGAACAGTGCACTGTGAGAGGGGAAATATTGTAGAGTTATCCCAATTAATCTTTAGACCGGAGTATCTCTCAAACCCTCAAACCATACATATTCCTGTATTAGGGGCCCGAGAAGCATCTCCGGGTCCCTGACTTATAAAAACATGTCATCTGCATACAATGAGATGGCAAGAGGGCGCTTGCGGAATCTTAGTGTGGCAGGTGCATGTCGCTGCCGAATTTTACAGGCCAGTGGCTCTAGAACCAGGGAGAACAACATCGGGAATAGAGGACACCCCTTTCTAGTGCCCCTAAACATCCCTATCTCCTGCGAGATTACATTGTTTATCCATATCCTCGCTGTTGGGTTTGTATAAAGCAGGCATAACCATTTCAAGAATGCCTTCATCATCCCCATCTGCTGTAGGACTGTGAACATACATCCTCAGTGCATGGAGTTGAACGCTTTGGCGGCATCAAAAACTACAGCTGCAGCCCTCAACTCCAGGTTTAACTTCTGCAACACAGCGATCAGTGTTTGTAAGTTATGTGCCGTAGATCTCTCTCCTTCACAAACCCAGATTGAACCGAAAGGACCAAATTAGGCACTTAGAAGTTGGAGTCTGGTGGCTATTACTTTCTCCAGGATTTTGGTATCGATATTTATCATAGAGAGAGGTATATAGGACTCACAACGGCGTGGGTCCTCATGTGGCTTGAGGGGCGTAATTATAAGGGCCTCCCGAAGAGTAGGGGGCAAGGCACCAGCTTCATATGCTTCCACATAGATGCCCGCAGACGTTTTATAGAATTCACCTGGTAGCCCATCCGCCTTCCCATTTGTCAGTATTAGAATCATATTCCTCCCCTCCTCCACTGTCATGGGCTGTGTCAAATACTCTCTTTGGCTGAGGGACAACCATCCTTGAGCTATGTCGTCCAAATAACTGGCTATCTCGCTATCCAGAGCCTAGGCCTTGGGTCCATAGACTTTGGTATAGTATTCCAAAAAGGCTGTCAGGATTTCGGGCGTAGAGTCATGACCTACGATTTCTGTTGTGTGCTCCTGTGTCTTGGGCTCCACCAGCTTCGCAGTGAACGATCGCCCCAGTCTCCCCGCTTCCCCATATATCAGCGGTTCCCAAACTGTGCGCCGCGACCCCCCCACCCCCCGTGTGCCGTAATGAGCCAGGGGCGCCGGGCGCACGATGTGGGAAATTGCAGCCGCGTGTTTGCTGCCCGCCGTGCCTCGTGGGACCCTCTGCTCAAGAAATAGGTAAGTGAAGTCCTCCTAAATGCCAAGAATTAGTTGCAGCATGTTAGCGAGTAATGCTGCTAAAATCTGCGTGCAGTGTGAAAGCCTAGCAACGGGCCAGCCCGGATTTTTCAGTGATGCCATCCTTGTCATTATACCTTATCTTATCTTAACCAGAATTTATACAGCGCACGTTCACCCGGGGGTTTCATGGCGCCCACCAATAGGTCTAGAAACTGAACCCAGGGAAGAGAAATGGAGTACTGCCTCTGTGCAGTTTATTCGTTTGTTGGTACAGACAGTGGGTCTGCCAGCACGGCAAACAGATGACAGCAAACAAAACATGGAGAGGGCGTTGCACATGGTGCGGATTATTTAAAGTATCTCTTGCAACACTTCACCCACAGAAGTGCTGACATTTAAAAGAACTGTTTGCAGATTTGGACTTCCCACGAGGCTGCACCACAGTTCTTAAACTTTGCTCAATATTTTTGAATGTTTTAATAGCCCCTGGCGACCAAGTAGAGCCAGGACCTTGCCAATTTACTATATTAATTAATTATTTGTATATCTAGCTAATGCACATATCCTGAAAATATGTCTGGATCCAGCCTTCCAGGGCCTGTGTTGGACACACCTGCACTAACAGAAATTATGATCCGGAGGTGTGAGAAGTTGCGTTTGTGTGACATGTTTATGATACTATTTATGTAAAATATAGCTTGCTGGTATCTTGTTGACTTTGTTTTCATGCGCAAGCATTCCCAGCAAACAAAGGTATTGCGAGGCACTGCCAGGGGGCTGGTTTGAGCAAGTCATTATCCACATGAACTAGTCTCTTGCCTGTGGAAAATCAGAAAAAAAATCACGTATTGGAGATTTTCTAGCAATGTTGCACGTAACAGTAAATTCTGGAATTGTTTTAATTTCTGTGATATAATTAACATTTCACGCCTAATATTATCCGTAACTTACAGAAAAAACGTTCTCACTTGTCAAGGGAATGAGAGTGACTGAGCATTATAGTAGAGAGGTGCTTGTGCGTGTGCGTGTGAGAGTATTGTAAGGGATGGGATGATTGTGAAGAATACAGCTGAGCAAAGACCATGGGCAAGGAAAGAAACTGATGACACTGCAGAATTTGGCCAAAGGCCCAGAGTCTGCACCATTTGAGAGCCAACAAGTAAATCCAATCCAATTGTTCTTTATTTTTAATTTACGTGCCACAATATTACTTTCATATGCTAATATATTCACACTTCAAATCATACATTCTGATGCTTGTCGAACCAGATACCTAATACTGGAAAAACAGCAATTAGAAACAACTATTAATAACAAGTATTTAATTTATATAAAAAAGGCCTAGTTTCCAAGTTGCGTCCCAATTACTTTAAGGAAGACAAAAGGAAGCCCTCCTGAGGTTGGGCTAACATCCACCCGCCCACCAGTAAAAAAATGGTGGGGAGCCACGGCCAACTGACGATTAGGTCAAGAGAGCCACAGGTCAAAAAAGTTTGGGAACCACTGCCATACATCCTAGCCTTCCATCATCTAGACCTGTGGCGCACTTCCTGCTCAGCAATTTCCATATGTTCTGATATTAGATCCCTTATCTGCGCTAATCTATCACACGAGAGCCTCTGTGCAATTTACTCATGTTATCCTGCAATTTATTCCGTAATGATTTAAAAACTGCTGCTTGTACACCCATGCACTCCCCTCGTATTGTAATATTAAAGGCCTCCCACAGCAGCGCGTCATTCCGCACCGAGCCCTCATTCTCCAGACCAAAATGTGTAATGGCGGTGCCTATAGAGCCTTGAAAGGCAAGGTCCAACAATGATGTAGGCTGTACCCTCCATTGAAATGGGGGTCAGATGTGTGTGGGAACCTCCAGCTCAAGTAGCACGGGAAATGGTCCGGCGGTGTCCAAGCTAAATTTGATAGTCCTACCACCCATGTACACAACTCTCTTCAGACTAGCCAGTAATCCAAGCGGGACCATGTACCATGTTCCGAAGATACACAAATCCCCTCCCTGGAATTGGAATTTCGAAACCTCCAACAATCCACTAATCCCTCTGCTTCCATAATGTCCTGTAATATACCAGCTGATTGTTTCCCATGCCAGGCAGTTTAAGCGGAACGATCTAGGTATACATTCAGGCCCCCCCCCCCATACCACCATGGATGGAAGAAGAGCACCCACACGCCTCCATATCTCATTATAGAATGCAGGGTCGTCAACATTTGGGCCGTATATGTTTACCAACAGTACACTTGAACCACCCAAGAAGCCTTGTATCAGGAGAAATCTACCCTGGTCACCAGTTTCCTTGTGGGTAACAGTAAAGGGGGTCCCTTTTTAACTAGTATTAGCACCCCCCTAGAATATGAGGAATATGACATGGCCACTCTAACAGTAGCCCACTTCTTCCCTACGTTTTGATCAGTGTTTTTTTTTTAAATCTTTATTGACAGGAAGGAATACTGTCCACATAGTAGCATACAATCACATGGTCACGGTTACATTTTATACAGTTATCGCTTCATAGGTGGCAGTAGTCATGTTATAAGCACAGATTGTGATGCGTTAGACCTTCGAAGAGTCTTAGATACATTTGCGTATGCTCTAGTCATATATACTACACTTTAATACTGTTCCCCCCTCTGTGTTCTTGATCAGTGTTTTTAGTGAGATGCGTTTCTTGTAAGAGTGCTACCTGTATATTATGTCTATCTAGGCGACTGCTTGCCTTATTTTCTTGGGGTTGTTGAGACCGCTAATATTCCACATCAATATTCTAATCACCCCCCCTGCCCCGACATGCCACATCAATGTTTCTATCAAACCTGGGAGTATACCTACGACCCCTTTTGGGCGGCCTAAGGGTCACCTTCATGCACGACATGTAGTGCATTCACATCAAAAACTAAACATTTAACCTTCCCCTACCCACTTCAGCACCCCCAACTTGCTAAAGCCATCCCTTTGAAAAAATCACTCATTCAAAAGTAGGACACCTTTCGAAACCTGCCATAGGGGTACACCCACCAGGGGCCAATAGTGCCTAAACTTGCTCCCGGTAGTTGGGTGGGTGGCCAGGTGTGCCATTTATACCGTACTATCAAGCATGTAGTAGGTGTGCGAGAGCCAGGGCCCATGATGGATCCCCACATTTAAGACATAGTACCTTTCAATTGACACGTCTTTGTAGCAGTTCTACTTTGCAGCTCACCTTAGGCATCATTAACTCGTCTCCAACACAGACCGCCCTTCCGACTGCCAGAAAATGTAAATCTCAAATGGCAGGAGCGGGCCCAATATTCAGACTCCAACCCCAAACCAAATCACACTGACCGGCTCACCCCCAATGCTCATTCCACTTGGCTAGTACCTATCAGAGGCCTCCTCTCCTGATTTCCTTGCTTGTTCTCTCTGGTTCTTAGATAGTGTCTTGACAAACTCCATTGCCGTTTTTTGTGTATTGAAAATGTTAGAACAGAGTAGAGCATTGCCTATTGAAGATGTTCGGCCTTTAGCTTCTTCTTCACTGGCAGTAATTCCAGCCACGCCGCTTGAACCGAGGCAGTGAAATCCAGGTAGAATGCAATATAATCTCCTTTGTAGTTGTTTGTCCCTCGCAAGATGCAGCACTGCATCTCGATAATTAAGCAATTTTGAGATGACTGGGCATGGCGGGGCTCCGGGGACAGGCCTCGCAGCAAGTGACCTGTGGGCCCTTTCGACAATTAAAATCATAGACAGGTTTTCAGGTCCAAATAATCTCCTTGAGCATTGTCTCAGTGTAGAGCTAAAGCTCATCCGTGTTCGTCATTTCCGGCAACCCAGTAATTTGCAGATTATTACGCTGGGACCTTAACTCCAAGTCCTCATTCTTAGCCTGGATCACTGCCAACACTTTCTCCATGACAAGGCACCTAGAGGTAACAGATTGCAAGCATAATCTGTATTTGATATGTGCTATTCATCTTCTCCCAGTCTGGCCCCTTGTTTGTCTAACTTAGCTGCCAGATGAACAATACGTATGTTCAAAGTGTCAATTTTCCTATCAATTCATTGTAAGCTATTTTGCATTGCTACCAACGTTGCTTCCTGTGCTATAGTGCCTTTTCCCTGTGGCTCCAGTTCCGAATCCAAATGCGCGTCCTGCTGTGTTCTGGTTGGTTTCCGCTCTAAATTTGAGGCGTGCTTGCTGCTTGTCTGTTTTCCCCATTGTGCTCGTGGGGTCGTGTTTCCAGGCGCTTATTGTCTAGCAATGCTGCGTTGTAAGGCCTGGTCCTCTGCTATACCACGATTCGCTCTGACTAGCGCAGTGTGTGTATAACTTTGCACCTCCTCCGTTCCCCTTCGTAGGAGCAGGCAATCCTGACCACTCTCACCGCTTTCTGGCTTTAGGTCTGATGCACTGGACTGGCCCAAGCACTGGGCCCTCTTTGATCCCTCCATTTGTTGAGTTTCTGCTGTGGGGCAGGGCCCTCCCGTTCACCAGACAGCTGCCACCCCCACAGCTCACCAGAGCCTGCACTTCTCAGCCTCGGGCAGCCCCAATCCTTGTCTGAAGGCCAGGAGATAAAAAATCTCCTTACCGGAGCTGCCTGCATCTCCTCGCTGTCCTGTCAGTCTATGAATGCGGGTCCCTCCACTCTCCGCTTGGATGGCGTTATGTTTCAAGGATTTTTATCGGATTTGTACACCCAACCGGCAGATCTGCACTAAGGTGCAGCCATCTTGCCACCACTCACTAGCGCCCCCAAGAAAGGCGGAAAGTTGATTAATAACTGTGGACAAGTGTTATAAGTTGTTGCATCTTAGGTTCTGTTTGGCTGTTGATAGTGTTGATATAGATTTTAAACATTATTAAGACTGTTTGACTTTGTACTTGATTTTTAAAATGGGGTACTAAGTTAAGTTATATGTCATAATAGTGAGTCATTTTCGTTTGTCTAGTGAGATTTTGAGGAGTGGACACACAAGTGAGGTATCATTTTACCCGGGAGACTGAGGGGAACGCTGGGTGGTAGGAAAGTTGTGCTGGTGCAGTGGTCCACACAAAAATGTGAGAACATTTAGATTTTGTTTAGCTACATTTGAGGTTTGCAGGCGATTCTTGGTAGGAAAATGGAGGGAGATCCACACAAGCCGCACCTCCCTGGACTCCCCTGGGTGTCAAGTTTTCAGAAATGTCTGAGTTTGGTAGGACACTAATCAAAAAGAATCAATCAGTATTTGGCACATGCTCCTTGGAAGGGAGAAACAAAAGAAGGTAACATGACACTGTCGGTCCTCGACCAGGGCCACACGGTGGCCCTTATCTTACTTGACCTCTTTGCAGCCTTCAACACCGTCTCACACCACACTCTCCCCGCCAGACTTCACAATACCGGTATACAGGGAACTTCCCTCAACTGGATCCGCTCTTTCCTCCTCGGCACAAACCCAAAGAATCAGACTCCTGCCTTTCCTCTCCAAACCCATAGAGATCAGCTGAGGAGTACCACAAGGATCGTCGCTCAGCCCCACTCTCTTTAACATCTACATGGACCCCCACTCGCCGCCATCATCAGAAAACATGGGCTAAGCATAGTATCCCACGCCAACAACACCCAGCTCATCCTCTCCCTCACGAGCCATCCCGACATCGCCAGACTCCGCTTCCAGAAATGAATGAAAGACGTTGGATCCTGGATCAGCATCAGCTGTCTGAAGCTCAACTCAGAGAAGACAGATGTCCTTGTTTTCGGACCCACCCCCTCAGCATGGGACAACACCTGGTGGCCCGCCACCTTCGGTAGTCCCCCTACCCCCACGGACCATGCCTGAACCTCTGCATCATACTACACTCCTCCCTCACCATGACCCGACAGATCAATGCCATCTCTTTCTTGTGCTACAACACCCTCTGCATCCTTTGCAAGACCTTCAAGTGGATCCTCCACAAATCAAGAATGACCATCACCCACGCACTCATTACTAGCAGACTGGACTACGGAAACGCTCTCTACACCGGAATCAACAAATCCCTGCTTTGGAAACTCCAGACCATCAAGAACACCGCCACCAGGCTCATCCTCTGCATCCCACGAAATTAATACATCACCCACCAACTATGACACCTCCACTGGCTCTCCATCGAGAAAAGAGTAACCTTCAAGCTAATCACTCATGCCTACAAATCCCTCCCCAATACCAGACCCCAATACCTCAACAAAAGTATCCCCTCCCATGTTCCCAAGAGAAACCTCTGCTTCGCCGACCTCGCTGAAACCCGTGGATACGCAGAGCCAGACGGGAGGAAGAGCCTACTCTTACATCGCAGCAAAGACCTGGAACGAACTCCGGCTCACCATCAGACGTTCCCCTGCACACCTTCAGGAAGAACCTCAAGACTTGTTTCATTGGCTGAATAGGAGTTGCTCGACCTACAACCCCCGCCCCCCAGCGCCTTGATCCTCTGCTTCACAAATCCCTGATTGATTGATTGATTGTATCAATCCCTCTCTTACACATTGTCTTTCTTTCATGAAACAAATGCTTCCAGGGAAAAAGAAGATGTTTGGGGGAGGATCTCCCACGGACACAGGGGAGTAAACTCATATGAATCCCATTAATGATGTGGAGCATGTACTGGGATTAATACATTAATATGATCTTATATTTGGCTGTCACAATATGAGGATGGTTCACCAAGAGTTTAAACGGTAGGGGCAGTCACAATGCGATATAAGTGGAATACCTGTTCAGAATGTAAAATAAAGTATGTGTTGATATTTATATAGCAAGGACCTAGCTGGTTAGCACCGGAGCACAGGACATTATGGCAAGTGATCTAAATTGGGGGCTTAAATCTTTGAGTTACACACATTTACTATAGCATGTCACAAATTTAAAGTTTAAGCACAGTGATTTGGCCAGAACTGCACAATTTTCAGTCAAGTGCCAAGCTGGATTCAGATCCAGGTCATTAATGTGTCATGGTGCTGATGTCCAAAATGTTTCTTTGGAGATCGGTATCTGCGGCATCTACTGCCAGCACTGGCATCACCCAATGAAAGGTGACAGCCAGACATCTGGTGAAGAAGGGAGCAAAATAAATGGGTGAAATGTGCTGTAAAATTTGCCTTTGTTATGAACACAGCAGTCCCTCACAAGGACAATGAGAGAGAAGTAATGAATATAGAAATACAGTTAGATCTATATTGTGCTGTCAAGGAATCCAGTCACTCGTACAGGCGTTTAATTGGAAAGGCAGGGCGCTCATAGTACACGCCTCTATGGTAGCCACTTGATGGTGGCGTTCAGAGTGATCATCAACGCCACCACGAGTGACTAAATTCCGCCACTTCTCTTGGATCCATGCATATAGATGCAGACCTCCCCTTACTTCTGGGGTATGAGAATATCTACACATCCGATTTCACTGTACTGCAGACCATCCTACCGTGCATGTGGGCAATCACTCAGGCATTTAACTTAATGTCCTGATGATGATCCTCAATTCTATGTATGGATCAAAACGTCGTCGACTCCTTGACACCCTAACACAAAGATACCTATTATTTCCCAATGTGTAATGGTGTTGTACTTCATTTGTGAATCTTGAATTGTTGAATTATTGCAAGCACCTAGCTTTGCCTGGGCCTTTTCTGTTTTGTTTGTATCTCACTCGACACAATACTTTGTTCCCACTTCATTGTTTGTCCTAATAAGATTTTTTGTTACATTTAAGGATTCCTGTTCGGCTGGACAGCACAATATGGATCTAATTGTATTTCTATATTCATTACTTCTTTCTCATTGTCCTTGTGAGGAACAGCTGTGTTCATAACAAACTGATAACCATGGTCCCTGACCAATCCCATTGAGTTCCTCTGTCTCTATATAATATAGTATAATTTGCCTTAGCATCATTGTTGTGGTGCTTGTTCGCACATCACTCACTCTGCCTTCTCCCATTTCCACTCCTCTCTTCTTTGCTGTGAGTCACATTTTCTTCCCATTTCTTTCTCCTCTTTTGCCATCCTTATTCACTCTCACACTTTCGCCTTCTTACTTTTCACAATTCTCTATCTCTTTTCCCTATCTTGCTCTACTCTTTCTTCCATCCATCCCCTCTCTCTCACTCTTATCCTATCCTTCGTTCCACCTTCTCCTCACTTTCTAGCAGACATAGGCCACTTTGGAGACTAACCTAAGAAAGAGGTCTGTGGTACTTCCACTGAATATGAGCTGGTGCCAAGTATCTCAATCCCCACGGAGGTCAGTTTTTACTTTTTGGAAATGAGTACTGTAAATGTAAATGTATAGGCATTTATATAGCGCACTACTTACCCGTAGGGTCCCAAGGCGCTTCGACCGCTGCAAAACCCTTCCTGGCTTCCCTGAGAGATGGTCCCTTAATGGGTATCTCCAGGGTGAGACCAGGCATCCCCGGCGGTCTGGTGGGGCCGTTAGTGAAGATGAGGCAAGCTAATGCCCAGAGTTGCCGAGTGTGATCGCTGATCAGAGTGGGCACCGAGGTGAGAGAATTATCGAGTCCGCTGACCCTGGTCCAGAAACCTGCCGCGCCGGGAATCGAACCCTGGTCCCGGGCCGTCGTCTGCTCTCGGGTCTGCCGCCTCTAACCAGTGAGCCACACTACTTCACTGAAATAGCTCAACTTGGCCTTTGAACCGGCTCTCTATGTATATCAGGAAATCAGCTCTAGTTCAGTGCAAAAAAACAACTGTTTGTAAATGAGCTCAAGAATATATTTATATCTCGTCTGCTCTATCTGTGCTTGGACTCTGTTCTATCTATACATGGGTTAAGCACTATTGGGCATATTTAAGAATGTGTTGCATTGCCCTTCCGCCATGCAAGGGGGCACATGGGTGACACAACACTAAAGTAAGATGTATCAAGCCACTTTCCGTGGCCTTGCATGGCTTGATAAATCTGGAGTAACACAAAGCAGTGCAAACATTGCTGCGTTCTGTTACTCTGCCCCAGTGATGTGTTCCATGGGTGGACTGTGGGTTTTCCCCTTCTTCCACCCATAGATTTTGGCGCATTCCTACATATACCAACGCTGGTAAACCTGGGAATGCATCAAAATACTATGCCTCCCCAGGAGAGGAGCAAGGAGAAGAAATATCTTTATTTCTCCTTGTTGTTTCCTTTTTCTAAGTATGCTGCACACATAGAAAGAGGAAAATGCCATTGTAGGTAGGATTGCTTTTGTGCAGGAAGGATTCCCTTCCTGCACAAAAACAATCCTAACTACAACGCAGGCCCCCGCACACCGGTGCAAAGGTACCTGCGTTGATGCTAGGCAGCCAAAGGGAGCCAGCACAAGGAAAGGACTGGAATACACAGTATAATGTTAAATATGAGGCACTCCTGCCCTTTCCCTGTCACTCTGCGCAGCAAGGTAGCTTGCTGAGCTGAGCTGCATGAAAGCTTAATAAATGTGACCCTATGCAAGCAGGACTCAGCTGTATCTGTGTTGCAGCTCAGCTCTTTACACGATGGGGCCTGTTTGTGACAGAATCCTGCTCTTTCCAAATGTGCAGCAACTAATTTTATCAGAGCAGGAACTCATTTTTGTCTACTATTTATTTATTTATTTAATTATTTATATGAAGCTTATAAAGCGCATGGTTACCCTAGCTAGTGTGTCCCCGTGCTAAGAAGACAAATTGAGTGATGGACTGGAGAGCAGAGATCTGGGAGGCCCCTGGCGCGTAAGTTAGCTAGTGGGGAACAGGCTGGTTTTGAGCTCTTTGCGGAAAACCGCTTCAGATGTTTCAAGTCGTAATCTCTGTGGGAGTTTGTTCCAATGGGTAGCAGTCATGACTCTAAAGGATCTTCCCCCCATTCTAGCTCTGGTGAATTTTGGGACTTGGACTCGCCCAGTTCCACTAGATCTCAGTTGGCGCGATGTTCATCCCTCATTTCAAGACGAATAATATACTTCAGTTTGGGGTTCCTCTCCTTAATAAAATAGCCACTGAAATGTGCTTCTCAATCCCAAGCAGTCCTAACCTACATTGGTACGTTGTGCAGCAACACAGTAGACATCTGATGCTCTGCACTGCAGTTGAATCTCTCATTTATGTGTACCTTGTTTCTAATCCACACTCTACTGCACACTCTCTTCCTCCCTCGTCTTCCTCACCTTTTAAGGGTTGTAAATGTTGTTTTCACAGTCATTGCTTTTAGGTTAATTTAGTATTCTTTTTGGCCTACATTTGTTTGAGGAAATGTAGAAAGAGCAGGGAAGTAGAGGCATAGGGATGGAGACAACAGTAAACCAAAAAGAAGACAAGACAAATGTGAAATGTAAGGAGTTGGAAAGCGGCAAATGGAAAATAAATGAAAAGGGAGGATGACAAGGAGCAGGAGAGAGGGCAGCAGCAGGGGAAGAGAGGAGGGTGACTACAGGGCATGCTAGAGGGCAGGATGAGCAGTGCTAAGGCCCAGGTGACATCCTATTGATGATGCATGGATAGAAAAAAGTGGTCTTGGGCAGAAAAGCTACAGGCAACTCATAAATGTGTAATATATTATTTAAGGAGAGACCATCTACAGGTCGGTGCCTCCCCCAAGACTCAGATGTGAGTTTTGAGGTACCGACGGATAGGTGAGTCTATAGCTGATTCATTGTATGAGAAGCCACAGGAAGCTCAGTATGGATAACACAGCCAGAAAGAATGTTGTTGTTAGAGTCTGCAACTCAGTAGTAGTCCCACTATGAATAGATAATTAACCTCTATGAGGATATATTTGTGTTGGAAGGTAGACCTGGGAGTCTAAGGGGCTGGGCACACATAGTTCAGTTACTAGAGTCTCCTCACATGTTGGTCCTTAGATGTAAGGGGATCTAATGGACAGGAATGTTGGGCACTGGAATAGACTGTGTAATTATGCTCTATGGGTGCTCTACTTCTGTTTTACCTCTTATATTTATGTAGTGCGGGGCCTCGTAGAACCTGAGCAAGGTCCAGGTGAGGTGAGGTCCATTTCCCTACCATGAAGGGTGAGCATAAATACAATATTTTCTTTGAAACTGTTTTTGGTGAAACACATTGTATAGGTGATTGACATAGTAAGTTTATAATAACTATGCATTTTCCTCCATAGAATTCGTATTTCCTATATGACATGGAGGGTTAATGTCATTGGTTGGTACAGGTTGTATCGTACTCAACCCTTTTACATCCTACTTTTTCACTTTGTTGGTGGTGGTGTTTCTTTTGTTTCATCACTACTTAGTGCAACTATTGTAAGAACAGAGGCCCTGACGAATGCCATGGGATAAAATACTCACTAGGCAGAAACATGTTGGCCCGTTATTAGACAGATATTTGTTGACTTTCCTTTTTTGCACTGTTCTATGTTTTTAATTAGGAGATGTGGTTCGTCCGTAGAATAAAGTTAGAAATAGGAAGACACTCCATCCTATTTTAAAGTCACTATTTTTTCGGTTGTACGGTTTCTCACTTTACCATCAAAGATCAGCCATCATTGTTGGTCTGTTTGTATGGGTGGACCAAATCCTTGACCAGCAACCAATGGTGCGACGCTTGAAGTCCCAATGATCAGGGGGCTAGCCTGATTTGCACCGGGGTTTGGCCATATGATAGGACGGATCATTGAGTCAATTTGATGGTAACCCTTTGCTAATTGTTTTGGATTTGTCAACCATGTATGAATGATCTGTACCGTGTTGGTCTTTCCTATACATATAGTGTTCACCTTGTTTTGAAATAAGCTGTCTTGATGTGACTTATCCACCCCGAGATTCTGTTAACTCGGATTGACAGTGCAGCCACATAACTAAGCTGGTAGACCCCCCTGTTTTTTGTGTTATACAAGTTTTGTCTCTGGGCACCAAGCTTGAGCTCTAAAATCCACTCTCCATGCAGAAATGTTAAAAGGCAATGTACCTGGACAGTGTCACAGAAGCAGGTGTGTTAACCCATGGGACGGCACTTGCTGGATTGAAATTTGCATAGAGTTGTAGTGTTGTATGGTGTTTTAGGATCCGAGTGAATTTTCCCGATTCATGCCCTTATATAGGTACAATTCACAATGCCCTAATATAGGCAAAGAAATCATTTTCTTATTTAGACCTAGCCCATGCAGATCAAATACAGGCATGGCTACTTCCACCCGTACCAAAACGTTACAACGATTTCTTGGAAAATCGGCTTAAGCAGTCAGGGACCTTCCCTTCCTTCAATATTGATTTGTCCAAGAACTCATTTACTTTACAAAGAAATACTATTCCCTTGGGGTTCTTTTGTGACATTATTATGCCCGACTTTACGTCAAACTAGACACCTTCAAGGTATAAATATGCCTTCACTTGCTCTAGCTAGACACAGTGGTTCAGAGCAGTTCGACTATCTACTTGCCCGACGCAGCCCGCTCCAGCAAGTGCTGAAGGAAGCCGACCCTCCAGCTGATGCACTGATCAAGAGGCTGCCTTTCTCTCGCCGAGAATCCAGGTCCAGTGTTTCCAAGCTCCCCTTGCGGGGTGTTGGGAAATCGAGTCCCGAGACTGAGTTACCAGACCTCCTTCATTCTAAACTAAAAGTATGGAGCTGATTAGAACCTAGAGAAACCTTGGATAGATTCTTGGCAAAGAAAAACGAAACCTATGCTACACCACACTTACTCCTTTACGTGTACTAGACATAGGTTAGGTACATTGGGGTAGGCGTATTTTAGAAGCATCAGTTGAGTAGTTTTAGCCATTGTTATTTATGTATGTTTAGAAACCATACAATGCTCTTACAGTATTAATTTATAATATTGTTCTCGCTGTATGCATTATACTTTGCAGTCTGCATTACGATTGTAGCAGTTCACTTTACTTGCATGAGAAAGAAGACTGTTCAATAAAACCTTTTATTGAAAACGCATGTCTCTCTATTTCTCTGCACCTCTGTAGAAACGAAGCATGCACGAGTGACTGAGTAAAATACTTATCTATTGTTTCCGCGACTCTAGAGATACATTCCTTATTCTTGGGAAACAAAGTTGTCATGTTTATGCGGTTGTCAGAAACTAATTTCTTCTTGTGAATTCGAGAAAGTCTTTAGTGACCTCTGAGCTAGCTGGCATTCACTATTAAGTTTAATATATTTGATAGAGACTTAGTCGACCTCAGTCCTACGTCTAATCTGTAGGATATATTATTCCAAAGCGCAGAGCCTATTGGGAATATAGAAACTACACTATATGGCGCCCAACGTTTGGTAAGGCACTAATTTAACGCTAGATACTAAATTAACTCAGTCGTGCTTTTCTCAGAGACCCCTTTTTCCCGTAAAATATTCCAATAGACGTCTGGAGTGGGTAAAAGGATAAAATATCCGCCATAACTAAGTAGTACGAAAATCCTATGTATTCGTTTTTGGTTTGTTCAACATTGAAGGATACAGTGTTCCAAAATATTGTGCACCTTATCTTTGTTTCCTTGAAACTTGCTCTGCAACTTTCATTAAACAATGTCGAATAACGGCGACAGCACCGAGAATGGTATAGCTACAGGCAATAATACCGTACCAGGCTAAGACATTACAGGTTTCCAACAAGATGACCCGGATGCTATAATCATCCCAGAAAATTTAAGGAAAACCATCACTATAAAACTTATAACAAATGGCCTATCATCAAGAGGTGGTAGGGTAATTTTTGTTATTGAGGCACACGAATATCGGCAGACAGAGGTATTCTATTCATGAATTATCTTCCCTGAAGCAAATTCAGTAACACGTGTTTCACTTCTACAAAGTAGAGGAACATCCAACGGAATACGTTCCTTTCGAGGATATTGAAATTCCACTAACTTACCAAGAGTATGCGCTCTGGTTTAAAGGCGCCCTACAACATCAAAATCACATTACCAGGCTCGGTCCCCTAGGTAGACCAGGAGCAACATGGCCGGTACTAGCCAGCTATACACCACATCCTGACAATGAAGACATGACAGGTGCAGAACTATTAGTTCAACTAAAACAACTAA
Source organism: Lissotriton vulgaris (assembly GCF_964263255.1). Classification (NCBI taxonomy): domain Eukaryota; kingdom Metazoa; phylum Chordata; class Amphibia; order Caudata; family Salamandridae; genus Lissotriton; species Lissotriton vulgaris. The sequence continues at coordinate 1,490,254,863 of NC_141693.1, forward strand.
TCAAAATACATAGACAATTGGTTCAATATGTCAGGCGGACTCTAACAGTCCAACCTCCTATGAGGACTCCACAACACACCCCTTACCAGGGATACACAAATAAAATTACACCACAGACTATACAATCAGTCAATGGTAAATTACCAGCAAAAAGGGAACAAATTCCATTCTGGATAGCTCAAAAAATTACTCAAGTATTTCCTGATACTACCCCTTGTGAGAAACACTGGATTTTAACGATCTGTTTACCAATGGGGATCGCACCACACCTGGAAGACTGCGACACTTGGGGTACAGTCTTTGCTGCAATTTACATAAAAACACATGGTGTTCCGTCTATGGCGGTAATACCAGACGTCCTGAAACAGATTCAAAATGAATAAGGGGCAGAACCAGCTTTAAATCTAGTTATGAAATTACTGAAATATTTCAAACAGGTCTCAACAATAATATTAGCTAATATTAAAGGTGAAGCAGCATCCGTGGCGATCCACCAAAAGTTAAAAGAATTTGATGTAACTGAGCAACCTCAAGAACTAGCCAGAATAATAAAAAAAATCCTATGAAGAACTAGGTAGAGACAGTTTGGGAGGTAAACCAGTAAGACCCCAGCTGACTGAAAGTCCTGAAAAGGTCCTTATTAAAAACACTCTCACTGTTCCTAAAAAGAAGTGGGAGAGCACTAAACAAACTTCTAAAGAGAAGTGTTCTCAATCCAGAGGTAGGTCTCCTCAAAAGAAGCCCTCTGAAAGGAGGTATAACTTCAGGAATAGGGATAATTTGAGAAAACCTGATAGCTATAAAGATACTGATACACGTTCCTCTCGTACCTTTCAGACTTCATCACAGAAATCGGAAAGAAGAGGACGATCAGAACGCAAGGAAGAACGTGTGAAGTCCAAAGACGATCAGCACGTTCCAAAAAATAAGAAAACCCAATTCACCAAAAAGAAGGTAGCAGGTCTAAAAATCAGACATGCCGAGGATCTTGAGGACACAACTCAAGAACGGAGAATGGGCTCAGACAATGTTGCACAGCGCAGCAGAAGTAACCGTCCGGCGCAGATGCCCCTGTTAATTTCAGATAAACCATTAGCTTGCGTTTACCTAGATCACTGCGGTCCCTTACAGAGGGATGGTAACTATAAATATATCATGGTCGCAGTGGATTCATGCTTGGGATTCATTTGGATATGGGCTCAGTGCTCGGCTGACGCCCAAACTGTTATAAAAGATTTGCGAGTCTTTATCGGCACATACACAGTCGGCACGCTACATTCTGACCAGGATCCTGCGATTAGCTCTTGAGCTTACAAAGAGGCCATGGCCAATCTGGGCGTTGCATTGTGGTATTCTAGTCCAATCCATCCTGAGGGAAATTCGGTTGTGTAGAGAAAAAAACAGGACATAAAGCAATCTATAATAGCCAGGGTACTATGCTCGGGTGACTGGTGGGTTAAACATCTAATAAGTGTCCAACGTAATCTTAACAATCTGCCAAGAAGTTCTATAGGGGGAATCACTCCATATGAAATCCTTTTTGGATCTAGAATGATTGTCCAGGCCCTTGATCGTCACACTTCAGTGGCAGGACAAAACCCTTTTGATATCAAAGACCGTTTGGCTGTTTTGCAGGACTTAAATGGAACAAGAAAAATTCAAAGCAATGTATTCCTGAAGCCAATGACCACTGAAGAAACACCACCCGTCCCAGCAAGGCCTGCCTGGATTCCAAATATTGGGGATCTAGTCAGAGAAAAGATCGCGGACAAGAAGGAATTTGGGTCTTCATACAGACAACCAGTACCTGTTTTACCAATTCACAGATCAAGAACAGTATTACTGCCGCCCCTTGCTGGGAGAAAGGAGAACAGGTTCGTATCCATCGACCTGGTAAAACCACATCATGTGGTCGATCATAAGTAGTAGGCCGAGTGGACTTCAAAGATGTAGCAGACGCCCAAATCTGGCTACAATCCAAGAGGTTCAGACTGAGAGACAGATAACATTTGAAGACTCTGCAGCACAGAACAAAGGACTATGTAAAAGTAAAATGGAACTTGTGCCTCTTGAGACCCACATAACAGTTTGTCAAGAAACACCTGTCTACAATGATATAGCATCCGAGCATACTAATAAGACAAGTGATCAAGTGATTCCAGCGATTGAATCCAGAAGCAATCCCTACAATTGACAGAACTGCCTCTGGCTACTTCATTAACTTTGATACGTTTTCCGAGGAACCAAGTGAACCTGAAATGCCACCAGCTAAAAAAACTTTCAAAAAACAAATAACAGATCTCTTTCAACAACTGGAAAAGACATATCTTGTTTCACCATGAGTTGAAGTATGGATTGTCTTAGGTGTACTTTTTATTCTACTATTGTCGACTATGGTGTTTACCTTTGGAATGCTGATCAGTGGGAAATATAGTACAAAGGACACTGTAAGAAAGAACATCAACTTACTACTCAAGCCGCATAAATCATCCCATCGTGAACAAAGAGACTTGTCAGCAGTAAACATCACAGCCATTCCTATCCCAGGTGGTATAGCTTGGGACAGAACTGAATATGACATTCTTGGTCCGGCAGAGCTGTTGTAGATTTCACACCAATTTAAGGTTTCCTTGAGTGATTTTGTTTCACCCAGCACATTTTCTGATGATTGGGACTTTGAGGCTGTTAACAGTATGATGTCAGACTTAGAAATGTCTGCAAAATTTACAAATCATGAATACTTAGAAGTACATCAGATTATGAACAAATGAACTGTAATAATCACTATGGTCATCATTTCTTGCATAGATCTGCAAACCCTAAAAAATGTTTTTACTTATAACCAATGGGAACATTGCCCAACGCCACCGAAAAGTAGCTCAAAAACATTTTATGACAAATTTCCGTACTTTTCAGGCTTTAATATTTCCAATCCAGAATCATTTTACTTTAAAAATGTTAATAGGACAGGAATGAAAAGTATGTTGACAAATACAAAGCAAATTTATTCTGCGGCCTTTTATGCTCAGCTGTCTACATTAGGTTTTGGCTTTTGGAAAGACACCATTGAGACAAAAAGTGTCTGGGGCACAGAAGAGTGGCAGGTGCAGGGCTTAGAAGCTTTATTTAGAGCCTGCATTATCCCAGAACAAATAATATTTTTGAATTACACTGTTCAACAGACATCTTGTCTTGGATTAGCTAAGATAAAAGATTTAAACAAACCGTCAGTACCTACACCTACACCTACACCTACACCTGAAAGCAGCAACACTTCAGAGGGGGTGGTCGACGTAAAAACTATTTTACTTAACAACAGAGCAGATCCTGATTGGAAAAAATAGTTAATCTGGCCCACGGACACAAACATCTGTTAAGATAGATTCCTGAATAAAACACAGGGGTTCACATTCACTAGGCCAGATCCAAGATATGTCCAGAGACAACATCCAGGGCTAGTAACATCATACAGTGTGGGAAAACTGTGCCTTGAGTGGCTTCAAAAATCTACACTAAAGAAAGTAAAAAAACACTTATCTTTACTTAAAGATGGCGTTGATTTAAGAGACTTCTTACAAGGACCTGCGAAACCTCGTCATAAACGTTTTATATACGCCGGTATCCATGCCATGTATAATGAAGCATAGAAAACAACGCAAGCAGAGACTGCAGAACGGATACGAGAAATTGATCATATTAATTTAGAGAAATCTCTCTCTGTAGTTGACAATGGGTTAATGACTCTGTCATCCAGAATATATTCTTTGGACAGCATAGTATCCTCTGCCATTTACATAATGGAACAGGACTTGGTCATGTTACAGCATGGTCAGTCACAATTGCGTTCTATAATGCTTTTGGGCTGGACGTTGCAAAATCTTTGTTCTGGCTATGTGCCATGGCGTCTCATCAACACACCGTCATTGTTTTCTGAGTTTAACCTTACAGATAAACAAATCACTTTGGCACAGAGAGGGGCAGACTATACGGTGCTAAGCATTGAAAAACTGGAAAGATTACCATTAACTGTTTCTGAGAAGCCAGCGACAGAATGGATAATACATGGTACAATCACTCTGCCTGTGACGATTTTCCATTTTCAGTATTGTTTAAAACATATATATCAGCGGGCGTATATGAAAGGTTGGGTAGAGAATACATCAAGACATCCTGGGATTTACCTTATACACACAAATGTTGGAGAGGGGGAAAAAAGTGTTTCTTAGTGGTCCGAACACTAAGTGGTTCACTCTTATGTCAGGGTCTTAACTTACACAGGCCTGCGATGGTTCCTCGAACAACTTATCCTGCTACCTGCAAGGTTCTCCGGCTGCAGTGATAGATCCAATTTTTAGGCAGCTTTCAAATGGGAGTTACATTATGTTGAATGATCACAGCTGTTGCGGCATGTTGCCAGGAACCCCCTATCTCGTAACTGTGTCAGCCAGGGTCACTTGCTGTATGCAAGTATTGTTTCCTAAAACTAAGACAGACGGGGAGTCGCCATTATGGCCTTCACTGAACATCTCTTCTATTCGAATTGATACTTTAAGCAGACTGAAAGCCATTTGTTTACAAAAAACTGTGCCACAGACCTCGGCCAAAGAGACGTATGATCTGCAAGTTGCAAGGACTTCTGCAGAGATACATGCGCTTTTATATACAAACTGCTGCATACATTTCTCAGAAATGCTAGGTCGTATCTTGAACATGTCTGATACGAGTGGTATTGTACATGTATTTAAGACAATTTTTTCGGGACCGTTAGCACCCTTTGAAGCAGTCCTAGGCATATTTCCAAACTTCGTGCACTCTGTGTTTGGCGGCCTGTCTCCCGTTTTGGGTCTCATAGCAGGAATACTATTTTTACTCATTCTGCTCCGATATGGCAAGTCAAGTCACCATCGACACCCAGATCACCTTGTAGAACACCCTCCTGGCAATGAAGTGTTGTGAGCGCATGATACAAATTCTAGGCTTGGCTCGTTTAAGAGATCTAAATACCACATGGTTTCTATCATTCCGACCAATCTGGCAAGATTGCATCTTACCTGTTCTTCGATGCCTGCTGTGTGGAGAAGAATGCATGCCAGACATCTGTCTGACACTTCCATCAGTCCTGCCAACGGATGTTGATGCTTTGCTTGAACCGGTAATGGCTCATGCACTGTGTTGTCCCCAGCGGCTACCAATCCTGATAACGGCATTCGTTGAGATCTTACAGACGCAAACTGCAGACTGTGAAATACGTGGAGCAACAGGCACACAGGTACCATCTACTTCAAAGATTGCTAATGCGGCTGACGCTAACGGCGATGCTTCTCATCTATGTGCAATTGATCTGCTTAACGAGGTAGTCCAACTTTCACCTACAGTAGTAGACGAATTCTTTACCAGCTTAGAGGATTTGATGACACTGACTTTTGAAGTTAGCACACAGTGTTCTGTGAGACTCTGAATTCGACATTCACTTTCCAAAACAAACTCCTAACTTGGGAACTCTATTTTTCTATGATTTGATTTTTTTCTAAATTGAAACTTTTTTTTTTTTTGGAACAAAGTAATCTGCTTAAAGTAGAACTATTCCTAGAGAACAAGAATTCTTTGAATACTTCCAAGGGACAATATTTGATCTTGTCCACAACCAAACAATTTATATATTATATCATGGAATGGTCTCGACCTTTCTCTTCTGTACTTAAGAGCCATTACATAAATGTATTTCCATGATTCATTTGGATAATGTTTTGAAAATGTCATCTATATCCTTCGAATGAAGCATTGCTTTTCAATGCGTACAGGACAAATGCTCTTTTTGTGTACAACCATTTTTCAAATGCAGTTTTTGGGTATTTATTATTATTATTATTATATTTAATTTTATAGAGCGCACAGCTACCCTGAGGTTTCCCGGCGCTAAACCAATAAGGAGAGTGTACAGTAGCAGAAATTAAAGATCAAAGAGCCACGTTTTGACATCCCTTCTGAATTTTAGATAGTTGGATTCCGTCCGAAGGGAAAGAGGAAGAGAATTCCACAGGGATGGGGCCAGAAAAGCAAAAGATCGACCTCCCATTCTAGCTCTTTTCGTCCTGGGGATCCGAAGTTTATGTTGGCTAGATGAACGGAGAGTGCGGGAAGGAAGGTACGGATGAATAAGAGATTTCAAATACTGGGGGGCTTTGCCAGTGTTAATTTTGTGTACAAAACAAAGAGCCTTGAATTTGCATCGATTGTCAATGTTTAGCCAGTGAAGACTACGACGGTGCAAGGAAGTGGAGGAATTGTAGGGTAGGTTACAAAGGAGACGGACTGCCATGTTCTGAACCATTTGTAGTTTTCGAATGACCTCTTTGCCCGCACCCAGGAAGAGAACATTGCCATAGTCGAGGCGAGATGTTATTAGCGCCTGGACTACGGTTTTCTGGGTTTCAAGAGGAAGCATCCAGGTGATTTTCCTCAACCATTTGAGGATAGTTGTGCAAATGGAGGAGACTCTCACGGCATGTTGTCTCATGGACAGCTGATCATCGAATATTATTCCCAGGTTACGAGCAGTTTTCGAAGGGTTGGGAGAGGTGCCCATTTGAACAGGCCAGTGGGAGGGTCCCCATAAGGCAGGATTGTTGCCAAATAGGAGGAGTTCCGTTTTCCCTCCATTCAGTTTTAACTTGTTATTGTACATCCAAGACGCAATATTATTGAGTCCGAGACAGAGGGACGATGTGGTGGAAAGATGACTGGTGGAGAGGGAAAAAATAATCTGTGTGTCATCTGCATATGAGAATATAGAGAGCCCTGCCTGCTCTGCAATATCCGCTAAGGGTCGAACATATAAATTAAAAAGAAGGGGGCTTAGGATAGAGCCTTGTGGGACACCATATGCAGATGTATGAATTTTTGACATAGATGTAGCCGAAAAGACTTGAAATGTCCGATCGGACAGAAAACTAATGAGCCATTCAAGGGCAGAGTGAGAGATGCCAGATGTTCTTAAAGTGTTAATCAGAATGGGATGGGAGACCGTATCAAATGCGGCACTTAAATCTAGTAGAATAAGTGCCACGGTCTCCCCTCTGTCAACCAGATGACGAATGGTTTCAGAGACTCCCAGCAAAGTGGATTCTGTGGAAAAACCAGAACGAAAACCAGATTGTGAGGGATGTAGAATGCTGTGAGATTCAATATGGCTGGTAAGTTGCATATTTATATGTTTTTCCAGGATCTTGGAATAGACAGGAAGCAGAGAAATTGGTCGGAAATTAGCAGAAATACTAGGATCAGCATTGGCCTTTTTGAGCAATGGTACAACCATCGCATGTTTCCAGGAACTAGGGACCTTAGCCTCCCTAAGAGAAGTATTTAATAGATCCACTATGAGTTTTAGGGAGGGTGGGTCAAGGGTAAGCAAGATTTGAGGAGGGAAGGGATCAAGAGGGGAACCAGATTTAATGCTTTTCACTAAATTAAGTAGTGTGGAAGGAGTAAGTGGATCCCAGACCTTAATCTCCGCCCCTTCCAGCTGAGAGAAGTCTGCGGCCATAGAAGCAGAAGGTTCAGAAACTGGACAAGCATTAGATGGACCAAAGTTGGAGTATATACTCTCGATTTTGGAGACAAAGAAGTCTGCTAAGGAATCACATTGTGATTTATCCAAACAAGGGGCCTTGGGTTGACTGGTGGCACCCGAGATTTCCTGCACTACCTTGAACAAGGCTTTAGGACGATTTTGAGCGTTCAGGATGGATGAATTAACATATTCTGTCCTGGCAGTTTTGCAGAGAGAATGGTATTTAGTTAGAGCAGCTTTATAGTGTAGTTTAGCTTGAGGGTCGTAATCTGAGCGCCATTTCCGCTCAAGATGTTTGCAGCTGGTTTTTTCTTTTTTTAGTTGATCATTGAACCAAGGGGCCGGAGGATGATGTATATTAAATGTCTGCTTACGAAGTGGGAGACAGATGTCTACAGCAGATGTGAGCCAGTGCTGAATGACGTCCACTTGATTAATGCTACTGATCTCAGTGAGTGGTATAGAGTTAGACAAAGTAGAGTTGAATTTACTGGAATCTAATGGGGGTAGGATGGGGGTTTTAACACATCATGTTTTAGATATGTTTTATGTGTTTAGAACTTAGTAATATCGTACATAATAAAGTGGAGTGGGTGTTGTATGGCGTTTTAGGATCCGAGTGAATTTTCCCGATTCATGCCCTTATATAGGTACAATTAACATTGCCCTAATATTGGCATAGAAATCATTCCCTTATTTAGACATAGCCCATGCAGACCAAATACAGGCATGGCTTCTTCCACCCGTACCAAACCGTCACAACGATTTCTTGGAAAATCGGCTTAAGCAGTCAGGGACCTTCCCTTGCTTGAATATTGATTTGTCCAAGAACTCATGTACTTTACAAAGAACTACTATTCTCTTGGGGTTCTTTCGTGACGTTATTATGCCCGACTTTACGTCAAACTAGACACCTTCAAGGTATAAATATGCATTCACTTGCTCTAGCAAGACACGGTGGTTCGGAGCAGTTCGACTCTCTACTTGCCCGACGCAGCTCGCTAAAGCAAGTGCCGAAGGAAGCCGACCCTCCAGCTGACGCACTGATCAAGAGGCTACCTTTCTCTCGCCGAGAATCCAGCTCCAGTGTTTCCAAGCTCCCCTTGCGGGGTGTTGGGAAAATAGAGTCCCGAGACTGAGATACTAGACCTACTTCATTCTAAACTAAAGGTATGGAGCAGATTAGAACCTAGAGAAACCTTGGATAGATTCTTGGAAAATAAAAACTAAACCTATGCTACACTACACTTACTCCTTCCCGCGTACTAGACTTAGGTTAGGTACATTGGGGTTGGCTTATTTTAGAAGCACCAGTTGAGTACTTTTAGCCATTGTTATTTATGTATGTATTTATATATGGCTTAGAAACTATACAATGTTCTTACAGTATTATTTTATAATATTGTTCTCGCTGTACGCATTATACTTTGCAGTCTGCATTACGATTGTAGCAGTTCACTTTACTTGTATGAGAAAGAAGACTGTTCAATAAAACCTTTTATTGAAAACGCCCGTCTCTCTATTTCTAGGCACCTCTGTAGAAACGAAGCATGCACGAGTGACTGAGTGAAAAACGTATCTATTGTTTCCGCGACTCTAGAGATACATTCCTTATTCTTGGGAAACAAAGTTATCATGTATATGCGGTTGTCAGAAACTAATCCCTTCTTGTGAATTCGAGAAAATTTCTAGTGACATCTGAGGTAGCTGGCATTCACTATTAAGTTTAATATATTTGATAGAGACTTAGTTGACCTCAGTCCTACGTCTAATCTATAGGATATATTATTCCAATGCGCAGAGCCTATTAGGAATATAGGAACTACACTACAGTAGAAGATGAAGCAGGCACCAACTGACTGCAAAAATGGATCCGATTGAGGAACAGCAGAAAGGCCCAGCAACGGCGCAGCCAATATGCATTTCAAGTGAGCCATTGAAATGTATGTGTGCCTCAGATGTAGACCAAGGCACCCTTCTTTATCCCTTCTACTCAATGTTTTCAAAGCACCAGCTGCACTTGCAGAGACGGGAAAGATGACTAAGAGGTAGATCCCTTGATTGCTGAGCTGTCTGGGGCATATCATACTGCAGCAAAAAGAACTACAGAGGTGCAGTGCCAGGTCCTGTCTAAGCACAGTACCAAGCTGATACGTCTCTATTATGTGTCCATCCACCAAACATACAGGGAGACAGGCACACAAGGGCCTTCTGTGAAGTGGACTACGAGAGGTTAGTACCCAACAGCCCTCAACAAGGCATAACGGAACATTGCACCTCATGTGTGTCCCTTCTATAGTGTGCATGCCCTGCTCTAGCCAAACCACTACCTATGTATGGACTGTTGGAGTACCTGTGTGAGATGACGTTATTTTCAAGCAATCACCCTGAAGCAAATACTGCATGACTGACTCATAAGCAATATCAGTGCTTGGTCCTTAGCCAGCCTTCCTTCTTGGATAGAACAGGAAGCCAGAGAGATTTTACTCACAGGATCTGGACTGCTGCCTATTGGACCATTTCTAATAACACCTTGTCCTCATTTATAAGTAGTGAACTGGCATTATGTAACTCTGCTGTCCCAGCCTTTTTGCTTCATTATGGATTTGCATGTGTTACACATTGCACATTTTAGCTTAAAAATGGGTTTCCAGCTCGAACTGATCAAAAGTTACTAAAAATGCAGCAACATGTTTTGCTGCACATTGGAAGGCCTTATGCAAAGGTGGTCTGCCCATTATTAGTTGGTTATTCCTGTATTTGGATGTTAAACTACTACCAGTGAAGTCAATCCTTAGCCCAGATGCGTAAAAATGACGAAACAATGTAGTAATACTATCACAAAATGTGCCACACTACACTACATAATGTCTCTATTCTTGACATATAATTCAGTCAAACTCGCCGCATAATTTGGTCATCCCCTCTCTCATAATTCCAGTGAACCTGTTAATAAGTGCTGGTGCCTCCCACCAGCAACCACCGAAACAAAGTACAGCCCGTAATTCTCTTTACCAATGCCACTTTGATTTTTTTAGCCGGTACTTGAATTTTTTAGAATAAAAACCACAACTTCCTCTGCCCCAAGCATGCAAGAAGCATTGTTATGGACAGAACAGTCTGGGCTTGCTAGTGGACACCGAACCACTGCAAACCCATTTAAAAAGAAAACAATATGCTCTTTATTGCATTTATATAGTGCTTGCTATCACTTCTCATGGGTAATAAGCGCTATACATAAATGCAATTGCATACAATACTAATTGATATTGTCAGCTTTATTTGCTTAGACACATTCAAAGGGTATCAGTCAAGCTGGGGAGAGGGCAGAGGACACCTTTCAAGTGCAGATGGCCTCTCTAATCCCAGTGCTAATAGGCAATCATTACCCATCCTCTGAAACAATAGAAAATTCTCAAACACATTGCCCTGCACAGCGGGAACACTCTCCATGAGGTCTGTTCCCTAGGATATTGTGAATCACCAGTAAACCCCACCCTCTCCTGTGGAAACATTTCATAGCAGCGGGAGACGCTGCTATGAAAATGAAATGTCTTCTCCGATGCCGGCTTCGAGCTTTCCCTGAGACCAGTGCCCTCGAAGATGCAGCCCCGGCTGTGACCCAGGGGCAGGGGTGGGCTTTGACCCACGAGTGGGGGTGGGGGCCAAAGCCCTTTTAGCTCAATGGGCACACACTGCAGCCACCTCTCCTGCCTTCTTTTTGGTCATCAGGTCTTCCTCTCCTTCCTGCACACTACAGCCATCTCCTTGTCTGTGGATTTACTGGGGGCCTACCAAGGGATTGGGATGTACAGGCTTTGATTTATACTGTAGTGTTTATATAGTAATTCAGCATCTCCTGTTGAGGTCTTGAATCGCTTCGAGCTTCAGGTAAGAGACCACGGTATTGTTGTGGGTGGTTTATAGGAAGTGGGTTTTCCTAGGGAGAAGTCCCCTGAAACTCTTTTTATCCTGTAGAGGTGCCCCTGACTTCTGGAGGCTCTTATGGCATATGATCCAACATCAACACTTGTGAAGCTCCTTGTGGCCTGTGGATGTTCCCAGTGCAGATTCCTTCACCTATCACGGTGCCGCTGGCTTGTGAAGGGCCATGTGTCCTTGTGGTGGTCCTCGGGCCTAGTTGAGCTGCTCTATGGTGGTCTCTTTTTGAGCCAACCATGGAGTTACTCGTTGCTTGTTGGGGTAGCCTGTGGAAGTACCATGCTGCTAGTTGAAGTCCTCAAAAGACAGATATCCACAAGAGAACTTATAGCTTAGCACAAATTATGCTATCAGGTTTCCAATATTATGTATGTCATGTATGCAGTTTTCTAAAGTGCAAACGTGGCTCAGGAGCGTTACAATGGGACAGGTAGTAATAAACATGAACAATTTTTACAGCAGGGACATGGGTAAAAGTTAACCTGTGCCGGTGGGCATAGAACCGGTTATCATCAAAAGAGGAATGGAAATTGGAACAAATAGGCATGTGAAGAAGAAAAAAAACAGAGACAACAGTTAGGAAGAGCATTGACAAGAGGAAAAGATAGATCAAAGAAATGCACATGCAAACCTCATACATCATAACATGCAATCAAAGGAGGGCAGTTAGTCGGTGAAGAGCATGCAAGGGAACAAGCATTGGCAAAGCCAATAGGTCTCGCCTTTGGGCCCTAGTGCCTTTGCCATTGTATTTTAGCTATGCTACATGTTATCCCTGATGCTGTGCGGCATGGCTAAAGAATTAAATAAAGAAGCCTAAGGGCCTTATTATGATTTTTTATACATCTAGAGTTACCCTTATTAATTCCGAATCTATTCAATTGATAGACTTTATTTCTTAGTGTAAATGTTCCGTTTCTTGAATAATGTCATGCAGCTCAAATGGATTGTAACATTTACTCGTATGCCACAAACTTTTGGCTGTATCAAACAATTATTTACATAAAACATCAAATGATAGTGGAACACCACATTTACAAACAATTCTTTACATAAAGATGATATTAGAGTCCATTAAACATCACAAACAAATCACAAATATAGCAAATTGCACATTATCTAGACTAAAGAAACGTGTGGGTCCCACTATACTTCTAGATAGCGGAGCCTATTGTTTTATCTGTTTTGTTTGTGATTTTTAATGGATTTAGTCGTTGTGAAAAACTTGTTGATTGCATTAATGCATATTGTGTATTGAGTAAATGTGTTGTTCCACTCTAATTTCATCTTTATGTAAATAATTGTTTGTAAATGTTTGTAAATGTGGTGTTCCTCTCTCATTTGATGTTTTATGGAAATAATTGTTTGGTACAGCCAAAAGTTTGTGGCATAAGAGTAAATGTTACAATCCATTTGAGCTGCATGACTTTATTCAAGAAATTGAAAATTTATACTAAGAAATAAAGTCTATCAATTGAATAGATTCGGAGTTAATAAGGGTAACTCTAGATGTAAAAAGAATTATTCTGATTTATGGTTGGGGAGGCACTTTATTGTTGCTGTATTCTACGAGATTCCAGCCTCTCCACTCCTGCATCAAATCGCTCCCGTTATAAGATTATTATGACTTTAACAGTCTTGGGGTGAAAATTGCAAAAAACACAGTTGATGGACAGAATGTAGAACAATGTCATACATTCACCCCAGTACAAGGATCTGGGCCTACCGTATTTTCCGGCGTATAAGACGACCCGGCGTATAAGACGACCCCCTACTTTGCCTGAAAAATTTTAGGTTTTGTGCTATACGTATAAGACGACCCCCACTTCCAGCGCAGTCCAACGCAGTCCTGCATAGCCATTCCGAGAATGTACGGTACCGGTATTTTGAACTTACCGTATTAGTCTAGTCCTCCTCCCTGTGGGTGAGCAGTAAGGCTTTATCAGTGGACAGTGTTACCTACCTAATCGTTTATTTTACAAACTCAAAGACTGAACTCAAACAAATTGGTTGTATAAACAATCTTGCTTTACTCGCAATATTTTTATTTAGAACCATATGAAAAACTGTCACTTCTGAATATACCGGTACGGTACGGTACGGTAAACATAAATAAGTGCATGAAACAGTGCAAGTGGATTAAACTTCCCATAACTTTCCATAAATCCAAGGGATTTCTACAGGATTTACAACGTTCCCTTTAAAAGCCTTCAAAATCCTCCTCTTCGTCATCTGATCTCATAAGTAAGTCAATGAGATCTTGTGGTACATCTGTAAGGCAGTCATCGTATGGATCTGGTACCAATTCCGTATCAGATAATGTGGTCTCTTCTTCGGCATCCTCTTCACCTTCCCACAAATAGTCGTCCTCCATACCATCTAATGAATTTGATATGCCACACTTCTTGAAAGACTTTATTACAGTTTCTGCATCAATGTCGTTCCAGGCCTTTATAACAAAGGTGCACAAAACATCCAACTGTGGAGCACGCATGTTTCCTCCTTTTGTGAATGTTTTTTCACCGCTAACCATCCACTCATTCCACTGTTCTCGGATGCGATCTTTAAATGGCTTGTTTAGGCACACATCCAGTGGCTGCACCAACGATGTCAATCCTCCAGGTATAACTGCAGCATCTGTTTTTATTCTTGCCAGCCTTTGCTTGGTGCTCGGAGTTAAATGAGCCCTGAACATATCCCACACCAGTAGACTACGTCTTTGTAGAAGTCCACCTGGTCGCCTGCTCCATACATTATCAAGCCATAGCTTTACCCCTTCTTCATCCAAAGAAGAGACATGCGAATGGCAGAACGGACCTGGAGATCAGCCCCCTCTGCAATGCACCTAAAAGAGTTGAAGAAGAAGAGAAACGCCTACTTCAGGAAAATAAAACGCTCAAAATCGGACTTCTTCCGCCTCCAACTTAACCAAGCAAAGAACCGCCCGAGAAAACTGTTTGAGCTAATCAAATCGCAATCCAAAGAGCTACCACAACCACTCAACACTGGGCGTGTGGTACCCTCATGTGAAGACTTCGCTGCTTTCTTTATCCAAAAAACCGACAAAATAAAAAGCGATCTCCTCACTGACGCAAGCCTCTACTCCAAACCCAAATGCCCAGCACCCGTTGAACCAAAAAACAATGCGACATGGTCAACCTTTGACACATACTCGGAAGAAGAAATTGGCAAATTACTCAGCACCCTGAAACCTTCCAATCACCTCACGGACCCCCTCCCTGCCTTCGCAGTAAAAGATTTTACCCCTCTGATTCTCCCTCTCTGGACTAAAATCATCAACAGCTCTCTCCAACAAGGAAGCATACCTGACTCCCTCAAAGTTGGTCAGGTCACACCTCTACTAAAGAAACCAACAGCCGACCCCGCGGATCTCAACAACTACCGTCCCATCACCAATATCCCCACTCTCGCCAAACTGCTGGAAAAATGCGCACAACTACAATTGACTAAACACATTGAGCAATTCGATCTCCTCAACCCTCACCAATCAGGTTTCCGAGCAGGACACAGCACAGAAACGGCTATGACTCACATAATTGACGACGCACTTCAAATGCTAGACCAAAATGACACCTGCCTCCTCATCCTTCTTGATCTCTCCTCCGCATTCGACACCGTTAAACATGAGAATCTACTAGAACTACTAAACAAAAGAATGGGCTTATCTGGAACTGTCCTCAAATGGTTCACTTCCTTTCTCCGCAACAGGACGCAGAAATTCAAGAGCAACAACCTGATGTCCACGCCAGTACCTGTAACGCTAGGCGTCCCCCAAGGATCTTCTCTATCCCCAACTTTGTTCAACCTAGTCATGGAACCGCTCACCACTCTGCTACAAGAATCCAATGTACACTTTCACATGTATGCCGATGACACCCAACTCTACCTCAAACTGCAATCTCCCAATGACATCCTGCTCCTGAACTCAACGATCAGATGCACCCAATCCTGGCTTGCCGACAATCACCTCAAACTCAATGCCCTGAAAACAGAGTTCCTTCTGATCGCACCTCCAGCGAAGATAACCACCACTCAACATTGGCTTAAACTCCTAACCGCACTCAATGTCCAACCCACCATCGTGGAATCAGCAAAATCTTTAGGCATAACACTCGACACCAATCTCAACATGCAGCAACATGTCAGCAAAGCTACAAAGGGAGCGAACTTCCAGATCAATACTCTGAGGAAACTTAAACCCTACCTCCCAGCCAAAGACTTCCAAACAGCGGTGCAAGCACTAGTCATCCCACGAATTGAATACGGCATCACCTCCCTCTGCGGACTCCCACTAACTACAACCGCACCACTAAAAGCATCTCTAAATGCTGCAGCGAGACTCATCACGGGGTCAAAAAAGCACTCCCACATCACCCCTGACTTGAAATCCCTGAATTGGTTGCCGTTTGAAGCCAGAATACATTTGAAAATAGCCTGCATGACACACAAGGCTGTACACCTAAACTCACCCGGCTACCTTGCTCAGAAATTGACAATCTCTGGGGGAATCAGAAACACGAGAGGCGCAAACAATCTTCTGTTGAAACCTCGAAGATTCCGGAAGGAGAAAACATACAAGCGCTCTTTCTCAGGAATGGCGCCTAGGATTTGGAACTCACTCCCTCCCGAAACCAGGCTTCTCTCTTCCACTACACTCTTCAAAAAAGAAGTAAAAGCTATCCTCATGACTAAATTCACCTGTACTACTATCTCGAACCCTATCAACACCCTGCGATGATCTTTATTACTTGCTTGACCCCTTATCTATTTGTACGAGCTGTCTTATCACCCACTTGATTGCTTTGCAGCCACCCAATTGTATTATTTGTATTGTATGATCTACTGATTTACTTATTTGACTTTGTTCCCTCATGTTCCCTTCTGTACTCTGTGAACTATCGACCTACCTATTTGACTTTGTTCCCTCATGTACTCTTCTATGTAAAGCGCTCTGATATCTGCAAAGATCTTGTTCGCGCTATATAAAACTCTGAAAATAAAATAAAAATAAATAAAATCCATCCTTTCTCATTCACATGCACAAAACAACCAACAGGGAACTTGAGTTTCGGCATTGTTTTTCTTTTGAAAATAACCATTGGTCTCAGCTTTGCGCCATCAGCTGTGCATGCTAGTACCACTGTGAAACTGGACTTCTCATGTCCTGTTGTTTTTATTAAAATTGTCTTTTCGCCTTTTTGATGGACAGTTTTGTTGGCAATCATATCGAAATTCATTGGAGTTTCATCCATATTTCCGATGCTACTTAGCGCATAGCCATGTTCATTGCGCAGCCTAATAACGTAGCGATGGAAGCTATGCATTTTGGCATCAAGATCCGCAGGTAATTTCTGGGCAATTTTTGTCTTTTGCCGCAATACCAGATTATGCCTTCCCATGAATCTGGTACACCAGGATACAGTGGCCTTAAATCTGTGGCTGAGATCTGGATTAGATTTGGCCCACTGAAGTGCAACCAATCGGATTTTATTTCGGGTCACGACATAACCGCTTTGCCGATGCTCGGCCACCATGTCTGCTACATGCTTTTCAAGTTCTGGCCAATGTGGGGTGCCTCTTCTTAATGCACACTTGCCCCTTGGCATACTCCGTAATGCTTTCTCATTTGCTCTCCAGGCCCGAACCATCTTTTCTGTCACTCCATATTGTCTTGCAGCAGCACAGTTATTATGTTCCGTGGCAAAATCCACAACTTTAAGTTTGTAACTGGCTTCATATTTCCTTCTTCTTGGAGCCTTGCTGGGTTCTTGACTGCCAGCCATTTGCACTGGATGCGCTGCTGGAGCCTTGCCGGGTTCTTCACTGTCTGCCATTTGCACTGGATGTGCTGCTGGAGCCTTGCCGGGTTCTTGACTGTCAGCCATTAGCACTGGATGTACTGGTGCTGTACAGTATGAACAGGTGCAGAGACTGTCTTCAACACCACACGGCAAATACGGTATCTGGTCACCAGACTGCCTTTCCTCTTCGCAACAACCAGCCAATCACGGCAAGTGCTCTACTGCCTTCGGTAACATTCGGGAACATTCGACAGTCCCCTTTCTGTGCCCACGCCCATGTCAAGGAGAGAGGGGCGCGTGCCAAAACGTGCCAAACGTGCCAAACGTGTCAACACACCTGGCGCTGCCATCTTCGGCGCTGGCTGCCCGTTACCATATACCGTATTTCGGACGTCCTGCTGCCTCGTCCTGCTGCATCGTCTGCCTGGGGATGTGCAAGCGGTTGGAGGCGCGTGTACAGCGGCAGCGGCAGTCGAGGTAAGACTCATGGCGCCATTTGCTCGCTTGTGAAGCGGTTTGACACCTTCGAGTGAAGTCCTTGCTATGAAAAAAACGCTCGCTTTCGATACTTCATGGCGCGGGGCCTGGTTGTGGACGTTGCCAGGGCCGGTGGCTGTATTTTTTAACATAAGGTGTGTTGTTTCTTGTTACATACGGTATTTCCTATTGTGAAGCGGTCTGACACCTTCGAGTGAAGTCCTCGCTATGAAAAAAAAACGCTTGCATTCGATACTTGCACAATTTATGGCGCGGGGGCTGGGTGTGGACGTTGCCAGTGTCGGACGCTGTATTTTTTAACATAAGGTGTGTTGTTTCTTGTTATTTCCTATTGTGAAGCGGTCTGACACCTTCGAGTGAAGTCCTCGCTATGAAAAAGCGCATGAAAACATACCATAACATTTTGTACCCGGCGTATAAGACGACCCCCGACTTTCCAGAAAATTTTAAGGGGTTAAAAGGTCGTCTTATACGCCGGAAAATACGGTAAATCCATCGTTTTTTTGCACTCCACACCACCCTGGGTTAGACACTGGCTATATGCAAATCAGCTCTGACCCTGTGCCTCATGGGAACAGTCCAGTCCGAACTACCAAGCCATGTCTGTGTTTTTTGCAATTTTCACCCCGAGTGTGCTGGGTATACTCAAACGTGAGTCCCAGGCTCTCCACACCACTGGAGTCAAGCTATCTAGGCTGATGAAGGCTGATAGCCAGAAACCGGTCCTTGGATGCTTGATTCCGGTCTGGGAAAGACATGGCTTGGTAGTTCGGACTGGACTGTTCCCATGAGGCACAGGGTCAGAGCTGATTTGCATATAGCCAGTGTCTAACCCAGGGTGGTGTGGAGTGCAAAAAAACGATGGAATTAGGCCCAGATCCTTGTACTGGGGTGAATGTATGACATTGTTCTACATTCTGTCCATCAACTGTGTTTTTTGCAATTTTCACCCCGAGTGTGCTGGGTATACTCAGACGTGAGTCCCAGGCTCTCCACACCACTGGAGTCAAGCTATCCAGGCTGATGAAGGCTGATAGCCAGAAACCGGTCCTTGGATGCTTGATTCCGGTCTGGGAAAGACATGGCTTGGTAGTTCAGACTGGACTGTTCCCATGAAGCACAGGGTCAGAGCTGATTTGCATATAGCCAGTGTCTAACCCAGGGTGGTGTGGAGTGCAAAAAAACGATGGAATTAGGCCCAGATCCTTGTACTGGGGTGAATGTATGACATTGTTCTACATTCTGTCCATCAACTGTGTTTTTTGCAATTTTCACCCTGAGTGTGCTGGGTATACTCAGACGTAAGTCCCAGGCTCTCCACACCACTGGAGTCAAGCTATCCAGGCTGATAGCCAGAAACCGGTCCTTGGATGCTTGATTCCGGTCTGGGAAAGACATGGCTTGGTAGTTCAGGACTGGACGGTTCCCATGAGGTACAGGGTCAGAGCTGATTTGCATATAGCCAGTGTCTAGCCCAGGGTGGTGTGGAGTGCAAAAAAACGATGGAATTAGGCCCAGATCCTTGTACTGGGGTGAATGTATGACATTGTTCTACATTCTGTCCATCAACTGTGTTTTTTGCAATTTTGTTCCCATGAGGCACAGGGTCAGAGCTGATTTGCATATAGCCAGTGTCTAACCCAGGGTGGTGTGGAGTGCAAAAAAACGATGGAATTAGGCCCAGATCCTTGTACTGGGGTGAATGTAAGACATTGTTCTACATTCTGTCCATCAACTGGGTTTTTTGCAATTTAACAGTCTCGGAGCAGAGCTGCCATGCTGCCGCCCCGCCGCTTGCCAGAGTACAAAATATTTTTACCCTGACGGGCAGTTCTTTGGTGGTCCCTTTAAAAATGGCACTGCAATGGGAGCGTCAAAAGGAAGTTCCAGCAGGTGCCCCCTGCATGCACCCCCATGGCGCAGAGGCACAAGGGGATCTGTATTGCCCCCCCCCCCCCTCTGTCTTCTCATCGCCACACTTTTCATGGTGGTCGCACCGCCATGAAAAGTGCTTCAGTGAGGAAACTGCTAATTTGCTTAACGTGCCCCTGTGGCACCACCAGCATACTAGGGGCCTCAGACTGCTGTGCCACCGCCAGGGATCGAGGTACCCTGGCGGCAGCAGCGATCCTGTGGCGGTCCAACCGCCACAGTCCTAATGCAGTGGCCGGCAGACCATCACCACATACTCGTAATTAGGGCCTTTGACTCAGCCACCCAAGTTATTTTGTAGATGTGTGACCCGCGCATGCGCATGCCTCCAAAATGCTGGGGGCAGCTTCTGTTAGTTACCAATCTGAGGTCGTGGACAAGGGTGTGGGGGTGGGAGAGAAGAAGCACCAGGAAAGAGAGCAACAGGGAGCAGGTGGGGAAGAAGCACAAGGCGACCATGAGAGGAACAAAACACAAGATTGACAAGCTGTGTCACGAATAAGAAGCAGGCAATTGGGAGTGGCAGGAAAGCCAGTGAATAGTAAGCACTGGGCAAACTCCAGTCCCCTGTATATTCTTGGTAAGCCCATGTCTTGCAACATGCGATGTCAGTAGGCGAGACCTGAAAAGTGACTAGTATCAGCAGAGAGGAGTGGAAGGCCAATGAGATGGGCGAGAGCAGTGGATATCCAAGGAGTGGAAGTGCAAGGTTCTAAAGAAGGGCCACAAAGGGGTGGACTGTCCAGATGTGAAGTACCACAGGGAACCAATGCAATACGAATGTCTTACCCAGAGGCGCAACTAAAGCCAAATTTCGGGGGGGGGGCTAAGAAAAAATTTCGTGGGGGGGCTGAACCTTTCATCAGTAGGCAGCGTGGGGCTGCAGGGGCTCTTAGAAGGGGTGAAACAACTGCAAGGC
Source organism: Lissotriton vulgaris (assembly GCF_964263255.1). Taxonomy (NCBI): domain Eukaryota; kingdom Metazoa; phylum Chordata; class Amphibia; order Caudata; family Salamandridae; genus Lissotriton; species Lissotriton vulgaris. The sequence continues at coordinate 1,490,275,546 of NC_141693.1, forward strand.
CTAATTAACATTTAAATGGTCTTGTAACGACCTGTGAAACGTTCGGGTGCGGCTCTGTGTGTGCCCGGGATCTGTCTCATCCCGGGCTGCCACACACGACGGAGAGGGGGGGGGGGGGCTGCAGCCCGGTGAGTTCAATGGGTGTTGCGCGCCTGGTCTTACCTGACACCTAGGTGCGTGGCTACTTAATCATCATCACTTTGCATTCTGGGACTTGAACGCTCCTATAATATGAACAAGAGAACTACAAATACCGCAGTGAACTGAAGTCAAAAGGCTGGAGGTCGTGTGCATTGCATGTCAACTTTGCACATATGCTGACCACAGCTCTCCCTGAGCTGGAGCGCTGCCCCCGCCCCCACTCCACCTCCTCTCCCGGGAAGCTGGTTTAATTCCCTTGCCGTGTAACCCTGCACCGTGTGCGCTCCCCACCCCTTCAGACTGGGCTCAGCCATTGAGGCAGCGGCTTTGATCCCTGCCAGTGCCGCCACCCTCCCCCATGAGCTAAGTCTGGCAGACAACAATGAACAATGGCCGAGAAAACAATGAACAATCAGAAGGAAGGAAGAGCGGGTGGAGGCAGGGCAGAGAAGTGGCAGAACCGAGCGAGGAGGGGGGAGTAGCCAGAGGCTCGGTTGCTATCTCCCCTAGCAACCCCAGGCACCCCGATGAGGACCTAGCACTGAAGGGAGGCAGGCGAGGGCGTGCAGTGTACAGGTGAGATGCTGCACTCGACCTATTGTGCTGTTGTGAGAAGGGTGGCGATGAAGTGCCCTGGGACGGATGAAGAGTGCAGGTGAACGCAGGGGGAGAGTAGTGTGCAAACAGAGAGCTCAACAGGAAAAGGGTGGAGGTGAGATGTGGCTTAAGGGCCAGATGTGCCGCTTTTTGGAACAGGAAAACAGGTTCAAGTCCCGGCGTCTGTTCAACAGCTTGTGACTCTGGGCAAGTCACCTAATGTACACGTGCCTGTAACAAAATTAAACTTTGTATAATAAAGGTAGTGCTGTTGTAAAGCGCCCCAATACCTCAGAGTCGAGTTCAGGCTATATAGAACACTGCAAACAAAAAATGTGTAGGAGAGGGGTGTACTGTACAGGTATGGGAGAGAGGGGATTTGAGCAGCGCTCAGAAGATTAGTTGCAGTATGCAGGGAATATGTTAGACCTATGCATCGCAGTTGGGGCATCTGTCAGCCCCCCCTTCCCTCACGCCCCCCAATTCAATCTATGGCCTAAGGATAACGGTGGGAGATGGCTGTTTTGGGGGCCTTCGTGACAATCTGCAAGGGCCCCCACTTCTTTGTGTTAAGCCACTGGTATTATGTAGATTGAGCAGGAAGCTGACGGAAAGAGTGCGGTTTACAGTGGGAGGAGCGACAGATGTGTACAGTGGCAGCCTGGCAGGATTAACTGGTATAGGGTTGAGGGTCGTGTGCAGGGAGGTGGGGTTGTAGTTTACACGCCGCAGGATAAAGTGGTGCAGCGCTTACATGGAGCTGGAACCGAAGCGGTGCGCAGGGTGGGTTAGACAGGAGAGATGTGGACAGCTGTAAGGGCACAGCCCAAGGAGTACCAGGCACCGACCCCAGAAACACATGCAGCGACCGCAAGCGAGGTGGTCCAGCTGGCATAGAAACACTCGCAGTGGCAGCAGGCTCTGGCTGACCACGGAAACATATACAGTGACAGCTGGAGAGGTTCATATAACTTGCCAATGGCCATATACACACACAATGGTGGCAGAGGTGTGGCTCTCACTGGCCATGGACACACATACAGTCGCAGCTAGAGGGGTTCCTATCATTGGCCGTAGAAACATATACCATGGCTAGGGAGGGAGGCCACTAAACATATACCACGACAACAAGAGTTCTTCTGCTGGACAAGTGAACTATAAACCTTGACAATAAGGCAGCAGACGCTTCCCATTGACCTCGGAACCATTACATTGAAAGCCATGGATGTGCGTCTCATTGGCAGCAAGAATTAAGGTTGCCAAGCGACTCCAAGTATGACCTAGGATTTTGTGCAACAAGCTAATATGAATTCTGGGAGTTGTAGTCGTAGCGCATGACAGCTGACCTGATTGCAATAGCCTGCCCTACCTAATGACGAGGCTTGGCAAACGTGGGACTGCAAGCGGTGTCCCTGAGGGCATGCAACCTTGGCAAGAGACGTTTCTCCTACAGACGACAGAAACGCGCTCTGTTTCTCCTCCAGTCCAATAGATGCTCCCCCGACCGACACTAAGATAGACTGACCATAGAAACATACAGCAGACTGTCCCCACGCGGCCCGGGTAATGGTGCGGTCTGGGCACTCAGGCGGTGTGCCAGGGGAGACTGTGCCACCTCCGTTGACAGACTGGGGGAGCTAGAGGCCCATTTAGGACCCGCAGGAGAGCGCCGAACAGCCAGGCTGGAACCAAAGACGCAAGGGGTGGGGAGGGGCAGGAAGTGGCAGTCAGCAATCACATCCAGGGAGCAAAGGAGAGGGGAGAGTGAGAGCGAGCTTCTGTGAACACACCCACAGGAAGAGCCAGCAGCCTGGGAGCCAGAGACACCACAGCTCCGAGCCTGGGAAAGAGGCAACAAAAATACAGGAACCTGGGAGCCAGGGACGGCGCGCAGAGAATAACACAGGAACCCCAGAGAGACTGGGGGAGAGGGAGGGGAGACCGGGACCCAGAGAGCACGGAGCCCTCGGGCGAGACGGAAACACATGCAACGGAGAGCACGGAGCATGTGAGAGGCGCAAGTCAACACGACAGCCTAGGTAGTAAGAAACAGGGAGCCTGGGGACTCGACAGTGAAATACAAGTGCCTGTGGAGAAAACGTGGCAGCCATTGAGCAAGAAACTGAGACCCCGTCCCTTGGAGGTGCTAGACAGCAGACGCGTGGTCCTGGAAGAGGGGGCAAGAAAATCCTGGGGGGGCTGAGAAGAATCGGCTCCAATTTCGGAGACGTAAAATCCCCGCGAGACTGTCTGGGAGAAGAGACTGGGAGAATAGCCCTGGGAACCAGAGTGCGTGCGAGTGGAAACAGCTCTGGGAACCTGGGAAAAGAGACAGGTGGGGGCGCCTGGCTGGAAAAGAGACATTCGTGAGAACCTGTGCGCTTCAGCCTGGATAAGAAACTACTTTGGGGCCCTGTGAGAAGTGACAGTATCAGGATCCTGCTGAAATAGACAGTCCCTAGAGCGTCACAACCTGTGAGAAGGGATAGCCTGTGAGAAGAGGTATGCTGTTGATGCTTCCGGCGTTTGGAGGCCCGAGCAGCCTGTGAAAAAGACGGCCCGAGTGAAGTGCGACAGCCCCCAGTTTGCCACATGCCCCAAGGCCAGAGGATGCAGCCCACAGGTTTGAGCAGTAAGTCTTTCTACCGGTAAACACAGGCGCTTCCTCTGTGTTTACTTACATGATGTCACAGGGTGCGGGGTGTGCAGCCAGTTCATAGACCTCGTAAAGGGGGCTGAGTGGGGGCGGAGGGAGGCTACATTTTGCGCACCCGACTACACCGTCGCAAGAGAGAGCTGTTGTTGGGGGAGGGAGACTGCAGGGTATTATCGATTTTATTTCGAGGAGAGGGGGTGGCGGTCACATTCTACACTTTAATTGATTTCCTATACAGAAGTGGCATTTTCTTGATTTTTATTCCCGGAGGAGGTGATCATTGATTTCTTTTCCTGTGGTTTGCCCGTTTCTGGGGTAAGTCGGGCGGAGATGCTCTGTACTGATGCAGATCAAATAGTATTAGCCAATTTAGACAATAGTGAACTGTATAAAGTCCTTACAATATATACGAAAAGACTTGCTGAATATTTACTTTAAAAGACGAAATTCATTAGGCCTGGGTGCAAATTCCGTTCCGCTCGTGGAATTTGGGTAATTTCGCGTTCCTCGGAGAACACAAAATTGCCCAAAATTCTGCGTTCCGCGACTTTGCGAAAATTTTTGCTTGTTCGCGTTCTCAAAATGCGTGTTTGCAAGATATTTCCCCCCCCCCCGAGCACGCAAACAGCGATTGCGAACAGTAAAGGAGCTTCGCGAACAAGCAATTCCGCTTGTTCGCGGAATTTCTGCGTGTTCGCAGAGATTTGCGTAACGCAATTACGCATATTCCGCCCACCCCTAATATTCATAACATTTTGTCGAAGAGCTATAGATTTTCAAGCACCTTGTGGGGTTGGGAGCACGCATTTGGTCCCACCTTCTTTGGTGAGGGGTGCGTACAGCATTGAATCTGTCTCCTGGCCCTGGAGGGGTGGGCGTGGAGGGTGTTGGGGTACTCCATTGATTCATTGCTTGGGGTTTCTTTTGACCACACTCACTGGATTCCGCCTCGCCTGGGTACCATCCGTATATATTTCCTATTTCTGCGTGCTCGTGCACACTTTCTGCTGATTCCCACAGGTTGCGCTTTGTATTGACTCTTACAGGGAGCCAGTCTGTGTTGACTCCTCTGTTCTTTGTGGACAGTGCTTTCCCCCGGGCAGGGGAGTGGGCAACCATACTCTGCATAGATTAACCTTTTTTTACAACAGTTGTATATTGCCTTTCGTTGGGGGGAATTCCACTCTGCATTGATTCAATTCCCGTAAGTGATCTGGGGGTCACTCTCTAGAGTCACCCCGTTTCTCCTAATTACCTCTTTCCTATGAGAGGGCCTCACTCAGCTAGAACTCATTTTTGCAGGAGGATGAGGTCGTGTTAATGACCCCTTTTCTGTTCGGTGTGGGGGGCGGTGATGGCTGAGAGGACGCTTCTATTTAATTCATTTCTCTTTAAGTAAAGTGTGTGAAGTTAAGAAACTCATTTCCCTTTTTAAATCACTTTTTCACCCGTTCTTCTGTTATTCTCCCCTCCACCTCAATTTCCTTCCCTGCCAGTACTGGGTACTTAGTAATTAGGGACCCCAACGTTAAGCTCATAGTAAATAAGCACGTCACGTTTCGCGTTGACGTGTCACTACCCTTCTCCCCCTACTCTGGGAGAGAGATGGATTTTCCGCGAATCGCCCCTGCTGTGTCGGGAGTGTTGTACTAATCTCACAATGTTTTTTTTTTCTTTCGTGCTGTCACTTCATGGGTAATGTCGCTGGGCGAGATAACTTTAAGTATTGCTAATGACAAAATCTACAACACAACTTTCAGAGTCTAGTCGAAAAACTGCTTGTTTACCTGCCAATTTCTGAAATGAACTAATTATCAGGGCCACTGGAATAATGCGACAGGGGACAACAAAAATATGCGGCAGGGTTTACTAAATTATGCAGCAAGAAAAGGCAAATTATGCAGCCTAATGCAGTACATTTTTTTTTATAGTATTCATTAGTTTGTCATTTATACATATGGTAACACTGTTGGAGCAAAGATTTCTCCTCATTAGTACCAGTTTAACACGAAAATGTAGAAATAAGCAAATGAAGGACCAGTAAACCTTTGCAAAGGGCCCTCCACAGCACACTAACACGTTGGTACGTTTTTAGTAACTTTTGATCCGTTTGAGCTAGAAACAACATCATTTTTGCTAAAATCTGCAGATTATGCAGCGGATGGAGAATTATGTGGCAAATTCGTCAAACCCATAATTATGCAAAAAAAGCTGCAGCTGTAGAACTACATGACTCCAGTGGCATTGCTCATTATATAAGCCATAAAATAAGAACCTGCCTTATTTACCTACCCTTAATGAGGTATGGTGTTGGCATGCCAACTCACCACCTGCCTTCAATATAGAATCCTGAACAAAGAGACCATAGTTTGCATTTTTTTTTGCCAGATTTCCTAGATTTTGACCAAAAAAGCAACAGGTTTTGTAGCCAGTTTAAAAGAGGTGTCCATGAACTATTCCAATACTTTTATATTGGGTCGAAAAAGTCTGATCCTCCCATGTTTATTGATAGGTTATCTCTTGACCCCAAATCATGTATCAGCCTCTGACCCTGTCACCAGGCAGGTCGCTCCCCCCATCCGCCACGCAGCTCCCTGTGGGTTGATCCGCTGTTGCCGTTTTTCTCCTGCCTGCTCGCTCCCTCTTTATTTTTGTATCCATGCGCTTGGCATCCAGTACCACCTTGCTTTATTTGTTTCGCTGCCCCTGCTTTTTGCCTTTTGTACCCCTGTACTCTGTCGTCCCCCACCCATCTTTTTTTCCCGCCGTTTTTCTCCTGGTTTCTTCGCCCGCCGCTGAGCCCCGGCGGCCCTTCACTCCCATTGGCCATCCCACTCCCACCTCCCAGCTGCTCCTCCCTCCCTCTACCCTCATATGGAGACCGCGCAGCGGACGCGCGGAGCTGGCGCGCAGCTGGCGCGCCAAAGGCAAGCCCGTCTGCACCCAGCGTCAGGACTCCTGGCCCTCGACGATGCAAACCCACCTGACGGACTTACAACGCCTCCACGCTCCTAACGCCGGCCGGAACCCCGCCTGCTACCAAGCCACCCCGAAACGCACCCACGGACCCTTCACCTGCCAAGCCTGCAAATTCTCCTGCCTCCGAACTAGCACCGCTCCCGCCAAGCCAAGCTCCAGCAACAATCGCCTCAAGTGCATCCTGCTCAACACCCGCTCCGTCCACAGGCACGCAGTCGAACTCTGGAACCTCCTCGACACAACATCACCAGACGTCGCCTTCCTCACGGAAACCTGGATGAATGCCTCCTCAGCCCCCGACATTGCCATAGCCATCCCGGAGGGCTACAAGATCACCCGGAGGGACCGCGTCAACCAAACCGGAGGAGGCATCGCCATCGTCCACAGAAACACCATCCGCATCACGACCAACTCCGAAGACACCCTTACCGCCGCCGAGCACCTTTACTTCCAGATACACAAAGACCCCAAGACCTCCCTCAGAGGCACCCTCATCTACAGACCCCCGGGATCACGCACACAATTCAGCAAAGCCATCGCAGACTTCTTCAGTCATGTTATGTTATGTTATATTGACTTTTTGAGCGCACAGCTGCCCCAGCAAAGGGGCGTCCCGGCACGCCCTCACCTCCTCAGACTACATCCTCCTAGGGGACCTCAACTTCCACCTGGAGAACAACAATGACAGCAACACCGCCCCCCTGCTGGACAACCTCGCCAACCTCGGACTCAAGCAACTGGTGAACACCCCCACTCACTACGCCGGCCACACGCTTGACCCCGTCTTCTCATCCAGGAAGCACATCTCCTTCAGCCACTCCACCGGACTACATTGGACAGATCACAGCTGCGTCCACTTCAACTTCAGGAGAACCACGACCCACCACCACCCGCAACAGGTTCCCCGCACAAGCTGGAGCAAGATCACTGCCGACCAGCTCAACACCGCCAACACGACGGACCCTAACAAAGCAGCCCGCAACCTCACACAGTGGCTTACCAACTCCGCCGACTACCTCGCACCACTGAAGAACCCCCCCAGCAGACCCGGCAGCAAGAAAGCGGCGTGGTTCACCAACGACCTCAAAAAAGCGGCGTGGTTCACCAACGACCTCAAAAACTCCAAGAAAAACTGCCGCACCCTCTAGAAAGCCTGGCGCCACGACCAGACATCAGAAAACATGACAGCCCTCAAGAACGCCACACGCAAACACCACCAGCTGATCAGCACCACCAAAACACAACATTCAGAGAACGACTGGACAACAACACCCACAATAGCAAGGAACTCTTCAGCATCGTTAAAGAGCTCTCCAACCCCAGCGCCGGCAACAACGACATCACACCCTCGCAAGACCTCTGCGACTCACTCGCCTCATTCTTCCACCACAAGACCGCCGACATACACAACAGCTTCGACGCACAGACCACGCACCCAACCACCGAACCAACGCCCCCCACCACCACCCTCCGCACCTGGTCCCTGGTCAGCACTGAAGACACCACCCGCATGATGAACACCATCCACTCCGGCTCCCCAACCGACCCCTGTCCACAACACATCTTTAACAAAGCCGACTCCATCATCGCACCCCAACTCCGGGACATCATTAACAGCTCCTTCGCATGTGCCACCTTCCCGGAGAGCTGGAAACATGCCGAGCTGAGCGCCCTCCTGAAGAAACCCACCGCAGACCCCACGGACCTCAAGAATTTCCGACCCATCTCGCTCCTCCCTTTTCCTGCCAAAGTCATCGAGAAGACCGTCAATAAACAACTCTCCACCTTCCTCGAGACAAACTGATCCCTCAACCCCTCGCAGTCCGGTTTCTGAGCTAACCACAGCACCGAGACCGCACTCATCGCAGCTACCGACGACATCAGGTCCCTGCTCGACAACGGGGAACAGCTGCCTTCATCCTCCTGGACCTCTCAGCAGCCTTCGACACTGTATGCCACCGCACCCTGATACAGCGCCTCAGCAACACCGGTATCCAAGGATCGGCCTTGGAGTGGATCATTTTGTTCCTCGCCGGAAGAACCCAGAGAGTCCGCCTCCCCCCGTTCCGAACCGCGGCCACCGAAGTCATCTGCGGCGTTCTGCCAGGGTCCTCGCTCAGTCCCACCCTCTTCAACGTCTAATTTGCCCTCTCGCAGCCATCGCACGCCAACACAACCTCAACATCATCTCCTACGCAGACACCCAGCTGATCCTCTACCTCACCAACGACCCCACCACCGCCAGAACCAGCCTCCAGGAAGGAATGAAAGACGTCGTGGAGTGGATGAAGCTCAGCCGTCTGAAACTGAACTCAGACAAGACGAAGTCCTCATCCTGGGACCATCCCCCTCCGCCTGGGACGACTCCTTGTGGCCCCCGGCACCCCCCCAAGCCAATGGACCACGCACGCAACCTGGGCTTTATCCTGGACTCCTCCCTCACGATGACCAAACAAGTCAACGCCATCTCGTCATCCTGCTTCAACACCCTGCGCATGCTCCGAAAGATCTTCCGGTGGATCCCCACCGAAACCAGGAAGACGGTCACCCAGGCCCTCGTCACCAGCCGTCTGGACTACGGTAACACCCTCTATGCTGGAACCACAGCCAAACTCCAGAAAAGACTCCAGCGCATACAGAACGACTCGGCACGACTCATCCTGGACATCCCGCGTCACAGCCACGTCTCTGCCCACCTGAGAGACCTGCACTGGCTCCCCGTCAACAAGAGGATCACGTTCAGACTCCTCATTCTCGCACACAAGGCTCTCCACAACATGGGCCCCAAATACCTCAACAACTGTCTCACATTCTACACACCCACCCGCCAGCTACGCTCGGCCAGCCTCGCCCTCGCCTCCGTCCCACGAATTCGCAGAACCACCGCCGGAGGAAGATCCTTCTCCTACCTGGCGGCCAAGACATGGAACTCCCTCCCCACCCACCTACGGCTGACCCAGGACCACCTCTCCTTCAGGAAATAACTCAAAACCTGGTTGTTCGATCAGTAGAGGCTGCTCCCCTCCCAGCGCCTTGAGACCCTAGCGGGTGAGTAGCGCGCTTTACAAATTTGTATGATTGATTGATTGATTGATATCAGCATGAGCACCAGTTCCGTTACATGAGGACACATCGCTTTACATGAGCACCAGTTTCGTAACATGAGGGCACATTTATTTTTGTTAGGCACAGGGAGATTAAGTGATTTGCCCAGAATTACAGGATGTTCGGCGTCGTTGCCGAGACTCTAACCCAGTTCCCCACATTCGAAGACGACCACCCTAGTCATTAGGCAAACTCCTCTTCCAATTTCATACAAATTGATAATTAACTAGGGATGCTTTTTAGCTGCAATTACACCTTATCCAAATTGAGTGAAAGAAGTTTGAGCTAGTAACAAAATTATTTTTGCTAAGATCTGCAGAACGTGCCTTATGTGGCAAATGAGGCAAAAAAAGGAGTGGACGCAGAATCGCATGACTCCAGTGGCCCTGCTCAATATATAATCCAAAGTATCATGACCTGCCTAATGAACCTACCCTTAATGAGAGGTGGTGTTAAATCGTCAACTTCCCTCCTGCCCTCTCAAGAAAAATTTGAACAAAGAGACCACATTTTGTACTTTTGTGGCACTGTTTTCGAAGATCTTGACAACAAAAAAAGCAATGGGGTTTGTAACAAGCTTCAAAGAGGCGTTCACTAACTATTCCAATACTTTTATATTGGGTCAAACAAGTCTGATCCTCCCATGTGTATTGGTAGATTAATTCCATTCTTCAAGAAGAAAATCTGATAAAAAATGAATGGTGGAAAAAGGTAGCATTTCCAGTCCAATTTCACCATTAGGCATTAACACAGCCAGTTGGTCTGGCCTCTATTTTGAGTCGTGATTAAGACATTAAAAACACAGTTGCACTGGCAAAAAAACTAAGTAGAAATGATTGTTTTCTATATAATAAATATAAATATGAGATACATAATTTAATGTGTGATGATTCTATGTATGCTTGAGATGTAAAATCGTCCCTGGTGCATTGCAAAAGAAGCACTCCAAAGGAGATGGAATGATATTCGAAACAGCCAATAGCTTGAGGTGAAAGAGAAATACGACTGAGTGTGGAGCCCACACCCACTCTACATATTTTAAAGAACTAGTAACAGTAGGTCTTGCAGACAGCTGTAGTATCAAGCCAGACCTACTGCTGATAAGTTAAGCTGATCTTATGCTCTTAGTCAGAAGATCTCCTGGCTATCCCCCAGAATGATGATGGATTAAATCCAGATCAGTTGACGGGGGTGAGTGCTTGCAATGTTCAACACTCCGTCCATCATCCCTTTGGTTTTGCTTTGTTCGCCCTAAGTTGGCAGGGTATGCCCAGACGTCATTAGCTCACTTTGCCACTGGATTCAAGCTAGCCTGGCTGATGACGGCTGATTAGCCCGAAACCCGTCCCAGGATGCTTGTTTCCGGTCCAGGGAAGACATGGCTTGGCAGTTCGGGCTGGACTGTTCCCATGAGGCACAGCGTCAGACTGATTTGCATATGGCCATGTCTGAACTGGGGTAGCGGAGTAAGCTAAAGAATGATGATGGATTAAACCCAGATCAGTTGACTGGGAGTGAGTGCTTGCAATGTTCAACACTTTGTCCATCATCCCATTTGGTTTTGCTCTATCCCTCAGGTTAGACAGATCTCATTTGCTCAGACAATGGAATTATCAAACCGGTTCAGACAGCAGACCTATCAATCGGGGAACACCAATACAATGGGCTTTGGTTTTAGACTTCAGTACTAATGATAATGTCTTAACCTCTTCGCTGCTGATGACGAGCTCAGCTCGTCATCAGCCACGGTGGTCGTGTGCGGATGACGAGCTGAGCTCGTCATGTAACGCAGCTTTTTCAAATTTGCCGCACACAGCGGGGAAAAGCCGCTGCAGCGATGCGGTTAAAGAACTTAATTAGCATTGAGGAAATGTTTCCACATGGATCATAAAATAGCGCGAGCAAGTTCTCTTTAGAACAAATGAAATTGCATTGACACATTGTCCACAGCTAAATATGAAATATTCTTTAAACATCTGTTTTAAAATATCAAAGGAATGCAATACATTTATCCGCAAATGTAGATGGTCACCCGATGCCAGGGTGCACAGTGCAAGTCAAAGATTTGCCAAGCTTCGCTCTTACCTGATCTTGTACACATCTGCTGTTATGTTTAATTTTTATTGCCAAAACATCTGCCCCACATCTGTCATTTTCATGCTTCTTGCTACTTATAGCTCTCCTACATGAATCATTTTCTTAAAATTTCCCTTTTGCCAGACACCTTCTCCCTTCAATCTATCTTTTCATTCCCCTGTAATGCCATTGTCTTCCATTTTCACCCCATGCCTGCTTTTGCTTCTACCTTGATTTCTTTTTTTGGTTCCACTCTGATGCACCTTTCAAGCACCTTTTCTTTTTCTTCATTATTTCAATGTTTCATCCACTTTATTATTCTCATTTCTACACTTACCCTCCTTTTCTTCATTCATGGTTTCTTCTTGGTATTTTTTCCAATCAATATCTTTATTTCCATCTTGATGGCCATGTATTCTATCTTACTCCATCTTTTGACCACCATCCTATATTTTCATGTTCTTTCCGTTTTCCTTTTTCTAACGTCCTCACTCCCTTTGTGCCCACGTTCTTCATTATTTCTGCTTTATTTGTCTTTGCTCTTCTTTCATTGTTTATCATTTGTTTCACTCATCTTTCCAAATCAGTCGTCTTGTTTTCCATCTTCATCCTGAGTTCATCCTCCTCTCTCTTATTCTTGTCCTTGTTTTTTTATTTAATTCTTGCTGTTTTTTAATTTCTTTTCTTCCTGTTTTCTTCATCTTTTATTTTATTTTCTTGCATCTACTTTCTTTGCACACTCTTTACTTTTTAACCTTTTTTTCTTATTTTCTGCCTTTATTTCTTTCTCCTGCTTTCTCTCTAACTCACACTTCCCTCTCACTATTTATGTTTTACTTTATTTCTTGTTTGCTTCATCACCTTTTCCCGCTCTTTTCCCCTCTATCTAGACCTTTCTTCTTGTTATATTTCTCTCTGTGTTCCTTTGTGTTTTCTTCCTTCATCCAACTTATTGCTGAATTCTTTCAGTCTTTTACTTCATCTAGCTTTCCTCAACTCTTTTTTCTTCTTGCTCTCTTTGCTTCTCTTCTTCTACTTCATAATTTTCCTTCTTTTTATCAATTTTTCTTCTCTCTTCATTTTTAGGTTGAGCAGACGTACTCTCAATGCGTGAGCATTGAGAGTGTCTGCTCCAGACCTAATGTGGCCCGTATTTAGGAGAGTGGACACGACTCAGACGCGCGCTTTTGCAGTCTGTTTTGACCGCGGGAGTGCGCGTCTGAGCCGCGCTTGCGCAGATCAACTCACAGCCCCTGCTCACACATAGCCAGCCCCCACCCCTCTGCATGCACGCACACACACACAGGCGCGCACACACACATACACACATACACACACACACACACACACGCACGCTGCCCCCCCCCTGCATACACACAGACACGCAAGCACGGAGCCCCACTCACCCGGACTTCTACTCGTCCCGCTCCGGGGCTGCTCACTCCGACGTAATACAGGCACAGGGACACCAGCACTCCGCTCCTTGGTTTCCCGGGCGGACGCCGGCTGCACGCAGGGCTCTCCTCTCTCTGCACCGGAGCCATGCGCCAGCCACTGCAGCCTGCCTCCTGGGAAGCTCCGGTCGCGTGTCCGGCCCCGCCCCCGTCCCAACAAAGGTTGCCTGGCTTCCTGTTGAAGCCGGGCTGCGGCGGTGAGTTTGCTTTCGTTACAGTGGCGGCACCTAAACCCATATAGGTTGCAGGACAAGTGGAAGCAGGAAAAAATGCAGCTTTGTACTTAGCTGAAACGTGACGGACACAAATAATAATGAAACAGACCTCTTTTGTTTAATTTTACCAATTTCATTTGGCAAACGCTCCTTTCATAAAAGCAAGGCCAGCTATAAAATATTTTTAGGAAACTTAAGGCAATTACATTACAAGATTTAAAAAACGAGTCACTAGACAGATGTGAAAATGTACACCAAGCCAAACAAGACATGCACCAAACTTCTCATTTTATGTCCAGCTGTGCTGGCAAGAGTTTTTGCTGGAACAAATTCAGGTGGAGAATCATTTTTTTGGGAAATATATTAACCGATTTAAGCAATTGAAAATCGTAATACTGCTCTACCATTCGGGACATTTTACATTGACACATCATTTCACCTAAACTTTTGAGGGCAGGGACTAAAACTTTGGACACCATATTTGACACAGCTATATTTAGGACACCATATTTGACACAGCTTTATGATATATGTTTGCAAAGAGCACTAGTCCACGGACACCTCTCATATAAACTGTACACATGTATCAACTGATAGGTGTGGATGCAATTAACAATCTTCCTTAGAGTTACTCTGCTTCCTCTTCTGCTTTCACCACTGTGCCTCTCTCTTCTGGTGTTGTGCCTCTCTTCTGCTGCTGTACCTCTCTCTTCTGCTGCTGTGCCTCTCTCTTCTGCTGCTGTGCCTCTCTCTTCTGCTGCTGTGCCTCTCTCTTCTGCTGCTGTGCCTCTCTCTTCTGCTGCTGTGCCTCTCTCTTCTGCTGCTGTGCCTCTCTCTTCTGCCGCTGTGCCTCTCTCTTCTGCCGCTGTGCCTCTCTCTTCTGCCGCTGTGCCACCCTCTTCTGCCGCTGTGCCACCCTCTTCTGCCGCTGTGCCACCCTCTTCTGCTGCTGTGCCACCCTCTTCTGCTGCTGTGCCTCTCTCTCTTCTGCTGCTGTGCCTCTCTCTTCTGCTGCTGTGCCTCTCTCTTCTGCTGCTGTGCCTCTCTCTTCTGCTGCTGTGCCTCTCTCTTCTGCTGCTGTGCCTCTCTCTTCTGCTGCTGTACCTCTCTCTTCTGCTGCTGTGCCTCTCTCTTCTGCTGCTGTGCCTCTCTCTTCTGCCGCTGTGCCTCTCTCTTCTGCCGCTGTGCCTCTCTCTTCTGCCGCTGTGCCTCTCTCTTCTGCTGCTGTGCCTCTCTCTTCTGCCGCTGTGCCTCTCTCTTTTGCCGCTGTGCCTCTCTTCTGCCGCTGTGCCTCTCTTCTGCTGCTGTGCCTCTCTCTTCTGCTGCTGTGCCACCCTCTTCTGCTGCTGTGCCACCCTCTTCTGCTGCTGTACCTCTCTCTTCTGCTGCTGTACCTCTCTCTTCTGCTGCTGTACCTCTCTCTTCTGCTGCTGTACCTCTCTCTTCTGCTGCTGTGCCCCCCTCTTCTGCTGCTGTACCTCTCTCTTCTGCTGCTGTACCTCTCTCTTCTGCTGCTGTGCCTCTCTTCTGCTGCTGTACCTCTCTCTTCTGCTGCTGTGCCTCTCTTCTGCTGCTGTGCCTCTCTCTTCTGCTGCTGTTTCTCTCTCTTCTGCTGCTGTGCCTCTCTCTTCTGCTGCTGTGCCTCTCTCTTCTGCTGCTGTGCCTCTCTCTTCTGCTGCTGTGCCTCTCTCTTCTGCTGCTGTGCCTCTCTCTTCTGCTGCTGTGCCTCTCTCTTCTGCTGCTGTTTCTCTCTCTTCTGTTGCTGTACCTCTCTTCTGCTGCTGTACCTCTCTCTTCTGCCGCTCTGCCACCCTCTTCTGCCGCTCTGCCACCCTCTTCTGCTGCTGTGCCACCCTCTTCTGCCGCTGTGCCACCCTCTTCTGCCGCTGTGCCACCCTCTTCTGCCGCTGTGCCACCCTCTTCTGCCGCTGTGCCACCCTCTTCTGCCGCTGTGCCACCCTCTTCTGCCGCTGTGCCACCCTCTTCTGCTGCTGTGCCACCCTCTTCTGCTGCTGTGCCACCCTCTTCTGCCGCTGTGCCACCCTCTTCTGCCGCTGTGCCACCCTCTTCTGCCGCTGTGCCACCCTCTTCTGCTGCTGTGCCACCCTCTTCTGCTGCTGTGCCACCCTCTTCTGCCGCTGTGCCACCCTCTTCTGCCGCTGTGCCACCCTCTTCTGCCGCTGTGCCACCCTCTTCTGCCGCTGTGCCACCCTCTTCTGCTGCTGTGCCACCCTCTTCTGCTGCTGTGCCACCCTCTTCTGCCGCTCTGCCACCCTCTTCTGCCGCTCTGCCACCCTCTTCTGCCGCTCTGCCACCCTCTTCTGCCGCTGTGCCTCTCTTCTGCCGCTGTGCCTCTCTTCTGCCGCTGTGCCACTCTTCTGCCGCTGTGCCTCTCTTTTCCTCCATTGTGCCTCTCTTTTGCCGCTGTGCCTCTCTTTTGCTGCTGTGCCTCTCTTTTGCTGCTGTGCCTCTCTTTTGCTGCTGTGCCTCTCTTTTGCTGCTGTGCCTCTCTTTTGCTGCTGTGCCTCTCTTCTGCCGCTGTGCCTCTCTTCTGCGCTGTGCCTCCCTCTTCTGCCGCTGTGCTTCTTTCTTGCGCCACTGGGCTGCCCTCTTGCGCCACTTTGTCTCACTCTTGTGCCGCCATTGGTTACAGACCCCACAGCTGTTGGTGCCTGTGTGAAGGGGACAGAGTACATGTACTTTTATATGTCCAGTTTAAGGACTGGGAACAAAAATAGGTTTCGTCTTTAGAATTAAATGCATTTTATTATGTTATGTTACTGGTCCTTTTTTGGTTTTTGAGCTCTGTGCGGTATGGCTCTGAACTATCTGCTATGTGTTTTGCAGTACTACCGTGTGCTGCCTGTACTGAGGGTTGCTGCACAGTTCTGGTATATACACATCAAGTAGGCGAGGATTAGTGTGCAAGGGTTTTGGTTCTGCAGTTGTATTGGTTTTATGTGTGTGTGGTCTTCAACACTTGTTCGTCTTCACAACTCTTACATCCTTTATTCTCTTCTGTCATAGCTCCCCTCTCTTTCACCCTCCTTCTTTTCAATTCTCTACACCCCTTTCTCATTTTTTTGCACCCTCACACACACTGCACCCTCACACACACTGCACCCTCACACACACTGCACCCTTGCATACACTGCACCCTTGCATACACTGCACCCTTGCATACACTGCACCCTCACACACACTGCACCCTCACACACACTGCACCCTCACACACACTGCACCCTCACACACACTGCACCCTCAAACACACTGCACCCTCAAACACACTGCACCCTCACACACACTGCACCCTCACACACTGAACACACTGCACCCTCACACACACTGCACCCTCACACACACTGTACACACCGCACCCTCACACTGTGCACCCTCACACACTGCACCCTCACACACTGCACACACTGCAGCATCACACACACTGCACCCGCACACACTGCACTGCACCATCACACACACTGCACCCTCACACACACTGCGCACCCTCACTGCGCACCCTCACGCACACTGCGCACCCTCACACACACTGCGCACCCTCACTGCACACCCTCACACACACTGTGCACCCTCACACACTGTGCACCCTCACACACTGTGCACCCTCACACACTGTGCACCCTCACACACTGTGCACCCTCACACACTGTGCACCCTCACACACTGCGCACCCTCACACCCTGCGCACCCTCACACTCTGCAATGGAACATACACTCCAAATACCCCTCAGTGCCACATAACACTGTATATATCTGTCGTCCTCCCTCTATCTATCGCCCTCACTCTATCTATCTTATCGCATTACCATAGCATCACTCAGCTCCACCACAGCATCACTCAGGGGCACCACAACATCACTAAACGCTCCAGCATCACTCGTCGTCACCACAACATCAGTCAGCGCCACCACAGCATCAATTTGTGCAACCATTCAACAACAACTGGTTCAAATGTGTTCTCTCAATGTTTCAAACTTTATTACAAATGTCACAAAAATATGTTAATATTTCACTTCTGTTCTTGGATTTTCGTCACAATAAAATACAATGAACATAATCTTCACAAAAGTTATTTACAAAAGCATTTGCCATTATAAATTACAATAACTTTTATTCAAGTATTAATTATTAAAAAAAGCCATTTTTATTTGTAATATCAATACATCTAAGTCACGTAAATACACACATATTACATTACAAATGCTATAGGTGTCACATTTGCGAAAGTTAAAACTATTAGCATTGTAAATGACGAAGCTATTAAATTTGCTATTTGCTATTGTCATTTACAATACCAATAGCTCAAACTTTCCTAATGCGAGACCTATTGCATTGCAAATGCTTGTTTCCTTCTTTCTGACATTTGTATATAGTTTTTCTTCTAATTACTTTCTTTCCCTCTTGATGTTAATCTTTATTTACTCTTGCATTTTTTCTTTCCATTTTACTTTCTATGTTCATGTTTATTTGTCTTCTATCCTACATTCTGTCTTTCTGTCCTCCACATTCTTGTTTCATTGTTCCTTGCCTCTTACAATATTTTGAGTTACTTCCATTTTTAATGCCTTTTTTCCATTATCCTGTAATTCTGGTTCTTTCCTTCCTTATTTCTCATTTCCTTCCCCTTATATCTTTATTGCCTTCTACTGTCTTCTCTTGTTTTGTGCTACTGTTTTTCTTCCTTCTTTCCAAGTCCATCTTTACTTACTTTGTTTGATCCTTTTTATATTTAGTTCCCCATTTCAATTTATTTTTATTCATTTATTTATTGATTTGTATTTCCTTTAATTCTTGACAAACTTATGTCCGTACTTACCACTTAATGTTGTTCTTTCCGCTTTCTCTTTGTTCGCTTCTTTGCCTTTTTGTTTCTTTCCTTCCGTCCATTTTCTTTTTCAGTCCTTATCAATCTCTGTTCCATATTTCTTTAATTGCCATTTACACAAATTCCTTTTCTCTATGCCACATGTTAAGCTTCTTTGGTACCCATTGGAAACCAATCAGAGTCCTTCCATTTTCCCCTTTGCACTTTTGTTTGTGCAGTATGCACAATTATATTTCAAAAGAAAAAAAGTGCTTCCATTGCAATGCATGAATGGGATGGCGGTCATTTGGTGCAACAGAGGCACACTTCATTTTATGGAGAAATAGTTTCAGCAGGATCTGATGGTGTGAACAGCACTGGCACTGCACACGGATCAGTGTGCCTTTGCAGCTGTATCGCCTTTACAGTAATGGATGCCCTATGGCACTCTTTGTCCCATCTGCCCCGTCTCTGGCAGTCTTGCTACCTATCCA
The DNA here is from genome assembly GCF_964263255.1 of Lissotriton vulgaris. Classification (NCBI taxonomy): domain Eukaryota; kingdom Metazoa; phylum Chordata; class Amphibia; order Caudata; family Salamandridae; genus Lissotriton; species Lissotriton vulgaris. Next base: position 1,490,294,085 of record NC_141693.1, read on the forward strand.
CATCCCACACAATGTCGTGAACCCACTTTCCCACCCCATTTCATGCAGTCTAGTTTTCTGCATCTTCTTTGGCGGCATTCACCATGAAAAGTGCCCATAATTTTATCAGGAGTATGCCTCCCCTTGCCATCCTCTTCTGCCTCCAGCTAATGAGCACCACCTCCTCACAAGGAGTACAGTCTCTCCTACTGCTGTATTTTACGTTTTATTTTTTGAAGTTTTATAATGTGCAAACAAAGCCTGAAGGGCATCAGAGCATCTCACACTATCCATTTAGTATCACATTTTATGTACATAGAATACATACAAAATAGTAACACATTGTTACAGAACTTAAAATGTGGGACACAGAGTGAGGTACCACTGTTTACTGCATTAAGAATGACAAGACATTTGATTATAGCCACATAGGTTATAAATGCAGTCAGGGAGTTTGCATATTTTGAAAGAAAACAAGTATTTGCAATGCATTTGGTCTCGCCTTTGGGATCTTATATGCATTTGCCTATGCAACAAATTATTGTGGGTACAGCAAGATTTACTGTTCTAATGTGCATGAAGCAGGGAAAGGGTGTAGTACTACAGGCTGTCAGTAGGTGTCATTTGGGACCTCTTTGGGCCACATAACGTTCTGCACCGTTTTTCAACCAATTCACAAAATAAATCAATGCAGCAGTCTCGGAGGTGGGGGGGAGCAAGCGGTGTAGTGGGGAGAGACAGCAAAGAGAGATTAAATGAGGGCACTGCTGTGCAAATGAAGCGTAAATTAAATAAATTTTAAAACGAGCAAAACAAACAGTGGCTTCGGAAGGGTGGTGGGGGCCTGCGAGCAGTGTTGTTGGAGGGGTGAAGGGGAGGCACAGGGGAGATTAAGGGACAGCAAGCGGACCGAAGTTTAATGCACAAGTAAACAGAACACTTAACGAGCAGTGCCAGATCAATCTAAAAAGAGTGCTCTCAAAGTGTAACTAACTTGAAGAGTAAGAACACATGTAACAGGGGAAGTCCTCATGGGAGTATACACAATTCCAAAAGGAGGGACTACTAACTGTATTCACCAATGAAAAGCCAGGATTTCTAAAGGACAGTAAGAGGAACAAATGAAAAAGATGGGTGTTTTTTGAAGCCCATAAACTAGATACAGCATGTCTCGCAGAGACAGAGCATGCAGTGAATGCACTGGCAAGGTGAGAACTAAAAATGTATTCCCTGGTTTTGTAAGGGCAATTGAGAAGGACAACAGATACTTTAAAGGCAGGGATAGAGGCATATTACATATTTAAATATTTGTAGAGTAGGTGAGATTTCAGATAGCGCTTAAAATTTCGGGTAAGAGTTGAACAGTTTAGGCACTATCTGATAGGGAGTTCCGTATATTAAGTGCATGGCCTGAGAACGAACGGGCAGTGAAGAGTCTTAAAGTGTTTACCCACTAGTCAATAGTTTGTTTTGCTTCTCACCATGCAGGAGTCAAAGGAAATGGACAATTTCCTGGAGAAATATCTAGGGGCATTTAGATGTAGGGCCTGGTACATTAAACATGCAGTTTCATAAATTCATCTGGACTGTTTGGTTTGATTTGCGTTTTATATAGCGCAAACAAATACCCTTAGGGGTCTCGGTGCTAAGAACAGGGAACAATCAGACCACATTAGCATTTAGTGAACAGCCAGGTTTTTAGACGCTTACAAAGGCTGTGGAGCGAGGAAGGAGATTTTATTTCCAAGGGAAGAAGTTCCAGCTCCGTTGTCAATTGGGAACAGTTTTAAGGAGATGAGGACTGGTGTGATATGGTCATCTTTGCGTGAGTTTGAGATAGCCCTGGTATCAGCATGACGGACAGCCTTAAATGGAGCAGCTGGGCCGCTTTCCCATTGTGCCCGTGATGTGCTGCCTGTGTACTACTCCCTTGCCACTCAATGTGAAAAGCAGCAAGTCTTTTAAGACCCCCCAATTCTGCCCGGTGCAGGGTTCACCTTTTAATTCACCTTGGGTTCGCTATCAAAATGATAAGGCAAGCGCTGGAAACTGGAAGACAAGAAAAAGGTTTATTTCTCATGAGGAGACCACGTCAACTGCAGACACCGGGATGTCTGAGGGAGGTGTTCTGCTGGCATCTCTTTTGGCTCTTCCTTTTATACAGGTTTTACACAATGCATTTGTTTCATCAACATGGTTACACAAGCTTGGAGTCCCCGCCCCTGGCAGGTTTCCATCCAAGCCCAACAGTAATTCTCTTCCCACCCAGATCAAACGGACAATCTTATCTTAAATATATGAGACCGGCCAGATCTAAGAGTCTGTTGATAAAAACAGGTCCCATTGTTGGTAAAAACAAGTCTCACTGTTTGTAGTGCAATAAATCATGTTTGCAAGGGTCATTTTAGTGTCTGGAACCGGTTTGAGTAACTAGGTGCGGTGAGGGGTAGATTGTTCAAAGGTTTGCCTGCAAACAGAGATCAAGTTCAAGTTCGGGCATTTGTATAGCGCACTGCTCACCCAGAGGGTCTCAAGGCGCTTGGGGAAGGGGTTCATTATTTGTCGAATAGCCAGGTTTTAAGTTCTTTTCTGAAGGAGATGTGTTTTTGAGTAAGGCGGAGGTGAGTGGGGAGTGAGTTCCAGGTCTTGGCAGCAAGGAAGGAGAAGGATCTGCCACCCATGGTGGATTTTCGGATGCGCGGGACAGCGGCGATGGCTTGATTGGACGATCTTAGTTGGCGGGTGGGTTTGTAGAAGGACAGTCGAGTGTTGAGGCATTCGGGTCCTAGATTGTAGAGGGCCTTGTGTGCGTGGGTGAGAAGGCGGAATGTAATTCTTTTGTTGACGGGAAGCCAGTGGAGGTCTTTTAAGTGTCCGGTGATGTGATCTTGGCGAGGGATGTCTAATATGAGTCTCGCTGATGCGTTTTGGATGCGTTGGAGGTTTTTCTGTAATTTTGCTGTGATTCCGTGCGTGGGTGACAGTCTTTCTTGTCTCGAGGGGGATCCAACGGAAGATCTTTTTGAGAATGCGAAGTACGTTGAAGCAGGAGGATGAGACTGCGTTGACTTGTCTGGACATCGAGAGAGTGGAGTCTAGGATGAAGCCAAGTTTACGTGCATGGTCTGTGGGTGCTGTGCCCAGAGCGGAAGGCCACCAAGAGTCGTCCCATGCAGAGGGGGAAGATCCTAGGATGAGCACCTCCGTTTTGTCTGAGTTGAGTTTTAGGCGGCTATGTTTCATCCATTCGGCTACTTCTTTCATGCCTTCGTGAAGATTGGTTTTGGCGGTGTTAGGGTCTTTGGTGAGGGAAAGGATTAACTGGGTGTCGTCTGCGTAAGAGATGATGATGTTAAGGTTGTGTTGACGCGCGATGGAGGCGAGTGGACTCATGTAAACGTTGAAGAGGGTGGGACTGAGTGAAGATCCTTGTGGTACGCCACAGATGACCTCAGTGGCCTCAGAGTTGAATGGGGGAAGTCGGACTCTTTGAGTTCTCCCAGCGAGGAATGAGGTGATCCAGTTCAAGGCTTTTCCTTGTATGCCGATGTTGCTGAGGCGTTGTATAAGGGTGCTGTGGCAGACTGTGTCGAAAGCGGCGGAGAGGTCGAGTAGAATGAGGGCCACTGTTTCACCGTTGTCCGGTAGTGTTCGGATGTCGTCAGTCGCTGCAATGAGGGCGGTTTCGGTGCTGTGTTTGGCTCGAAACCCGGATTGAGATGGATCGAGGGAGTTGTTGGATTCAAGGAAGGTGGTGAGCTGGTTGTTGACGGCTTTCTCGATGACTTTGGCCGGGAATGGGAGGAGGGATATGGGTCGGTAGTTTTTAAGTTCAGAGGGGTCTGCTGTGGGTTTCTTCAGAAGGGCGCTGAGTTCGGCGTGTTTCCAGCTTTCTGGAAAGGTGGCAGAGTTGAACGAGCAGTTGATGACATCACGGAGATGGGGTGCGATGATGGAGTCCGCTTTGTTGAAGATGTGGTGGGGGCAGGGGTCGGTTGGCGAGCCAGAGTGGATTGAGTTCATTAGGCGGATGGTGTCTTCAGTGGTGATTGGGTTCCTGGCGCTAAGGTTGTTAGTTGGCAGAGTAGGATCTGAGGGGGGTGGGGAGGGTTGAACGCTGGGAGTATTCTCGAAGCTGTTGTGGATGTCGGCAATTTTGTTGTAGAAGAAGGAGGATAACGCATCGCAGAGGTCTTGGGAGGGAGTGATGTCGTTAGATGCTGCGGTGGGGTTGGTGAATTCTTTGATGATGTTGAAAAGTTCCTTGCTGTTGTGAGTGTTGTTGTCGAGACGATCCTTGAATGCTGATTTCTTGGCGGATCGAATCAGTTGGTGGTGTTTGCGGGTGGCTGCCTTGAGGGTGGACAGGTTGTCGGTGGTTGGGTTTTTTCTCCATGTTTTCTCCAGGGTGCGGCATAGCTTCTTGGATTTTTTAAGGTCATCATTGAACCAGGGAGCCTTTTTGCTGGCTGATTTGATCTGGTGCTTTTTCAGGGGTGCTAATTCGTCAGCACTGTGGGTGATCCATTGCTTGAGATTGGTGGCAGCTTAGTTTGGGTCCAATGAGAGGGTGGGAGAGTTTTGGTTGAGTGATTTGAGGAGTTGGTCGGAGGTGATTTTGTTCCAGTTTCTCCGAGGAATAGGTTGTGGGCGGTTGTGGGTCAGGGTGGTTTTGTAGCTGAAGTGAACACAGCTGTGGTCCGTCCAGTGGAGAGCTGTGGTGCGATCGAAGGAGATGTGCTTGCTGGAGGTGAAGATAGGGTCGAGCGTGTGTCCGGCTACATGGGTGGAGGTGTCAACAAGTTTTTTGAGTCCGAGATTGGCCAGGTTGTCCAGAAGGGTGGTGGTGTTGCTGTCGTGTTTGTTTTCAAGGTGGTAGTTGAAGTCTCCTAAAAGAATGTAGTTCTCGGAGGTGAGGGCATGTGGGCTGACGAAGTCCGTGATGTCATTGCTGAATTGAGTGCGGGTACCTGGAGGCCTGTAGATGAGGGTGCCTCTAAGTGTGGTCCTAGGGTCGGTGTGGATCTGAAAGTGGAGATGTTAGGCGGTTGCAAGATTATCGTTGGAGCTGGTCGTGATTTTGATGGTGTTCTTATGGATGATGGCGATGCCTCCTCCTGTTTGATTGGTGCGGTCTTTACGGGTATTCTTGTAAGCGTCCGGTATGGCTATGGCGATGTCGGGTGCTGATGATGTGTTCATCCATGTTTCTGTAAGGAAGGCGATGTCCGGTGACGCAGTGTCGAGTAGGTCCCAGAGTTCCGTTGCGTGTCTGTGGACCGAGCGGGTGTTGAGCAGGATGCACTTCAGGCGGTTAGAGTCGGAGCTGTGTATGGAGGAAGTGGATTTGGTGAGGGTCCTGAAGCAGTTGAACTTGCAGGCGAGGCAGGCGAATGGGCCGTGGGTACGTCCTGGGGTGGCTTCGCAGCATTGTGGTGCGCGTCTGGGGTTGAGGGCGAGGAGAGTTGCGGCATCATATGTGACTCTAGTGGGCTGGGTACGGCGGGGACCAGGGGGACAGGCGCTGGGCGCGGTCCAGGCGCGCACGAGCGTAGACGGGCGCACCTTTGGCGCACCTTTGGCGCACCTTTGGCGCACCTTCGGCGCGACTGGGTCGCGACCGCTGCGCGTGAATGCATCTGTCATATGTGGATGGTAGAGGGGGGAGGGGTGAGGGCGGGTCAGCTGGGAGGCTCGGGTAGGGAGCCACAACAACAACAGTGCAGTAATCAAAACAAAATGGACGCAGGCCAAAAGCGTTTTACAATTAAAGAGCTACGATCCAAAATGCGCTTCGAAACAAGTTTGTGACAGCAAGTGGCGCTGAGGTTTGTCGTGACAATAGGGTTTATAGCCCCCAGCACACATATCCAGTTTGGTCAGAGGGTCAGATGGATGCTAGTCAGGGCAGGGTGAAACAAAGGTGACCAACAGAGTACAAAATGGCTGTGATGGATAAAATGGCTGCAGCTTATGTGCACATAGAAATTTCCGCTAAAGAAGATGGCGCAGGCAATGTTCACGATTGTCATTTTACTTTTAACAATAGCCTATTTCAGTATCTCTATGTCTGCGCTTGGACCTCGCACGAAACTGTGCCCTCAACCGTGTCCCTTTAGCTGAATTGTGAGGGAAAGTTTCACTACTGCTACCATGCTAGAGTGGTGCTGTGGGGTAATGGAAGCTTGCACTGCTGTTTCTTCTTGAACAGTATGTATTGTATGAAGGAGAGAGGCTAGCACTGCTGTTGGCCCAACTGTACCTTTCCTTTTCCTGCTTGCTCAGCTGCTGCTCTGCTGTACTTGCTCTGCAGTGTACTGTAGCGCTCTGGTAAACACACTCTTCACCGAGAGACTTGCTGCTCACCCACAAGCCTGTGCTGCTGCCTCCCAGACTCTGTGCCCCCCATTCCACTGTGGTTACTCTGGTGGCCCCTGGGCCCTGAGCTGATCACCCTGTACCTTGGACCTGTAGGCTTCTCCCCAGAGCCTGCGCCATCCCATGTCTACATGTGCTAATCTTGTAGAGGCTCTGAATGTTAGAAACACCTTGATTGTGGCCTTATACTGCAGAGCCAGGCAAAATAATTTCATTAAGCTTAAAAGCAAAAGAATAGTCCTATTGCCTGGACGAGGAGTACTCTATGACTGTAGAACTCATCAGAGGTCCCACAGGTTAGTACTATTGTTGCACTATTACTATGAGTACTCTGACTGTAGAACTCATCAAAGGTCCCACAGGTTAGTACTATTGTTGCACTATTACTATGAGTACTCTGACTGATGAACTCTTCAGAGGTCCCATAGGTTAGTACTAATGTTGCACTGTTGTTCATCCGTATAATATGTGACGTATACAGACTCACTTTCCAGACATATGAGCCATCTTGTGTTATTTCCCCATAATTTGAATTACATTCTTTTCTTGTTTCTATCCTGAGGCTCTTGACCAGGGCATATCATGGCCTCATAGCCCACATACATCCAGGACGAAGTTTCACGTTTGAGATGTAAATTGTACTTTTGAGGCTTATGGAGGTCTGGAGAGTAGCTTGATATGCCTCTCTCGTGATTGTCACAACAAATGTTTATTGCTTTCTAGTGTACATAACGGTAAGAATTATTTCGTGTTTTGAAATGGAAATTGGATGTGTTCACCATGGTGGTGGAAGATAAGCATGTATGGAGCTTAATACATGTATTCCCTGATTTGCTGGTTCGCTTCCTGAAGAAACCATCGGTAGACCCCACCGACCTCAAGAACTACCGCCCCATCTCGCTCCTCCCTTTTCCTGCCAAAGTCATCGAGAAGACCGTCAACCGACAGCTTGCCGCCTTTCTCGAGACGACCGGATCCCTCGACCCCCTCGCAGTCCGGCTTCCGAGCCAACCACAGCACCGAGACCGCCCTCATTGCAGCCGCTGACTACATCAGAGCCCTGCTCGACAACGAGGAAACAGCTGCATTCATCCTCCTGGACCTCTCCGCAGCGTTCAACTCTGTCTGCCACCGCACCCTTGTACAATGCCTCAGCAACATCGGAATCCAAGAGAAGGCTCTAGGGTGGATCAACTCGTTCCTCGCTGGAAGAACTCAGAGAGTCCGCCTCCCCCCGTTCAGATCCGAGGCCACCAAAGTCCTCTGCAGCATACCACAAGGATCGTCGCTCAGCCCTACCCTCTTCAACATCTACATGACCCCTCTCGCGGCCATCGCACGCCAACACAACCTCAACATCATCTCCTATGCCGACGACACTCAGCTGATCCTCTCCCTCACCAACGACCCAGCCACCGCCAGAACCAACCTTCACGAAGGGTTGAAAGACGTAGCCGAGTGGATGAAGAACGGCCGCCTGAAACTGAACTCAGACAAGACGGAAGTCCTCATCCTGGGATGACTCCTGGTGGCCCCCCGCCCTGGGCAGCACACCCAAACCAACGGTCCACGCACGCAACCTGGGCTTCATCCTGGACTCCTCCCTCTCGATGACCAGACAAGCCAACGCCGTCTCATCTTCATGCTTCAACATCCTACGCATGCTCCGTAAGATCTTCCGATGGATCCCCACCGAAACCAGGAAGACGGTCACCCAGGCACTCGTCACCAGCCAACTGGACTACGGAAACACCCTCTACACTGGAACCACAGCCAACCTACAGAAGAGACTCCAACGCATCCAGAACGCCTCCGCACGACTCATCCTGGACAGCCCCCTTCACTGCCACATCTCCGGACACCTGAGAGACCTGCACTGGCTCCCCGTCAACAAGAGAATCACGTTCCGACTCCTCACCCACGCACATAAGGCTCTACACGACCTGGGCCCCAGGTACCTCAACAACCGCCTGACCTTCTACACTCCCACCCGCCAGCTTCGATCGACCAGCCACGCCCTCGCCGCCGTTCCACGCATCCGAAGAGCCACCATGGGAGGAAGATCCTTCTCCTACCTGGCAGCCAAGACATGGAACTCCCTCCCCATCCACCTCCGTCAGACCCAAGACCACCTCTCCTTCAGGAAGCAACTCCAGACCTGGCTGTTCGAGCAGTAGCAGACCCCCTCCCCCAAGCGCCTTGAGACCCTCCGGGTGAGTAGCGCGCTATATAAATTTCTTGATTGATTGATTGATTGATGTTGCCTCCATATCACCGGTGTGGGAAGGATGGTGGCTGGATATTAAGAAATGCTGCATGGTGTTTTGATGACAAACGACCTTATTTACAATTACGTTGATGCAGGTCTTCTACCAAAAAGTGGCTTATGGCCGCCTGCCACATTGAGTACATCGTCGTTTCTGGTGCTGTAATTAGAGAGGACTGGACAGCCATCAATATTTGGTTAATGTATAGCTCCATTGAACTTTAAATAAGGCTGCAAGTCATATAGTGTCCATGTGTGTTCCATTGAATCTTGAAAGAAATACATTTGTCTCCTACAATCCCTAGGTGTGCTGTTGGCTTGTGATTTTCAGATATATGTTTCTGTCATGTTTGTATCATAACTGTGAATTCAGATGAGCGAGTCATGAGGGACATCAAGTCTATGTAATAAACGCATGGCCGGGGAAAAATCTGTCGTTTTTTTTCCAAAGATTTTTTAAAATATTTTGTTTTCCATGTGAACAACTAGGTGTCATATAAATATTATTTCCATGGATAGTACAGTGCATCATATAAAACACACCATCATTTCCCTATCCTGAGGGCCATGAATAGGGCACATCAAGATGTCTTATGGATTCCTTGTACAGATCATAATTTGGTGGTCTCCCTACCTGACCTACTGTACCGTGTAAATACAGTTGTTGGTGTTGCATCATTATGAGTACCAACACAGCTCAGTAACGCAGATATCGAAGAATTGCCATTTTGTGTTCACAAGCCAGTGAAACCAGCCCCCCTGCCTCCCCCCGCCCCCCCCCCCCCCAGCCCCGCCAGCAACAGGGATTTTTCTACATCAGAGGGTGCTTCTGAGAGCTGTTTAAACTGTGTTTTACTTGGGCCTGTGCACTTCGTTTTTTTGGCCAGCAGGGGGAGTAAAGCTTTATTCAAACAGTATTATTAGATTTCGAGTTAGTGAGGCCCTTACCTGCTGAAGTCCAAAGTGTGGATTAAGCCTGTCTGTCTCCTAGGAGATTCTGAACAGGAGAAGCAGCTGCCCAGCCCCCACCCCCATGCCAGCAGACCATTGGCTATTCAGCTACCAGGCAAGTCAGAGCCCTCCTCTCACACCTGCCCAGGCCCCTTAAGGCCTTGCTCGGTGCACCCCAAATCATTCTCCTCCATCTTGTGAGTTGCAGCCTACCTGTGCCCCAGATTGCAGTGAGCAGAGTCCAGGAAGTGGTAAGAAGACAGACTAGTGCTGTCTCTTCACAAGACAAAAAGTTGTTTAAAAAACGATTTTCACTTTCTGTGTTTACTGTCTATGCATGTGGTTGTTACAGTTAACAATTGTAGTTTTAGCCTACCTGTAATTGCATATTTTATCACCTGTTGTGTTTTACATTTGTGGTTTTCTCTGCCCATGATTGCCTACATTTAGTGTGTTGAATTGTGAGATTTGCAGTCCAACCTTTGTAGTTTGTCCCTCTCATTCCTTGGTGACAATTCTTTTCCCTCCAAATTTCTCCTTTGCTCTGTGCTAAGACATGTATGTTAAAACATTGCACTCCCAGCCACCATTTTGTGTTCACAAGCCAGTAAAACCAGCCCCCCCCTCTCCCCCCAGCAACATGGATTTTTCTACATCGGAGGGTGCTTCTGTGAGCTGTTTAAACTGTGTTTTACTTGGGCCTGTGCACTTTGTTTTTTGGCCAGCAAGGGGGAGGGGGGGGGGGGGGTAAAGCTTTATTTAAACAGTATTGTTAGATTTCGAGTTAGTGAGGCCCTTACCTGCTGAAGTCCAAAGTGTGGATTGAGCCTGTCTCCTAGGAGATTCTGAACAGGCGAAGCAGCTTCCAGCTAACCTTCCCTGGCCAGCAAACCTTGTCTGAGGTCGCTGGGACCTTATATGGTCTGCTAGTGGTTGGTACATGTCTACACTGATTGGTGGTTGTTTCTGGTGTTTCCAATCGATTAGGATTAATGTCCTCAGTGGTTGGGTATTTGAGTGTTCTGATTGGTTTCTGGGTCTGAGATTCAATCATTGTAGGGTTGGGACTAGGGCTAGGGTTAGGATTTCTATTGGAAGTAGGGACTAGGGCTTCCTATGTTATTGGTTGTTGGGAGTAGGGTGGGACTAGGGCTAGGATTAGACCTTTAATTGGAAGTAGCGATTAGGGCTTCTGGTGTGATTGGTTGCTGGACTAGGTGTGGGACTTAGAGTAGGGTTAGGCTTTCTATTGGAAGTAGGGACTAGGGCTACCTGTGCCATTGGTTGCATGGACTTGTTTTGGGACTACTGGTAGGGCTAGGGCCTTTATTGGACATAGAGATAAGGGTTTTTGAACTGATTGGGTGCTTGGACTAGGGCTAAAATTTGCTGTAAGGTCCTGGTCTCCTATTGGTTCCAGTTTTTAGGGCTAGTGTTGTGGTTGGATAGTGTTAGGGCTAGGGTTCCCATTGGCTGAAGAGGTCACCTGATTACTAGGGCTTTAAAAGGCCAGGGTTAGGGCATCTCAGCCCGGGCGTCGAGGCTAAGGGCAGAGAGGACAAGGGCAGTTTTCTGTTTCTGCCTGTTAAGGGCAGAGAGGACAAGGGCAGTTTCCTGTTTGAGCCTGTTCGAGACTGGTCTGGACTAGAGCCAGAAATGCTGCCCTTTTTCTCAGTTAGCAATACCCAGCCTACACCATCCACATCCACAAACCTATGGCACTTATGGATCTATATATTTATCACTTTCTTCTAATTAAGCATTTCCAATGCACTACCCTATTCCTCAGCCTATACTTCGCTCAATATATCTTCTAGCCCAACATTCTGACTCATCTCCAACTTCTTTCTACTACTCTTTCCAGTGCACTACCCTACCTCTCATCCTATACATCTATCAATATATCCTCTACATACACTCTCTCATTTATCCCAAACTCCATACCACTACTATGATCCCCAAAATAACCCTTTCTAGACTCTCTCCTACACTACCCCTCCTTGCATCATCTGACACCTCTTTTACTATACCGATCCCCCAAAACAAACTTTTCTAAACTCTTCCCTTTTTTCTACCCCTCCCCAACCCTTCTCAATCCAAATAACAGACTAACATATCCACCACTAAAATTACTTTCATGCTTCATCATACTAATTCAACACTAATCCTGATGAGTTCCAGAGTAGCGTGCTACTTGCGCTTCAAAACCCCATCAGGGGTAGCAAGTGCTTATATAAATACAAACCTCTTTCCCTTTACTATCCCGCCACGTATCCTTCTCTGCCCAAATAACTGAATAACATATCCACTACTCAAATTACTTCATATTTTATTATACTAAATTTCAAAGCGCTTCAACATCCATCAGGGGTAACTCGTGCTTTATTAATACAAACCTTTTCGTCCCCTTTTATCCCTCCGCTATCCTTCTCACTGCAAATAACTGACTAATATCCACCACTGAAATTACTTTCATATTTCACCATACTAATTCACCACTAATCCTTTATGGGCTTCCGGAGTAGTGTGCTTCAACACCCCATCAGGGGTAACAAGCACTATATAAATACAAACCTTTTTTCCTCCTCTATCCTTTTGCTATCATTCCGAATCCAAACAACTGACTAACCTTTGCACCACTTTAAATGTACTTGCATGTTTCACTATACTAATTCAACACTAATCCTCTATGGGTCCCGGAGTAGTGTGCTACTCGCCAAAAAAGCGCTTTGACGCCTCGTCAGGGGTAGTAAGCGCTATATAAATGCAATTACAATACAATACAATACCCCTCTCCCAACCCACGGGCCCTGTGCTGTTCTCCCTCACACTGTTCTGGTTCTGGGATCCTACGCTTCTCTATGCACCCTTCCCTGGACCCTGCACTTTTCCATGCTGCTTAGATCCTATGCTTCCCCATCCTGCCTGGCTTAACTCTACCCTTCCCCATGCTCCCTGGACCCTGCGCTCCCCGTGCTCCCTGGACCCTGCGCTCCCCGTGCTCCCTGGACCCTGCGCTCCCCGGACCCTGCGCTCCCCGGACCCTGCGCTCCCCGTGCTCCCCGGACCCTGCGCTCCCTGTGCTCACTGGACCCTGCGCTCCGCGTGCTCCCTGGACCCTGCTCTCCCCGTGCTCCCTGGACCCTGCGCTCCCCGTGCTGCCTGGACCCTGCGCTCCCCGTGCTGCCTGGACCCTGCGCTCCCCGTGCTGCCTGGACCCTGCGCTCCCCGTGCTGCCTGGACGTTGCGCTCCCTGTGCAGCTTGAACCCTGTGCTTCATCATATCCTACTGGTTGGACCCTGTGCTTCTCCATGCTACCTGCACCCTGCTCTTCATCATGCTCCTTGGACCCTGTGTTTCCCCATATCCCACTGGTGGGACCCTGTACTGCTCCATGTTGCCTGGACCCTGCGCTTTTTAATGCTGCCTAAACCCTATCCGTCTGAAGACCTCACTGGCTGGGCCCTGAGCTGCTCTCCGCTCCTTGACACAATGCTGATTACATGCCTCTCCTCTGCTCTGCATTGCCACTTTAATTCTACCTGTCCCCGGAGGCGGACTGGGACAACAAATAGATCTGTGCACCAAAATAAAAGCAGTTCTCATTAGCTAACCAGGTAGCTAAAAGCGTGACCCACATTTGCCCGTTTTAAACTTGTAAAGACTCCGTATGGGTGTTTTGCAAAGTATGCATTTGTGGTTGCAATGTTTATAGTAATATCAGGGAAATCCACAATAAAAACCGGCCCACCAGACCATAAAATAGGCCTACTAACTGCTAAAAAAAATATCCCCTCACTATTTGTAGGGTATTGCCCGATTGACCTATAGGCCATTCTGACCCTACTTGTCCCTCCATTTCTCTCACAAAAAGCGACAGAATAATTCATTTTTCAAAACCAAGCCTAGTATGCAGGAAATAAGCATCTGCTACTGCCCTCTATGTATAATACTCGTGTGTTTATTTCCAACATACAAAAGACAAAGCCTTGTGTTTTTGTTTTTATGTGGCATTTGTATAGCATGAATTTAGCCGAAAGTCTTATTGGCAAGGATGCAGTCAACAATGAACATGATTGAAAGACGCACTGTGAGTACACTCGTGGAATTCTCAGATGTAAAATAGCCCTTAGCTGAAGTTCTATCTGCTGTTAGTACAGTTCACGGTCACACTCTTTTTCTAAAGACTCAGTTAGTCTAATTGGCTTTTCTAGGACATTGTGTATCGTAATATTTATTTATGCATTGAGTTTTATATAGCGCAACGTAGACCCAAAGGTATCGGAGCGCTGAGGCAGCATAACCTCGCGTATGGCTGGTCAAGTCTAGCGCCAGGATACCCTTTGGGTGACAGTTTTGCGCTATACAAATATGCCATACAATACAATACAGTACAATACAATACTTTACGGAGATATCACAACAGCAATAACATGAGATGTGTATGGAGTAAATAGAAAATACATAAATAATAATAATAATAGACAGTTTATAAAGCGCCTGGTAACACCTTCCCGGTGTGTCCCCGCGCTAAATAGTGACATTATATACAAATAGAGTACAGTGTATGGTAGGATATGTGGACAAATAGTTCAGAGCTAGTCATGGTAGGGTACCACACAACCGGGAAGAAGTGGATGCCCAGAGCTGGCACAGCAGCAAATACATGAGTAACATATGGAGTAAACCAAAATACATAGCAACAGCATACAAAAGAACAACAGAGAATACAGTAGGCATGCCTTCTCTCCTCGAGAAGCTGTGCAGTCTGATTTCCAGCGCTGTTCTGCCAAGCTCTCTGAGAGACCTGGCCGAGCAGTAAGGATTAATATTATTATTATTATTATTATTATGAGCTCCACGTAGCGCCAACCAGACCCGAAGACTTCAAAGCGCACCACATGCCACGCGACAACGTCCACGAGGGGACCCCCAAGAGCCACCGTTGAACAGCACAGCACCGAGTAGCCACACATCACACAAGGACGTGATAAGCGTGGCTCAAATCCACTGGAGTGACTTACAGCACTCACCTATAATTACCTTATAGGAAGTCAGCCGGACAGTGGAGAAGTATAAACAAAAGTCTTTATTAGGCCAAACAACACTCATATGAGAGGGCCCTGTCCGACCTCACTCCTAGGAGTGCGAACGAGAGGACTGACTCTCTGCATCACAGCAATACATTATAATGCAATACAGTAAATGGGGTACGCCCCTTGTGGAAAGTTACCGAGCCTCAGACCAGTGGACAATGCTCTCATACAGCAGGCATCTGCACCTGCGAGGGATACATTATTATCTCTGCTCAAGGCCATGGAGCTAGGCTTCGGCGTCTCTGGGCATGAGAACATTACAGATAACGAAACTTGTTAGTTTCGGCCACAGTAAGCCGAGAAACGAAAACTGCTGTCTTAGAATATTTCTGTATTCCTGCGGGAGGGGCATGAGCGAGCAGAGCCCGCAGGCACAGAGAGTTACACAAAATGGTGGCACACAGGCTAAGCTAAGAAACTAATATGGTCACGCATACATTTGAATATAAGCAATAAGTAAGAATATGAATTCAGCATAAGTGCATATACGAACTGCATTAGTTAGTCATATGATGCTAACTCGCACGTCATCATAGGGTAATAAGGGCATCGAAAAGTGAATTCTATCAGACCCTCCTTTTAGCATCATTGGCTAACTATAGCCTCATTTATTTGCAAAAAGGTAGAGCCGACATCCAGTCTAGGGGCAGGACTTTACTACTTCAGTCTAGAACATCTTCTGCAATAAACATTAACCAACTTGCATCAGCAGGAATTTCAGTAATCATAGAAGTGGCATATTGACCATGTAACTTCTTTTTCGGACGTATATTTGCAGCACACATTGAACAACATGGAGGGAGGCAATATATGCAAAGGCAGCATGACAGAATTACACTCACCACTCCAACCAAACCCATCAATATTTTCCAGCCCCAGGAAGAAAAGGCACCCCAGAGCCACCCTTGGAGAGACCATGTCCCATTATCTTGGTGTAGTTCAGTCGCTAATCTATGCAATTTTTGCACTGCCAAGTTAACAGTCGGGGCGGAGTCAGGGATATAAACACAGCAAGAGGTCCCGATGACGCGACAGGCCCCGCCCCTATCAGCTAGTATGACGTCAAGGACCATCCTATTCTGGATCGTAAATAATCTCATAGCCTGAACCTCAACAGAGATGTTAGTCGTAATGTCAGCCTCAACCAGAACCACCTTTTCCATTACCCTAGAGAGTCGTCTAATAGCTCTACTGTTGAATATAGGACCCCAGAAAGGAAGCAAACCCTTAGAAAAATCAGTCCATTGCTGATACGAGGTATCTGTCTGATCAACGTCCTCTACCTGAAGTTCCCTCCTTTTACGCTGCTCTTGCGGCTGCTCCTGAGGACTGGGGAATCGTCGATGAGTTCTGTGGTAATCAGAGGGGGCCACATACACGGGAGGAATCATATAAGCCAGGTAGCACACCCCGCCCCAACCCTCGGGCAACCATAAGTATCCATTTTCACCGCAAACAAAATAGACACTGGGTGGGGCAATCAAAGAGGGGCTAACGGGCAGGCGTATTGAAGCAGTCACATTACAAGAGCTATTTCCAACCTTGATGGGACCCCTTCCCCCTATGCAGAAAAATGGAGGAGGACCCACCACAGCCAGGGGTATCAAAGACTTGGAGCTGTCGTTACTCTTAGGGGGATGCCTATAAGACAAAGTGGCGTTCAATTTCATGAAACTATCCCTGAGTCGATCAGTATCATTAGGTGTCAGGAATCGACCCAACTTTTTCTCACATGTCTCTATAAAAGTCTGGTCAAAACGTCCGTCAGTATATATTCGTCCAAGAGAAGCTGAAGGCAAAGGCCGCACTCGCATTGTCATTGTCCACCCCCTATTCTGCAGGCGTGGAGTCAAAGAATCTGGCTGCTGAAAATATTTAACAAGACCTATAAGAGTATACCACCCCACACAACTATTCACTGGCGTTAAAGGGAGAGCGAGGAACCTATCTTTTTTATAGGCAGCAGAAGGTAAAAGCCCACAAACCCAGCAATCTGTCATGTTGGTAGTGGCATGTGCATGATGCAAAGTTTTAATAAAAACATTGTCTTTATAATTTTTACGTATCATTCTCTCACCATAATCGACAGTGATCATTTTGTGTTCCGGAACAGCAGTAGGTGTGGGTGCAAATGTATGAACGGGATAGTGTTTATCTAGGAAAAACAGTATTCCAAGAGTCACCAGAAAGGCAATTAAAACTATTATGATCACTACTATTTTTCCCTTTCGGGGAAGGGCCAATCAGGGGGAATCAGGCTCACGTCTCGGGGGAGCTGCAAAAGGCTGCTCCTCATCAGGGATGGGCCGCCCAAAGGGATACATTTCGAATAATCGTTCAAAATTATCAAAAATCAAAAAGATAAAAATCACACTGTTACTAAAAAAATAGTCCCAGACAATCCTCAACCGGCCAGAGGGGTTCTTCAACCCTTAAAAAGGGATCTTCTCCCTGTGTCCTTCAAAGCCTCACAGGCAGGCTTTTACCGTCCATACCTACTCCAACGTTGCTGTTCAACAATTTGAAACAAGGGAAGCACTTAATTTGGGCCCCGCGCCACTCTATAGTCTCAAAGAACACAATCTTCGGCTAAACACCAGGACTCTTACAAGTCCATCCCTACCACTAAATCTTCTTTTTCAGAATGTCCACTAAGCCCTTCTTCCAGTATTTAGTCCATCATATTCATCACTGTTACTTATTTTCTTCGGGGCCGCAAATTATAGCGAGTGCTCCCTGGCACTTCGGGGTCAGTAAACAAAGCAGGTGTATCAGTGGCAGATGCTGAACTTTCCGATATCTCTTTGCTAGCAACAAAAGGAGTAGTAGAGCTCACAGTATTCTCAATTCCGCTTCGCTCTTCTCCAATCAGTGAAGCATCCGAGAAAGGAACATACCTCGGGATATGTTCAAACTCCTGGTCAGCGATGCCATCTTGTACCCATTGATCATAGGGCAACGGGAGCGGGACTCTCTTTACATGGGAGGCATGAGTCCACGCCTTTCTGCCCTCGATCCGAAGCGCCGTGCGCGTGGTGAGGAGCACCTGGCGCGGCTCTGACCACCTTGGTTCCAAACAGGACTTCCGCTGATATCTTCGGACGACGACCCAGTCCCCCGGGTGGATGGTATGTCCAGGCCCCTCTGGCAACGGCTTCAGAGTGTCTGCTACCTGCTGATGAATAGAACGAAGATCTTTAGTCAAAGCATACAGATAGTCTGTCAACAAAGGGTAAGGTATTTCAGTAAAACATTTAGGCCTAGGCACTCCCCAGATATTGGCCGGGCGGCCGAATACCACTTCATGTGGAGAAACGCCCATTTTTGCATTTACAGTGACTCTCGTGGAAAGCAGAGCTAAGGGAAGTGCATCTGGCCAACGGAGACCTGTACTCTCACATATTTTGGCCATCTTGAGCTTGAGCGTGCCATTAAACCGCTCCACGAGTCCTGCTGCCTGAGGGTGTAAGGCCGAATGAAACTTCTGCGATATGTGCAAACCTTTGCTAATTTGTTTCACTAATTCTGCATTAAAGGACGTGCCATTATCACTCCAGATCACCCTAGGTAATCCGAAGCAGGAGAAATACTCCTTTATCAACATTTTCGCAGTGGACATGGCCGTGCAGTCTTTCGTTGGGAACGCCTCCACCCACCTACTAAAAGCACATACGACTACAAGGACGTACTTCAAGTTATTGACTCTTTCCATTTCGATGTAATCCATCTGAATCACCTCAAAAGGGAAAGAGGGGGGTGCAAAATTTCCAGTTGGGACAGGGGTACCCTTCCCAGGATTGTGTCTCAAACACACCATACACTGACGAACCAAATTGGTGGCCATCTTAGAGATATTTTTATTGCTCCACACCGGGTCTAACAATTTGCAAATACCCTTGGCACTCACATGGGCAGGCCCGTGTGCCATCGTCACTACTGGAAGGACATACGCATTCGGTAACATCCATCGTCTCTTGTCTGTCACATCTGTCCAACATTCATCCGCATCCAGTCGTCCCTGCCCATCCTTCCATGCTCTCAATTCCTCATCCGTCGCTTTGCTTTGTATGTTCTTGACACTCTGTACCGTGTCTGCGAACATATGAACATCTGGGACCCATCGTGCTGGCCCTGCCACAAACATTCGTGGTAATTTTTCTCTAGCAGTCTCTTTTGCTGTCTCATCGGCAAAAGCGTTGCCTCGCCCGACATCGTCCACTATTGTCTTGTGTGCGCTACATTTTATCACAGCCAATCTTTTGGGTAATGTCAGTGCCGTTAGCAGTCGTAATATCAGTGGACCATGTTGTATACGTTGTCCGTGAGACGTCAGAAATCCCCGTTCTGCCCAAAGTCGCCCATAATTATGAGCCACGCCAAAGGCGTATTGGCTGTCAGTGTAAATGTTCACATCCAACCCCTCACTCAACTCACATGCTCTCAGTAAGGCAATAATCTCGGCAGCCTGAGCAGAATTGTAAGGTATTCTAGAAGTCTCCACCACCGTCTGTAATGTTGTTATTGCATACGCTGCTGTCGATGTACCGTCTGGTAATTTAAAACAGGATCCATCGACCTACAGTTCCCCGTCCGCTTCTTCCATGGGCCTGTCTGTCAGATCCACCCTCCCCTTTGTCTCTTCCTCAGTCCTATACAGACAGTCATGTATGTCATCATCATTTGTGTCAGTATCTGTGGGGATAGGTAACAAGGTGGCGGGGTTCAATGTGGCACACCTTTTAATTGTTACATGGGGCGCAAAAAGAGTCATCTCGTAACCCGTCAGACGAGCGCTTGTTAAATGCTGCGTCTGTGTCCTGTTCAGTAAAATATCCACAGCATGCGGTACCATTACTGTGAGATCTGATCCCAGCACGAGCCCTGCCGATTGTCTTATAGAGACCGCAGCAGCCGCCGTGGCTCTCAGACAGCTCGGCAGCGCTCTTGCCACATTATCGAGCATTGCAGAGAAGTACGCACACGGTCTCTGCTTCCCCCCAAAACACTGAGTTAAGACAGACAACGCGCAACCTTCCGCCTCGTGCACGTAAAGAACAAAAGGCTTCTGGTAATCAGGTGTTCCAAGAACTGGCGCAGAACACAAAGACGTTTTTAGTGACTCAAACGCTTCCTGACATGCGGGGGTCCAGGGTAGGGGTTCGCGCACTTCTTTGGTAGTCAGATACAATAGGGGTTTTGTTAGTAACGCATAGTTAGGTATCCACTGACGACAATACGATGTTATGCCTAGGAACGCGCGCACCTCTCGCTGCGTGTTAGGTATTTGCATGTTAGTGATCGCTTTTATGCGCTCCGGCGTCAATCTCCTCCCCACTTTCGAAAGGAGGTGACCGAGGTAGGTGACCTCCGTTCGACAGTATTGAAATTTCGGAAGGGACACTTTATGCCCCCTTTTTGCCAAATGGTGTAACAATTTTACAGTAGCATCCCGACAACCCTGCTCATCATCCGATGCTATTAGGATATCATCCACGTACTGCAACATTACGTTGCCAGGTGGAAGTTCCAGGTCATCCAATTGTGCCTTTAGAGCCTGACTGTATATACTAGGACTCTCAGTGTACCCCTGAGGAATTCTCTTGAAGCGGAAGCTTCGGCCAGCCAATGAGAATCCGAAGAGATAACGGCTTTCCTCATGTACTGGAATACTGAAAAAGGCATTTTTCAAATCTAGGACAGAGAAATATTTGGCCGAAGGTGGAATCATAGTCAATATTGTAGTGATGTCCGAGACCACCGGATATTGTGGCTCCACTACTCTATTTACTTGCCGCAAATCAATCACAAATCTATAAACATCAGGAGAATCATCAGTAGCATCAGGTGACCGTCTTTTAAGTATAGGCAAAATAGGACTGTTACATATATTCGAATCAGTCTCTTCCACTACTCCAGACTGTATTAAATCTTGAATTATTTGTAACAAGGCCTTCTCACCCTCCCTAGGTATTCTGTATTGTGGAATTCTGGGCAATTTGGCTCCCACCTTCACTCTTATTGACACCGGGGCAATATCCATTTTCCCTACATCATTATCACTGACAGCCCACAAGCTGTCGGGTATGCCTCGGAACTCGGGTGGTAGCGGGTCGTCTTTTGAAAAGCACTGTAGTGGGCGGGCAACATTCGGGCCTAGAGTCAGGTACACGCCATCCGGAGAACAATAAATTGTTGCATGCAATCTCTTCAATAAATCTAAACCCAACAAATTTTCTCCACAATTTGATGTCAATAAAAACGGTGAATCAACAGTAAAAGGACCAATCGTTAACGTGAGAGGTTTAGAAATGGGGCTAATCACCGGAGTTCCTGCGAAACCCACGGATATGTTATTCTTGCCAGACAGAGCCGCCCCTGGGACCCGAGAACGAGCCACTGAACTTTTCATTGCACCCGTATCCACTAGAAATTTCTGCTGAGACCCCAGTAAGTCGGCTTCGACATAAGGTCCCCTCTGATCAACTTCCATAAGTACTGGTCCCATGCTCTGTCCTACGCTGTCCTAGTTGTGGGAGAACCCTGTCAAATCGTCCACCGAGTAATCATCGTTGTAATACTGGCCCCCGCTCCTCTGTGACTGTTGTCTATCTGTCCCGTTGTCAAAGTAATTGCCTCCCGGTCTCCCGCCTCCTTCTGATCGCGCAGCCTGTCTCCCAAAATCACCACTACCTCGTCCTCGTCCCCTTCCTGGACCGGTACCTGACTGGAGCAGCGGGCAGTCTCGCCACCAATGCCCTTCCTGCTTACACTTGGCGCACTGGTTCGGTCCCAGCCTTTCCCTACTTTCACCTCTCCCAAAACCACCTCCCCGACTCAGCGCTGCACCTCTTCCCCTGCCTCTTGCCACTTGCTGCAACAAAACCCTCGTCTTTAAATCCTTAGCCTTCTTTTCCTGCTTGTCCTTGTTCTCATTTTCCCTGTGTTCGTAGTATTGCGCCATACTTAGTATTCCCGATGGAGAGGACGTCGTCCACGTACTCTCAGACGCTTGCAGTCTAGCTGATATTTCAGGTAACAAATTTGTAACAAACCTGTTAACAAAGAGCCGTAACCCTCCATCCTGTGACACATCCTGCCCACTAAAATCCATGAACGTGTCTTCAAACCTCGTAAAGAAATCTGAGACCGCCTCATCCTTTTTCTGCTTGCAAGCCGTCAACTTGTCCCAATCTACCTTTTTCGGGGGAATAAGGGAGTGCATATACTTTATTATGCGCCCCGGTAAAGCTAATATTTCAGCCTTCGGCTTCTCCCCTGGCTTACGCTCCTTATCCCAGTCCTGTAACTCCTGCCATGTACCTCCCAGTTCCTCCCTATGATCCGTACCTTTCACCTGCCGCCACACATCAACCGGGACCAAAAGCCCGAAAAATAATTCCACATCAGCCAACGTCATCACAGTAGAAGACGCTGCTTCCGTAAGCTCTTTGTAATAGGCGGTCGGATTCTTTCTGGAATCCGGCAGCTGAGCCTTTAATGACAACACCTCACTTCTCTTCCATGGCGTATACACCCATTGCTCCTGAAAATGCGCATCAATTCTGTTCCTTGTAACAGCCCTCGTGACTGGGTCTAACAACTCGGGGACCTCGGGATGAAAAATAGGGTGCACCTCTCGCATTGGGTGGAGACCTGGGAAGTGGGGTGTACCAACAGAGGGCAATTCATTCCTGTATTGCAATAGTGCGCGCAGACTACTCATCACTTCCTTCACCCCTGTGTTCGTTCTGTACGCTCCAGCCTGTATATCCCGTAAAACCGCCGGAGCCACACCTCCATATCCCTGCTCCCATAGCGGTATCAATACACCAGCCATGTGCCACAAAGCGTGCTGCTGCATCAAGGGCTCAAAATCTTTCATGGTGGACCAAATGTCTTCGAACGAATAAATATTATTCCTGGCCCATTGACATGCCTGATTAGCCACCAGGCTTTTTTCATCTAAACCAACTGTAGAGCGTGTAAGCAGCTTCCGTACCTGTGAAAACAATCCGCTACCTGCGCCACGACTCGGTGTTAGCATCTCCTGACTGGGGGTGGTACTAGCTGAAACAGTAGGGAGTGCTAAAGAAAATGGTGAGGGGGCAGGTGAAGTGGTCTGGAGTAGAGAAACGAGGGGTGTCGAGGGCAGGGATAGTTGGGGGGCACTCGCTGAAGGACCTGGCACGGCACTACTAGGGGCCGAAAGTGGCAAGGAGGGGTACAAGGGCTGTGGGGCATAAGGGGGAGGGGGTCGGGCATTCAAAATGTCCTCCATCTCATCAGGGTCATCTTCTCGTACCACATAACTTTTATTTTCTTTCAACCTACAAAGCCTATCTGCGCGCTCCATACGAAGTGCATTCTCATTCCCCACCTGTCCCTTCGCTTTCTGCGCCATAGTCTGGGTGGACTTTTTATACTCCTCTTTCTCCTCTCGCATCTTACGTTTCCTGGCCTCTTTCTGGCACACTCGCAAAGAGTCGAACATACTCTGGCGCTACGCCTAGCAAACAGTTTGTCTTGCAAATAATCCAATTTAGCTTCATCAAAAGAACCCGTCAAAGGCCATTGTAAATCCACATTATCAGCAGTGTACCGATGCCACAAAGTACCAAACAAAATCGGGACCAGTCCATGTTTAACATACATATCAAAACTCGGTGTCCCTTCAGGGGGTGCAGGTTGGCTCTCGGCCAGTCTAGTATCTGAGGGTCGACAACAGCATCCAAAACATCGTGGCTTGCTAAAACACGGCATCTTTACTTTAATGTAAGAAAAATAGCACTACTTTTACCTTGAATCACAACTCGGGTTCATTCACACACACAAACATATAGACGAACATTAGAGAACCACGTACACATATACAATATCTCCAAACACGTGTTACCAAATGGGACAAGGCCCGTCGACCAAGTCCTGGGGAACCTGGACTCTACCGCAGACCGAACAGTACGCTAACTGTTCTGAGGAAGGGGAACAAATCCGCCACCCGTGCGGCACTGTGGATCACTGCGCACTTTACCGCGGGAAACCCAGATCACACCTCCACTGAATCACCACACTAGGAGTTCAGGGTAAGCGCACCAGAGTCTGCCCACAATGAGCCACGCCTTCACCACAGTACCATTCGGTCGGATCACTACAAACAATTACCTCGACATACGTCCCCAACCCCGTCAAGTCTGTCAGAGCACCAACTCGTACTCTGAGTTCCCCGGAGCACACTAGCCCCAGGAGCGCACCGGCTCCTCAAACCATTTGAGACACCCTAGTCTCCCGGAGCACTCCAGCCCCTCAAACAATCACAGGTGGACCACTCACCTTACGCGGTACCGACCTCTACCGTTCTCCACCTCCGGCTGCCAGGACCAACACGGTCAGCTTCAAGTTCCGCCTTCTGGACCCCGGCGTAAGATCCGAACCGGGACCTCTCCCGATCAGCAGGGTGGGGCAGCGCTGCGAGAACCAAGCTCGGCATCAAATGGGATCCCGGGCCCACCGTGCCGACCAGCGGGTCCCCGGTCTTCTGCTACCCACTTACGGGTGAGAAAGATCCTTATCGCGGGGTCCCTATTCGGGCGCCATCTGATAAGCGTGGCTCAAATCCACTGGAGTGACTTACAGCACTCACCTATAATTACCTTATAGGAAGTCAGCCGGACAGTGGAGAAGTATAAACAAAAGTCTTTATTAGGCCAAACAACACTCATATGAGAGGGCCCTGTCCGACCTCACTCCTAGGAGTGCGAACAAGAGGACTGACTCTCTGCATCACAGCAATACATTATAATGCAATACAGTAAATGGGGTACGCCCCTTGTGGAAAGTTACCGAGCCTCAGACCAGTGGACAATGCTCTCATACAGCAGGCATCTGCACCTGCGAGGGATACATTATTATCTCTGCTCAAGGCCATGGAGCTAGGCTTCGGCGTCTCTGGGCATGAGAACATTACAGATAACGAAACTTGTTAGTTTCGGCCACAGTAAGCCGAGAAACGAAAACTGCTGTCTTAGAATATTTCTGTATTCCTGCGGGAGGGGCATGAGCGAGCAGAGCCCGCAGGCACAGAGAGTTACACAAAATGGTGGCACACAGGCTAAGCTAAGAAACTAATATGGTCACGCATACATTTGAATATAAGCAATAAGTAAGAATATGAATTCAGCATAAGTGCATATACGAACTGCATTAGTTAGTCATATGATGCTAACTCGCACGTCATCATAGGGTAATAAGGGCATCGAAAAGTGAATTCTATCAGACGCATCGAGGACACATAATCCGATAGACCGCAGGATACATATAAAACAAGCATCCTAATAGCCTATCATGAATCCCAAACTGTCTTAATCTAACGACATTATTAGTATGTTGAGCTCCATATAGCGCCAACTAGACCCTAAGGCACCAGTGCAATATTCCTTATACTCTGGAGCGCTGGAGTGATAAGACAGTGGAAGACCAAATAATGTGGTATAGCAAAATATATATTGAAACAAGGAAAGGGCAAAGTATGCCTTGAGGAAAAAAGAATTATATGGAATAGTGTGCAATGAAGGCCAAATTATGAGGCAGGTTCGGAGGCATTCATTTGTAGGTTTTGTTTTTACACATTTTACCCACAATGACACAAGTAGGTCCCAGTGCTACAGATGTTTTTACGATTAATATTTTCCAATACTGATTCTGTCGTGGATGGAGGCGCAGGGAACGCCATTTAGTTACCATTGTCTTTTGTAGCACCTGGAGTAAAGTGGTTTGTGTAAAACGTTAAATGTTGCATTTAACGGAATAGAACCTTTCGCGTAGACACTTCTTGTAACAAAAGGTGTACCTCGTTTTCTGATCATATTCCAGCTATGTTTTAATATTTGTCTTCTGTTTTGGGTTTACTCTGTGTTCATACAACATGCCTTTATTCTGCCCTCTTACAAACAAGAAACGGCTCTGCCAAACATTTTATGTTGTGTTTTCAGTCATTTCTTTCTGTTCTGTTCAGATGCAGAATTTTGGGGATTATTCTAAACTCTGGTTGGTTTCTTAAATGAACTGCCGCTTTCAGCTCTGTGTAATGTAAACATGAATTTGTATGCATAGTGAAGCAAAATAGTATTTGACTTAGCACTCATTCTTTCGATTCGGTATGAATTGCTTTTAAACATGCAGGATTTGTGTTTCTTGCTGCTATAAATAGTTATTTCTCCAGTCCATGAACGAGGGTCATTAACACAGGGTGGGCATATTTTTAATACGTGTTGTTGCACTCCACGTGCAGTTTCTTTCCTAACTTTTGATCCATTTGCACAAGAGAGACGTATTCTCTTGATAACTAAGAATTATGCAGCAGACATGGAATTATATATAATCGGTGTTGCAAATCCATAAAACAAGTGCAAAATGCTGCAGCCACAATTCCACCTGCCATATTTGTGTCGTTCTATTTGTGCTGTTTGCTGTTCCTTTTTTGTTTGGAAAGTAGTTTGGTGAAAGTGTTTTATAAACAATAACCCAGAATCCTACAAGTTGCTGTGCTTCAGTTGGCTTTAGAAACTGAGAATCTTTTTCAGGGCTAATTTGTGATGAACACGGCCAACATTGTCTTAGCGACATTGCTCCTATACTGGAGCTGTGAGTACACTCTGGGGAATACCAGTAAACAGACTCAATCCTTGCAGATGAGGAAGCAGTGCTGGTATTAAAAGTTTGGATGGGCTGTCCCTGTTCTTTAATATGTAACTCATAACGTGGGTAGTGAAGCAAAAGCACCTTCGGTTATGTCTCAGGCTTGACTGTCCTCCGGTTATGGCTGCCACATTAGGCATTAGCCCATCACATCTGCTGTGATGTTAGGCCAGTGAAACTGCAAGAAGCACCAGGACATTGTACTAATGGGTTGCTGGTGACCCCGATAGGTGTTCAGTCCTCAGAACCGTAGATGGGCACCATGAGGGTAGAGTCAGAAATCACCCACGCACTTTCTTGCTTTTACCTGCTTATACACCCTCCACCTTCTTAGTTGATCTTGTAAAGGGGGCTCTACCAGGATTGTAGGGGTCTTCTGATCCACTATCTCTTCCCTGTAGGATCCTCTTGCTCTTCTGATGTGCAGATGCATGGTCGGCCAGCTCCAGAGTGGTCGGTAGGGGGGAGTAGCCACATGCACGCACATTGGTGAACCTGGTACCACGCTGTTTGGAACAGGCCTATTGGCCATGTGCACCAAATCCTGGCACCCCAAATCCTGGCATGTCTGACTGAGTTTTAGTTTGAGCAGGCGCCACATTAGTATCCTGCATGGTTTTAGGTGGCCGCTTCAGGAGTGGTGGCCTGACTGCCAGGTCAGCAGAGAAGGCCTCGCTAAGAATGCTCCTTGCCGCTGTTCTCGCCATAGGGTCGTGTGCCCTCCACTAAGTCCCTATGGAGGCTCTGAGACTCCTGGCTCTTTTTGCACGTGGCACTGCAATTAAGACTGCAGAGCTTAGGGCGAAAAGTTCGGCATCTTGATACATTGCGTCATCTTGATGACTTGATACCACCATGCCTCCCTTTCTCCCCTCCCCCAGTTTCTTCACTGACGAGTTGTGAACGCTTGGAAGATTGTGAAAGTGTTATGACCTTTCACGCACTATTTCACAAACTTCACGGTTGTGCTGCGCCAATCCTTTCCAGTCTTCGCCTTTCTTTGAGAACAATAGCCCAGTGCAGCACAAACAAGGCGTCACCGCCAAAGTCCACACTGTGTGTGCACAAAACAATGCAATCATTAGCCTTTGTGTTTCGCGACTTGCGTGTTGTGCTCAGGGGGAGTTCCGTCTCTAGGCCTTACAGGTGGGTGACTGACTGCCCATCTCCGCGGCCTACACCTCTCTCCAAGACCATTCGCTCCTCCCAATATTGAAAGGCAGAATTCTGAAGATCTTAAGCCTAAAGTAAAGTTGCTGAAGTTTGCAGCCCCATTCCGAGGGGAAGTAAAGAACTGCACTCTGCAGGCTCGCTTTCACTGGCGCTCTTTCTAGCCTGCCGGCTGCTTTGGGTGTGGTACTGCCTGTGGGCCGAGGGCCCTCCCTCCGGCTTTCAGTGCGTCTTACCTTGGGCTATTTGCTTTGGCATCTGTGCTCTGCTCTTTTCCTACACAGTCGCTCAGGTGTTGGGGTACTTGCCTTTGCCATGAGCTGTGGTCACCTGTTTTGGTTCTGGGTCCCTTTATTTTGACTTTGGAGCCATTGCTTTATCTTTGAGTAGTTCAGCGTGGTCTAGGGGTTTCTTGTTTTAGACATGTGGCACTTCCACAGGCTTTCCATTGGTGGTCCGTCTTTTGGGACATGGGACGACAGAGGACCTCCCCCCCCCCCCCCAGCAATTTCCTGAAGGTGACAAAATCATGACTATCGACATTTGGAGCATACATGCTAGCCAGGACAATCTTTCTGTTCTACAATATTGCTAGTGATAACATGTAATGTCCACTGGGGTCTATGTATGACTGTAACAAATATAGATTAATGTTTTTATGTAAATGAATGTATACCACCCGGGAATATGAACTTAAATATGGGAAATTCGCTTGCTGACCCAATCTCCTACCAAAGTGATGTTCCTGACCTGGTGCCAGGTATGCCTTCTGTACCATTGCCAGGTCTATTCCATGTCTATCCATATAGGCCAGTACCCTACAGACCTTTTGGGGGTTGTTCAGTCCCTTTTATTCCCAGACATTAATTAAGGTCAATATCCTAGTCTGACGGGTATGAAGGTGTAGCTGAGTAAGGTATCTGCTCTGTCATCTAACCAAAAATAGCACACATCTCTGCTCAAGTGAATACCTTGGAGATAATTTTGTGAGATGTTCACCTCCCAATCCCACCCACAATGAACCCACACCTGTCGGTGTTAAAAACCCCAATCAACAAACTGCAGTAAAGCACCAACTCTAATAGTGGTGCCGTGGTGATGCATAACAAAGGGCGTGGGATGCCTACTGGCGCCCAGTTTTATGTAAAATTAAAATTTTTCACTCTTACAGAAAATATCTAAGATGCTACATGTTTAAAATAATTCTCATAATTACAGACCAGTGTATTTTATAACCTTGAACACAATCCTGCAGTTACTATTTGTCTCAGTCATGCCATCAATGCAATCAAACCAAATCTGCCATGTCCATTCTAACAGGCTGAAGATCAGCGCTGGGCACTGGGTCTGCATTCCATGACGCAAATGACGGGGATCGACTTCCCCTGTCCGTGATGAACTTGCCTGTTGTTGTTGTTTTCTGGCTGGTAAGTGCCGTTTGCAAGATTGTGTGGGCCTAGCACGATTTAAGAAGGAGTGTTGCTTGCTGTCTGAGTCTATCCGTAGATGGGCTGGGAGCAATGTGGCGTAATTAATATAATTTGATCAACAAAGACATTTCACCTCGAAACCTACGCCACAATCCTGTACAGTAAGAATAAAGTCAAGATTGAGCCCCAAATAGGCTCCTTGTTATGGTAGTGAGCCGTTCTTGCTAGCAGCCAGAAGCCCTGCATCTCTGTCCATAAAATATTGGTGCCTGGCAATTATCGGCCTAGGAGTAGTCCAAGAGAGAGGCCTATGACCCAAGGAGCAATGAGCCTGCTCAACCAAATAGGAATCCCAAAAATTGGACTGCTCCGACAGCCCACTCTACAGGCCCTCAACAAACATGTCCTTATGACCCACATTAGTGGACTCTGCTAGTCCCATACTCCTAACATTATGCAGGATTGGGCTTCTAGTTCTTCGCTTGTATCACTTCCAGCTGCTTTGTCATTTTGGAGTTTCTCTGCTGTTGCCGCCGAGAAGTCTTTGAGTTCCGATATCTATCTCTCTGCCCCATCCAGTCAAACATTTTGGCGCTTTATTCTTGCTATCCTGCGATCCAACTGAGATGTCACTGAATCAATTTTAGAGTTAATGGAGCTGAGACTTGCCTTTAAATCACGTCAGTTTATCCTGCCTTTGGTCAACCTAGTGGCAGAGTAAATCTGTGTCAGCGCAGTGGCCAGTTTGGCCTGTTGTGGCCCTCTAGATCAGCAATCGAGTCCAAATATTCAGTCTATAAACTCTGACTGTCTTGTGATCCAAGGCCGCAACTGTGCCTCTTTTGTTAACTACCAGGCCAACAGATGGTAAACGCTCATAGCATGGGTGCATATTCCCAGATCCAGAGGCAACTATGTTTATCTGCGATACCCACAATCCGTAGGATGAGCTGTAAAGCAACCTGAAGTGGCTTGGAGTGTCGTCCCTCCATCTCAACAATGGGCTCAGTATAACAAGACCCTGATCTCTGTACCCAGAAGAAGTAGTATGCCACTCCGGACTAGCAGGTAAGTGACGCACAGGGAAAGCTCCATGTGTTAACCTCCTGATGCCCCCCTTATCTGGATGCAGAGTCTTGCAGGGACATGACGTGCAGGGGGCCACCTGCATATTCCACCTCAAGCCATACCGATCCAGGGGTGACAGCAGCAACAAACCGGGACTAAGGGAGGGTCTCAACGAGGAGTGTAAGGTCCACTCAACACGGCAATTAGATCATGAGGGTGACCTCGGGCTTGCCGGCAGCCCCTGTTGAACCCGGATCTCTGAGGCACGTCCTTTTTTACAAGCCGCATCAAAGACGTAGTCTTAAAATATCATGCAGATCTACGGCAATCTCCCCTTCAGTCAGTGGCGCACACGGGACCTCTAGCAGGGAATTTCAGGCATAATTGTTTGAAGAACACCGTATTTTATCCAAAATCTGCAAGGTGAAACACAGAGCTATGCGATCATCATGGCCGCCTACCAGGCTGGGTGAAATGGGAGGAGAGAACTGGTCAAGTTTCGCAGGAGGGGGACCTGAGAAGCAACAGTGGGGGGAGGATGGGGCGGGTCCAGCAGGTACGCAGGAGGGTAACTGGCCAAGCAACGATGACAAGGTAACAACACGGTAGTTGTACGGGGCAAGCAACAACATGGAGGGGAGGCTACCTGAATCCACATGCACACTTAGTGAGTGCTGCAAGTAAAAGAAAAAAGTAGCCCAGGCAAGAAAGTCTGAGCAGTGGAAGGATACTCCCAAAGAAACGAGACAGTACTTGGGCCATGCTGCAGGGGAGAGAGAAACACACGAAGGTGAAGTGAAGCTGATACTTGCTAACCAAACAGGAGCCAACAAATAGTGACCATGAACACAACCAGTGATAAGCAAAGGGCAGGCTCTTACCTCCCTCCCCCTTTAGTGGAGAAGTGCGGCTCAATGGTTAGAGCGGCAGACCCTGATGAAGAGGTCTAGCCCGGGACCAGGGTTCAATTCCCTGCCTCGGCGGGTCTTGGGCTCAAAAAAAATTCCACAGACCTGATAATTCTCGCCTCGGTGCCTATTCCAACCATGGAGTCCCACTCTGCAACTCTGGGCAATAGCTTGCTTAATCTCCACAACGGCCCCCACAACGCTAAGGATGCCTGGCCTCCACCTTGGGGGTGCCCACGAGTGGACGCCTCACAGGGAAAGCCAGGATGGGTTCCACAGCGGTATTCGTACAAGCGCCTTGAGACCCTTGTGGGTGAGTAGTGCGCTATACAAGTATCAATTTACAATTTTAAGCTAACAAAATGTTTTGCTAGCGACCGCACCTGTGCTGTCTCAGGAGAGTCCTAAAAAGACAAAATAATGCTGTAATATGGTGACAAAATGTGCTGTTTTAAACAGCATAATTTGACCTTTTTTGCCGTATCATTTAGTTAGCCATGGCACATAATTCGGTCCACCCTTTTTGCATAATTCCAACTGGCCCTGCTTAAGACTCCCCTCTACCTTTAATATCTCAGTACTATAAATGTGACAAACCTGAAAATCTGACATCACTTATAATTTGTGCTGCCGGGAAAATGGCAGAAGCTTGCCATCCATAGTGATATCCTTACACTTATAAGCTGCTCACGAACAAATGCGAAAATTCATAATCGAAGGACGGTATTAAGGGCTGCACTTTTTTTTGCTCTTATGAAATGAGGTTTGTGAGTGAGGAGCAAGCGAGAAACGTGCTTTGTGAATTTTACCTTGTCTTGCTTCAAAGCATCGATTGTTGAACATGTAAATGAATGTCTTTCCCTAGCATGTTGTATTTTGCGTGTTTGCTGGATTGCTTTGTCCAAGAACATCCACTGCGTATTGCTTTATTTTGCTATTTCTTCTAATTGCCATCAACAGAACCAATTGTTTTATTTAATAAGTCGGTGAGGTGTTAAGCAGCTCTTTAATTGCACTACTTTTGTAAAGGCGGGGTAAGCTATAGCTGTTAACATTTTGTGCACTGCTTCCCCTTAATCTAAACATCCTGCTTTTTTTTACATAGATCTAATGCCCAGTTGATTTACTGTGATGATTGTATTTTGATGTTGCTCTGTATTGTTAAATTCGAGATTGACTAAGCTATCAATCTAAACCCTATGATGAAGCATACCACCTCCGGGAGGGTGAGGGAAAACAGTCCTTTAAAAGGGACTCGGTCCTATATATACTCGTGTAGACCCAGGAGTTTTGTTTGTGGTTTTGGTTACTCAATAGGGGAATCGACCCCTGCAGGACTTTAAATCTCCTCTGGCCCTCCCTTTGTTTTGTTTGGGAGCATTATGAAGTACTTCAATGTGGGAGGTGCGCTACAAAACCATCCCCCATATAACATTGGTTAGCATTGCACATTACAAATATATTTCTTGGCTAAACCATTGCAACATCTTTATGACATAAGAGATATACTTGAATGCTTCAAAGCTCATGGTTAGGAAGCAATATTTTAAATGATTGTCACTCAGTTCAGTTCTGGTATTAAACTAATGTTAAAGAAATTGTAATTGCATTTATATTTAGCGTTTACTACAGTGAGTAGATCGCTACTACAGAACCCAAGGTTAGTGGTTAATCCAGTGGTTAAATGTTGGATATTGTAATTGGTCATGTGCTTTCATGTAAAAAAAATGGCATGCATTTACTCCAGTTACTTTGGGATAGATTATATTACTACCATTTAGGTGTGATGATTAATAGGGGCTATGCGGATTCAGGTGAATGGTTGGTGCAATCTGAAGATGTAAGCTGTAAAAAGAAAACATTATACATAATGCTCCATATCTGTGGTAGACAACTTAAAACATGCAAGTTCGAGTGCAAACGTCATTTATACATTAGAAGTCTAGTCTGCTGTGCTCCACCTTAGGACAGCCCTTTTAAACATAGACTGGAGTATGCTAACCTTGGTACAGGGTGTGGACGCTGCATAATGCCAAAGTATAGTTTATAAGCATTTCATAAAATAGGAACATATCTTCAGAATCGTCACTTCCTGGATATAATGCCCTACTTCAGATATTGAATCATCAAAGGGACTCCATGTCACACACCTTCAGAGCAGTGCCTTTCCTTTTCTTATCTTCTTTTCTTGCGTTGCTTGTCTTTCATGATCTTTTCGTCCTCCTACTACTCCTTCTCTCCTGGGGGTTTGTTTTCTTATTGGGAGGAGCCTTAATCATATTCTGTGTTACATCTTCTGATGGATCGGCTTATGCTTTGCATCCTAGAACCCTGGCTCTGCTTGCTTCATAAATTTACTGGCTTGCCCAGCTCTACTCCAACAGCACAGTGAGATACAAAACACATCCCAGCCGCTCCTGAGAAGCCTAGCAGTGCCTCCCGCCCGATCCCAATAGGGTTGTTGGACTTGAAAAGAATAAGAAAGGCAGTATTCACAAACAATCCCAACACACAATCAACGCGCTGACTGGTCTGGTGGTAAATGTCCCCCCATGTTAACCCCTCTATACCATTTTCACCTTACCATTAATTCAGACATGGACATTACAGCAGCAGCACTTGGTGCAGTGCCCCGTGGGACCTTATAAGGCGGACTACCATGTTCAGAGCCAACTCCGTCAGAGCACGACACACACAGATCTGAAAAAGAGTGGCAGTAAAAGTTTGTTCACTACAGTCCTAAGTCCCACCCACAATTGGACTTCGAAACTGATCAGCCCATATGGAGGGGTAATCTACCCCTCACATCCCGCTGGTTGCTTAGTGTGGTGGGGTAGGTCTTTGTAAGACTTCAACTGCAGCTTCTGACCCCCAACAGCACCTGGAAATGACCGCTATGAGCAGGACTGAACGCCAGTAAGGATCTCCTTCTCAATGAGTGTCAGGTGCATGGAGGAAGATGCCTTATAATAAGATAGAGCTGGAAAAGTCAGAGAATTCACGGGACGAGCCTCATCAGGAGTCTGGCTTGGCTCTAAGAGCTAAAATACCAATTGAGCTGGCAAAAAATAGAACCCGTCATGTAAATACTTTCTCCCTTAAATCATGCTCTCTGAATGGTCTCTTTCGAATTCCCTCTTATCGTTTGCTTTTCTTCCTCTCCTTTTTAGGTCAAAGCATATCAGACAGCACAGCTGTCTAGTTTGAAAATAAATCTGGGGTCATTCTTAAAGCTTCCCTGGGAATACCTTCCGCCCATTGCTTCCCATTGGCTTTAAGATTTGTAACTCACATTTTCTTGCTTTCTGTTTGTGGGATTTATTTATTTTAGGCTGTCTAGCATGTCTTTGTCCCTCCTGTGGAGCATCGCCTGTTATTCTTCCATGAGTGCTCGCTTTCTGTGAATAGGCCTTTAAGTTTAGTTTTTATCTTGTCATATTTGCGGTTCATTCAAAGACAGAGGTCTTATGCCAGGCTCAGTCGTCCGAGGGAGCCTGGTATTTTTCTTTCTCTACTTTCAAAGAGAGAGGATTTATGTGACAATCCTGCTGGGTACCCATGTAAGAGAAAAGGCTGTAGGGTGTTATTTTTTCTTGCATTCAACAATATTTAAGTACCTGTAAATGTACTGTGCAAATATTTCAGAATAAGGAAAGGACAAATTAATCACATCTTTTTAAAATTCTCCAGTCTCCACTCGCTCTACTCCATGATGCTCCCCTCTGTGACACTCTCCTCCATTCCATTCTCAACAGTATTCCACTCCATTCTACTCTACTCCACTCTAACACACACTACAATACTCCACGCCTGGCTGCTCTGACACTCTACTCTACAACACTCTGCGCCACTCCACTCTTTAACACTTTATTCAAGTCTATGTTATGCCAATCCTCTACTCCATTCTATTCCATTTTACTCCTCCCTACAACACTTTACTCCACTCTGTGCTACACTGCTCTGTGTTCTCCACTTTGTCAATCCCCTCCATGACAATCTCCTCCACTCGATTCCAAACCACTCTATGCCAATCTCACCCACCCTTTGCCACTCCACCCTTTTTTCCCTCTCTGACACTATACCACTCCCAACACTCTACACTACTCTACTCCATGACACTCTACACCATAGCTCTCTATTCTACTTCATGACACTCCACTCTACTCCACAGAACTATCCTTTATTCCATAAACCTTTAACCATGCTGGTGTACAACATGGCAAAAACATATTGGCAAGGCCATCAGCTCTCGCACAATGCTTGTTGTTTCTCCTTCTGTCTTTCTTGCTCTCACTTTATCTCTCTTTCCTACAATCTTGGTTATCACTTATAAGCCCCTTTGCACCAAGAACTTTCTTGCTTCACCCTTCTTTATGCACACTGACATGTCATCCACCAAGTCCCGAGTAGGGGCTGGCCAGACTCACTGGTGTTTTGCATTTTCAGATAGCCATCGGCGCTGACCAGCTCCTCCTCTTCCGCACCTAGGAAGCTTGGAGGATGATGTGGTAGCGCAGAAGGATGCGCGCAAGGCAGAAGCCAAGCCTTCTAAACTTGGCACGCTTTTGAGTTCCAAAGGACTATGATTGGAGCTTGCTCAACCACTCCTACTGTAAGACTGCGCTCCTAAAGACTGCTGCCATTGTGGTTCATCGGCAGACATGCCCACAGTTCACATGTTTTTAACTGAATTCCCTAAGCAAGCCATTGTAGCATTATCATCTTCTTCTCCATAATTGGTTAGGATTATCTTTTCACACGTTGCTCAAGTTGCCTTTGCCAAACTCCACTTTGAGAGGATAGCTTCAATTACATTTGTTAATTTGTCGGCTTCTGTCCTTTGGTTCTTGTTGGAAACACATTTCCTCTGCATCTTTCCCACTCATCTTCTGAGTTTAATACTCAGAAGTCCATCCAGTCTAAATATCTATTCATGCATGACTTAAGGTTCTACCTCATCTATTCAGAGCTATTGAATGATTGACATTCATCTGCTCTTGCGGGTATCCACTCTCAGTAATGTGGAGTAGACCCACAATATAACTTGTATCCTTTAAAGTCAGCCCCAGACCACCTCTTCTGTGATTAGATCCTTGAGCATGTTCACTCTGCGCTTTGTGTGGGTTTGAACGGATGCCCTTTCCTTGGGTACCCACTCTGAGCTCGTCCTGGCCTTGAAGTGCTGTTCTGGCCTTGGGATGCTCACCCTTACCTTTGAGCATTTGCCCTAGCCTTGCCCGCAAGTCCTGCTCTTGATGCTCACCCCTACTGTATGATGCACTTCCTAGACATGCTGCATGCTTTGATTTTAATATTCTTGCTCTCACATTGGGGGAACTGGTTCATATCTAGAGTGTTCTCTCTGGACTGCTGGACTCTTTTTTTACTTTTGAGACATTCATTCTAACTTTGGTGTACTCCCAGTCTGATTTTTTGAGTCTCTTTTTTGTTGTAGTGCTTGTTGACCGTTAGTTACTTGTTTTGGCTTTGGAGTGTTTCCTGCTCACGCTGTCAAGCTTGCATTTTTTATTTGATTGCTGTTTTCTTCGGGTACTCACTCAGGGCTTGTGATGATTCTCATTATTGTCTTGGGAACCCCTCTATGGACTTTCTGGGCTCTCGCTCTAGTATTGAGGTGCTCATTGTGGTCTCGGGGTGCTTGCTACGCATGTATGTAATTTCTTTAGGGAGTGATAGCTGGTGCATCTGCTGTGACGTAGGCCTACTCTTGTATTGAAAAGATTGCTATGGAAGACATGAAATGGTATGATACGTTTTTGCAGTGACCGCTTAATGTTATGATAATTGTTGCATTGAATCTGTGGACCCACTTTGTTAGCACAGTAAAAGCATGTTAGTGTTCCAATGTGGTAGGAAAATGGTTATCTTCTATTTACGCAATGACCATGTTGTATTGAGGTGTGCTAAGGAAATGACAACCGTGTGCTTCGTAACTGGCCTACCTGTGTTGGAAGCCTCGCCTACTTCTGGAACGTGGGCTCCTTTTAATGGCAAACTGGGCTGTGTGTTACACTTATTAATCTGAGGACGAACTGTCACTGGTCCGAAAAAGACCGAAAAAGTCCGAAAAAGACGCTCTGAAAACAAAAATTGCTTATTTGCAAATTTAATTTTGAATATTCAGTCAAAAAAGACTCTTATAAATTTTTTTTTGATTAATGGAAATAAAAAAATGTTGCACGCAAAACTGGCACGGGTGTGTTGCAAAACTGGTCTGGGAGTGTTGAGAAAAGAAATGGATGCTTTATGTGGGGTACATTAGAGTATTTTTTCAGTTCATGCCATGACGGGCTTTTCTTTATGCAGGAAGATGCCTGTCTTGGCATGCAAATGGTGACTTTTTGTTGGAGGAGGCAGTGACGTCCTTCTGTTGTGCAAACAAGTAGCTTTTGTTTGGGCAGGCAATTGGCACCTTTTGTTTGTACGTACAACAAGCATCTTTTATTTGGGCATGCAACAATCATCTTTTGTTTGGGCAGACAATAAGCATCTTTTTTTTGGGTAGGCAATGGGCATCCCTTGTTGGAGAAAGCGTTGTCGGTCTTTTTTGGAGCAGGCTTTTGTGGCTATTTTGTTTAGGAAGGCAAAGGTGGACTGATTTTTTTAAGCAGGGTAAGGTGGATTTTTGTTTGGGTAGGCAGTGGTATCCGCTTGTTTGGGCAATCAATGGTGGCCTTTTGTTTGGGCAAGCAATGGTGATCTCTTGTTTGGGCAAGCACTGGCAAACTCTTGCTGAGACAGGTAATTGCATCTTTAAATTTGGTGCAGGCACGGGTCACCTGGCGTCCAGACATTGGCACTTTAGACTGGAAGAAAAAATTGGAATGTTGCATTCGGACACAGGCCAATTTTTGTGGGGACAGTAAGTACCTTATGGTTGGGCAGTGGCTGCTTTGAGTTAGGACAAAGGCTGCCTTACAGACAATGGACACATTGTGGTGAAACAATGGCTATCTTGCATTGAACACTGGTGCTATTATGTTGTGACAATGGCTGTTTGTTGGACCAATCCGCCTTTTTCTTTCTGAACAAAATCATGTTGTGTTGGGACAATGGTCATATTGTGTGACCGGGAGTGGTGACTCGGACTTTCCCAGTAAACTGAACCTGAACCTCTTATGCTGCGGCTGCTGTGAACACTTTCATTGTTTTTGCGTGCACAGAAACATAAAGCAACCCGTCTACCTGCAATCTCAGATTGTATTGTTTGCATGTGCTTGCTACGTCAGCGTTGGGACCCCGTGCATGTACCACATCGTGCCTTTCACAAAGTTCGAGTGTGATGTCATTCTATGACACAACCATACGTGTAACATGGCTACCTCTGATGAATAGGGTGTAATGTTAATCTGTATTTCGTGCTCTTGCTAAGTTCTAAACATGGCACTCTTACCACAGATTGAGTATGATGTCAGTTCCACGCTTGCTGTTTCATTTTCGCTCAGTATCGTGGCCTATTAGTGATTGAGCGCCATTCTGCTGCCGAGGCCCAAACCGCGTCCTCCGCATGGAGATATTCCTGTGATTTGGGTAGTCTTGAAATATTACTAGCTATATCATCTCTCAGCTGGTAGGTGAAGTACTCCTTCTTTTGTAAAAAAAAATTTGATTTCATTATATACATTTAATTGTGTGCATTAGGGTATCGCCTTCTGACCCTGGGCGCTACTCATTTAATGGCTATATAATGGCAGTGTGTGAACTGTGGTACAATGTTCTCACAAAATAAATATTACCACCAGTGATTTTTTTTGTTTTGACATTTCACATTATGAGATAATATGACCTTACTCTGTGCCTACCACAAAGCTGTGCCATTCCCTAGCTGGTTGTGTCCTTGATATGGCAAAGATGGGAAGTCATTCTGCAGTCTTTTACGGTGCCCACCTATTCATTATTCCACAGAAAAGTGCAGTGCTATCGGTGCACAGACAAAATATCGACTCCAAAATATCGACTGGACATAATATCGAGTTTTAAATATAGACTGGACAAAATATCGACTGGACATAATATCGACTACAAAAATATCGTTTTTCAGGTAAGTGAAGTAATATCGACTGTATAAAATATAGATAGCAAAAATATCGAATTTTTAATAATATATAATATTTTATAGTGTATTTTTATGTAATATGTGTGAAAAGTGTGTATTAATGTTATAAAATATTTTATTAAATGAATTGTTTTTTTAATAATTGCGTAATGTAATTCTGTAGCGGGTTGTGGGTTTATAGGGGAATAGGGTGGGAAGTAATTTAATAATAATTAATTAATTAACATATGCTTGTAAATATTTATAATTAATAATTAATTGATAATTAATTAAT
This sequence comes from Lissotriton vulgaris, assembly GCF_964263255.1. Lineage (NCBI taxonomy): Eukaryota > Metazoa > Chordata > Amphibia > Caudata > Salamandridae > Lissotriton > Lissotriton vulgaris. The sequence goes on from NC_141693.1 coordinate 1,490,333,374, forward strand.
AATAATTAGTTAATTAATTAATATAATTTTGTACATATTTTGTATTTGTAATTAATTGGTAATTAATTAATTGTAATTAGTTAATTACATTAATTAGAGTACATTTTAATATATATAATTTTGTGTTATTGTTAAGTAATTAATTGGGAAAAAATAATATTAATTATTAAAATAATTACAGCTAATGTGCTAATATATTTACTTTATTGTTATTGTTAATTAATAATTATTTGGTAATTAAATAATATTGATAAATTTTGGGTAAAGGAGTATTTTTAGGGTTCCGGGTCAGTTTTTAGTTTTTGGGTAAAGGGGCATTTTTAGGGTTCAGGGTCAGTTTTCAGTTTTTGGGTAAAGGGGCATTTTTAGGGTTCAGGGTCAGTTTTCAGTTTTTGGGTAAAGGGGCATTTTTAGGGTTCAGGGTCAGTTTTCAGTTTTTGGGTAAAGGGGCATTTTTAGGGTTCAGGGTCAGTTTTTAGTTTTTGGGTAAAGGGGCATTTTTAGGGTTCAGGGTCAGTTTTTGGGTAAAGGGGCATTTTTAGGGTTCAAGGTCAGTTTTCAGTTTTTGGGTAAAGGGGCATTTTTAGGGTTCAGGGTCAGTTTTCAGTTTTTGGGTAAAGGGGCATTTTTAGGGTTCAGGGTCAGTTTTCAGTTTTTGGGTAAAGGGGCATTTTTAGGGTTCAGGGTCAGTTTTTAGTTTTTGGGTAAAGGGGTATTTTTAGGGTTCAGGGTCAGTTTTGGGTTTTTGGGTAAAGGGGTATATTTTAGGGTTCAGGGTCAACAAATAAGATTGTAAAAAATTATTTTTATTATTTTCATTTATTATTTAATTATTATAATATAATTTAAGTATTTTTAAGTATATTTTAGTAATTAAAATTTAATATTAATTTAATTTAACACTGTTTTTAATAAAGTCGATATTTTTTACATCTATATTATTGTTAACGATATTTTGTACTCGATATTTTTGTACTTACCTGTTTGTAGATACAAACTCGATATTTTGACTGTCGATATTTTGTCCACGATATTTTGGCAAGTCGATATTTTGTCCCTCGATATTATTTCAGTGATCCAGTGCTATCAACCTCTTCTTCAGTGAAAAAATACAGAAGACAGCACATTGACAACACTAAGCCTTCATTATCTCGTACACCAAACCCTTCCCATAGAGTCCTGCATTTTGCATCTTTCAAAACTCTCTTGCAGATCTTGCCGACATTCTCAACTCAAAGCCATTTATGAAGGGTACTAACCCTTGTCTTTCAACAAAGATCTCTTTCAGGATACACTCTCACCGCTACTTATCATTGTCAATGCCTCCCTCACTCAAGGTTTCGTCGTAGAAGCTCTCAAGACAATCAGAATCCGCCCACTCCTAAAGAAACCTAGACTAGACCCTAACCATCTCCTGTACACAACTGCAGGTCTGGCTTCAGCCCATACTGCAGCATGGCGACTGCTACTTTACACATTGTAGACAAAACTCTCCTGGCCATAGATGAAGATGACCCCTGCCTCCAGATTTTGCTAGACTTCTCAGCTGCCTTAGACACAGTTGACCATTCCACCCACATACGCAACCTAGAGTCTCGAATGGGATTCAGTAGCAATGTCATTTACTGCCTTTCAACAAACAAGAGGTAGTTCACATGGGCACTCTAGGTCCCAAAATATCCCCATCACTTGCAAAGTCCCCCAGGTGTATGTACTGGCCCCTGTCAACCCCTACATAACACACTCAGTGGTCTACTGTTCAATAACAGCATAAAGATTCACCTTTGCAGGTGATTAACAACTCTACTTGAAAGTCTCCTATATCCAACGCCTCAAGCACTGCTGGTACATCATCCTGACCTATATGCCCAGTGTCTATCTGATGCTCAACCCAACAAGAATAGAAATCCTGTTACTTGCCAAGCACAGCAAGCTACAAGCAGTGCAAACTGGCTCAATGACATTGTTCTTAAAGGCTTCAAACCCCAACTTCTACTGAATGCCAAGTCATTTGGATTCACTCTGGACACCTATCACACCCTCAAGGAAGACATTGCTTTAAAAAAACGAAGATGGACTGGTACCAGCTCGTTCCCTCAAGATGGTGAAACTGTTTCTCCCAGAAAATGACGTAAGAATTGCTGTTCAAGCTCTTGCATTGGCCAGAGGTCATGTCCTGCTCCATGGTCTCCCACTCCCCACATTGGCACTCCTTAAGGGCATCCTACATAGGCAGTAGTACATCTCATCTAGGGCCTGAAGAAATGTGATCACATCACCCCCATCCTGATGGACCTCTGTCTGTTCCCCTTGCCAGCCAAGCCATCTTCAAAACCAGCTGCATTGTTTACAAAGTCATCACGACCAACATCCCTGCCTATTTTGCAGACAAGCTCACTCACCATCTCTGTTTTGTCTCCGCACACTTACAGCCAAGACTCCATCAGACTGCAGAATAAGAAGTGTAAAAAAAACAAGTTAGCAGGCTTTTTTAGGTTTTGACTGGCCATGCGCTTTGCGCATGTGCCAAAAAAACCTCTTGAGTTGTGTGTGTGGCTTTGGGTCGGCCCTCGTCATTGATTGGCTGGCTCCGTAAACGGAGCCTTGCCATTGGACGAGGGGCCTGTCCGTCAATGCCGGACCAGACACGGGGGCGTTCCCGACATTCTTTGGCTTTTGCCGACGTCACGGGACGCCGGGAACGCCCCCGTGTCTGGTCCGGCGTTGCCGGCACTTCTGCGTCTCTCCTGCCCCGTGACTGGCCGGCCGGCCAATCATAGCGCGGCCGGCCGGAAGTGCCCGCCCCCGGCAGCCCGGGGAAGAAGGAAGACGGCAAGAGTATACGGAGCTCGCCTGGCCGGGACCCTCAGCAGAGGCTTTGATTGTAAATCCAAACGGTTACGGGCGAGTGTACACTGCAGCCAGGTAGGGTGTGGAGTTCACGAAGGCAGACCCATTCTTGCATCTTGACGAATACACCAAAGGCCAGGACCTCTGTGGCGCAGCAGGACGAAAGAGGAAGACCTGCAAGGAGCGCGTAAGCAGCAGGTTGTGCTCATAGTGCTGCTTACCAGAAGCAAGGCCGGTCGTAACAGAGGCGCAGTATCCACGATGCACATGTCCATATTTGATACTCTCACGCACTGTTGCTTTAAGCCCCGAGTCGTCGGAAGACGCTCTGCTTCGTGGGAAAACACACGGCATCCACCCTGCCCCCGTCTGCAGACGCCAGAAGCGTGCCGGGCTCCGGTCGCAAACACTGATGAGTCACCCTGCCTAAGCTCGCTCCTTCTGATGTTCAGTGCTGCGTGCCTCTCCAAGTGCCTCTCCAACCTGCCGCTCTCCGCCCTCTCCCTCTCTCTGCCTTCCGTCTCCCCTCCCGTCCCCTGCAGTCTCCGTCGCCGGCCTCCAGTCTCCTCCTCCCTGCAGCGCCCCCCCGCGCTCCCGTCAGCCGGATGGTTGTCTCCGGGGCCGGCGGAGGCGGGCCCGGCATGTTCCAGGCATGATGCTGGGCTCCGGGCAGGCTCCGGACAGCAGCAGGTTCCCGCTGCATCACCTGGTCTGGAGGAACCGACCCCTGGAGCTGGAGAAGGAGCTCAGCGCGCGGCAGGTGGGTGAGCGCGAGGGGAGGGCGGGGCGCGGCCACAAGGCATGGGGGGGGAGGAGGGGGTACTTGGGAGCGTAGTTCCGCCCGGTACTAAGCACCGGCCACACATCTAACCTAGGATAGGATTTGGTGTTTGAAGGTCTTTGTGTGAGGGCCTGACGGCCGAGCTATGGTGTGTGGATGTAGACCGTGGAGCAGCTCACACGTGTGCGGCTCGGTGCCTCTGGTGGGTTTGTGCGAGTGTGGCACTGGCGGGGATGATGGCTCGATGCAAAGCAGTGGTGCGCGGGTGTCTGATGACTGCTGGTGTCCGCGGCTCCGCGCATCTTGGGAGGCACTTGCCTGGTTGGTACAGAGTTGGTCGGAGGGCCTGGGTGTGCAGCAGCAGTCTGTGAAGTGACTTACAGAGACGGGCAGTGGGGGTGCTGTGTGCAGACGTGTGTGTGTGTCCATGTGCAGCTGGCCTCGTGTGATCGACCAGCGCAGCCCTGCTCCGTGCGGCAGGGTGTGCGCTCCGCTGCTGTGTGTGTGGCAGGGGTGAGGTCTAGAGGTGCTCTGCATAGCTCAGGGAGTGGGGGTCAGATTGAGGCTTCTTTGTTTGGTGTCTGAGGCAGAGCCGCGCTGTGTTGGGACTCGGTGCACACCTGCTGCACGTGGGCGACAGGCTGCCTGGCACGCTGGTGCACAGCTGGGATGGTTGGGCGAATGGCGTCTGGTGAACAGCATGCTGCCTGCCACGCTGGTGCACAGCTGGGATGGATGGAAGGGTGGGTGTCTGACAGGATTTGGTGTTTGAAGGTCTTTGTGTGAGGGCCTGACGGCCGAGCTGTGGTGTGTGGATGTAGACCGTGGAGCAGCTCACACGTGTGCGGCTCGGTGCCTCTGGTGGGTTTGTGCGAGTGTGGCACTGGCGGGGATGATGGCTCGATGCAAAGCAGTGGTGCGCGGGTGTCTGATGACTGCTGGTGTCCGCGGCTCCGCGCATCTTGGGAGGCACTTGCCTGGTTGGTACAGAGTTGGTCGGAGGGCCTGGGTGTGCAGCAGCAGTCTGTGAAGTGACTTACAGAGACGGGCAGTGGGGGTGCTGTGTGCAGACGTGTGTGTGTGTCCATGTGCAGCTGGCCTCGTGTGATCGACCAGCGCAGCCCTGCTCCGTGCGGCAGGGTGTGCGCTCCGCTGCTGTGTGTGTGGCAGGGGTGAGGTCTAGAGGTGCTCTGCATAGCTCAGGGAGTGGGGGTCAGATTGAGGCTTCTTTGTTTGGTGTCTGAGGCAGAGCCGCGCTGTGTTGGGACTCGGTGCACACCTGCTGCACGTGGGCGACAGGCTGCCTGGCACGCTGGTGCACAGCTGGGATGGTTGGGCGAATGGCGTCTGGTGAACAGCATGCTGCCTGCCACGCTGGTGCACAGCTGGGATGGATGGAAGGGTGGGTGTCTGACAGGATTTGGTGTTTGAAGGTCTTTGTGTGAGGGCCTGACGGCCGAGCTGTGGTGTGTGGATGTAGACCGTGGAGCAGCTCACACGTGTGCGGCTCGGTGCCTCTGGTGGGTTTGTGCGAGTGTGGCACTGGCGGGGATGATGGCTCGATGCAAAGCAGTGGTGCGCGGGTGTCTGATGACTGCTGGTGTCCGCGGCTCCGCGCATCTTGGGAGGCACTTGCCTGGTTGGTACAGAGTTGGTCGGAGGGCCTGGGTGTGCAGCAGCAGTCTGTGAAGTGACTTACAGAGACGGGCAGTGGGGGTGCTGTGTGCAGACGTGTGTGTGTGTCCATGTGCAGCTGGCCTTGTGTGATCGACCAGCGCAGCCCTGCTCCGTGCGGCAGGGTGTGCGCTCCGCTGCTGTGTGTGTGGCAGGGGTGAGGTCTAGAGGTGCTCTGCATAGCTCAGGGAGTGGGGGTCAGATTGAGGCTTCTTTGTTTGGTGTCTGAGGCAGAGCCGCGCTGTGTTGGGACTCGGTGCACACCTGCTGCACGTGGGCGACAGGCTGCCTGGCACGCTGGTGCACAGCTGGGATGGTTGGGCGAATGGCGTCTGGTGAACAGCATGCTGCCTGCCACGCTGGTGCACAGCTGGGATGGATGGAAGGGTGGGTGTCTGACAGGATTTGGTGTTTGAAGGTCTTTGTGTGAGGGCCTGACGGCCGAGCTGTGGTGTGTGGATGTAGACCGTGGAGCAGCTCACACGTGTGCGGCTCGGTGCCTCTGGTGGGTTTGTGCGAGTGTGGCACTGGCGGGGATGATGGCTCGATGCAAAGCAGTGGTGCGCGGGTGTCTGATGACTGCTGGTGTCCGCGGCTCCGCGCATCTTGGGAGGCACTTGCCTGGTTGGTACAGAGTTGGTCGGAGGGCCTGGGTGTGCAGCAGCAGTCTGTGAAGTGACTTACAGAGACGGGCAGTGGGGGTGCTGTGTGCAGACGTGTGTGTGTGTCCATGTGCAGCTGGCCTCGTGTGATCGACCAGCGCAGCCCTGCTCCGTGCGGCAGGGTGTGCGCTCCGCTGCTGTGTGTGTGGCAGGGGTGAGGTCTAGAGGTGCTCTGCATAGCTCAGGGAGTGGGGGTCAGATTGAGGCTTCTTTGTTTGGTGTCTGAGGCAGAGCCGCGCTGTGTTGGGACTCGGTGCACACCTGCTGCACGTGGGCGACAGGCTGCCTGGCACGCTGGTGCACAGCTGGGATGGTTGGGCGAATGGCGTCTGGTGAACAGCATGCTGCCTGCCACGCTGGTGCACAGCTGGGATGGATGGAAGGGTGGGTGTCTGACATAGAACAGTCTGGCACGCGGGGTGAACAGCTGGAGTGAGTGAGTGGGTGTCTGGTGTGGTGTACATCAGGCTGTTTGACTCACAGCTAACCCTGGGGTGGGTGTGTCCCCAGTGTAGAGCCAGCGAGAAGCCGGGTCCACAGCTGGGGTCGTGTGTGTCTAGCTTAGAGCAGTTTGAAAGAGAAGCCGGACGAACAGCTGGGAAGGGTGGGTCTCTAGTGTAGAACAGTTTGAAGGAGAGGTTGGGTGCACTCCTAGGGTGGGTGGGTGTCTGGTGTAGAGCGGGTTGTAAGAAAGGCTGGGTGCACAGTTGGGGTGGATGTCTCGTGTGGAACAGTTTGAAGGAGAGGTTGGGTGCACACCTAGGGTGGGTGGGTGTCTGGTGTAGAGCGGGTTGTAAGAAAGGCTGGGTGCACAGTTGGGGTGGATGTCTGGTGTGGAACAGTTTGAAGGAGAGGTTGGGTGCATACCTAGGGTGGGTGGGAGTCTGGTGTAGAGCGGGTTGTAAGAAAGGCTGGGTGCACAGTTGGGGTGGATGTCTGGTGTGGAACAGTTTGAAGGAGAGGTTGGGTGCACACCTAGGGTGGGTGGGTGTCTGGGGTAGAGCGGGTTGTAAGAAAGGCTGGGTGCACAGTTGGGGAGGATGTCTGGCGTAGAACAGTTTGGAAGAGAGGTTGGGTGCAAAGATACGGTGGTTCGTGGTTGGGTGACTGGTGTAGAGCAGTCTTGTTTGACAGGTGTCTAGTGTAGGGCAAGATGAGTGCACATCGGATGGGGGAGGTCTGTTGTAGTTCTGCCTGTATGAGAGGCTGGGTGCTCAGCACCCTTGCCGTGTAATGCCTTGTACTACATCTGTGTTAGCAGTCGCCTCAGGCTGTTGTTTTTTATGCAGGGGACGGGATTTGATCATGCCCATTCGCCGTATTGCTTTTCAAAGGCAACTGTTGCAGAGCCAAGTGGGCTGTTGAAAATTGTGTTTTCTCCACCTGCCCCTGTTGCCTGCTTGTGCCTCCGTTTTCGTGCCTCCGTTTTCGTGCCCCTGTTGCCTGCTTGTGTCCCTGTTGCCCGCTTGTGCCTCCTTGTGCCCCTGTTGTCTGCTTGTGCCTCTGTGTGCCCCTGTTGTCTGCTTGTGCCTCTGTGTGCCCCTGTTGCCTGCTTGTGCCTCTGTGTGCCCCTGTTGCCTGCTTGTGCCTCTGTGTGCCCCTGCTTGTGCCTCTGTGTGCCCCTGTTGTCTGCTTGTGACTCTGTGTGCCCCTGTTGTCTGCTTGTGCCCCTGTTGCCTGCTTGTGCCTCTGTGTGCCCCTGTTGCCTGCTTGTGCCTCTGTGTGCCCCTGTTGCCTGCTTGTGCCTCTGTGTGCCCCTGTTGCCTGCTTGTGCCTCTGTGTGCCCCTATTGCCTGCTTGTGCCCCTGTTGCCTGCTTGTGCCTCTGTGTGCCCCTGTTGCCTGCTTGTGCCTCTGTGTGCCCCTATTGCCTGCTTGTGCTCTGCTTGTGCCTCTGTGTGCCCCTGTTGCCTGCTTGTGCTCTGCTTGTGCCTCTGTGTGCCCCTGTTGCCTGCTTGTGCCTCTGTGTGCCCCTGTTGCCTGCTTGTGCCTCTGTGTGCCCCTGTTGCCTGCTTGTGCCTCTGTGTGCCCCTGTTGCCTGCTTGTGCCTCTGTGTGCCCCTGTTGCCTGCTTGTGCCTCTGTGTGCCCCTGTTGCCTGCTTGTGCCTCTGTGTGCCCCTGTTGCCTGCTTGTGCCTCCGTCTGCCCCTGTTGCCTGCTTGTGCCTCCGTCTGCCCCTGTTGCCTGCTTGTGCTGTGTTGGTGTGTGTGGAGGGCTGTGTGTGGCTGTGTGTGTGGAGGGCTCTGTGTGGCTGTGTGTGTGGGGGGCTCTGTGAGGCTGTGTGTGCGGGGCTCTGTGTGGGGGTGTGTGTGGGGCGGCTCTGTGTGTGAGAGAGAGAGATTTGTTTAAATACCAGGATAATTGCCGGCAGCAGCACCCTTGCCGTGTAATGCCTTGTACTACATCTGTGTTAGCAGTCGCCTCAGGCTGTTGTTTTTTTTTATGCAGGGGACGGGATTTGATCATGCCCATTACGCCGTATTGCTTTTCAAAGGCAACTGTTGCAGAGCCAAGTGGGCTGTTGAAAATTGTGTTTTCTCCACCTGCCCCTGTTGCCTGCTTGTGCCTCCGTTTTCGTGCCCCTGTTGCCTGCTTGTGCCCCTGTTGCCCGCTTGTGCCTCCTTGTGCCCCTGTTGCCCGCTTGTGCCTCTGTGTGCCCCTGTTGTCTGCTTGTGCCTCTGTGTGCCCCTGTTGCCTGCTTGTGCCTCTGTGGGCCCCTGTTGCCTGCTTGTGCCTCTGTGGGCCCCTGTTGCCTGCTTGTGCCTCTGTGTGCCCCTGTTGCCTGCTTGTGCCTCCGTCTGCCCCTGTTGCCTGCTTGTGCCTCCGTCTGCCCCTGTTGCCTGCTTGTGCTGTGTTGGTGTGTGTGGAGGGCTCTGTGTGGCTGTGTGTGTAGGAAGCTTTGTGTGGCTGTGTGTGTGGAGGGCTCTGTGTGGCTGTGTGTGTGGGGGGCTCTGTGTGGCTGTGTGTGTGGGGGGCTGTGTGTGCGGGGCTCTGTGTGGGGGTGTGTGTGGGGCGGCTCTGTGTGTGTTTGTGTGTGTCATTTGCGATAGATAAAGCTAGTGGCATTGTAAATGACAATGCCATTTATTTATGTTAAAAAAACATAAATAAAAATAATGTCAAGAGCAATGCCAATAGCTCTAACTTTAACAAAGGCAAAACCATTGCATTGTAAATGCTTGTCCTTTTATGCACCTTGTTTCGGCTACACCAGCCCTGTATCCATCAGGACAGCTATATCGCAGCTCCAATTTAGGAAAGGGTTGAAGACGAACTATATCACAATGCATTAAGAGTCCATAAACCGGCCACATCTCCTACCACTCAGTAAATGATTGCCTCTCTTTGGCTCTAAACAGTTCTCTGCTGCCTTTTGGCTAAGTTGTGCTATAGAAATAGCACATACAAACCTAATTGTGTACACTAAACACTGTGTCTTTACAGTAGTTAGGATGTAATGTCACTCTGGCTTCGGTCTCCTAGTTACTGTCAATATTGTGATCTTACTGTTGTGGAGTGCCATGCCTCTCCAGCATTACTGCCTCATCTACACTTCAAAAGTGGTGCGTTTACATTCATTAAAGTACAACCTCACTCCCACTCAAGCTCTACGCAGCATCCTCACTGTAATTACACCTTACAGTGTCTTAATTAATACATCGTTCCATGAATGGAGGATCCTTTAAATTTCTGGGGCGGGCGCAGTGTCTGTCTGCTGATGGTGCTCCCTTGTGCCTCATCCACACTTTGATAATGAACTGAGGGGAGTAGTTGCAAAAGGAGAGTTTACCAACAAAAGACAAAGACCACACTGGGGAAACATCCTGGAAAACCTTGAGTCACACTTTCATAATTCATCACTATTACATAGTGATGAATTTAGGGGATTATCCCAGCTTCTTGTGAATGTTACCACATTTTGTTCCTGTGAGGTACAGTTAATCTCTGTAGTTATTTTTGTCTTACCTTAGGCATTCTGTAGTATTGCTTGTGTTTATCTTGTGAATATTGATATGCATGAGAAAGTCTGTCTGTAATAGTAGTGAGACCACACAGAGAGTACTTGTTTCAGATCTGGTGAGGACTTCTTGAGGTTGGGGTGTGGGGGAGGTGTATCTTTTTTTAGCTTATTAATTGTAGTATTTATATCGTGGATCCACCCTCTCCTCCCTTAAAACTTTCTTTAGATGTGAGACCTTGGTAGATTTTATCTCTGCTACTTCTCTTTGTTTGCCATTTTGCATTTCTGAAGATGTAGTTGGCAGAACTGGACTCAGTATAGACGTGGTGGCCAGAACTGTAGTGGACTGCTGTTCAGGGTACAGTACTCCAGACGAGGCATCCAGAACCCTGGCATTCTGTTGCCTACCATAGACTAAGTGGTTTGGAGACCGGTCAAGCTGTTCCCTTCAAAGAGCGAGAATAGGAGGAGCGAGAGGTGCAGCATTAAAACTAAGGACAGTGGGATACTTTCCGCAAGCAGTGAGAAACTAAGGCCAGCAGCACAACTCTCAAGGCAGAGGACTTGGCCTAACGGCTAGGGCGCTCGACCTCGGACCTGGAGATCTGGGTTCGAGTTTAGGTAACAACGCCAAACATCCTGTGATTCTGGGCAAATCGCTTAATCTCCCCATGCCTAATAAAACAAGCATTTACAATGCAATGGTTTTGCCTTTGTTAAAGTTAGAGCTATTGGCATTGCTCTTGACATTATTTTTATTTATGTTTTTTTTAACATAAATAAATGGCATTGTCATTTACAATGCCACTAGCTTTATCTCTCGCAATTGATACACACAAACACACACAGCCCCCCACACACACAGCGCCCCCCACACACACAGCCACACAGAGCCCCCCACACACACAGCCACACAGAGCCCCCCACACACACAGCCACACAGAGCCCCCCACACACACAGCCACACAAAGCTCTCCACACACACAGCCACACAGAGCCTGCCACAGACACCCACAAGCAGGCAACAGTGGCACACGGAGGCACAAGCAGGCAACAGGGGCACACGGAGGCACAAGCAGGCAACAGGGGCACACGGAGGCAGAAGCAGGCAACAGGGGCACATGGAAGCACAAGCAGGCAACAGGGGCACGAAAACAGAGGCACAAGCAGGCAACAGGGGCACACGGAGGCACAAGCAGGCAACAGGGGCACACGGAGGCACAAGCAGGCAACAGGGGCACACGGAGGCACAAGCAGGCGACAGGGGCACACGGAGGCACAAGCAGGCGACAGGGGCACGAAAACTGAGGCACAAGCAGGCGACAGGGGCACGAAAACGGAGGCATAAGCAGGCAACAGGGGCACACGGAGGCACAAGCAGGCAACAGGGGCACACAGAGGCACAAGCAGGCAACAGGGTCACGAAAACAAGCACAAGCAGGCAAGAGTCACAAGCAGGAATTGTAATTTAGACCGGGCTGAAGTGGAGAACGGTCCGTAGGGAAGTAGTGCGGCTGGTGCAGTGGTACCAGGCCGAAAGGTGAGAGGGGCTGTCTGCACCCCAGTTTGGACAGTTTCCACTACCTAACAGGTATTGGTGGGAGGGGAGCGTACTTCTTGCTTGCTTTAGGACTGTTACTTCGGGGACGCAGTGCACGCTCTTGTCTGCTGCCACCGGGGCACGACAACAGGCAGGGAGAGGACAGGCTGGGAGAGGGCAGGGAGGGGACAGGCTGGAAGAGGGCAGGGAGGGGACCGGCTGGGAGAGGGCAGGTTGGGAGAGGGCAGGCTGGAAGTGGACAAGCTGGGAGAGGACAGGCTGGGAAAGGTCATGGAGGGGACAGGCTGGGAGAGGACAGGCTGGGAAAGGGCAGGGAGGGGGCAGGCTGGGAGTGGGCATGCTGGGAGTGGGCAGGCTGGGAGATTTGGATAAGAATAAAAGATTTGGTCAAGTTGGGGAGTTTTGCTTTGAAGCTAGTTTTTCTGGTTATAAATAGCTCTATTTCTCCAGTGGATTAATATGTCCTTCTCTGGTACTTTAGCATGAAATGAAAAATGCTTAGTGTTCAACTATTTATTGACCCAATTTGGAACATACAGCTCAATAAATGGAAATATCACATGTTAAAATGTATTGTTGAGATCAGTTCCCTTCTGCAGTAGGTATTTACCTGTATGTCTGATGTGATTTTAAAGATGTTTCAAAGCCTGGGCAGGATGAGTGGGTTTCTTTTAGCTGGGACTTTTGTTACAGGAAGCTTGTCAGTATGCTGTATTCTCTGCATGCTTCAAGTAGGAGTGCTGGAGGTTCATGTTCTGAGGGTAAAGGAACTCAACAGCCAGCAAAGGGATTGTGTCATTCAAAACATCAAGGTGTGTAAAAGCCTACGTTAATTAAATCAATGTCCTCAGAACTGGACTATCGAGACAACAGCTGGTCTTACTTGGCTGACAGGTAGGACAGCTTGGTTGGGTGAAGAGGGGCAGTGGAGTAGCCGGCTGTATATTGCAGGTGTCCGGCGTGCATGGGTGCATTCCTACACTGAGCGGTCTGTCCCGCTGGTATTAGGTCGTGTGATCTGCCTGCGACACTCCGATGTGTTCAGCAGGCGCATGCCCCCGCTGAGCTGTCTGCGATGCATCGTTTGGGCACGCTGTGCTAAAAAGCTTGTTCTTTCGTGGAGTGGGCGTGGGGACAGAGGCGCGGTATGAGGTGATGCTTGTGGGAGAAAGTTCCTGACACTTGCAGAAGAGCGCTTCCAGCTGTGATGACAGAGCCGTGAGGAGGGAGGGAGACCCTGCAATCCTTTCCAGATGTGTGCAGTAGGCAGCGCCAAGCCTTGGAGTAGGCCGCGTACTGCGGCTCCCAGGCTCGCCTGCAGCGACAGCCTGGGCCCAGGCTCGCAGCTGCCTCGCCCCTCCCTACGGGCCTTCTAGCGCTGTCTGTGCCGCCTCGGTCTTCTAGCGCTGTCCGTGCCGCCTCGGTCTTCTAGCGCTTTCCGTGGAGCCTCGGTCCTTCTAGCGGTGTCCGTGCCGCCTCGGTCCTTCTAGCACATTCCTCGCCGCCGTGGCTGCGTGCATTAGCCGGTGCCGTGCATTGCTCCGGTGTCCTGCGTGTCTGCAGGCGGGTTTGCAGCCCCATGCTTGCAGCCTCTCCGGGGCTCCGGTTTTTGCTGCAGTTTTTAAGCCCAAAGGCCGCGTTTTTCCGCTGCAGCGCACTGCCGTGTCTGGCACTCGGGGTTTTCAGCAGTCCTGGCACAATGCCGTAAAATGCTATTTTCTCCTGTGGTACTTCTGATGCATAAGAATAATTTGTTGTGCCTTCTGCTGTTATGTGATGCCTTCTGGGTCTGGTGTGCAGGGCTCGCAGCCCACGCAGTTAATTAACCCTTTGTGGGTTCTCCGTGCAGCGCTCATTGTAGCAAATAAGTTTCGGTGACACAACCTGGCTAACAACCCTGTTTGAATATGGCACGAGGTAAACGGAGGGGGGGGGTGGAAAGGCACGGAGAGCGGGAGGGGGGTCGGGAACGGCCACACACTGACAGCGGGAGGGGGAGGGGGGGCGGGAACAGACACACACGGACAAAGCAATAAACAAAAAAACAAAGCACTCACCTGGACATCTTCCGGCAGATCTCTTGCTTCCTGCTCTCCACTCCTCCTCCCGATGACGTGGCGGAGGCTCGGCCGGCTGGGCCAATCCCAGCGCGGCCCTAGCTGGAGGCGGACGGCTGCTTCCTTCGGCTGGCCGGCCTGAGGAGAGGGAGGGAAACGGGCTGCCACGGAGCGGGAGGGAGGGGCTATCGAGCGACTTTTGTACAATCGTCCAGAGCAGGAAGGCAGGTGCCGGCAATGCCGGACCAGATTCAGGGGCGTTCCCGGCTTTTGGCTGACGTAGCATGACGTCGCCAAAAGCCAAAAATTCTCGGGAACGGCCCCGAATCTGGTCCGGGATTGACGGACTGAGAAGTCTTTCAATGGCTAGCCTCCATTTATGGAGCTAGCCAATGAAAGACGGGGGCGGATTCCCAGCCCCCATACCATACTCATTAGGTTTTTTCCTAGCACATGCGTACTTCGTACGCATGCATCGCTAGTCAAAACCTAAAAAATGAATGTGTATCCCCATGTAACGTAACTGGTGCTATGTAAAGTGCTCTGATACCCGATTCGGTTCGGGTCAAGTTCGCGCTATATGAAACTCAGCAAAAAAAAAAATATCTTCACTCACACTTCATTGTGTCTGCCTCGGATACTACTTTCCTTGCTAGTTGAGCATCAATGTAGAGAGGTTACCTGGTGTGAAGAGTTGTATGGTATAGTATTCTTGTAACAGTTACGTCATGCTTCATAGTCTGTGGCGGGCATCAAATCACCTGCCTGGCTTGTAGCAAACTGCCCTGTGTGGGACTGCGTAATAAACAGGGTGCTGTCAACAAGAGTATCTATGTGGGAAGTATTTTGAGGTCTATCATTGTAGTAGTCTAGTGGTTATGAGGTAGCACTGCAGATCCCAGTTTTATTTCTTTCTTTCAAAAAATTTCCTTGCTGGTAACAGCAGACGGGTGTCCACTTTGAGTGCTTATGTTGGTGGTAATGTGCACAGGGTGGGGTGAGGAGGGTAGAGCCAGAAATCCTCCTGGATGGCTTGTATTAAAGTAATATTTCTTGTGTTTAGTATTAAACAAGAGGGATGATCAGAGTGGGGCAGGCCCTATGGGGAATGATCACGCTAAAGTCCTCCAATTCAATTCAAAGGGTGCCTGTCTATCAGACATTTAATGCTTCGATGAGAGTGGACTTACTATATATTATATTGTTAGAAACAGCATGTCTTAATGTGGGGTGATTGGTTGAACAGTCCTCTTGAGGTGGAAGACTTCTCACAAGGTGAGGATTGGTTGTGATTGGTGGGGCTGAATTATTCGGAGAGGAATATTTCCTGTGCTACCAAGAAGATTCCACTGCTCTAAAGAGTAATTCAAGTGCAGATAAGGAGATGAATGTTGGGAGCTGTAGCGTGGGTTTGGGGTCAGGGACAGACCGTAGACTTTTCTTGGGTAAACTGGGTTTTATTTTTAACAAGGCTCTTCTGCTGCGAGAGGTCAGTCTTTCCCTGGCGAATCCGGATTGTGGCTGCGGTGGGTTTAGCCGGTTCTGGTGCGGGGAACCCTTGCTGGCCGTAGGCAGGTCTTCGGGAGTCTTCTCCTCACCTCCCGTCGTCGTCCAGCCAAAAGAGAACCAACAAGAGGGACCGCCGTTAGTTCGATGTATTAACACGGATTGCCCTTTTGGGTGGAGACCGGAGTGCAGGGGACACCGCTGAGAAGTGCTCTACAGGCTACCTACAGTGATGGGGCAGTGTGAGGGAAGTGTGAGGGAAGTGTGAAGGGAAAGGTAAGGGAAGGGAAGGCAGGTAAGGGAGGGTAGGAACGTAGGGAGGAAGGGACACAGGAATGGAACGCGGGTACGGGAAAGAATATATACACAATCTACACAAGAGGGCCACCTCTCCTCCCCACCCAGGCCGACAAACGCAGCCGTACCTGCTGAAGCCACACTCCTCCCTCGGGAGTGTGGCACGGCGCTTCGCGGGGACGTTGGCCTCCTGGCTGTATCTCGCCGTCTTCTCCTTCACTCCGTCCGCTCACGGGACTCCTCGCCTCTTCTCACCTTATCCGAACTCCGTCCTCCACTCTCTCCTCTCCGACCGCCTTCTTCCTCCGGGGTGACGTTGCACGACGAGTAGAGTATTTCCTGGCTCTTGACCATTCCGTACTCAGGGACGTCATCAGGGGGCGTGGTCTCGTCTTCGTCGGAGAACGCCCAATTAAAGGCACCTTCCTCCTTTTCAGCAGTGTCGACGTCACTCTGCCAGGGCTCCCAGTCTCTCTGGAGGGAAGGAGGGGATGCAGCGTCAGCGACCCACCAGTCATCAGGGGTCGGCTCCCTCACCACCTCGCTACAGGAGCATATTCAGCTCTCAGCCAGTGATAGCTGTGTTGGCCTTCTCTCTACAGTGACTGCTAAACCGTGTGGGCATCCGATTACGGTACCAAAAAACTGAACGTTCATGAGCCTTCATTGTTGCCATCCCATCATTCTGGAAGGTTATATTGGGAACAGACCAGTTTTTTTCTTCCTATTTGAATTTCAGATTTTCCTACACATTATGTATCGTGGCTGACGGCACGTTCCATTATTTAGCGTCCTGGACTGGGAATGCACATAGGCCTATAGATTTATTTTTGGTATGATAATGCTTAGATCTTGTGCGCAGTGTTCTGTTTTGAGAGTATATCTTGAACCTCACTTGCAGGTTCAAGGTGTCTTTTCCTTGAGTTGCTTTGTGAACGATGCAGGGTGCCTTGAACATCGAGCATCTGCATATGGTTAGCCACTGGAGAGCTTGCAAGGCTGGCTTCATGTGCTCCCTTGAATGTAGGCAGTGCACTATTCTTGCGTCAGTGTTCTGAGTCCATTGTAATTTTGTTATTTGGAAGCAGGATACACCAAGGTACAGGCTATCGGTGTAGTTGATGTTAGAAACAACAAGGGTGAGTGTGGCCTGTAACAACTTATGGTATCAGCATTCTGATTGTGTTAAAGGGGCTCCTTGCGATCAATGATCCGTTTGAATCTATCCTCAGTCTGAGATTCCTCACTTCCCCTGAGGTTTCTGGAGGAGCTTCAATTTCCTGGGGTCATAAATCTGTGGACTGGAGGTTATGCCATTGTCTGATGATCTCGGTTTTTAGGTCTCGCAGAGCCAACGCATGCGCTGCTCGGAGAGACTTTAGTAAGTGAGCTTTCAAAGTGCTACTGGCTCGCTTATCGCTTGCGTTCCCGCGAGCGTGCACGCACGCAGCCTCCATCTGCCTTTCACGGGTCAGTAGCACCTCTCAGCCCACGTCTTTCGCTTTGATCGCGATCACTTTTACAGCCGTGCGGCCAATGCTTGTTGATATTTGCTCCTTCAACCAGACTCCTTACAGCATGACTTTTGAACAAGACAGGAAGCTGTCAGATGTGTAGTGATCGATTGGAGTTTTAAGACAGGATGGGACTGAAATATAATTCATAACTTCTAGGGCGAACGAATGCAGCATGTATGCAATGAAATATTCTGTCACTATGAGTTAGGCAGATGACGGATCTGTTCACTCCGTGCTTCCCTCGTGAGTGCAATTCGGGTCGTATCCAATTTCGTGTTGCTGTCCTTGTGCATCTAGGGACAGTACCCAAAGTCTGTCCAGCAGGGGGAGCAGCAGAGGCATTCTGGGAACTTCTATCACTGGCCTGAAACACCGCGTGCCGCCTGTAAGCAATCTGCACACAAAACTTCACCTTGTTGCGTGAAACTCTCCGTTGGCTCAGGCTCCCGGGCAGAAATTTACTTGTTGCTGTACCTGAGGGTTCACACTATGGGCTTGATCAAGAATGTGCCCAGTGGGGCGGCAGCGGGCTTTGCTCTGTGTGCACTCTTTGCATTTAACATCTGGCTGCCGGTGCACTCTTCGCATTACAACAACCGCTATGCCGGGTAAGTTACATGCTTCTAACCGCTTTCCGTGCCCACCGGCATCCGTAAAGGTGTACATCTGCAGCAATTTGCATGTCTTGACATTTTGTTTATTGTTTGTTAAACGAATGTGTGTTATCTGTGCACAACGAGCTATTCACGTGCGGGGACATTTGCCCCTAGTGCAGCTGTTTCGTTTTATTATTGACTGTCGGGACTACATCATCTGTACCAGTGGTTTAACACTGTAAACTGCGCGTTTCATTTTAGTACCAAATATATCTTGTGAACATAAGTTTGTGAATGTGTTCCCTGAGTGGGCGACGTGCAGCCCTCCAAAACGCTACTTCAAGAGAGCTTTCCGGAATAATCGGGCTTTACTTCATTTTAGGGCAGCGGATGGGATATGTCTCATAGTAATAGTATTGTACATTATGTCAAAACTGGCTTGCTGCAGCTCTTTTCTAGACACGTTACATCCGCTGAAAGTTTCACGTTTAACTACAGTGACCAGAGACATTTGACTAAACACGGTGTCCCATTATAAAGAATGTGACGTATAAGGCTTTCAAGTTCGTTTTATTTAGTTAGGGCGCTCTCAGGGGGCTCTCTGCAATGTCCTAGAACAAGGAAGACGTGCAGCAATTTCCCCACGTGTTGAATGCTTTTGTTATTCAACACCTATCACTGCATCCCAGATACACTTTGGATTTTATTTCTCAATTTACACATACAGTAAAGCTGTTAGGAGACATGTTATTGCTTTCACGCTACCGCATGAAATTGATGCAGAATGAGTGTTGACCAGAGCACAAGTCCTAAACAAGCATTGGCATAGCCAATAGGTCTCGCCTTTGGGACCTTATAAGTATTTAGTTATGCAGCACAATATCCTTGGTGTAACAACATCAACTGTTGCATTTATAAGGTCCCAAAGGCGAGACCTATTGGCTATGCCAATGCTTGTTGTTCAGTTGAGTCAGAGGTAGTTGGCCAGCATCCATATGCCAATGGCATGGAGGCAGTCAGAGTTGCGAGGAGTTAAGGTCCTCGAGATTGTCCATGTTTAGAATGATTTGTCATCCATATAACTTAAGTGTGTAAAATAGAAGGATTTGACCGGACCAGTAAGGAGGTCCAATAGGGGTAGAATAGAACAGGCGAGATACCTGATCCCTGAGGGTCACTGTAGGATGGGCTGTGGAGAGGAAGCGAAGGTGAGTGGGGGCCTGGTTTCTGGTGTCTGTCTTTCAGGTAACAGGCGATCTTTTTTCAGAGTCTTTCTGTAAATTTCAAGGCTTTCCAGCCTGAGAATGAGTGTTTGGTGATGGGTTGTATCAGAAAGCTTATACTAAGTCCATAAGGAAGCAGTAGAGTTGTTTTGTCTTCTGTAAGTTTTAAGTCATCCAAGCTGGATATCTCTTTTAGGTCAATTTGATTTTGTGCCTCTGGCTGGTGGGAATCCTAATGATTCCTCTGTCCGCAGGTTGTTTCCCTGGGTGAGGCTAAAGAAATGGGCTAAAACCTCTTTCTAAATCAGCTTATCCAGGCGGCTGGAAACTGGTCTGTAGTTTGCAGGTTTGGAAAGTTCAAAGTTAATAGTTGAGAAGGGTTCTCATGTAGGAGGTCTTTTGCTTGGATTTTTTTCAGGATGTTACTTATTACCGATTTGACACAAGTATTCAGTGTTTGATTCACTCACATCTTTCATTGGTTGGTCGTGGGATGTGTGAGTCACACATGCGTTGTAGCCCGTGCCCCTTCACAAGAACATGCTTGCCTCTCTCGCTGTCAAAGAGCTTTGAAGCCACATATATTTGCTCGTTCATTGCGTTCAGAATCCCTGTTCACTGCGGTGGTCCCACGCGTGAGGAAGGCCCGTATTGGGGGGCGCTCTTTTAGCCTTAAGGCCTCCCAGCTGTGGAATGCGCTTCCATTGGCACTCCGCAGCACTCCCAACCTGCTTCAATTCAGGAAGAATTTGAAGACTTGGCTTTTTAATCATTCTGTTTAGGTGGGTTTTCTTTCCGTCTTTTTTTCTCTGGGGTTCTGTCTTATTTGTTATGTTGATTTGACACTGTAAGTTGCCTGTGGAAAGCGCCGGGACACTCTTTTAGAGTAGCCGTGCGCTATAAAAATGCACTGTAACATAACATAACATATTTGGTGCATAACTATGTATAGAAACAAAGTATTGTGTTCTCTCCTAAAGCCTGCATCCACTTCAGTCATACTGCAAGTATTTAAATGTCTCCCTCATTGCTCCTCTCAGCAGTTTGCTCTGCTGCAGAGAATCCCTATGCCGGCTCCGCCTTTTACCATCGATCCGTACCGTCCTTCTAGCTGATAGACGAGCTTGGCTTTAAAAACTGTGCCTCCTCCAAGGGCCTGACCAGAGCCTTACCATCCAAATCTGTGGTGCACAGCATGCCGGGAACAGGAAAGATATCAGTGATGAACCCGATAATAATTGTCTTTTTTTTGGATTTGAAAGTGCTGAGAGAGTGGAATTTTGCAGCTGCTGCAAGAGCCGTAGAATGCGATCTAGATATGACGGAGGTACTTGTGGATGCTGTGAATGACAGCAGTGGAACAAACGAAGCAACAATGACTCACCCCCTGTTGACAAACTGCAAGTGCCACGTATCACGTGCAGCAACACGCATGCAGACACAGGGGCTACCACAAGCGACACTGATGTGCAAGCAGGCACCACGTGCAGCCACACACACATGCGACACTGATGAGCAAACAGGCTCCACGTGCAGCCACACACACATGCTACACTGATGTGCAAACAGGCACCACGTGCAGTGCACGTGCACTGTGACACTTATCTGCCGGCAGCCACACAATTAATTAATGCACTCGCATTGGCACAGATGCATGCACAGTGACACTTGCACAGGCAGACTCTGGGACACTCCTACACAACGACACGAGTGACAGTACTAACGCACTCAGCGTGTGTTGCCTACGTAGAGTGCGCACCCAGGCACAACAATTCTGCCCGCCAATGCCATACTCTTACGCAAGTACCACAACCGCAGGACGCTGACACCATCGATGTGAGTCTCACACTGCACAGGTGACAGGTATCACTCCAGCGCGCGAGGAATACATATGCCAGGCTCCCTCGAAACAGGCAGCAAGCAGTGTGAATGAAACCGCAGAGCCATGTGTAAACAAACGCACACGCTGTATGGCTAGCTCAGAAAGTTGTGAGGGTATACCATGGTGTGCTATACAAATCACATTTCGTACAACATAGCAGCAATATTCATTTAATTATATGTGTGGGTGCAAACTGCAGTGTGATAAAAAGCCATATTTCACAGGCAGTGAGTTTTATTTCAAGGTTCCAGTACAATATGGGTTTTTTACACTGGGGAGACCTACATTCATTCTGATTTTCCTTCCTGCAGCCATTTAATGTATAACGCATGATAGATAGTGCATTTAGATAATGATAGGCCCAGACCACTCTATAGAACATCATCATAGCCCAGTTTAATTATCAAGCTGTTCATGAAAGTGAAGCAAAACCTGACTGTTGTAATTACAATCAGGGCCTCTTGTTAGATGAACATAGCAGGAGCAGCTTCAAAAATCTCTTAAGCATAATCCTTTCCAGGTGTGCACACAGCAGTCTATTGATGAAAGATGAACGTTCTAATTGCAATTGGGACACCTTGTTAGTAACAGATTTAAAATTCTAAATTCTAACAGCAGGGTGAAGATTTTTCTCGAAAATAGTGAGCTATTAATTACATAAATATGTTTCTCTCCTCTTTACAGCAGCAAATCAAAGAGTGTAGTTAAGAATGTTACTTACGGCTTTTGATAAACGTTTCCCTGTCTTAAACAAATTATTGTTTTATTGATAATTATGATAAATAAATAAGTTCAGTTCAATAACTTTTATTCGATTACCACTTGTATAATCATAAAAAGTACAAAATTTAAAAACAGAACAAAACAGTTCATCATAGACATAAATTTAAGAAAGAAAAAGTTTAAAAAGTACGTAAAGGAAAAAAAAACTTATGGTTTAAATATTTCTGTTCAGTTTGTAAGTTTTTGGCGTATTGTAATAGTGGCTTTTAGAAAAGTCGCTATAAATTTTGCTACATGTGGCGAGTCCAAACACTGCAGAAAGAGGAATGCAGAATAACACTGTCTATGACCACTAGATCGAAGAAGTGGAAGAATCCAGGATTTACGTGGAGATTTGTAGTATTTGCAAAAGAAAATAATATGAATCGTTGTTTGTGAAGATATTCCATCACATGGACAGTTCGTGAGCGTGCGGGACCAGTTGTGAATTTCAGGAAAAGAAACTAAACGAAAAAAGGTGTTGAAACGAAATCTTGTTAATAAATATTTCTCCTGATTAGACAGAAAGTAGGACAAGTAAGGTTGCATACCTTTGAGAGGTTGTATTGCACAAATTTGGCTGTTCGAAGTTTTTGTGATCTCTGTCTGGTTTCGCAGCTCTCTCAGGTGAGCCAAGCACATCGACTTTAGCTGTTTTCTGGAGATGTCTTCGATGCTAGGAGGGTCATCAAAATAGGACTTGTAGCCAAGGTCATTAAAAAAGTTCCGTACATAGACCAACCATGGGATCTTGTGCCAATTAGTTAGAGCTAAACAGTCCGTGATCAGGGATCGTGTTAAGTGGCACTCGGGTTTGGACCATATACGTTGCCACAATAAGATTGGTTGGGAACGGATAGTGTCTATAATGTATTCCATGCCAAGCTCACTATGGGAAGCAAAGTTCGGGGCGCTTTGCGGGAGGGCCAGCACGTATTTGATGAAGCCGTTCTCTGTTACCTGTAGGTGATCTATATGGCCGTGCCCCCACACGCCTGCTCCGTAGGTAGCCACACTGTGGCATTTAGCATAGTAGACTTTCAGGAGTTCAGGTGGAGCAGGTTTCCCCAGTTTTCTCGAAAAAGAAGTCAGGGCCGATGTTGCACGTCGGAAAAGGAGGTTTCTAGTGGCCGTAGCTTGACGCCAGTTCAAAGCATCATCCACAAGGATTCCCAGATATAGGTAGACAGAGGTTTTTTCCAACTTTGTGTTATCCACCAATATTGGTTTAGGGTTTTTGACCCTGGGGCCAATGTGCATGGTAAAAGTCTTTTTTATGTTAATTTTCAGGCCAAGTGAGTCCATAAAACTGCTATATTTATTGATTTGTTTTTGAAGTTGATTTAGTGTGCGGGCCAGGATGACTGAATCATCTGCATATAGCAGTGTCGGTATTGGACGGTGGTTTATCTGGGGTAGATCCTGGCTCCCTTCCAGCATAGCCTGCTCTAGTCCATTGGTGTAAAGATTGAACAGGAAGGGATCCAGTACACAGCCCTGTCTTACTCCTTTTGTTATTGGGAATGAGCGAGACAGCTCACCGTTGGTACCGAATCTGACTCGCCCTGAAGCATTGGAATAGAGTTCACGGAGGAAGACTATTAAAGGTGGATCCACTCCGAGGTCACTGAGTATTTTCCAGAGTTTTTCATGTTGGACGCAGTCAAATGCCGCACTGAGGTCGACATAGACGAGGAAGATGTTACCTCCTTTAGCGCCAACATATTTCCCGGTCAAGAGGGCAAGGTTTAGGGCCTGTTCCACGGTCCCAAGCCCCTTCTGTAAACCGTATTGCAGGTCGGTCATGATGTTATTTTCCTGAGCCCAAGATTGTAAACGGTCCAGGAGCACTCGACCTGCAATTTTACCCATGGAATCCAGAAGGGAGATTGGCCTGTAGCAGGCTGGGTCGTTACGGGCGCCTTTTTTAAAGATAAATAAATAAAGTAATATAGAACACATAAGGGAGGACATGTAATATGTTCTTATATATTTCACCTCATGGCTTTGTTGACATTTACTATGTTTATGTCAACCGAAAGCTTTAATTAGGACTATGTTACCCAGTCACCATTTATCTATGCGCTATTTTGAGGAGGCAATGCTGGCACCACTCTTATGGATCTATCTCTATCCCCACAGGAATACATTTTCTATAATCTTCAAGAACTTTGGCACCATTTGACCACACTGCATGGACTTTCAAAACTCTTAATTCATCCATATCAAACCAATCCTGGAGAGTTTCTTGACAGTCTGTAAAGTGGGACAGAATTGAGGGTGTCCCAAAGGTTAAAAAGCCCATTATTGTCCCTCAGAAATTTTCTGTCACTACTCCAGCAAAAAAATGCTGGATGGATTTGCACCAAACTTGGTCACTCGTGATCCTTTTGTGGTTCAATGAATCAGTTCAGCTAAAAACTAGGTGTCAAATTAATTAAAACACAATTTAAAGCTGTCTAGGTAGTTGGGCTGCCATTTGTGACTTGTCAAATATTTAGTCCAAAGCGGATTCTCAAATTCTCTAATGATCAGGAAATTGATGATTTGATGGACTGGCTACAAATTAAAATGTGTGTTGCGGCTGTGAGAAGTTAGCCTGGCATATGATGTCCACTAGTCTAGTGGGCACCTTGCACCAGTCTAAACAACCCTTATTGATGGTGGTTGTAAAGTCAACCTTATAGAAAGCTATCCTAGTGGTAGCATGGACCAGCAGTCATCAGGCTAAGACTTCAGAGAGCTTATTAAGCAAGTTGTTTTACTAATTATAATCCCTTGAGTACCAAATGAAAGGACACCACACAAGGTATATATCAAATATATATGTATTTATTCTAAACACAACCCCTATGCACTCTTTATGAGGTCAGAGGTAAAAATACAATACAAGTCACTGAGTTAATATACAATAAGTTGCACAGTATACGTTATGCCCTAGGGGCCTCACAAACCATATACTAAAATAGTGGTATAAGAACCACAAGAAAATTAGAAAGCAGGCCTGGGGCCTGTGGAATCGCTGGGGCTATTCTAAACAACCAAAGGTTAGGATGTAGGAGGCCCACGGGAGACGCATGCAGTGTCTAAACACAGCCGTGGGTTACCATTGACTTTCTATGGGAAACGTAGAAGTTACAAATATACAATTTAAAGGCACTTCCGGATGGAACCCTTTTTATTTTTATTTTCAAATATTTTTTTTATTTTCCAAAAGCAGGCAAAAAGACTGAACGTCACACACCGTTGAGCCTACAACCCACTCAGGGCCGGCCGCGTTATGAGATAACTCAGTAGTAGCTGTGAGGAGTCACCCCCTCAATCCTGTTGTACACAGCGTTTCACCTACAACCCCTTCTGGCCGGCCACGTTTCGTGATATCAAGTACGGGTCATTCAGTCGTTGCAAGAAATAGCCCGACCCTTGGGGTCGAATACAAACAGGTAACCAACCTGAATGGAACAAACGGACCAGTAAGGTCCAAACCCTACAAGACAGTGGAGTGAGAAACAGCAGGATAGAATAGATAGGAGGAATAAGTAAAGAGGGAAAAGAGAAAAAAAACAGCGCTCAAGGGTGCCTATGGCAGCAATCTATCTGGAGCAGGGGGGGCCATAGCGTCCTCGAAGAGTCGCAGCACCCGGAGCTTAGCAGGCATATGGCGCGCATGCTCAACGGCACATAAATATAGAACCAGGGGCTGCCAAACAGCTTTAAGCGCGTGTCCCGGGCTTGCAACCTGGTTGTAAAGAGCTCCATCGTAATACCATGCCATAAACGCACAAACCAGGCTGCGATTGGAGGGGCCTCAGGCTTTTTCCAATACAAGGCTATGAGCTGCTTGGCAGCTCCCAGCATCTGAAGCGCCAGTGTCCAATCACTCCGGGTCAGTGCCTTCAGGTCAGCAGGTTTGAAACCTAGCAGGAGTGTGTTTGTGGCTTCAGGCAGAGGGAACCCCAACACCTCCCTGAAGTGGCTCAGGACCTCCTTCCAGAAGAGGGTCAACGACGGGCACGCCCGCCACATATAAATAAAATCCCCCGTTGCAGATTGTCACCTCCAGCACTTAGGTGAAGAGGTAGAAAACATCTTGCACAGGCGCTGAGGCGTGTAGTGCCACTGGGTCATGATCTTATAAGCATTCTCCTGCTGCGGGATGCTACAATACACTTTGGGGATGTCCCTCCACAGGTGACACCACTGCGCCAGGGCAATGTCCGTACCTGACACTGACTGCCATCGTTGCTGATATGGATGTGAGGGTGGCGTCTTTGGGTGTTGCGGATCTATCGGATTCTGCGAGATCAAACCCTTTGACTCACCAGGGGTGCGGGCCAGCCGCTCAAATGGGGTGAAAGCGCGCATAGCTGCCTGATACGTTTCATCTCCGGCTACCCAGTGCCTCAATGGAACCCTTTTTAACTAGGACACTTAGAGAGTCAAGACCCACGGGAGCACCGGAGTACTCGTGTTACCTCACCCAGGGAAGCCGGGTGCATAGGTGTCTTTTCGTGTCGGGTTTCGTCATAGTTTTCAATGGAGAGCTGCAAAGAAGTGCTGCAGACGACCAGAGGAGAGGTGTCCTGGTGGATCCAAGGGTGGGTCGAAGATCTGTAGAACCTGAAAGCAGAAGGGACCGAGTCTGGGTCACATGCCAGTGACCAGGGCGGCTGACAGGAAGATGCCACCAGATGTAGGGTGATTTCAGGTGAAGATGTGAAGTTTGTCTCTTCAGCCACAAGGCCCAGGAGGTGTCGACAACGACCAGGAGCTGGATTTGAGCTGTCCCACGAAGGATCTAGTTGACTGCGGTGTTGGTATCCGGACTGAACCCAACAAGCCTTGGCAAACGCAACCCACGCAGGATGTCGAGATTGGCTTCGGTGCAGGCCCCACCCCAGTCTACCCCACCCCATTCTACCCCACTCCAATGTGCTCCACTTCACTCTACACTACCTCACTCCAATCTACCCCTCTCCACTGCAATCTACCCGACCCCACTCCAATCTGCCCTACCATAATCCACCTGATATATCCCACTCCATTGATAGCTACTCTACTCCAAACTACCCCACTCCAATCTATTTTACAATAATCCACCCAATCTATTCCGCTCCACTCTACCCCTCTTAATCCTAATCTACCCCTCTCCACTCTACCCCAGTCCACTGCACTCCAACCTCCCCCAACCACTCTACACCAATCTATCCCATTCCACTCTGACCCGTTCTACCCCACTCCAGTCTAACCCACTCTAATCAACCCCACACCAGTGTACTCCACCCATCTTCCCCAATTCAATCTACCCCACTGCAGTCCACACCAATCTTCTCAACTCTACCCCAATCTACCTCACTCCACTCCATTCTATTCCAATCCACTGCACTCTTCCCCACTCCACCGCACTCTTCCCCCCGCCACTGCACTCTTCCCCACTCCACTTCAAGCTACCCCAATATATCCCACTACTCTCTACCCCGATCTATCCTACTCCGATTTACTCCAACCCAATCCCCCCCTGTCTACCCCAATCCAATTTACCCCACTCCAATCTACCCCATGCCAGTGTACCCCAACCTACCCAATCCACCCCACTCTATTCTACCCCATTCGACCCCACTACACTCAACGCCACTCTACCCCATTCCACTCTACCCCAATCTACCCCATTCCACTCTACCCCAGTCCAATCTACACCACTAACCTTTAACCATGCTGAACAGAAGCCACACTGGTGTACAACATGGCTAAAACACATTGCCAAAGCCAATACTCTCTCATAGGCAAGACCTATTGGCATTGCCAATGCTTGTTTCAAACATTTACTCAAAACAGTAAAACAAATACTTGACAATACTGTTTGGTTGTCTGTAGAAGCAAAGTAGAGAAAACATGTAATTATGTTGTTATTGAAGTAGGGTTTGTAGAAAAAAACACATTTTGTAAAAATAATCTGTCTATAGAAGGAAGATATTTCTGAAAACTCTTAATGCAAAATTCAGTGAACAATGGGTCCTGATTGTAATGGTAATATTTTGAATGTACGTAATTTTTATTGAAGAGGATGCTGATTAAAGAAAGGGCAACGGTAAAGCACTGCATAGTAGTTTGTGACTGTCCTATTTAGGTGTTGCCTACAGGCAGTTGTTGTCGAAGACGTGTTGTGGGCAATACCAATACTCAAGTATTGGCGCTGAGACGCCCAAGGGCATTTGTTCGCGCTCAATAAATGTTATAAATAAATAAATAAATACGTGGGCTTTGAGCCAGCCCATTGCTTATTAATAATAATAATAATAATAATAATAATAATAATAATATTATTATTATTATTATTATGATTATTATTATTGCTTATTGCTTTGAGACAGCCCATTGTGGAGAAGTGTGGCTCACCGGTTAGAGGAGGCAGACCCAGAAGCAGAGGTCGGCCCGGGACCAGGGTTCAATTCCTGACGCGGCAGGGTCTTGAGCTCAAATGTCCATGGACTCGATAATTCTCGCTTCGGTGCCTACTTGAATCAGGGGTTCACGCTCTGCAACTCTGGGCAATAGCTTGCTCAATCTCCACTACGGCCCCGCGGCGGGGTGCCTGGATTTCACCTTGGGGGTGCCCAGCTGGGCTATCCCACAGGGAAAAACCAGGACGGGTTCCCAAAGCAAGCGCCGAGATACCCTTTGTGGTGATATGTGCGCTATATAAGAAACTACATTACATTACATTACTATTGCTTGGCTTTATTGTCAATCTCCTTTGCTTCCTTCATAAGCAATTGCTTTCCCTCCTTTTCTTGTGGGTGTTATTCCCAAGGACAATAGTTTCTTAACCATTCTTTTGATTGGACTACTTCTATCCTTTTACTAATCGCAACCAATGAATTGCTTTTTTAGGTCAAGCCTGGGCAGTGCATGCGCTGCTCTGTGAGGCATGCTGTATTCAGGTAGGAATTTGAAGCTCCGCCCATATTTTTCATTAGCTTGTATTATTGTCCACTGTAAACTGTGACTGTTCATTGGTCAATAGGCTTAGAAGTCCCTCCTTAGTACCGCCCTGTTTTATTTTGTAACCTCCCATGGCGACACCCCCTGTTACGTGTGTTGTTACTCGGTAGGCTTTAATTACAGCCTCTGAGCACTATTTTCTCAAATAGCTGTGTCCTGCCTGCTGTTCTGTGTGTTTGTGTAGGTAGCTTTCACTGTTGCTTGCAATGCTGTGTGCTTGTCATACGTGAAGGAAGCTTGCACTGCTGCTTCCCCAAGAAATACATGTTCTCTGTCAGAGGGGACCTTGATTGCCTCTGCTCTGTTTAGCATGAGGAGAGTTTACAGTATTGTGGGATGTGCTGTTCTTTTTCTGTGTGGAAGGAAGCTTGCACTGCTGTTGCTGCCCGTGGTGCGCCGTTATGTACGAAGAAAATTAGAGCTGCTGCTGCGCTTTCTGTGTCGTCTGTGTTTGAGGGCATCCTTTAACTGTTAAATGTTCTTTTTATGGCACCACAGGCAGCTCGTTCAAGTTACTAAAATTATTTGATCCAGTTCTTTTTTTTCTACGGTAGGGTGTGTTGCGCGTTTCTTTGTAGAGCAGACATTTGTGGGATCCAGAAATAAAACAAGTGCTACACAAAGGCATTTAAAATAAATATATTGTAAGAGTACAGAAAATCAATACTAAAAAGGATTGAACTAACAAATACACATCCGAAGTGGAAACCGATGATCCCATAATGCCCTGCGCCTGTCAGCCTCTTCTCCACTTCCTGCTTGTGTTCTATTCTGTTTCCAGGGTGCTTGCTATCTTCCCCATCTATTTCACTCACCTGCACCCCATGCCTGCTTCCCTCGTCTCCCTGCCACTAGCTCCACAGTGGCCAAGCGCCTGCCCAGCTCTTTCTCTCTGTCCCCATGGTCTTCCCCCTATCTTTTGTGCCTTGGTCAAGCCCCTTGACTCTGTGATGCCTGTCCTCCTCCTCCCCACTGCTACCTGGGTCCTTTTTTGTCCCACTGGGCCTTCCCTTTGCCTTTCTTTCTGCCCTGGTGCCGCGCAATTGATTAGAAAGGTTGGGGAAATCATTTTAGGACTGGTGGACACACCTCAGATGCGCCAATTTAAAATTTGCTACGTCTGGGGTATGAATGTCAACGGACAGATATTCAAAATGACTGGCATAGAACCAAAATCAGTGTCTAGGTCAGAAAGGGCTCCCATCTTCATATGGCGTAGCATCACTCTCATCCAAGTATTATTGTAATTAAATGTTTTCTGGACAAATACTGTGGTGTGTTTTAGGTTATCCGAAATCGTATAGCTCAGCGAGTTGAACATTTGCGTAGATCGTATATGTTCCATTTAGTACCTCATTCAAGGTTTTGAGAGATTACTGCATCGGTATTTCTGCATCTAGGATGACTGATACCACGGGGATCTGTATTGACGAGGTGCAGGAATACTGAGCAACTGAAATTTCTTAGGAGCCACGCATAATGAGGGCTTAAGTTGGCAAATGCATTAGTAGAAAACTCTATGTAAAAATAAATAATTTATGAATACTGCTTAAATGTCTATGCATTGGAAATCTGTGGAAGAAGGCCTTACTTATGGCTCTGTTACAAATGGAATCATTGATCAGGCTTAATGTACCTTTTATTCAAAGACAGGTGCCTTGCAGTTTTTTGCTCTGCACTCCTATTGTCGTAGAGCAAGTCGGCATTTTAGTTTAAACAGTCATGGACATGTTCACCGGATGGCTTTCAACTTCATTGGAGTGCAGTCCTATTTTCAGATACATTTCGAGTAATGGGTTACATTTCTTTACCAATTCTGAAATGCTGTGTGCTTTTAGAATACTTAGTTTTCGATATGTGTGGCATGTAAGATAGTTTGCTGCCTGAATTAATGGTTTGGTGATGATTTGTGTCTGACTTGGAGATCATGTTTCAACTTCTGTCATACCTGAAATTTTGTTTTCCTTAGAGTAAAAAATTGAATAAAGTCAAATTCGGTAGTAGTAATAACACGTTATGTGCATGCCCCCCCCCCCAAGTTATACCTAGACTGATGTTTCTCCTATCCTCTAACCCATGGGTACTCACTAACATTTTCCCGAGGGCCGCCAAGTTTGGTCTTTGGTGTGACCGAAGGCCACACTGCCAGCAGGGGAGGGGGTTGGAGAGTGGGTGTAGGGGAAGGGAAGCATTTATATCTACTGGCTGAAATCAATTGTGCAGTGTGAAACCAAAAAACCTGGGATGAATACCAGCTTCTCTACTTTACCAAATTGTGTGACCCTGGACAATTGTTTTATTTTAATTTCCCTCCTTTTTCTTCATTATCACATATAAAAGGACCTCGAAATATTTGACTTAAGGATGCGTACTGTACAAAATTATTGCTGGGGGCGAGGGGGTGGAAAGCATGAACGTTTCTAAATTCATGTTTGAAAACCATCACTTAAAAACAAAATACTGCTGAATGCACTACTAGAATTTGATTTACTAAGATGAAATCAAATTCTACCGGACAGTGAAATACAATTTTTGAATTTTGAAAAGACTATTGCATTTTTACATGTTTGCTGTCTTTAAAAATGAAGATGTTCCTAAAATGAAGGGCCTAGTTACTTCCTTTCCCTAACTGCAATTAACCTTTAAATTAGTGCTTGCTGTATATATATATATATATTTTTTAATGTTAGCGCTGAGTCGAGTAAACAGCAGCCAAGTGCTGCTGCTGCTGTTCAGGGGGGCCGCATGCAAAGGTCAGGAGGGCGCATGCGGCCCCTGGGCCCTACTTTGAGTATCACTGCTCTAACCTAAAAGACATAAGCTCCCTGCATAATTAATTGCCCATATGCCACTCTTTTTCTTAGCTAGATTTGTCAATTTGGCTAAATCTCTGAACTCCATCCATGACCCCAAACTGATTATCAATTCTCTCATCAAAACTTTTGCTTGGAATGTGATTGTCGTTTGAGGATTATTCGTAACCCCAGACCATTCATTCTGAGAGTGGACCTAAACCTAATGGTTCATGCTGTGGAGATAGCGCAAATCAGATATCACTGATATCGCAGCATGTTACTTACAAAGTTTTACTTGACAACTCCCCCCCCCCCCCCCCCCCACCCCCAAAGCTGTCCTATCCTTCGCTTCTCTGCTTATTTTTGGAGCTGAGAAATTCTAGTTTATCACATAGTACTGACAATCCTCGAATGGCTTCGACTCTTAGCGTGTAGCACACGATGGCTTACATCACCTGAGAAGCACCCTCTTATGTTCCAGAAAAATTAACAATCTCTGGTTCGTGCAAATCTCCGAGACATACAGCACCTCTGTGACTACTTCTAACTTTTAAGAATAAAATCCCCAAATATTTGATTTTTTTCATAAATGCCCTTAGTAGCACTAGCTAAGAAAAGCATTTACTCTCAATCCACATGACTTCGTGCTGAACTCGGACTTCCAACGGTATGCTCTTAGATTATTATGTCTCTGTCGTCTACCTCAGAGTTTCTTTATTCATACTCGCAGATTACTCGGTCCCTGCAGATGTCCGACTGTCTGCTTTACTTCTCCTTCGCTCCCTACACGTTGCGTTTAATCCTTCATCACCTCACATAGTACTTCCATCTTCTCTTGTCTCCACTAGAACATACAGCAGTAAACCTGCGTTTCAGTAGCAGCCGGTATCTGGTCAAATTAGGGAGGTGGGGTGGGGTGGGGGGTCGGTTTGGAAGCGGAGACATTCAACAAAATAAAAAAGAATTACCTGCATCCCGATCCGATCTGGCTCCGATGTTCTGATCTGGCTTGTGCACTGCAGGCACAGACTCCCAGAATCCCCTGTCGCCAATCCTGGCGCTTCATAAAAGCAGCATCAGAATTGGCCGGGGCGCTGTGGTTAGATTTGTCCTCTCAGGTAGACTGGGAGCTGGTGCCTGCTCTCTCCAACCCAGCAATGCAGCTCTGTTGGAGAGCGCTTCAGTACGCATGACTGTTTGGCCAAACCGTCCTGTGCACTTATTACAAGGCAAAACACTCCTCCACCAGCCTGTCATCTCTGGCCCCGCCCGCAAACATTGGCTCCGACCAGGCCCGGACTGGCCATTGCGGGGACCGGGCAATCCCCTGGTGGGCCGCATGGTTGGGGGCCGGTTTTGGCCCCCTGGGGGCCGTTTTTGTTACAGGGTCGTTATGCTGCAAAAACGGCCCTGTAACAAAAACGTCCGAAAACCGGCCCTGGCACGTAGCGCAGTTGCACCTCCTCCTCCTCCCGGAGGGGGGAGGGGGCCGGCCGAGCACTTTGCCAGGGCCGGTTCTGGTTCCCAGTCCGGCCCTGGCTCCGACAGCCAAAATAAAACGATAATAAACAAGCGTTTATTACCGTTTTATTTTTCATTATTTTGGCTGCTGGTTGAGGGAGGGATAGACGCTCCTCTGCCATAGCGGAGGAGCGCCGCTGCTGCGTTTCCCCAGTTTTTCCCATTCTAAAATAATCCTGACTCTAAAGAAGTGGCTCTAAAACTTTTGACTTCAGTGGACATCCATTTAATCATTACTGGAATCCTGGAACCCCCAACTGAATCTATATTGGAATTTGGGTACCCCCACTGAGACATTATTGAAATCTGGGAACTCCAGCCTAAGCAACTGGGATGATTTGAACAGCAAAATAATACACAAAATTATGGAAACAAGCATTCGTCAAACAATCGCGCAAACGTAATTCTAATAATTTTTTAAATATATTTTAATGGTAAGGTTGGAGCTTTTCTAAAATCAATCGCGGCCACAGATTGTCGATACTATTTCCTGTTTGATGCACTTGCACTGCCCCTATGATTCAATCTGAGGATACCAACTTAATTTGTAACCTCTGATTTCAAATTCCTTCACATTTACAGCACATTTTAAAATTTTCAGTTGGACATTTTTCTTTTTTATTTATAAAATGAGTCATGGGCCCCTTCAGTAGATGTCACTGACCCCCAGGGGTCCCCGGACCACAGGCTAAGAACCCTGCTCTAGGCACTCATCCACCGCACCCCTTATTTGCATTCATGCCATACCTTTTCATTCCCTTTTATAAGCTATTCATTGCACCAGTGGCCTGTCGCCTCTGTGGGTGTGCTTCTCTCTTCTAATAGGTGTGTCTCAGCTACCCACATATACCCTATGTAGATCTATCTCTGTTATTATGATGCACTCCTCCACCGTGTAAAGTACTCTGCCACCCTTCCTGGGTGTAGACCGCCCTCCATAAGACTTGCACAAATAAATAAAGACTGTGTGCCTTGCGATGAACCTTTCACTGATATCATTAACCTGTGGCATGCATGAGGGAAGCTGGTGCTGTTAGGTGATGGACATGTTCTATAGACCCGGTCCAGTCCTATGGGTTTAGTGACGCCGTGAAGAATTTTGCTATCCAAACCTCAAAAAGATTGGCTTTGGAAATGCTGGTTCACAAATACTGCCTGTCGGTTCTGCTCCAACTGAGAATACATAGTCTTGGCAGTTGCTTCTTAATGCAAGATGGCGTCACTTTGGCCCACTTAGAAGAAATACTTGCGACCATGGCCTCGCTGTTGTGGATGTTAGAGCAGGCACATTGGATGGAGACCCTGGACAATGTGTGGTAATCATTTTTTCGTGTAATGCTTCTACATGCACTGCCTTTGTGGTGAAAGTTGTCATGGTATGATAATTTTCAACACAAAGCACTGCATGTCGTAGTCTGGATGCCCAAAGCGCTGATACCTTGGCTACTTCTGTCGGTGACAAGTGAAAGCAGGAAGCACAAGTCACGGTCATGAGAGAAGAACTGATTCTGGGGAAGGAGGCGAAGCCAGTGACGTCATTAATAGAGGGAAGAGACCGACATTCTGCTATGGGGATATTGCCGCAGTGCTATTGAGAGGTGGGGAATAATGAACATATGACTAGGCTGCTGAGTGATGTTTGAAGCAGAGCCGTACTCCTGGTCAACTGATAGTCTTCCGACCCGTGTTCAGCTTAAGCATCTGAATTCTGGTTTCTCTTTTTTATTTTTTCCAGTGTTGAGGTAAATGGATGACTTGGATCTTCAGCAGCAGCGGGACAAGTGGGAAGACGAACAGCAAGGAAAGAGGTGAGATCTGTTGAACGTAACCCTATACGACCCTTCTGTGAGTACACTGGTTGCTGCCCCTCAGACTGCTTGATGTTGTTAAACAAATACATTGGCATCTCAATAACAGTCCTGATCTTCTTGTCAGCCCGCAGACTTTTATTTGGGAAGCTGTTGAGCAACAGAGGCTTAATCCGCTCCCACAAAAAAGTGGGTGGTGAATGGGGTTTCGGAGGCAGTGATACACCGCCATGTCTCTTACCGGCAGGCGTGATATTGCATCCTTCTCTTGCCTGGACCCCAGTGTTGGGCTGGAGGTCCAGTCAGTTCTGGACCATACGGCAGAGTGGTCCAACGAAGGCTCAGGAGTTGCCAGCCCAGAATCTCCACATTCTACACATTGAGAGTTAATTGAAATTACATACTTAGTGGTTAGACTGGAAATCTGGAACATGCTGCTCACCATGGACCTACATTTGGCAGTGAATTTTGACAGAAGGTAGCTCGGTTCCCTGGTGCATTCTCATTAATTTGGTGCACAGCAGACGTAAACACAAGTGGGTTTCTGTTCAAGTGCTTTATATTTGTGTTAGACGAACACCTTAGAACTGAGTTGGTCAACTGCTGATAAGACGTTGTATTGTGGAAATGGAAAAGAGAGTATAGAGTCTTGGTACATAGCATGATGGCATCTATGCTTCTATCCAGGACACAAGTCCTAAAAAAAGATGAAGGTGACTAACCAAGTTAGGCAGTATGCAAGTGACATCATGGCACCACAGTGCGTGACATTGCACATGGCATCACAGAAATTGGCATCACAACCCATGAACTCACAAGAAGTGGCATCACAAGACGTGACGTCAGCTCTTAAGACCTCTCACATATGTTTAGCAGGTCTATCATGAGTAAATTTGCGTGCACTGCAATATTCAACAAATTAGTTTTTGCGTCGGGGTTGCGCCAAAAAACTGACGCAACCCGATGAAAAATCTGGGCCTCAGAATATACATTTATTTTTTAAAACAATGTCACAAAGAAATTAGCTAAAATGAGAAAGATTGCAGTAAATATGTTCAGCTTCATTGGTTGCAAAGTCTGCATTTTAGAATATCTTATGGGGTTGAGGCACCTACTGCAGAGATTTTTTGTGTGCCAACTATATCACGGAATGATAATAATGGTAAGATAATTCTGAAGGTTAACGTATTTGCTGGATAGAGCTTTGTTTTGTCTACTTCCAGTGTTTAATCAAAGTAGCATACAGGGTCAATATGTCTCCTGCAAAGCACATTAGGTAACACACAAATTGCAGATTTTTATTTTATCTAAATGTGTGAGTGAGTTACTGCTTTTAAGACAGATCCCTTTGTTACTTGCAGTTCAAGAATTATAATCCTACTACTATACTACAGTGAGCTATGAAGGACATGTGGCTCCTACACTTTGTAATCCTCACTGTTCTATGTACCATATCCTGTACATTGGATTATACAACAATTGTTTTTTTGTCTATGTATAATCTGTAGGGGTGATGTAAAGCGCTCTGACACCCTGCAATGGGATGAGAAGCGCTATAAAAGAAATAAAACAAAAGAGTGACATTTCATTCATTTGTGTAAACACTGGGATAGACTAACACATCTGACAATCTTACAGTGCATGAATATCTCTCATGCAGGGACTGAACAAAGTCAAAAGCATGCCTCTCTTTAGTACCTGCAAAGAGATGGAATGTGAGCCTTTGTTTTCCCTCCATTGCAGTTAGGTGAGGATACTCTGATGGCCCCTTAACTTCCGCCTTTGTTATGGGCCCGGCTGGAATCTGACCCCCCACTCCCCTGCTCTTAACGAAAGCAGACACGTGCAGGCGCCGTTGAATGTGTCCCGGTGTCGGAATATTAAATCGGAACGAGTTTACCATGTTTCTGTGGGGCCCAACCTCTTGGCAGGATAGACAGCGTCCCCCCTGTGAAAAGAGTGGGTAGACCCGGTCCACCCGCACCTACCCTCGACTTCTGCCCGGCTTTCATCTCCTATGCACGTACCAGGAGAGATGGAAACTATCTTTCCAGTGTTTGTTCCGTGCACTATATTAGGAAGGACGTAACTAACCATTTGCCAATTTTGAAACCTGAGTGTGGAGCTGTCTGTTTGTTTGCCCGCTTCTGTTTTGGTTAATAGGCCAAACAACTTAAACATCTATAATAGATCTATTCACTCCTGTTTGGCACAGGTACAGGATTGCGAGCTTATGTCTTACTCACCGGAGCCTAACCATCCTAAAAATAAATGTGAATTGCAGGAAAGTATACACTTCAGTTTGGCCTTGACGTCTGCTCCGTCTCTTAGTAAGTTCCTGTCCGCTTTCTGTGGAAAAGCTGATGTTCCTCTGCTTCAAAAGAAATGTTTGTAAAGGAAACACTGAATCTTTCAAGCGGAATGACTCCTTACAGCGCCTTGAAGGAAAGCAAAGACCGCTATTTCCTAGCAGAATATGTGCGAAGTAGCCCAGTGGATGAGTCCAGACACAGGGGGAAAAGAGTGAAGCTGGAGGCTCTGTGAGTGCAAACATCAGTCCCCATCTGCCCTTCCTTCCCCTGCCTGGGCTTTGTGTTCAATAAGGACAAGTGGAAGTGGAAGGGGAGGTTCTGGCTGAGAGGTCTTCAGACGGGATGGATTTTACATGTAGTTGTTAGCACCTGGGCAATGGTGAAAGCAGGAGGGGAGGTGATGATTTTGCAGAGTTGTGACTTTTACACTATGCCCAATAGTGCTGTTTCAGTGTAGTTTATTGGGACACGAGGGGGCATTTATTTGGTTTTTACCCCTCTCCCTCCCTGGAGAAACCGGTGATAAATGCGCTATTGTCACCTCCACTGCTTTCTCTGACCCACCCCGTTCCTCTTTACATCCTGTGTTAACCGCGCTCACCTTTTATCTCCAGTTTTCTTTAAAGTGGCAGGCGTAATGTCCCCCCCCCCCCCACCCCAAAGCGTTATTATGATGAATAGAAATGTGGATGAGAAAATGGTCTCTGTAGCTTTTTGCTGTGCCCGTAACTTGTGGTGAAATTCAGAGATACGGCTGTATGGTGGTTGTGTAAATGCTGTGTGCTCGACAAGGGCGAATCTGTCTTTACTGCTGTTGGGCATTAAAACAAAAATCAGATCTGCAAGAAGCAACAGATCTGGAAATAATAAAAATATATACATTAAAAATTAGCTTTCAGTGATATTTTTCTCGGACATCTAGGATAAGGCTATGTGTGCCATTGATGGGACAGAAGAGATAAGGCTATAAGTAAATATGAAAGGCATAGCTCTGTGCATGTACGAGGCAAATATTTATAGCAACAGTAAAGATAGGCTGTGTTCATGCACATGTTGCAGTTATCTCTACTATGTGGGTAGGTCACTTGTTTCAAGTTTGGTATGGCCGACTCCGCCTTTCAGCTTTTCGTGGAGTGTAAAATGAGTATCACTTTTCTAGCGCACGCCATTTTAACATTCAGATCAGAGTACCGTGATCCCATTGGCAGGCGGATTCCTGCCAGCTGGCGTCACAGGGGACGCTGGGTGAGCAGTGATGTCAGTTTCCTGCTGTGACCCGGGAGGCATTGTGATGTCACAGCCCTGCGGCCGGTCGGCTCAAGGGTTCTACACACCATTTGAAAAGAGGCAGAGAGTGCAGCCGCTCCCGGCGTCCATCTGTCAGTGCCAGAGATGTCTTCTGTGAAGGGAGCTTAACATGCCAGCTCTAGGTACCGGAACCTTCTGTCTCTTGTGTGTGTGTGTGTGTTGTTCACCTCTTAGACAGTTAGATCTGTCTTTAAAACTCAGTGGGCCCGCAGAAACACTCAGTCTCCTTTGCTGAGGTGCTGTGTGATCTGGTGCTTACGTTGGGTTTTGATGTAGTTAAAATCTAGTCTAGTGATTACGTTGAATTGCTGTGCTGTAGTTAAGTGGAGGCGTACAGTACTGGTATAGTTGGCTTATAGGTTAGCTGATAAATGGCCTGTTTGTTAAATTGTTAACTTTGTATCAAGGTGATCTAAGTTCTAGTCTGTCTTTCTCACTTGAACAAAAGTCTGATTGGGGCAGGTCACACCATCTCCCAGTGCCTCGGCTGCTGTATATGCGAGCACTTGCATAAATCTCTACTCCAGATCCCATCGATTTGGGGGCATGCTGGTGGTAATAGGTTGAATTAGTGACAAGACCTTACTGGAACATCAAGGGCTCAGTGTGTGCCTGTTAGATGTCTGCTAAAGGGGCACTTATACCAGATGGGAATGTACCTACTTGTTGGATCTGTTTTATACCAAAGACAAACATTTTGGTCTTTGGTTCTCCAGCACCTGCCTGATTTTCAAGTGTGTCCAGATTGCATTGTATCTTTTTGCTGGACACCTGCTGAAGAAATCTGTGTTTGGCTTGAAGGTTTGAATCTGAGCATGCAAACTGCCGTTCATCGGTCAGGGCTGGCTTCTGCGAGTCACACTGAGATAGGAAGTGTAATGTCTGGTGCTGTAGCAGTACGTTACACCAATGTGAATTTGTAAGCATCTATGAAGGGCAAAGATATTTTTGTATTGGCTGCAACGTCTGCTCTCATAAATATCTGTGGGGCTAGAGGCCTGGGCTGAGTGTTGCACTGTTCCAGCCCTGAACACAGAAGTGGGCAGCCTGTGTGTCACCGCCAGAGTAGGCCTTTGTGAGGGTGCTGCATGGAATCTGTAAATACCCAACCTAGCTCTTTTCACTCCTGCTCCACAGTGCTGTGTGTGGAACCCTGTTTCAGTCCGATTTGCTTTGACTGTCTTGGTTCTTCTCCATCAGTAGCCCTGCTCCCTACTTCTGTACAGATGGTTTTGTAGGCCTGCTTGGCTTCTCTTTTTGATAGAGCCTCGTTTCTCTCTTCTTTATTTATTGTTGTGCTTGTTTATTTTTGTTGTATTTTTCTGGAGGGAGCCACCAACTAGAGCATCTTCATAAATGGTTCTATGGCTCTGACCTCCTTCTATCCTGCTGATGGATCCCCATTTAGTAATACTCCATAGATAGTTCATTAAAATTTACTGGTTTCTTTTAATCCTATTTTTTCATTTGATGCTTTTGTTTCTCCTTGTTCTTCTCTGTACATGGATCCCCATTTTGTGCTTCTCCATGTACCCATGAGTTTTTCCTAGAGCCCCATAATGTGTGTTTTTTTTTTCAAAGACGGTTATGTGATTCTTCTGTTAAAAGTGTCTTCTTTTTTCTCTAGATAGATGGCTATGTGATTTCTGCTTGGTGTTTCTTATGATATAACCATTCCATATATAGGGTCATATATGGTTTTTTCATTCCATGCATTTCAATATGTGACTCTTTGGTTCTCTCCCCCATCTTTCCTCTTCACATAATAGAATTCTGTGTTTCTACATAGATTGATCATTGTGTTGACTCTTAAGGGCTGGTGAGGCA
Organism: Lissotriton vulgaris; assembly: GCF_964263255.1. Taxonomy (NCBI): domain Eukaryota; kingdom Metazoa; phylum Chordata; class Amphibia; order Caudata; family Salamandridae; genus Lissotriton; species Lissotriton vulgaris. Next base: position 1,490,373,274 of record NC_141693.1, read on the forward strand.
GGCAGGTACTGACCGTGCATCAATATTTCTGTGTCTAGTTTTTCACTGATTTAAGGGTGTCTAGCATTTTTTTCATGATAGATGCTAATTTGAAATTTTCTGAGTTCCCAGTATCCATTGAATGCTTACACCTGATTTTAAGTTGCCTTCTAGCGTTCTTTTGTGAATTCTGTGGACTTCAGAAGCTCAGTAATTTAATGTTGCATACATGCAGCTCTTCTTGACAGCTCAACACAAATTGGACCAGCTTTCATTAATTAACTTTGCCTACACTCCTGGCAAACCAGAGGGCCTTACTGCAGGGCTCTCTACAAACCCTCCGAGAGAACACCTACATCTGAGTAATGCTGCCAGTTGTCGTCTGGTTTGTCTGGCAGTTTTGATAATCTGGGTCTGAAACCACAAAGCGACGATCGCCCCAAGTCACAGTTTTTGTCCGTGGCACCACTAGTTGGTTCAAGGTGGTGGAACAAAGTTGTCTAGAGGGATTGTATGGAATTAGCTGGTCCCTGAGAAACTGCGGGCCTTGATTATGTAGTGCTTTATAAACTAGACATAAAGTCTTGAACTTGATTCGGTTAAGAATCGGCAGCCAGTGATAGTTCCTTATCGTATCTGAGACCGATTTGAATCTGGGTGTTCCAGAGAGAAGTCTGGCCGCCGCGTTCTGAATGGTCTGCATTTTATTAATCACCCGAATCTGTACATTTGCAAATAGGCCATTACAGTAATCCAGGGAAGATAAAACTAAGGCAACAACCAAAGTTTTCCCGCTTTGTCAGGTAGAAAAGGAGTAATTTTCCTTATCAGTTTTAGTTTATGACAAGCTTTAGCTGCTGTTTTCTTGGCGTGGGCCATAAAATTAAGGCCATCATCACATGTCACTCCCAAATTCCTCACCTTGGAAACTGGCTTAGGTGGAGCTCCAAAAGATGCAGGCCACCAGGCCGGGGACCATCCTGGCGAGAGAGGTCCAAAATTGACCACCTCCGTTTTCTCAGAGTTTAGCTTTAAACAATTGGAGGCCATCCACTCTCCAATTGCTAGCATACCTCCTTGAAAACTTTTTGCCACCTTGTCTCCATCACTGTTTATAGCCAGAACCAGCTGCAGGTCATCTGCGTATGAGGTTAGGCTCATCCCATGGGCTTTAATGAGTTTAGCCAGGTCCGACACATAGATGTTTAACAGTGTCGGACTTTGGGATGAGCCTTGAGGAACCCCACACGGCAGAGACAGTTGAGCTGATTGAAAAGATCCCAGAGTAACCATCTGGGTCCTTCCGGCCAGAAATGAGGCCACCAAATCTTTAGCCCTCAGTTGGATGCCCATTTTTCCGACACAGTCGATCAAGATCTTGTGATCGACCGTGTCGAAGGCTGCAGATAAATCGAGCATCACCAGGACAGCTGTACCTCCCTGGTCTCGGATGACTCTGTCATCCGCTGCTTTGATTAGTGCAGTTTCCGTCCCATGATATTTACGGAAACCGAATTGGGTACTATCCAGCTGATGATGTTCCTCAATAAAGTGTGAGAGCTGTTGGTTCATGGCTTTTTTAGCTACCTTTGCTAGAAACGGGAGGCTGGCTATGGGTCGGTAGTTTTTTAGCTCGTCCCTATCCAAATTTGATTTTTTTAACAAAGGTTTTAAAAGGGTCTTTTTCAGTATGTCAGGGTAGATCCCTGATCTAAACATGGAATTACAAACTTGAGTAACCACCGTGACAAGCGAATCCATTACTGGAGGTAGGACTTGGGAGGGACACAGGTCAAGGGCTGAACCCGTTTTAATGGATTAGATGATGTCCTTTGTCTGATCGTCCATCAGATCGATAAATTGCAGTAGTGGAGAGTGAAGAACAGGGTTGCAGATAGAATTCAGGGGGATGGATATCCATTTTAGAGCGGAAAGCCAAATATATATCATTTACTTTCATAAAAAAGAAGTGTGCAAGCGCATCACAAAGTGATTGAGAGGGCGTCGGAGCTACATCAGGAGTGCTTCCCGCAAGCTGTTTTGTAATCTCATAAAGTTGCCTGCTAGAGTTTTTTGCCTTATCTATTTGTTCAGTGAAGAACTTCTTCTTTGCCTCGGTAATCATAGATTTATAGAGAGAAAGCATTTCCTTATAACTCATTTTACTCTCTAGGGAATAGGATTTTCGCCAAAGCCTTTTCCTATTCCTACAGAGTTGTTTTTGTTTCCTCAAATCATCAGTAAACCACGGTGCTGAAGAGGTAGCTCTGTTTCTGGACAAGGTTTTTGTGGGTACTAGTGAATGGGTGGCATGCCCTAACCATTCATGGAATTGAAGAGTGGCAGTATTAGGATCCGTCGATAGAGTAGGGCGGGTGCTGTCCAGTAACTCTTTTAGGTCTACTTTATTTAAATCTTTCCAGACCTTAAATGATGCAGGTTTAGTAATAGTGGCCCTTTGAGTTATGCTCTCCGTAACAGCTAGTCTGCTTAAGATGGCGTGATGGTCCGACCATGGCAAAGGGAGGATGTCTGTTATACAAAGGCCCTTCAAATTAGAGAAAACGCCATCCAGGATATGGCTGTCCTCATGAGTGGGGGAGGTAACCAGTTGGTCAAGCCCTAACATTTCCATATCAGTTAGTAGAGATTGTGTGTCTTTATGATCGATCTGATCTAGGTGGAAGTTCCAGTCCCCCATGACTATAGAGGAGTCTTCAGCCACCAAAGACTCTAGTATCGAACCTAGGTTTTAGAGGAAACCTGCCCGTGCTCCTGGCGGTCGATACAATAACACTCCTTTGAGATTAAAGGAGGCAGTTAGCTTGATGTTAAAATATAAAGCCTCACAACACGAGGAAGGGATAGGAGATGTCCTTACTATATAGCTGTCCCTGGCAATTATCTCCAGCCCACCTCCTCGTTTGCGATTTCTATCTTGATGGTAAGCCTTGTATCCAGGCGGAACCGCAATCATATGGTCCGGGTCAGACGTGTCATCCATCCAGGTTTCAGTGATTAAAAGGATGTCTAATTTCCTATCTGAGATTAGGTCCGCTATCTCCTGTCTGTGTTTTCCCACAGATCGAGCATTAATAAGTGCTATGCAAATCATAGTGGATTTAGAAATATTTTTAAGATTCGATTTCACCTTACTGTTAATAAGGGGAACAGCAAAGTGACAATGGGGGCAGCTGGGTACTGCGGAAATTACATCGAACTCCGGGTCATGTTTGGTACAATAAATGGAGGGTGGGCGCAACTCTAACAAATGTGATTGAGAATATACCCATCTATCGTCCATTTCAATCGAGCCAGGGGGGGTGGCCCTGGGCACGGTCCTGGCACGGACGGGCGCAGACGGGCTTGCCTTTGGTGCGCCCGCTGTGCCCGCCCGCTGCGCGGACGGAGTGACGTTCGTTTTTTATCTTGTGTTTGAGGAGGGCGGGAGGCGGCCAGCTACTGGCGCAGCACCCTTTCTTACCCCGAATATGGCGGCTGCTCACCTCTGTTTTCCAGGGTCAGCAAGTATTCTGGTGCGCTGGTAACAGCGTGAGTGCGGGTTAGTGACTGTTGCAGAGGCTTTAATTTTAAAATTAGCACAAAAGGAAATAAAAACGAATGCCACAAAATAAATCAAGACACGCAATTAAAACAGGACTAAGCCCCCGGCTTCCGCCTCAGGGGGGAGAGCAATCGTGCTTTAGAGGAGTAATACAAGGGTGGAGCATGGGGATGAAGTTGTTTTAATTATGGTTAAACAGGAGCACATTGCACAGGTCCTAGTAAGGACTGCAGCAGTACTTATCCATTCTTGGAGACCGTTCATAGGGTTCATTTCTGCATTGGGGTTCTTGAGTATCTGAGGAGTGCCAGCATGCAGGTGGCAAGAGTACTGGTTAAAAGTGGTTGTAGGAGCCTTTGTGTGGGGTAGAGGAGCCTATCTAGAGGAATCCAAATAGAAAAGCCAGTGATATTGGTTTAAACACATAAGCATTCTGGCCACATTAATATGTGGTGTAGGCGGTGCATGGGCAAAGAGGTGCCATGACAATGGGGAGAGCAATTGGGTTCAAGGGGGGGTAGTATGGGAGGTATTTGATAAGATCACCCATGCTAAACATAATAGTGTCAGTTTTGTTGTGGTGTTTTCTGTATAAATATTTATGGAAGTTCATTATCACTTAGTGAGGCATTGTGGGCCCAAAGTGACTTGGACAGTGGAGGCCATGCAGCCATAGGGTGATCATGTGAATATTGGGGGCCTAGATGTGATAGAATATGGCATGTGGTAGCCCTGGCGCAGATGGAACATCTGGCCATGTAGGGTACTTCCTTATTTCTAATGTGTAAATAATCTGATCAGCAGTGGAATGGGTAAAATGTGGTTGTGGGCAGGCAAGTTAAGCAAGGTATCACACTGTCATGGAACCTCCACCCCTACATCTGCTGGGCGGTATTGTTGCTGTCCTGGATCAGGCTGTGTTGTAGATGCAGTAAATGCATCCTGGCATTTCTGAAGGAAAGGGAATGGCTGGTAGCAGTAAAAGGATGGCTGATCAAACCCTTGTGACTAACTAAGGTAACCATGAACCACCCCAGTTGCAGTTCCAAATAGATGAAGCATGTACAATATCGATGTACATAAGCATAAATGCAATTTGGGTATAACTAGTCTCCTTTTCATGTTCATTGGGTGTGTCTGCAGACTGATGTGTCCATTCTGTGTCTGCCTAAGAATTGCAGTGGTTTGCTAGGATTACTGACCGTGGTATGAAGCCCCTACATTTTCACACAGAAGGGGCAAGGGCAGATGTAACTTTTTTTTTTTTAATTTTATTTTCAACCGTGACAAATATAGTGCATACAGACTGAGAGGGTCGCGCCTCACTCAGCATAGTGTAGACCTTACATCACACATAACGAACACAGCCTTTCAGCCCACATCCCGGAGGTTGGGCGGCGTAAATTGCGAATCAAGTTTTACTCTCCCCAGTTTGAGGCACTAAAACATACCATAAGAACTGCTGTCACATTTTCTTCATTTATACACAACTAACAACAAAAGATGCCCGACTAACTACCATATGTTCCGTGAACCTGTGGCGATATTCTTGTAAACCCTATTGGCGCTTAACTGACTATGTACTGATTGGGAAGCCTCTGGCGTGGTGCCGATCCTTACTATCAGGAGCAGGAACAACTCACTCTGAATCATGCCTCCGCAGCGGCCGTAGCCTCTTCAACGTGACGCCCAAGGGTGTAGCCCTCAACACTCTCAGCCTCCTCTGCAGCAGGTGCGGTAAAGCCCCTTTTGTAATCGAAGTATAGCCCCCAGAAGTTCTTGGGCCTGCTTTTGAGCGGTAAAAGGTCACTGTAATTCTCCGACTGAGTGCAGCAGTAGGTCTAGTCCCTGTCCCAGTGCTCTGTCTTAGGGAGAGGCCCTCTCATCCAGCATGTAGCCAACCTCCTTTTTGCCAATAGCATTCCCATGTCCACTATGCGCCTCTGAGCTTTCGGCAGTTTCTTCGAGTATCCCAACAGAGCAAGGGCAAGGCACGGGTCTAGCTCATTATCTATGATTTTGCCTATAGTATGAAACACCGTACCCCAATATTGTCGCACCCTAGGGCACTCCCATGCAAAGTGTAAGAACCCAGCGTTTCCAACCCCGCATCTTTCGCAAGCCGCATCTGCACGTAAACCAAACCTGCACAGTCTCAGGGCAGATATCACTTACCAGAGAGAATTAGAATCGGGCTTTAAGACCCTAGCATAAGAAAGGGGGATCCTGCAACTAAAGTATTTAGGGTATTGCAGTGCTGAGAAGCTGCTGTGCTTCGAAGCCCACTCGTTATCCAAAGCACAGAGGAAACCAAACCCTGGGCTGAAAGCCGAAGCAGAGAGGCACCAGCACTGAAGAGACCGGGCCCTGAGTCTAAAGATCTCAGATTATATCCCTGACACCCAGTTGACAGAGACTGCCCTCATGGAAGGCGGTTCTATGGAAGGCGGTTCTATTGCGCTTTAGCACACAGGAAGCAGAACCCTGGGCCTAAACCCAGAGATTGTCACACACCAAAGAATAGGCGGCCTGATTAAAGTGCCTCATGTTATCTGTTAAATGAAGAGGCTAGAGACGAACTGATGAGTGAGAAGCTAATATTTATTACTAGAATAAACAAGCCTCCGCTCAATATCACACGCGTGTGAAAGGTCCTGCCGCTCATTCAGGAGTCAACCGAATATGCCTCTGCTACGCCTAGCATGATGGGTGAGTCAGAGAATAAAAGATGGAAGATTTAAACTGTCAGTCAAGAACTTGCACTTTTTTTGACTATCACACCCTTTGCCTCTAAAGTTCCCAAGACTGATCTAAAACGCTTTTGTGGTCTTCAACAGTATCCGCAGTAAAACAAAACATAACCTTACACTGGTCTAACACCCTGATACAATTGGAACATTAGTTTCTGAAAAACAGACACCACCAGTGCTAATCATAGTTTCATGTGCAAATAACGATTAACCCAAAAAGGAGTGATAACATTTCTTAGAGAACAAGATTAATCTACAAGTTCATTTCAATGGTGAGCTTGCTTCTAGTTTAAGGTTGAGAAGTATATGGCATTTTATAATTGTGCCAACATCTCAACATTTTTTAAGAAAAGAGTAGGGTAGCAATCAATCAATATTTTCATACATAGGGTCCTAAGGTCAGCACAGAGTCAGATCTGCCTTGGCACCCGTTCTGGTGTTTCAACACCAGCTGACGCAGATGAATTTTACATTTCTTTTGCTAACTGGTACATTTCTAAATTTATGACAAACAGGAACAGTGTGGGTTGTGTGTTTTTGCGTGGATGGTAGAAGAAGAGAATTGACTTTGAGTGAGGAGTGGTATAGAAGGGTTTCATTTAACAGTGTGTTGTTTTTGTTAGCTAACGTTATATTTTTTGAAGAGTAGTGGTATAAAACATTCACGTGTGGCATTGTATAATTTTAAAACACTGGGCAAGTGGAACGTTAATTTTAAGTCACTGAGCTGGTGAAACGTAAAAGGAGCGGCTTGTTACCATTAGCTTTGAAATCAGGGTTGTGCTGAAGAAAGTTATTGCAAGCTATGTTGTACAGACTTAGTTCCTATGTTACTATGAAAATTCCTTTCCAGTTACTGATCAAACGGAAATCTACTTCCATGTTGGAACCATGACGGTTGCTAGGACCCAGGAGGGTAACAATAAGTTGGAAAATAATGTGGAGATGTAGAAGGTTTTGAAAATATCCATGGATAAGGTGCTATGTAAATAGGAGACGGCTTGCCCTCGATTCTGTGTGGGCCAAATGGTTAAGATTGCACCAGTTTTGGTAAGTAGGGGGTTGAAGTGTTGGTCTGATCTGAAAAGCGTTTCACAGGTTTTGAAGTCAGCTGATTAGGTTGAAGATGGAAGGATTTGGAACTTGAAGAGGGGTTCTTTGTGTGGTACATTGTACAAGGATGGAGGACAAGATAGGGATTGCATTGTGGTTCTTGATGTTTTAGAGCAGACAGTTGGATCACAAAACCTTTTGTGTCTGGAGATGTGTGGCATGTGTCTTTGGTGTGAGTGGATAGTAGAATTGGAGGATAGGATGTATGAATGTAATGTAAAGAAGAATATAGAATGTTCATGTGTGATGCGTTAGCTTGAAATGGTAGTCTAGTTGCTGGGATTCAGTGAGTGGAAGGTTGTTTGACTTCGTATTGCTGCTACATTGTCTGGTTTACTGCTGAACAAGAAGTGCCTTTGACTCACCGGCTGTCAACATTTTCCAGTGGCAAAAGGGTTTACGTCGGAGGGAAATAAAGCTTTATCATGCCATCCCTTTTAAAACAACTTGTCAAAAACGATTGTTGATTGAGTTCCCATGTCCACAGTAACAATCAGTGAACTCTTCCTCATAAAAATATTGCAAACAGGATCCTCTTTGCACATTTCTAAAGGAGTAGCTTCTGACTTAAATGTTTAAACCTCAAGTATATTTTTCCGAAGTCCCCACTAAACTCTCTAACTGCTGACTTGAACAATGTTTTGAGAGTTGCAGCACATATTTAAAGAAATGCTGATGGAGGAGCCAAGATGGCGATCGGGACGGACGCATAGGCTCCCGGCTCTGTGAACCTCCGAGCCCCGCACGACTATCCTGTCATCATCCTGATATTGCGCCTCAATTTGGTGTTGGGGAATGATCGCTGAAACCGATAGCGCGATCCCGAGATCCCTGCCGGCCCCATAGCCGGAGAAATCTGCGACGGCAGTCAGCGGCCCTAAAGACTCTGGAACCGGGACGTCGGCTGCAAAACATGGCCGGGTGCTGATGCAACAACAGCGGCCATCTGTTCTGGGGCGGAGTCGGTCTACTGGAGCGCAGTGTCCATCGGTCGAATTTTTACCACAGACGTCCTGATTGACAAGCAACGCGGCCGTGGAGCACCCCCGAAGCGATGGCCTGGTGGAAACTTTATATATATGCGGAGCAAAGATGGTAGCTGCTCCGACGCCGGTTAGGATTCGGCCCGGTTTTCGCGGGCCGCTCCCGAATTTTCGGCTGGCGCTGAATCGGAGTGAAGATGAGCGCTGCAGGAGACCGTTCCTTGGGGGTCTGCCTTCACTGTCTCCGCAAATCGGATAGTGGTCGCATCGAGCTGGACTCGCCTTTGACCGACTCCCAGTCCCCGTTTGCGATGGAAACGCCAGACTGCCGCCTGGATGAGATGGAGACTGCCATCCTGGCTACCGGGGTACAGCAAGAGGGGGAGTGTGTACAGTCAAGTGGCGCTGCGGTATGTGAGAAAAGGGCTACGCTGTTCTGCGGTGACATCCTTGCTGCTATTGGTGACTTTCGATCTGTCTGGGAACACTGTTCCCGTGAGCTGGGGAGGAAGCTGGATGGTGTCACGCTCATGCTGGGGCACTTACGGTCGGACGACCCCCTGGTGCACGAGGATCTGCCCTAAACTGTCTCCGAGGGGGGTGCCCTGGACGCCCTTGTATGCAGAGGGGTGCGGGTGATATTGGACTATGTTGTGAATTGTGGACAGCTATCCGTGGCTTTGGACTATTCTGATAGTTCCCTTTCACAGCAGATGATAGCGGCTTCGTACTCTGCTCCGCTACCGATGTCCTATGCTTTGTCACAGCGACGGCTGGCTCCTGTGCCTGCTTCTTCCGTCTTTGTCCTCGCATCCCTGATGTGGAGTACGTGTCCTGGGTCTGTATTGGGGAAGATGGCCGTATGGGCCGATGACTCTGTTGGTGGCCAGCGACGTCCATCTTGTATGCTCATGTTGCTCTCCGGCCTTGCTTGGACACTTTGTTTCCTTATATCGGTTGATGCGGGAATCAATCGGCAGACATGCCTCCGGGGACTTGCAAGGACTGACCAAGGATAAGATGTATCCCTTAAATGTTGACAATTAGGTGGCTGGCGGGGGTGGGGGGCGCGCGTTATTCTGATACGCTTATTTGTGCAATATGTTGATAATTCTCCCCATTACTGATTGACTCGATCGATTACTGTTGTGGATTATGTATCTTGGGGAGGAGTGTATTTTGCGGGAGGGGGTGGCCGGGAGCCCGTACGGATGGCCCTCCCCCAGTTTTATAAAAAAAAATTCCTTCTCTTTTCTGTGACTAAATTTCGGGTACTCCTCATGGGCGACAGGCATGCTGCTAGGGGGGGGTAGGCCGTAGCCTCTGCAGGGGTGCAGGGTGGGGGGTTGGGGGAGGGGTTTTTTGTGTTGTCCGTTCTCAGTTTCTATGGGCCTCTTTTTTGTCTCTTCTCTTTTCCTTTTCTTTGTCTTCTTTATCTTTTCTTTCCTTTTCTGGGTTAGCATGACGGTTAAACATTGCGCCTTTTGCCGTTTTTGCTTTTTGTGTTTTTTTGTAATCATTACTACGGTAGCCTCACGTTCATGGGGTGCGCGATGACTGGTGTGAAATGTGAATACGTGTTCTTTCATCCTGATAAGTGTGCTTCAGCACCGATACCTCGATTATGATTATCCGTTCTGTTGATACTCTGTTGCGTGCATTGCCCTCTATGTCCTCGGTTGATTGTACTGCATCTGATCCTTTTTATTTTATAATATTAAAATTAACCTTATCGAATCCTGTAACTCAATGGTCACGTTAAGCTGAAGTACTGTTTTGGAAAAACTGTCGTATTTCGTACTGGGGGGACTGCTGAGTTGCTTTATTATTGATGGATGTGCTAAAAATTGCTTTCGAGGCCTCCCAGGGTGGTTGTAGGCCCGTATATGTATGCTATTGATGCACAATAAAGGTTTTCCCCAAAAAAATGCTGATATTTTTGCCTTTATTACAAACCATAAGGATTGCCCAAAAGCTATTCTTAGTAGCTAAAGATGACCAGAACCGCGTCTAAAGCAATAACTTTTCCGGCTACTTGCTTTACTATTGCATTGCTCAACACTTATGCTGATCCACGCTTACTTTAACTTTTCTGATGGAAGAACTAGAACTCAAGTGCTCCTTTTAATTCGCTCCTTAAGCATTTGCAGAACATTCAGTATCCTTGACTACATTGATGGTCTCTTCCAAACTTGGATACCCACAGCATGGGCAGCGTTCTCGAGTCTCCTTGTGTTAACAATTAACTACAATGTGATTACTTAAATTCTGTCTAACTGATCCTTCAAAATCACACAAAGACGCTGAAATGCGTAGCTTCAACACAACATTGATAGTCTCGTGAGGCAATTGTCTTCTTTTTAAAAAAAATCTGTATCTTTCAAGAACAGTGCTGGTATCATCAAGGCAAAGTGCTAATCCTATCACAGTCTATGTATTCTTCCCAGTAGCCAATATTTAAGTTTCCAGGTATAATTTCAGGAAGATGAAAAAATATTCTCTATCGTTGTTAGCTCAAACAATTGTACAATAGTGCCAATGTGCTTTAACGGTGCAACTTCTTCCTATTTGTTGGACAAGGTAGTTTTCTAACCCCCTGAACTTGTGTTTCCATTTGACAATGGCAGACCAGAGCCTGGTAAGACTAACATGAGTAAATTCATGCTTTGCAGTTCACAAGTCACTCTTGTTCTGTCTTAAGGTATTTGTTGAAAGAAACCCACAGTGTTACAGAAATGGTAGAAAGGAGAATCCAAAGCAATGTAACTTACTGAAAATGTCAGTTCGGTGAAATATTTGCTTATTCAACTACTTTTCCACAGTCACTTTACACTTATTATATTTTTTCTCTCAAGGGAATCACTGTTCTACCACAGGAACTGTCTTGATTCAGAATTTGGTTATCTTAAGTGCTTTAGAATTCCAAAAAGCTTTCAAATGTCTTAAACCGCTAGCGCCCCTACTTCCATTTAAAAATACTACAAGAAGGGTTTCCTGCATAGAGACATGCATGTACAGTGTGGTCTCACACATTTTGAATTTGTGTACTGTATTGTGTGTCTTGTGACATATGTTGCTGATGCACGCTGCCCGTCGGTTAGGTGTCTACTCCCCTCTGCCAGACCAAAATATTACAAAGATGGCTTCCTGGCTCCTCTTTAGAGAGGTACTGGCTGTAAAACGTGATCTGACACATGCTGAATCTGTGCATTGGATGGCGTGCCTTGTTGCATATGTTGCTTTTACGCACTGCACACATGTTATGCGCATACTCCCCCAATGCATGACCAAGAAGCATTTATGTTGTGGATGATCTGGTTTGTTGTCAGACCCCTAACACCACTGTTACTGCAAAGGACTTACTGTAACTCAACACGGTGTATACCGGTACACACCGTGCTGTGGAAAATGGCTACCCTTACCGTACTACTATACTGTACTGTTATGATAAGATGATAAGGAGCAGCCGCCCACCGAATAGTGCAATCTTTAGTCCGTTTCAAAGGTTCTCCCTTGATGGTTCGTTGTTCCATAATTACTACACTAGTTTGTAAAGTTAGTTTGAAGAGGTTGAAGATAAGTTGATAGGCTGATATTTAGTATTGGAATAAACAAGTCCGCATTTGACGCCAGATGCTCCGGAAAGATCCATTCGCTCAACCTTCAGTTGACCAAAAGTGCCTTTGTCACACCTAGTGCAATGCATGATTCACAGAACTAAACTCTGAATGCTCAAATGTCTTACATCTATGAAAACATTTATGGAGTGGCTTATCATAAGATTACCTTCTAGCACAAAGGAAACCGAAAACTGTGTCTAAAGTCCAGAGGTTCTCACCGAGCAGAAACCTGGTTTTAAGGAGATTATCACCCAGTAGAGAGGAAGGAGACCTTGTCGAAGACCCTCATATTGTCCCCTAGTACAGACCATGCAGAACCCAGGGTCTAAAGTCCACAAATGATCACCAAGCACAGGGGATGCGACCCTGCATATAGACCCTTTTATTGTACCCGAGCACAGAGGAGGCAGAGCCTGGGCCTGAGAGGAGGCCCTTGGACTTTGTGCCTGCAGGCCTGGTTATAGAGCAGGTTTCATCCCAGCAATACTGAGAGCAGGCCCACGCTTCGTTATCACCGAGGAAGGACGCCTTAGTGATAAGGAACTGGGACAATAACTAAGTACAAATAAAGGGTATGTTGTGAGATAACACTTTGAGTATGATGATGGTGATTTTAGTGGACAGAAACAGCTGATGAGCAAGGCTGACTCGAAGGGGGGCCTTGGTGTCCATGCAGGAGTGCCAGTCAAGTATTGATTTTACTTGTGGTCATTTCACCCTCGTCCACTTTTCCCATCGCTTTGAAATCCTGCAGGTGTTGTCTGTTGGCACAGAGGAGAAAGTACCTCGGTCTCTGCCCCTCACCACGGTCACAAAGTTCAGAGCCTGGCCTAAGTGCCTCAAAATGAGGAAAGGTTCTTATTCAACTCTCGCTTTTGGATGTTTTTAATGTCAGAGTGCTCAGATGGCTACAGATCTCGGCCATTTTCAGTGGAAGAAAAAAGTTTTATTCTATTTATCATCGCCTGCAGCAGGTAATTCAGTTGTTAAAAAGTAAACCCAGTAACTAGAAAATCTATGTAGTGCAAATATAGTACAGTGGCAATAGATAAAAAAACACCACCTTTTAGCCTTTAAAAAGAAATTCAGAAATTGAAAATAAAATGCGCCAGTTTTAGAGAACAGGCTGCATTCAGCCTCCTATCTACGGTGGCCCTACATTCAACGTGATTGTAAACCCTTACCTCGCCTTGGGCAGCTGTACTGTGCCAAACGAAACGCTTGACTGTTCACTTTGGTTCTCTAGAGGCAGTTACAAGCCTGTGACACAGGTCTTTGTATAAGCTTTTACTGTTAAATTCGCATTTCTCAGATCATCTTTCTTGAAATGACCCATGCTTGTCACGCAAGGGATTTTAAAGTAAGGTGTTCTCTATTCGGGTCTAATTCTCCCCTTGTCAGCTCCAGTTAGGATTTACCACCGATGACCTTGGAGGTGACCCTTCTTAACTGGGAATTAGACACCACCGAAGGGCACTCCAGTCTTTGCCAGTCACACCACTTGAATCCTCACGAAGGAAGCAGAAGGACGAAAGACAAAACTGTGGTCTGTATAAATGCTCTGCTCATTCTTTCACGACAAAATACACTGACCCTTCATTGCACACTCTACTGTATCAACAGACAATGACGCACACAACGGCCTTACGGGGCGAGTCTGTGTAGAGAATATAACAGTTCTGATTACCCAGTCTTGTATCTCAACCAAACACCAGCAGGAGGCGTGCTAACACGTTGCTTCGGATAATAGCTGGGGGTTTGATACCTATTGTGACATCACTCGCTGACTGACCTCAGTAACTTCCGGGTTTTGATTGTGCTCTGAAGAGGTTGGAAGCAACTGTTTATAAGAGAAATATAATAAGTGAAGATGCTAGGTTCCCCTTAGGCGTAATTTCCGGTTTTATTGCTAACAAATTTAATCTAACCTTACTCTGTCACAGTCTTATCACCGTCATTAACACGTGGAGTGAGAGAAAGAGCATGTCTCTCTAAAAAAACAAAAAAAACACCTCTCCCTGTTTATACTTTTAGACCTATCAACAAAGAAGTCAATTCTCTCGGTTCCCACAAGATATGACTAGGGCACGGTTTAGGGCGTCTCCCATCATTCTTTCAGAAGACCAGAAAAAAACATTGTTTGCTTTGTGCACTGAGGAAGGGCACTCCAGACAATTTCTTTTTTTCTTTTTTTTTCTTTATATCTTTTTCCCCGATAAATTTGCATATTTTATGATACCAGTTTTTAACTACATTTAAAGTTGAATTTGTGTTGTTTTTTTATGATGTATACGCTGTTTGCATGGTGGTAAGCCCACCCTTTTATGATTTATTAAATCAAATAAAGTATCATTATCTCTCCAGACAATTTAAGTTATTTAGTATTTCTTGCATCCCCGACGGAAAATGTACGTATTCACAAGGCACCAATCCAACACAAATTCAAGGAATAACACACAGAGTGGGATACCGAACTAGAACATACAATGATGTATGTGTAACGAACATGGAAGGCATTGCTACTCAGTTCAGTTCAGTTCAAAAGTGCTTTATTCGGTATATATATATATATATATATATATTCACGTAATCTTCAAACCTCCACACACAGGCGGCGAAAGAAGAGGCAGACCCCACGTTATCCGGGCAAGTTGTTATTTATTCAAATGCCTTTCAAAAATGTAACGTTTCGAGTACTAGCGTACTCTTGTTCACACGTATATACGCATGACCACCAGCGCATTACATACAGCGCTTTCACTCCATGCTCCATGCTGACTTGTTAGCTGCTCTCTAGAGCTTTTAAAAATACTCGTTTTCGTAATTTTTGTACTTTTAATTAAAATTGTTGACCCTGTTGCGAAATCACCTGGCACATGCCTAATTGTATTTGCATCCTCTTACAAGCACTGTAATCGGTGTAATCACCGCTCTTTGCCGGTCCCTCGCCTTCGTTTGTTGGTTGTTGGCGGACATCTTTGGTTGGGGAAGGGGAAGAGGGTGCACGCGCTAGTCCTCTCTCTAGGAGGCGACTAGGGCTTAAAAGCTGCCATGTCCACGCGCAGCGGAGACGCGCAGCGGGGATGCCGGAATATCGCCGGAGTTTCGCCAGAGTCAAGCCCGTCTGTGCCCGTCCGGGCCCAGACGGGCTCAGGGCATACCACTCTGCTCATTCCATCTAGACATCTGGCCCCTCCCCTCAGGTATTCACGAGACTCTCTGCTCTCGCTTCGCGCGACTAAACTGCCTAGTTGCCATTACAATTGGGTTGAGGGTACTGCCTTTAAACACTGTCTTGGGTGTCCTGTGTCTAATAACTGTGTGGCTTTAAACTCACTCACTATGGCTCTGCTTAATTGCAGATCACTGCCTTGTCACGCGATAGAAATACACTCCCTCCTTTTGGACCACTGTCTGGATGTGTTATTCCTGACGGAAACGTGGTTGACCGCGTGTTCAGGTCCCGATATTGTCAATGCTCTCCCACCGGGCTACCTCATTTTCCATCTTGATAGGCCGGATGGGAGAGGGGGTGGAGTGGCCATCGTGTATAGAGATACTTTCGTGTGCAAAGCTGTGGACTGCGGTATTACCAACACTGAAAGCTGTCATTTCTCCCTTGGCATATCTTCTTCCGTTTCCATCTCCGGCCTCCTTTTGTATCGCCCTCCTGCTGCGCTGGGGAATTTTGTGGACTCTATTATTGAGGCCATCATTCCATTAGCCGCTGCCTCATGCAACTTTGTACTTCTTGGGGATTTTAATCTTCACTTTGATGACCCCAATGACGTGGTGGCAAGAGATTTATTGAGCTCATTTGATGCTCTCGATCTTCACCTCGCTCATTTGGGAGCCACTCATAACAGAGGTCATCAGCTTGACGCTGTTTTTGCTAATACTGCCAACCTGCAAGCCCTCCAGATGCTGGCCCTTCCCTGGACGGATCACCATCTTATTCCTTTCAGCTGGTTGTTGAAGAACCGGGGAGATCCCGTGCCTAGACAATACACTGTGGAACGACTCTGGTCAAAGCTGCCGGTTGACAGTTGGGTTGAAGAGCTAGCGATAACTCGTCCTGACCCTGTAGATGACCCCAATATTGCTGATCAACACCTGGCTAATTGGCTTACTAACTCCCTTGATCTACTGATTCCTAAAAAAAGGAGGCTTATCAGGGAGAGAAGAACTGCTTCTGCCCCCTGGTATACTCCGGAACTTAGGAGTTGCAGAACTTCTTGCAAAAGGCTTGAACGTGCCTGGAGGAGAGAGCAGACGGAAGAAAGCCGGGCTAATTATAAAAGAGAGATGAGAAAATACAAAAGTGCACTGAAGGATGTCAAAAAGATTTTCTTTAGTGATAAGATTGAGAGGGCAAGTAACTCTCCAAGAGAATCGTTTAAAATTTTTAAAGAACTCTTGAAAGCCCCGGTCCCCCCAGTCGTACACGTTAATCCTAAAGACAAATGTGAAGAACTGGCTAGTTTCTTCCATTCTAAAATAGATACAATCCTATCCTCTCTGCCTGCTATGCCTCACATCTCTGAGCCGGCTACTGGTCCAATAAGCTGCCCGACCGAACTTTTCTCTTTTGGCCCCTTCTCGGAGGAGGAGGTTACAAAGGTCTTGGTGGAGATGAAGAGTGGATCTCCGAGTGATCCAGTGCCTATGAAACATCTTAAACTTGTGGCTAATACTCTGTCAGCTCCGCTCACTGACCTTATCAACCTCTCTCTCTCGTGGAATAGTCCCTCAGAGATGGAAAAGGGCAGTAGTAAAAGCCTTACTGAAAAAACCAGGCTTGGATCCCGCCAATCTGACCAACTTCAGGCCTATCTCGCTTCTGCCGGGGTTTTCTAAAATCGCCGAGAAGCTGGTTAACCGTCAGCTCTCTTACTATCTTGAGTCCAACCACCTGTTGGGAGACTCCCAGACTGGTTTCCGTCCCGGCCAAGGAACGGACACAGCCCTGCTGGCGGTAGTGGAGGAAGCAAGGAGCACTCTTGACACTGGAGGATCAGTGGCAGTGATCCTCCTGGACTTGAGTGCTGCCTTTGACACCGTGAGTCATCAGGTGCTCCTCCAACGCCTGTCAGAGGTAGGTGTCTCAGGGACGGCCCTGAAATGGTTGGGATCTTTTCTCTCCAACCGTTTCTACCAAGTCTGGGAAGGGGCAGAGCAGTCTTCCCTATTCCCTCTTCAATGTGGAGTCCCTCAGGGCTCATCGTTGAGCCCTACTTTGTTCAATGCATATATGACTCCACTTGAAAGAGTGGTAGCCCCTTCGGGGTTGAAGATCATCAGCTATGCTGATGATACTCAGCTGGTGGTGGGCCTCACTCAGCTGGCGGAACAACCCAACTTGTTGCATGACTGCCTGGCTAATGTCTACCAATGGATGTCCAACTCGGCTCTTAAGCTCAATGGAGGAAAAACTGAGTTGATGCTCTTGGGCAACTCCAGTCCCTCCATCATTGCCAGCTGCTGGCCCCGGTCTCTTGGCGACCCTCCATCTCCCAAGAAGGAGATCAAGTCCTTGGGAGTATGGTTGGAGGAAGATCTGTCCTTCAGGACCCACGCCAGAAAGACCGCGGGGGTTTGCTTCGGTCTACTGAAGTCAGCCCGAAAGGTACTCCCACTGCTTCCGGATCCAGCTAAGAAGCTTTTGATGCGTGGTTTAATCCTTTCAAGGCTTGACTTTGGTAATGCCCTGTTTCTTGGTGCCCCTGAAGCCACCTTTAAAACCCTCCAACAGGTGCAAAATGCAGCTGCCAGAGTTTTGATGGAGATCCCTAGAAGGCAGTCAGCTGCCCCGGCCCTAAAAGCACTTCACTGGCTCCCTGTTAAGGAGCGGGTGAAATTCAAGGCGTTGTGTACGGCCCATAAAATTTTACATGGCAAAGGCCCCCCCATCCTTTTTAATATGGCCCGTCCCTATAAACCTCCACGCCTTTTGCGCTCAGACCAGCAACATCTTTTGCAATCTGCGAGAGTCAGGAGAGCTCGGACTGGGGGCAGGCGTTTCTCGGTACAGGTGGCATCTCTGTGGAACTCTCTGCCCCTTAAGATTCGCTCAGAGCACAAGATCCTAATATTTAGGAAACTTCTTAAAACCTACTTGTTTCCACAGTAGTGAGTTATCGAGTTCCTCCTTCTTTGGTCTGTTGCGCCGGGATGCCCCCGGGTAAGCTGAGCGCATTACAAATTTCATATAATAATAATAATAATAATAATATATATCCATATAGCAAACATAACGTTACATATAAGAAAATATGATACAATTTTTATAATAGAGAATCAACCCTGTAATGTCAACACCTAGACGTAAATCAAGTTTTTCATGGGCGATAAAACAGTCGCAGGGTATATGCAAGAACTACAGTACTCTTTTATGTGCAAAATACGCCTTGTAAAGTGCAATTTCCTTTATAACACATGTGCAAACTCGCAATAGTAAAGTGACATATGCCAATAGTCAATAAAGAAAACAGGTACGTGAAATTTCTTTGGAAGGCATGTGCAAAACTTGCAAAAATAAAGTGCAATTTCATTTACAACACATGTGCAAAATTTGCAATAATAAAGTGCAATTTCATTTGTAACACGTGCAAAACTCATATTAATAATGATGCACATGCTAACATCCTAAAAACACGTACTGAGACTAGAATAAATGCTCATCTCTCCCACTGAAAGTAACGTGTTAATTCTTAGTACTGCATGTTCATATAATAATTGATTTCCTTGCGGACATGCATCTTAAAATATATGTTGCTACATAAAAACATACATCTGACCTTCCTAAATTAAGCATTATCTGCATCGCAGCCTTAGTAGATCGTACCTTATATTTGCTTTATGTGGTTCCAGAGTCGGCAGATAGAGGGCCTGTACCTGCTTTCAGAAGCCATGATGAGTTTATGGAGAGGACCAAGATCTGATTTCAGATGTCCTAGGGTCTGTAGTGAGAGGCCTGTATCTGCTTTAAGAGATTCCTGATATCTGCAGGAAGAGGGCTTATACCTGTTTTCTGAGGTTCGACGGTCTGTGAGGAAGAGAGTCTTTAGCTACCTTCAGAGTTCCTAGGTTCTTCAGAGAGAAGGCCTCTATCTACTTTCTGATGTCCTAGCGTGTACTCTCTGACGTCCTGGGGTCTTCAGGGATAGGTCTACCTGCGATCTCATGTTCAGGGGTCTTTAAATATAGTGCTTGGTCTGAATAATTTTTTTTCTTTAGCAGCACCACCCTTGCTCCCTCCTACATCATGCAGTACCAGAGCTTGCGCACAGCTCCTATGGCTGCCAGGAAGGGTGGTACAGGCAGGAAAAGAATACATGGATGTGGCACAAAGAATACATCTGAAGTAAACATCAGGGGTGAGGGAAGGGCCAGAAGGATTGAGCGGTTCATTTTGAGTTGGATCGTGGGCAGGGCCCTTTGGTCCGGGGCACAGGCTCATGGTGGTGCTGCTGCTCTCTAAGGAGCATTAGATATATGAGGACACTGGGTCCTCAGCTGTATTCAGTTTCCCTAACCCTTAACCCCTTCGCTGCTCATAACGAGCTCAGCTCGTCATGCAGTACACTGGTCGTGTGCTCATGACGAGCTGAGCTCCTCATCAACAATGGGATTTGAAGAAGTTCAGCACCAGGGGTGAATTCCCTTAGCACTGATGTGGTTAAGTAGCCTCTTAGTGACTCAAAAAAGAATCCGAATACCATGTGATGTGTCAAGTCTGCCTTTGGCCACACTGCAAACCGGGGATTGAGGCACGTCACAGTCGGCTCCCCAGGGTGGCCACAACAACAGATTATAAGTAGAAGACTGTGCAATGCACAACCTGGGTCAGCGGTGTGACAAGCGATATGGTGGCAAAATACAACCCTTTTGCTGGGGTGTCTGTACCCATAGTGCTGCAAAAGGAGTATGTGGTTGGGATAAAAAATGTATGTCTCAGGAGTGCTATGAATACAGCTCAGATAGGAGAGGGCTTAATTAAACAGTCTGTGCTACAAGGACTCTTACACCTATTGCTAATTAATGGGGTGACACAGTTGGAGGGCACATTCCGTATCCCAGAGGTCGCTGCACCCACTGTGCTTCAATGAAGATCAATGAATCAAACCGTATTTGTACAGCGCTGCTATTCACCCGTGAGGGTATCCAGGCGCTAGGTTGCTGGGCTCAGCTTGAGTCTCTTCCTACATTCCATGAGAGAATAGAAAAAAGGTAGGACATTGTGGTAGAAAAGCATAGTCTGTGTCTGAGGCGGAGCACCTCACACACTGCAGATGCGTGAGAGCATGCATGGCACAGCCATATCCAGGGGTTTCTGTACACAGTACAGAGCGAGGAGAGTGCGGCAAGGTATTTTCTATGCCACATGGATGCTTGCACCAACTTTGCTGCCATGGAGGGGATATACAATAGTTGTGGCCACAGCCCTTGTTCCAGGGGTGGTTGTACCTAAGGTGCAGCAATGAGGAGGTAATCAAAAAAGAAGGGTGGCTGGGCCCAAGGGGAAGGAGGGTAGGCAGGGCCACACAATATGAAAATAGAAATATTCGCCTATGCCTCCATACTACTTCAAGTACACACTGGTTCATGTACAAGTAAACCACAACCTGTTTGTTTACAAAAAACAGTTTATGTTTTCAATTTTGTACTTAGTTTACAGATTTTTTTTTTACAAAAAACAGAACTAAGACCACTATCGACCTCATGTCTTAGCCATGTGTAATTTCAAAACACTTACTATAAATGTGCAATAAACCAAACATGTGATAAACAAATAGAACTACAGTGATTTTTTGACATAAAAAAACATTAACATGAATACATGGACCATACAATCTTATACATTTATGAAAAAGGTGCTTTTGCAAACAATTAGGAAAACGGGGAGAAGGTAAAACACAACTTTTTCAACAGTTACACTCCCACGACCTGAGCATGAGCTAATCAATTAATTATCAGGAGCATTGCCAATTTCTGCAACAAATAACAATGGCCAACTAGCCAAACAAAACAAAGGGGATGCCGACGCGTTTCGAATCCTGATTAGCGACTTGCAGAATTCTCGTCAAGGCAGACTGAATCTAGTCCATGGGAACTGTTAAAATGAAAAACAAAATAGAGTATTTACTATCTAGCGGGTCCTCTTCCCACTACTCTCAGGACAGTGAGGTTGCCTTAAAGTTCATACCTTGTGTAAATCCTGCCCACAGTCAATCCTGTTTTGGTGGAAAATGTCGTCTATGCATTGATGGCCTACGCTGCAACAGAGTAATAGGACGGGTAAGTATCTTCAAAAGTACACGGGGAGGAATTACTTACAACGTATATAGTACAGAAACGGCAACGCGGTAACACATTGCCCCTCTCCTTACCCTCACAGATAATTTCTTAACTGCCCCCAGTGTGGAGAAACGCGGCCTCAAAATCGGAACCCCCATTGAGGTCACCGCGGATCGGTGTCCAAGTAAGTGTATCATTTTAAGCCCTAAAATGCACACGCGATCAGCGTGTTAGTCAGCTAGCAGGGTTCTAAGTCGCACTTTGTTACCTTTTTTCAGAAAACATAAGAACTCCACCACATGTGGCAAAGACGTGGCTTAGCTTCCAAAATTAACGCAGGTAAATGAGCGATAGAAGAGCTTTTTTGTAAGTAATTCCTCCCCGTGTACTTTTGAAGTGGTCTTAGTTCTGTGTTTTGTAAAAAAAAATTCTGTAAACTAAGTACAATATTGAAAACATAAACTGTTTTTTGTAAACGAACAGGTTGTGGTTTACTTGTACATGAACCAGTGTGTACTTGAAGTAGTATGGAGGCATAGGCGAATATTTCTATTTTCGCAATGAGGAGGTAGGCACTGTGGTGGAAGGGCACAGCATCTGTCTCTGGGGTGCCTTTACACACAGCACAGAGGTAGGAGAGCATGGCAGGGAAGCTTTCCTGTGTGTTCTTTCATGTCTTGGTTCTCTCTGTCTTCTCCCAGTGCCATTGGGGCCTACAGAGTAAGACAATTAGTCTCTAAAAAGATGCTCTGATTTGTAGGTACCAGGCCTTTTTGGGCCCACCTACTGTTGTCGCTCCGATTTTGCAGCGTGAATCTTTCTGGATTCACTATGCGGTGCATTATTCCACGGTCTAGTGGTTGGGTCCGGAATCGTACGTAGTCTTCTTTTTTTTTTTTTCGTAGCCCAGTTGGGAGTCGACGTCCAGTGACGTCAGCATGCTTCCTGCGGAAGCTCCAACCCTTGGGCGCCATCTTCAGATTCTTTTTTCCGCCGTTGGGTCTGGATAGTTCCCGAAAGGGCTCCAGAGATTTGGAGAAAAGAAGAAGCAATACTCGAGTTTTTGGAGGAAAAACATTGGAGAAGACGAAGGAAGACTACACCATCAAAAGGACGATGAAGAAGGGAAAATGTCAAGATTTTTCGACGTCCAGAGGAGAATGCGCAGTCAGGGGGCCCCCTGATTGCGCATCAGACCAAGACATGGACAACACACCATTCAAATTCTGCCGCAACTGCCATCATAAGTACGCCCAGAAGGACCAGCACCCAGTCTGTAACCTCTACCTGCCGTTCGACCACGAAAGCAGGGATTGCAACGCCTACTCCGCATTCACCCCGAAGACCCTTCGAGTGAGAGAGAAGCAAAGGATCGCAAACTACACCATGCTGGGCAAGGGCCAGCCTCTGTCCCTTCGAGACCTGGGACTCTCGACCGACGAGGAGGATTATGTCGCCGAAGAAGACATCGGCTACACGGTCGCAGAGACCGATAATAAGAAGACTACTGAAAAGGTAGGAGACTCGGCGCCCCAAAAAGGCCCAAAAGACTCTCGACAGTCTACCCAAGACTCTCGAAAAAGCGAGGGCAAGACCTAGAAAGCGCAGACGCCAAGAACTTCGGCGTCTGCAGCGACATCCAGGCCCAGCGGATCCTCTCAGAAGGACTCCCTGGCGCCGAGGGACGGTGACCAACCAAAGTCGTCGAAAAGCCTCCAAGAAAAGGAGCGCTCGACTACGAAAACATCTTCGAAGTCGACGACAAAAGACGCTAGACCAGTCTCTACGCCGAAAACAGCCTCGCCGCCGAAACAAGTCTTGACGCCGAAACCCATCTCGATGCCATCTAGAGCGCCAAAGAGACCGGCACAACCACTCGACGCCGAATAGGCGGCGGAGATGGAAAGAAAGAAGAGGAGACTCGAAGCAGAGATGGAGAACATCCTGCAGCGAAAGAAAGATTTCGAAGAAAAAATGAAATCTTACACAATTCCTTCGAGGCCCAAGTCACCAGTACTACATTTGATCGAGGAAGAAGAGGAAGAATTCGAGGTAGAACAAGCGTCGGAGAACTTGGAAGATCTGGCATATCAGGAAGATGATAACGCCTATTACGAGGAGGAGAGAGATGACGAACAGAGGATGTACCAAGAATCGACATACTCGGATACACAGGAGGTAGAGTGGCAGGACGTCGAAGCCGAAAGTCCAGAAGAGGGAGTGGACACATATCCAGCGAGGCCCTCGCCACCGGACGACATTGGGCTCTACAATGAATGCATCAAGAACGCAGCAACAGCGTTCAGAGTCAAGCTCGAAGAGGAGGTGCCGAAAGGGGATTTCCTAGTAGAAACACTACTTCCAATGCACACTAGGAGCCAGTACCTGCCAATGCTTGAAAGCATCAAAGGGCAAAGAAGAGAGGCATTCAAGGAGCCTGCTACTTGTAAACCCGTCACGCCAAGGACGGAGTAAAAATACAAGCACTCCTCAAAGGACCTAGCCTACATACAGGGGACGGTTGCTGCGGACTCTATCATCACTGCAACAGCAAGGAGAAAGGCCAATGTGCCAACTACTTCGGGTCCACCCCCTGATAAAGAGAGCAGAAGGATGGACCTAACAGGAAGAAAAATCTAAAGGAATGCCGCTATGCACTGGCGCATGGCTAATTCCAATGCACTACTCAACAGACACATTACCAAATCATGGAGGAACTGGGGCAGTTGGTGAAACACCTCCCTCAGGAGCATCAACAAAGGGCTTCGCACCTAGTAGAGGAAGGGAAGAACTTGGCAAACTCGTGCCTAAAAACAGCACTGGACGGGGAAGACACGGCCAGCAGGCTTATGATGCTGGGCATCACAGAAAGAAGACAAGCCTGGCTCAGAATATCAGGCTTTAAACCGGAGGTTCAACACAACATTCTGAACACTCCGTTCAACGGTGAAACACTGTTTGGAGCAACAGTGGACGACAAGCTCTCACAGCTCAAAAAGGATAATGACACCGCAAGATCCATGGGGGCCTTGCAATTCAGGGGAGCGAAGAGAGGGACCCCGTCACGGAGACCCCACGGGAGAGGGGGGAACCAGCCGGGAACATCGCATCAGTCCTTCCAACATTCCCACCAAAGCGACACCCATACTCAACATGGCCAGCAAAAACAGCAGTGGCAATACCAACATAGGGGCCAGTCCTTTCGCGGGAGGGCGAGTGGACGTGGAAACACCAGGAGGGGTGGACAGCAAACCACCTCCAAGTGACATGGCCACATTGACAGTGCACACCCTACAAAAAACTCCAAGGGTGGAGCACAAAAACAAAAAACAGGAGTCTCACGCACCGAAACACCACGAGCACGTAACACCAGTGGGAGGAAGATTAAAACTTTTCCTCCTGGAGTGGAGAAAGATTACAACAGACAAATGGATCATCAACACAATACAGTACGGGTACTGCATAGGGTTAGAAAAGAGACCACCAAGCAGAAGACCAAAGAAAAGAGCACCTGCAAAGAAGGAACTAGAGCTTCTTCAGAGGGAGGCAGAGGAACTGCTACTAAAGAAGGCTATTGAGCCTGTACCTCCCATGGAAAGGAACAAGGGGGTGTACTCTACGTACTTCCTAGTACCCAAGGTAGACAAAACAATGACACCCATCCTGGACCTAATGTTCCTCAACAAATTCATAAAGACACAAAAATTCAAAATGACATCCCTGCAAGAAGTACTTCCACAGATTCAAACAGGGGACTTTATGGTCACCATAGACCTAAAGGATGCCTACCTACACATCCCAATGAACAGACGGCACAGGCATCTGCTATGATTTGCAATCCACTCAGACCACTATCAATTCACGGCATTGGCCTTCGGACTAAAATCAGCACCGAGGGTATGCACAAAGTGTCTGGCAGCAGTCGCAGCACACTTAAGGAGGGAGGGGATACACGTATACCCTTACCTAGACGATTGGTTCATAAAGGCAAAGTCATACAACACGTGCAAACAGCACGCTCAAAGAGTGACAGACACAATAATGGCCCTGGGTTTCTCCATTCACTGGAAGGAATCCTCGATAAACCCACAACAGGTCAAGATATTTCTGGGGGAACAAATCGACACCGTGCAAGGGAAGGTGTTCCCCAGCGAGAAGAGAATGACGGCACTGTTGAAGGAGGCGTGCCTCTACCAGAAGGGGCAAGCTCTGACAGTGAGGACGGTGAGCAAGATGATGGGCATGATGGCCTCATGCATCCACATTATACCAAATATCCGACTACACATGAGACCACTCCAGGAGTGGCTGCAGGACCAATGGTCACAAGCGACGGGGTGTTGGGAGGACCTAGTGGTTGTAACGCACGCAGTGCAAGAGGAGATATCATGGTGGAACAAAAGAAACATAACAAAAGGGAAACTTCTAACACCACCAACACCAACAGTGACCATCACCACGGACGCATCCCAAAAGGGATGGGGAGCACACATGAAAAAACTCCGAGTGAGGGGCCTGTGGACACAAGCGGATGCGGTCAAGCACATCAATTACCTAGAACTAAAGGCCGTTCTCCTAGCTATGAAAGCCTTCCAGACGAAGTTGTACAATCAAACAGTGCTAATCCAGATGGACAACACAACAGCGATGTTCTACATAAACAAACAGGGAGGAACACAATCAGCCCCGCTGTCGGAGCTAGCGGAGGAAATATGGAAATGGGCAACACCATTGAAGAAAGATCGACTGGTGATACATCTGCCAGGAAAAGACAACGTGGAAGCGGACTGGCTCAGCACACAGACATCGGCCTCGCACGAATGGGAGCTGAATGCACAAGAAATAAAGAGACTATTTGACAGGTGGGGAATACCGTCAATAGACCGGTTTGCAACACACCAGAATGCAAAATGCCAACACTTCGCATCGAGACAACCAGGGGAAAGGTCCCTGGGGAATGCCCTATGGATAAGCTGGTCAAAGACGTTTGCCTACGCTTTTCCGCCGATTCCCCTGATACGCAAGGTACTCAGCAAGTGCAGGACAAGCAACATGACCCTGATACTGGTCGCACCCCAGTGGGCCAGGCAGACATGGTACTCACAGATTATGGAAATGACACAGAGTGCACCACACAAATTTGGGAGAAGGAAAGACCTACTCTCCATGCAAAACGGAGAGGTGTTGCATCCAGAGCCAGAAAGTCTCAGCCTAGCAGCCTGGCTCCTGAGGACATAGAGTTCGCACACCTAAAGCTACCTGAGAGCACCCTGAGGGTACTTCGAGAGGCAAGAAGACCAAGCACACGTAAGTGCTACGTGGCCAAATGGAAGAGGTTCACATAATGGTGCAGAAAGGAGGGTCTGCACAACAAGATGACAAGAGACTCTACAGTCCTTAAGTACCTCACGCACCTGCTCGAGACCAACCTGAGCTCATCATCGCTAAGGGTACTGTGGAAAAAGGTAGGGCTAGGACCTTTTCTCAAGATTTGCCCGGCGTTAACCGCCCTTGTACCATTCAAATTACCAAGCAATGAGGCAGGCGCCGGAGACCAGAAGGCAGGAAAACAGAAGTTTATTCCGACGGAGCAGAACACATCAGATCAGACAACAAGGTATCGTCTCGAGGTGCTCTAACAGCCTCTCGGAGGCCTGGCCTCTTATACACTGGTTTATGGCATGTGACCTTTCTTTATTACAATCAGAACTTTGTAAAGCAAGGAAAAGACATCCCCGTAATCCTCGTGTCAATCCCACCCCCATATACCTTCATAATAGAGGTCCTTAACCTGCTGATAAGAGGAGGGGGTCATCACGCAGCTGAGTGTTCCGTCGAGTCTTAGGATGTGTGCGCCTGATCATATCACAGGGGGTGGGGAGGCCTGGATCAATAGAGGGTCCTTTGAAGGAGAGCGACCTCATACAATAAGGGGCAGTAAATGATATCTCTCGGCTTAAGCAATGGCCTCGGACCTGCGTGGACAGCTGGACACGGGGTGAGGGGTCATCAAAGGAGTGGTATTCATGCCGTGTGGACAGACCAGTGCGGAGGGGAGGTTTATCAACAAAGGGGCATTCATGGGAGGAGAGGAGGTGTTGGTCAGGCGCTGGCGTGACTCCCAAGGACAGGGTCAGGCAGAAGGGTTATGTTCATGAGGGGGAGGGAGGGGGAGCCAGGGTGCGCGGAGGATGCTTGCTGGGTCAGAGGGGCGCGCTGGCGATCGATCGTGGATAGGGAGACCATGATATCTAAAATGGCTGCCGTGCACGTAGTACATAGGTGACCTAAAAATGGCTGCCGTGCACGTAGTACATAGGTGACAAGCTGGCGCAGATGATGTTCAGATTGCAAACTAAAATTCCACAGTCCTCCCTTTTAACATGTCTCGCCAACTTGTCAGTTTGGATTTATCCCCATAAGGCCACGTATTTCTACTTCATAAAGGGGGCTCATGTGCTCATTTCGGAAGTCCAAAGTCTTTGGGCACATACAGTTAGAAACAAGGCCGCACAAAGGTGGCAGACATTGGATACCTAAGCAACACCCACATATTATCACAACAGGTATCAGCACGAAGGAAAACAACTTCCAGCCCCAATTCTTCAAAGTGTCCCAAAACCAGCTCCCAAGCGACCATCCTTCCTGTTCTTGGTGAACCTCTGAGGAAAGTCTGTGGAGGTGTTCAACGGCTTTGTAGACTGAAGACGAGTTGTCTGGCACGTAGGTGCAGCAGCTGGATCCGATGATGCGGCATGCTCCTCCTCGGTCGGCTAGGACCACGTCTAAGACAAGACGATTTTGAAGGGTCACAAGGCGGACCGCCTGGAGCTCCGCAGTGTTGTTGGCGAGGATGCCAGCCGTGATGTTGATCGTTGTTTCTACTGCCTGGGTCAGGTGTCGGATAGCACGGCTGTTTGCCATTGGGCCCCACAGAGGAACAAGTCCCTTTGCTGCATCCAGGAACTGTGCTCCGGTGGAGTCGGCTTGTCCAAGGTCGTCTGCACGCCTCTGCCGGTGATGGTTGGCAGGGGCTACTTATGTGGGTGGAAGAACGAAGGAAATGTAACAGATTCCCTTCCAACCCTTCGGGAGCCAGGTGTAAGCTTTGGTGCCACACACAAAGTACATGTTCGGAGAAGCAACAAAGGAAGGGGGGTCAGCTGAGTCCAATGTTTTGGTGATTCGGCAGGCGCTGTGACCCACCAGCTGCGTTCCATGGCCTTCGAGACACACGAGACCTGTGACGTTGATAACAGACAGGGCCACAGTCAGAGTGGCGGTAGTTTGTTTTTGCAGATGAGTGAAGGTGGTTCTGGCTGGATTGTGGAGCACCTGTACTTCGACTCGTTCTTTGGCTGGAATGTCTTTGAGGAAGGTGGCGCCTGCGAGCGCAGGACACAGGGCAGCAGGGGTCTTTCCGGTTTTGTTCAGCCAGAACCCAGAGTAGAAGTGTGACACTGTCCGGCTGGAGGTGGCGTTGTCCTTGTGGCTCTCTTGCATGAGGATCAACCAGGCGAGGCAGGAGCCGTGGACTGAGAAAGGAGAAGGGATGAAGGGGATGGAGTGTCCTGTGGCATGCGGGAGCAACCCGCAGATCCAGCAGTTCGTAGCATTTGCTGCAAGGTTGTGTTGGTGCAACAGTTGCACGAAGGAATTGTTCCAGAATTCCCTGCGCCTTTCTCGGAGCTGAGGCGACAGGGAGATAAGGTGATGCTCTTTCAGGGGTGTCGGTTGTGCAGTAGGTAGTAGTGCCTTGTGGGCCGGTGTGCTTTCCTCCAGAATCCAGAAGGAGGTCATGAGGAGGAGGCAGAAGAGGAAGACAATGAAGAGTGCGATTGTCTTTGATTTGTGCAAGTTGTCAGTCTTTGGATTTCGATACTGGGTATTTCCTGTTGCTTCCATCATCTTCTTATCTGGCGCTTCCATCATCTTCTTATCTGGCGCTTCCATCACCTTCAAGGGGCTCGGTAGTGGGCAGAACCACAGACTTTGTTTAGCTTCTCTCCCGGTAACCCTTGAT
Source organism: Lissotriton vulgaris (assembly GCF_964263255.1). Lineage (NCBI taxonomy): Eukaryota > Metazoa > Chordata > Amphibia > Caudata > Salamandridae > Lissotriton > Lissotriton vulgaris. The sequence continues at coordinate 1,490,402,604 of NC_141693.1, forward strand.
TGTGTTTAGGTCACCGTTCTGAGATTTAACTTAGTCCGTGGCCTACTTAGCCGAAACTCCCTCCTTTCGACGCAGGAAATACCCTTCTCTGGATGGCACAGTGGGATCAGAGAATTTTGCAAGTTCGAGTGCCTCAGTATCGGGATAACAGTCCAATATCGGTCGGTCTTTGCTCAGGAGCTCTTCTTGGGCGCTGACGTTTTCTGTCGTGGCCAGGTTTGCAGAGACCTTCCGGCAATGGTGCGCGTGCAGCCAGTGCTTCTTCCCCTCCACTCGGAGTGCCGTTCGGGTGGTGATCAGCACTTGCCAGGGGCCCGTCCACCGAGGTTCCAGACTCTTGGTTCGCTGGAAATTTCGTATCAACACGAAATCTCCCGGTTGGATGTCATGGCCGGGGCCCCTGGAAGCATCGGGGATGGCCTGCTGCACCTGTTGATGAATGACAGACAACGTTTTAGTTAACTTGCACAAATAATCAGATAGTAGGACGTCTGGGACGTCATGAATGGAGGTCGGTTTGGGAGCAGTCCAGAGATTCATCGGTCGCCCAAACACGACCTCGTAGGGGGTCAAATGGTGCTTGGTGGGAGTGGAGCGCATCGATAACAAAGCCAGTGGGAGGGCATCCGGCCAGTTAAGTCCAGTGGTGGCCACTATTTTTGACAATTTCAGCTTCAGTGTGGCATTATGGCGTTCCACTAGACCGGCGGATTGGGGGTGGAAGACCGCATGAAACCGTTGCTTCACCCCCAACCCCTTTAGGATTAGTTGGATAACCTCAGCTATGAAGTGGGGGCCATTGTCGCTCCATAAAATTCGACAAAGGCCATAGCGAGGGAAGAATTCCTTCAGTAGTACTTTGGCAGTAGTCATGGCAGTGTTGTCACGGGTTGGATAGGCCTCCACCCATTTGCTGAAGGCACATACGATGACTAGTTCATACTTCAGATTTTGGCATCTCTCTAGTTGGATGTAGTCCATCTGAAGGACCTCAAAGGGGTGATTGGGGGTCCCAAACCCTCCCCGGGGTACTACAGTTCCTTTCCCGGGGTTGTGTTGCAGACAGATAAGGCACTGCTGAACTAGGCGCCTGGCTGAGTCAGGGATTTTATCGTTGTGCCAGACTTTGGAAATGAGTTCGATCATGGGTGCAGATCCTATGTGTGCGGGGGAGTGAGCCATTGTCAGTATGGGAATCAGATATGAGTCGGGCAGCAACCATTTGCTTGCATCCTTCGTTCGCCAGCAGCCCTCCTCATCCTTCAAACCCACCCTTGCCCAATTAGTCAGCTTGTGAGGGGTGCTGGCCGACTGTATGTCTTTGATCATTATCCTTGTGTCACTCCATGTTTCTGCTTGTGACCTGGTCATGTACATGCGTGTCACCGTCCTATTCTCAGCTGTGGTTCGTGCAGTGATGTCGGCCAATGCATTCCCTTGTCCGACTAAGTCTGTCACCCTTTTGTGTGCCTGACATTTGATCACCGCTAATCGTTTGGGGAGGAGAACTGCTTCAATCAGAGCGGAGACTAGATCTCCGTGGAGGATCGGGGTGCCGTGGGACGTCAGGAATCCCCTCTCCCTCCACAGGAGCCCAAAATGGTGGACCACTCCGAAGGCATACTGGCTGTCCGTATATACGTTCGCGGTGGTCCCTGCGGCTATGATGCATGCTCGGGTGAGGGCTATCAGCTCTGCTGCCTGGGCAGATCGTTGTGTGATGCAGGCTGTCTCAACTACTGTTCGGGCTGTCGTTACTGCATAGGCAGCTGAAGTGGTGCCATCTGGGAGTTTGATACATGAGCCGTCTACCCATAGCTCTCCATCGGGGTCAGGAAAAGCAGTGTCTCGGAGGTCAACCCTACTCCTAGTTTGTTCGTCCGTGAGGGTCACACAGTCGTGGATGGGAGGAACGTCGGGGTCATTTTCAGGCAGGGGTAACAATGTGGCAGGATTCAAAGTCGTGCATCTCTTTAGTGTGATGTGGGGTGCAAGCAGAGTCAACTCGTACCCTGTCTGTCGTGCGCTAGTCAGGTGTTGGGTCTTGGTCTGGTTCAAGAGGGTGTCGACTGCATGGGGTACTAGCACTGTGAGGGAGTTGGAAAGTACGATTCCCTCGCTCTGACGGATAGAGACAGCAGCGGCAGCTACTGCTCGAAGGCAGGCAGGCAAAGCTCTGGCTACAGGATCAAGAGTGGCGGAGAAGTAGGCACAAGGGCGTTGCTTAGGGCCAATTGATTGCGTTAGGACAGACAATGCACACCCCTCCCTTTCGTGGGTGAAGAGGGAGAAGGGTTTGGAGTAATCCGGGGTTCCTAGGACAGGCGCTGAGCAGAGTGCATCCCGTAATTCCTTAAAGGAGGCTTGACACTCAGTGGTCCAAGGAAGCGGGGAGGGGACATCTTTGGTCAGCAGGGCAAGTAATGGTTTCACAATGAGGCTGTAATTAGGCAACCACTGTCTGCAAAAAGAGGTTAGGCCAACCAAAGAGCGGACCTGCTTTTGTGTTTTTGGGATGGGGGTGTCTAGGATGGTTTGGATTCGGTCGGGTGTAAGTTTCCTCCCTTCTTTGGACAGAAGATGGCCTAGGTAAGTCACTTGTGGCTGGCAGAACTGTAACTTCTTTTTGGAGACTTTATGGCCATTTTCTGCAAGAAAGTGTAGGAGTTGGACGGTGGCTGTCGTTGCAAGCGGGGTGGTGTCGGCCGCCAAAAGGATATCGTCAACATATTGAATCAACACCACTCCATCTGGTAGCTGGAAGGCATCTAGCTGTCTTTTGAGGGCCTGACTGTAAATGCTGGGACTTTCAGTGTACCCCTGGGGAGCTCTACAAAATCGGTACGAGCGGGATTTTAAAGTGAAGCCGAAGAGATAACGGCTGTCTGGATGGATGGGGATAGAGAAAAACGCGTTCTTAAGGTCGATAACAGTGAAGGTGGTGGCAGTGGACGGGATGAGGGTCAAAATGGTGGTGATCTCAGAGACTACAGGATATTGGGGTACAACCACTTTGTTAATCTCTCGCAAGTCGATGATGAAGCGGTACGCTTTCTCATCTCCTTCACCTTGCTTCTTAACAATAGGTAAGATTGGGCTGTTGCAGACGTTGCTAACCACTTCTTCAACCACTCCCGCATCTACCAGAGACTGAATGATCGCTACCAGTGCCTTCTCACCCTCTGGCGATATCCGATATTGCGGGAGCTTCTGGAGCATAGCGTCCTGTCGTACAGTTATGTGAATAGGATCAATCATCATTCGCCCCACATCAGAGTCATTTTTGGCCCATAGGTACGGAGGCAGGGTGTCAAGCAAGGACATGTCAGCGTCAGTTATGGAGCACATGTGTCGTGGGGGACGGAATCTGGGCAAGTCTGGGTTGTCGTACAGGATGACTCGTATTCCATCTGGGGAACACCTAATGGTAGCTCGAAAGTGTTTCAGTAAGTCAATGCCCATAATGGCGTCAGGGGAGTTGGAGGAAAGCAGAAATGTCGCGTCAGTGGTGTTGTTTTCAAGGTCAAAGGTAATAGGTACGGACAGGGGGTTAGTGGAGGGCGTTCCATCGAAACCTATCGACGTTATGTGTGAGCCAGACAAGGGTGCCCTTGGAATCAGTCGTTTTGATAACACACTACGTGTCGCCCCAGTGTCTACCAAGAATGGAGACTCTGTACCCAGGACCTTAGCGGTGACATAAGGACCTTGCTGGTCAACACAGAGCTCGACTGGATCCCTCCCTTGCCCCTGGCAGTCCTATGCAAAGTCGGGGGTATTTTCACCTTCGGACAGCTGATATTGGTTCTGTCGGGGACGGTCAAATGTGTTCGGTCTCCCTGATCTGTCATTGTTGGTGTCGTTGGTGCTCCCTCGTCCTTGTACTCTATTTCTTGGCCCTCCTGCCATATCCCGGGAGTCCCTATTTCTATTCATCTCTAGTAGAACCGGGCACTGGGATTTCCAATGGCCGAACCCTTTGCAGAAGGCGCATTGGTCATTGCTAATATCTCGTCGTCCAGTGTGAGATGTTGGGGTGTGATCTTTAGGAGGTAGATCTCTGGGGGTGGTGGATTGGTAGTTCCCCCTTTGGTGCTCCCGTCCTACCGCTATACCCTGTATCTGGGCTATCATTACCCTTTCCTTTAAATCTTTCTTCTTTTTCTCGGACGCCCTATCATTCTCATTCTTTTGGTGCTCGTAATACTGAGCCATCTGAAGGATAGCTGCGGGTTTGGAGGCCCCCCAACTACTCTCACTCGTCTGCAGTTTTTGGGAGACTTCTTGTGTTAGACCCTTTACATAGTTTTGTACAAACAGGTGCTGTCCGGTTGCGGTGGTCATGTCTTGGCCGCTGTAGTCGGAGAACACTGTCTCGAATCGGGAGAAGTATTCTGACACATCTTCCTGGGGTTTCTGTCGACAGGCCGTGACTATCGACCAGTCTACCTTTCTTTCCGGGACCAGTGTTTTTAACTTCTGAACTAGTTTGTCTGGGAGTTCCAGTATGTCCTTCACTGGTTTCCTTCCTGGCTCTCGCTGTCTATCTAGTTTACCGAGTTGGTCCCAGGTATGTCCAAACAGATCCGTGTGGTCAGCCTTCCGGATTTGCTTCCACACGTCAGCTGGCAGGCATAACCCAAAGAACAAGTCAATGTCTGCTAAAGTCATTATTGTCGAACCCAAGGCTGTGCCTAATTCGGTATAAAATGCCGTCGGGTTCTTTCTCAAATCGGGCAGGGTTTGTTTGAAGGTTAGGATATCTTGTCGGTCCCATGGTTGGTAGACCCAATTGTACACAACCCTTCCCTTTGCATTTTCATTATTAATATCATCGCTCGTTCCCTGGCCCCGTGGCGGGATCCAGTAAGGGGCCGCTTCTCTGATAGGCATCATAGTATTGGCTACTTCTACCGAGGTTGTTTCAGGGACCGTAATCTTGGCCTCTGGTTTCTGTTCCGTGAGGTGGCGGAAGACCTCAAGCATTTGCATGAAGAGCTCCGTCGCCTCATGTTCAGTCCCATCTCCAACATCAATCTTCCTATACAGCGTTGTTAGTTTAGCGGGACCCTTACTTTGATACCTATCTTCATATGCGTTCAGGGTGTAGTAGCTGAACCGCAAGATGAAATGCCGTCTGTGGCTGTCGGCATGTGAATTATATATGCTCATTGTATAATCTTCGCTCTCCCTTCGTTCTACTAATGCCTTTGCTATTTTGTCGATCCCATCCCGTTCATCTTTGCTCAACCTGTTTAGCCTAGCTGGTGATTGTTTGCTAGCCTCGGGATCGTCTGACGAAGTTGTGAATGTGGCTGGTGCAGAGGCCGTGAGGGCTGGTGCACTAGCGCTAGGGTCACCTTCACTCACACTCGGGGCTCGCAGGCTTTGTTGGCTGGGGGCATATGGAGGGGGCATGTAGATAGTTGGGGGACCTAGCAGTAACTCATCGTTTGCCCGTTGTTTGGAGGGCAATTCAGGGTAGAGTGCAGAGGGGGTCCTAACAGGACATTGGCCTGTCGACCCTGATTCTTGGTTTTGTGTAGCTTCCTTTCTTTCTTTTATTTCCTCTTCTAGTTGCTTTGCGGCTAGGTGGGCTGCCTTTCGTAATTCTTTCCCTATTTTTGCTTCTTCTCTTTTCTTTCGTTGTTCCGTTTCTTTGCGCCACATGCCGATACTGTCGAGCATAGTGGGCGTGGTCTTATTCTTCTGGAGCGCTATTTCTAATGTTCTTATTTTATTTTCATTAAAGGAACCTATCAGTGGCCACTGACTTTCAGGGTTCTTCTTTGTATATTTATGCCATAGCTTAGTATAAGCTATAGCGACTAGTCCATACTTAGTGAACATGTCCTTATTAGGGGTGCCCTCCAGTGGAGCTGGATGGTTCATCTCTAATAAGCGGTCCGGGCTAAACAGGCTACCAACCAGTGGGGAGAAGATAGGCATGACGGATTAAAACGGGGACAAAAGTCTGCACTACCTATCTTATCACGGCGGGCAAAGACTAGACAGAATATTTCTATTCTCCGTTGTTTGCCGGCGGTGAATACCTCAAACGAACCAATACCGAACAATCGGTCAATCAAAACAATTCAGTGGGGAGAATAAGTGGGCACGAAAAGTTATCGTTACCCACTCTTTCTCTACCTGCAAAGAGAGACCTTGTTCTTCCCTGTTTGCGGACAAAGAATCTCCAGACAATAATCCACGAACGACAGTTCGGGAAACAGTGGGGGAGGAAGATAGGCACGACGGGTTACAACGGGGACAAAAGTCTGCGTTACCTATCCTTCACTGTTTGCAAAGAGAGAGCCTGTTGTTTTTCTCCGTTTGCAGACAGCGAATCTCCAGAGGTTTCAACAAAGCGTAATACTAGTATTATCCCAACAAAAACAATCTTTTCTCAATTCGTCGTGTTTACACGACCTTACCCGGACCGCATGGACGGTTTCCTGTCCTCTGGATCCAGCGCCCGATCGTCCTCTCTCCTTCGTGATGTTCGTGGCACTCCTGATGGTTCCCAGTCAGGACCGTAGATCACTTGAGAGAGGTCTGTTCAGAACTAGTGAAGGTCGGATGATCGGCTGTCAGACGAGGGTCTATCGGACACGAGCTCTTCCCGATCGTTGCAGTCGTTCACTCTGTCATCGGGACCTCTCCCACTGGATCCACGTGTCGCTGATGGGCCCCACGCTTTGGGACGCCAATTGTGGAAAAAGGTAGGGCTAGGACCTTTTCTCAAGATTTGCCCGGCGTTAACCGCCCTTGTACCATTCAAATTACCAAGCAATGAGGCAGGCGCCGGAGACCAGAAGGCAGGAAAACAGAAGTTTATTCCGACGGAGCAGAACACATCAGATCAGACAACAAGGTATCGTCTCGAGGTGCTCTAACAGCCTCTCGGAGGCCTGGCCTCTTATACACTGGTTTATGGCATGTGACCTTTCTTTATTACAATCAGAACTTTGTAAAGCAAGGAAAAGACATCCCCGTAATCCTCGTGTCAATCCCACCCCCATATACCTTCATAATAGAGGTCCTTAACCTGCTGATAAGAGGAGGGGGTCATCACGCAGCTGAGTGTTCCGTCGAGTCTTAGGATGTGTGCGCCTGATCATATCACAGGGGGTGGGGAGGCCTGGATCAATAGAGGGTCCTTTGAAGGAGAGCGACCTCATACAATAAGGGGCAGTAAATGATATCTCTCGGCTTAAGCAATGGCCTCGGACCTGCATGGACAGCTGGACACGGGGTGAGGGGTCATCAAAGGAGTGGTATTCATGCCGTGTGGACAGACCAGTGCGTAGGGGAGGTTTATCAACAGAGGGGCATTCATGGGAGGAGAGGAGGTGTTGGTCAGGCGCTGGCGTGACTCCCAAGGACAGGGTCATGCAGAAGGGTTATGTTCATGAGGGGGAGGGAGGGGGAGCCAGGGTGCGCGGAGGATGCTTGCTGGGTCAGAGGGGCGCGCTGGCGATCGATCGTGGATAGGGAGACCATGATATCTAAAATGGCTGCCGTGCACGTAGTACATAGGTGACCTAAAAATGGCTGCCGTGCACGTAGTACATAGGTGACAAGCTGGCGCAGATGATGTTCAGATTGCAAACTAAAATTCCACAGTACCCCTAGCAGCCATTGTCGCCTACACTAGAGGGGAAACAGGCAAAAGCTTCTTTACTTCTATGATTGTAAAAAGATTATTGGAAGGTGCAAAAAGGATCGCACCACCTAAAAGGTTACCAGCACCGGCATGGAACCTCAACATAGTGCTGACAGAACTCATGAAGGCACCTTTTGAACCGATGCATAAAGCCTCACTACAGATGCTAAAGTTAAAAACAGCATTCCTAGTGGCAATCACCTCGCTACGCAGAGTAAGCGAGCTGCAGGCGTTAACGCTACAGGAACTCTACATACAAATTCACAATAGGGTGGCGATGAGAACAGAACCACACTTTATGCCAAAGGTGGTGTCCAAGTTCCACATCAACCAGACGATTCAAATACCAAGTTTCTTCCAGAAGCCAACAACAAAAGCAGAAAGGGCACTGCACACTCTGGAAGCGAGACGTGCAGTCATGCATTACATAGAGAGAACTAAAGATCACAGATAAACAAAACAGTTTTTGTTTCCTTTGCTGAAAGTTTCATGGGAAAAGCTGTTATTAAAGGGACAATTGCGCGATGGATCGCGCAAGCTATACAATTCTGCCACAAACAAGCTGGAGAAGAACTAATAGAGGGGCCACAGGCCCATTCAACAAGAAAGAAGGGAGCTACAACAGCCTTCTTGGCAAACATTCCCATTCAGGACATATGCCTGGCGGCAACATGGGCTTCTGTGCACACGTTTACAAAACACTACTGTGTGGACATACAAATGAACAAGGAAGCACAAGTGGGACAGAAGGTGCTTCAGCACATATTCAAGAACCCAAGCTCATCTTCCACCCAGCCGCCACAATAACAACAAACCGCTAAGAAGTCTATGCACAGCATAGTGAATCCAGAAAGATTCACGCTGCAAAACGAATAGTTTCTTACCTGTCGGTGTAGTTTTGCAGCTTGAAGATCTTTCTGGACTCACTAGCGAGCCCACCCACCTCCGCCAGAAAGATGAGGCTGGAGAAAGTAGGTGGTAAACAAAAAAAAATAATAATAATAAAAGACTTCATGGAACTTCAAGGAAAACAGCGTTAAAAGGAAAAGATATAAACATTGCCATACAATTCGGAAACAGAACACAAACGGAAAAGAAAAAAGAATCCGAAGATGGCGCCCAAGGGTGGGAGCTTCCGCAGGAAGCATGCCGACGTCACAGGAAGGACACCAAAGGTGGGACGTCGACGCCCACCTGGGCTACGAAAAAAAACCAAAGAAAAGACTATGATTCCGGACCCAACCACTAGACGGCGGAATAATGCACAGCATAGTGAATCCAGAAAGATCTTCAAGCTGCAAAACTACACCGACAGGTAAGAAACTATTCGTTATCCTTTCACTCAAATTCTTACCTCAGACCGCGGTGAGCTCCCTTCATCCTTCAATTGTGCATATTATCTAGTTTTCTTACCATTGTTTGATTATTCCCCTCAACCTCCTGTTGGCTGCAAGCTGCCATCATCCTGGGTTATCCTTGTGCTTCTGTCATAGCTCCTGTTGTCTCCCTCTTGCGCAGTTTATACTTAGTGGGTTCTTGCCAGTGCTTATGTGAGCTCTAATGAAACTGCATCAGTCATTTCCTCCGGTGCCTCCTCATCATAGCCAACCACTCAGCCTTGCACCTATCACAAGCCATCCACTCCCACACGAATCCCCTGATCATCCTTGGTTACTAAACCCACCAACCCATTCAACAACCTATTGCCTCAATCCACCCACTCACACACTCACTCACCAACCAGACAAGCTCTCACTCACCTGCTAACTAAACCCTCAGTTAACACCTTCCCACTCGCCTGCTCATTCTCCCACTTACAATTCAAGTTTCCCCCAAACGTTTGCTCGTTTATTCCCTTCGTCTTATATTTATACATTGCCTTACCCGCCCCCCGCCCCCCCCACACACACACACACACACACACACACACACACACATACAAACACACAAACACATAAGCGCACGCGCACGCAAACACACTTCCACCACTCGCTGACACTCCTTTTTGCAGAATAGGCAGGGTTAGAGTGAAGTACAGGAGGCACCTTTTCCTGCCAGGGTTGCATGAAGGTGCACACAGTGCATTTGAGGATCTCTGCAGGTGTGAGTGGTCAGAGTCCCCCTAACTTAGTTTTGCTGCACTGATCGTTCTCAGAACCCCCAAAAACATCCAAACCTAGATGTTATCAGCTGTGTTGCTTGCCATTTCGCGTCAGTTGCCTCGCACACTCCATTCGAGCCTCTTTTCCTCAGTAGTTTCATTAAATCCCCATCAAAGGTCTCCTACATTCCAATGGATTCTCACTCACTACCAGAACTTCAGTGGAGTCTCGCTCATGTTCCACATCTCTAATCTCATCACATGTTTGGTATCCTTCATTCCCCATCACAGGAAGAGTTCTAGGGCCAATTCTGGAGATGTCTAATGACGGGATTCCGAGCAATCTTTTTGCAAGCATCGGAGACCCCTCTCGGAAGTCTCCTTTACAAGCGTCGATAGTTCTGTTCAGAAGTTTGTGGACTTTGCTTTACTGTGTAAAAAAGGCAGTGTAAAACATGTTTTCCAATGCTGTGACGTAACAACGATCACACGACAAGTGCTGTTCAAAAGACATCTTAGCACATTCCTGCAAAGGTTCCTGGTGGTGTCACTGCCCTCTGAAGCCTCGTTCACTCCTTGAACGAAGAACAACACTGCTAGGGCATGACTAGCGGGTCATTCACCTGACTGAGCAGAGCGAAGGCACGCCACGTCAGCATTCACGGCGCAGCTGCACGTTGAACGCCGTGGGCCCACGTGACGCCAGGTCAAAGGCCAGGCCCTCTTTAAACAGTTCATTTGTACCAAAAGCAAGACTGCTATAGCGTGTGACCCTGGAGCTAGAAACCCCCTCCTTTAGTCCGTATTTAGATCTGTGTGAAATACGACATTTCAGAGTTGAAGGCGTATGTGACCCATGTACAACATAACATTTAGACGGGAACAACAGTAGGGGTGGTTTTAAACCTCTGACTTGTGAGCTGCATCATAAACAAATCGAGCTTTGGTCTCATCTTTTTCATGTCACTCAGAACCCACCCGGTGAAAAACACCCCCTTCATGACAGTGATCCAGCCATAATTCTATATGTTTATACATCCCTTGGTTGTGTTTACTAGCTTGCTGTATGTTGTTGTCTTTTTCGAGTAATGTGCACAAGCTTAGCAGTTTGTTGGCAGCCAAGAGGGGTAAAAAATAAAGTCCTAGAGTAAACGTGGCGTTCCTTTTGCAGCAGACTCAGAATGAAGTTAACGATCTACATGAAGTCTCCGTGCAGATTTAAACAATTATTTTTTTAACAACTTTTATGTAAGTGTTGTAACATGATTTAAGGAGTTCTAACGCAGGTTTATGAGGCTATGCTTTCAGGCTTATGAAGTTGTATGCACAGGCTCATCAACCTGTCTCCTCAAGGCTAAAGTCCGTCTTTTTTATTTAAGATTAGGTTGCACTGTTTACAGGCCGATAAAGTTACGTTTACAGATCGGATGGGTCTCAGTACAGTCCTATAAAGGTCTGGTATAGGCACAGAAAATTGTGTTTAGGCATTTTAAGTTGTGTTTATAGGCTTTGTAAAATCTGTTCACATTAGTTTTTTTTTCTTTATTTCTTTTATTAGTTTATAAATGGTTTACAATACAGATATAAAGATATGCATAGAAAATGTAGTTCGAACAGTCCTTGAATAACTTAATATCCACATCAAACTAAAAACAACAAACCTCAAGGAAGTAGGCCCCATCCGCCATTTGCCTCTGTGCCATCAATTTGCTTTCTTTCTCACTGATCTAGTGGGTTTGGATGTATTGTGCTTGGTGTATGAAGTTTGATTACACGTTCATGAATATAACCATAGACTGTTTAATTCACAGGCTGTTTACAGATTTTTAGATTCCTGCTCACTAGCTTGGTGAACTTTGTTTACAGGCTCAATTAGCTCTTGTTGACCTCATTAGTGGATTGTCACTGACAGGAAGTTCTTACAAGCTGAAAAATTCTCATTGCAGCTTGATGGAAATCTTGTTTGTTGACTTAAGGAGCTCGCTTTACAGGCCGAGGGAGCGGTCTATACCATATATCACACGATATCAGCTCCCTTCAGACGGTCACCCAGTGAGGAACCGGTATTACACAGTGTGCGCACAATTAGCTGGAAATCCCTGCAGGGCACAGGTTTCCAGCTAATTGTTTGGAGGCTCTGGTAGCCGTGTACTTTACAGGGTGTGAACATTAGCAGAAGCCTTGTTGGGGGGGGGGCGCTTCATGTGTGAGGGGGGTCACACAGTGAAATGTTGTCATATGTTGGCTAGTCTGCTATTTGCAGTTCAGATTGCCTTTTTGCTGGACTCAGTGATCTATATTCATAGAAATAGCTCAGGAATTCTCATTTCGGATTGATGAAGCTCTTGTTTTTAGGATTAGGGAGCCATGTTTACAGGTTCAGTGTTTCATGTTTTAGATACTCTTTAGAAAAAAGTTTTTTAGACTTTTAGACTTAGTTTTTAGACTTTGGTAGTTGTCTATTGGATTCAGAAAACTGGTTTTTAGGCTTAATGAAATTAGCTTACTGTCTGTCAGTTGTGATTACAAGGGTATGCAGCTGTGTTTTTGCAGCATGATTCTTTTCTGGATTCACATGCTGTACATTATTTCACCATCTAGTGGCAGGAACTGGAACTGCCCACTCCCCCCTGGGAGTCATTGACCATTTGGTGGATTTGTCCATCTCTCGGACGTAGACTTACACCTACAAAGCCCCAGTGTGTGGCCGCCATCTTCCGATTATTTTGTCCACAACTGGGTTTGGAAGCTTGATATAGAGCTCCAGCTTGCAGTTCAGCAAATTAAAAGCAGACAAAGCTGAAAGAAGAACACAAAAAGAGATAGAAAATTTAGTATCAAAACTGTACTTCAAGAGGAACCGAAAAGTAGCGCAGAGGGAAGAGTTCAATGTTGAGGAGAGCATTGTTGACCTCGAAAAAGAGGAATTGCCAAGAAAGCTCTGAAAGACACAGATTATAATAAACATATGCCTGCAATGCTGGAGAGTCTTCTGGCAGGTCAAGCGGAGAACCTTGGACTCTAGGTCCTCCGAGACATCCTCACCATTGAAGCCATTGGTAGTCAAAGGGAAGTCAAAACAAATAGAGCTCTACGGGTCCAAGCACAGAGACACAGTCTGTGACAAACCCTCAAACTCTGACTCGACTCCAAAAGGGAATTGCATCCAGGGGACGGCAAAGGAGTTCCATGTGGAAAGAAATACAGATGCCAAAAATAAATATTTCCTCAATACTGAGCAGTTGGTGCTTGAAGTTCAGAAAAAATAATGTTGACTCGAAGATGAGATAGCAGGACTGCTCCAGAGGAAGAACAAGTTTGACAATTCTCTCAAGACCTTCAGAATCCTTGCAACGATACAGGAGACTAACAGACCAGAGGAGGAAAACACAGATCTCTATTCTTCTGCTACACCTAAACCGCAAGAAAAGGAGCAATAATGATGATGAGGAGCTATATTACAAACCCCTTTTTTGCTGGCAGGACACAGACTCACCAGAAGAGACTTAGACTCATACCCATCAAGGCCACTATTAAGAGGGCAGCGGACACATATGCTGGATACCTAGAGGAGGAACACACTGATTCATGTTCACAGAAAAAGAGCCAGTACTTGCCTATGCTGCCAAGCATCCTAGCCCAAGGTAAGGAAACATTTAATGAGCCAACCTCTACTAAGCACATTGCACCCAGAGTGAAGAAACAATATTTACACTTCTTGCAGGATCCTACATATATAATAAGAAACATCCTAGCTGATTCTATAATTCTATAACAATGTCTAAAGCCAGAAAGAGAGCCAGTGCTTCTACATTCACAGGGGAAGACCATTTACATCGCATGCCATTACAACGCAGTTGTTACAACAATCACGTTGTTACATCGAAACCACTACAACGCAAGTCGTTAAAACGACTTACTGTAGGGGGCGTAAGGTGTTGGATTTAAAATCCAACACCGTCCCTACTGTTGCACAGACTGGAGTTGGAATGGTAAATTATACTATTCCAATATCCAGTTCCCCGTACAGCATGTCGTTGTAATGGTATGCAATGGTATGCAATGTAACGACCGCGTTGTAGTGGCATGCAATGTATCGCATGCATTGTAACGAGGCATATTCATTCACAGGCCATTCACCAGAAAGTGAAAGTGAAAGTGAAAGAGTTAAACAGTGTGTCAGAAGATGGAGAGGTCATCCATTATACAATGGTGGATAGCATATTGCCCTCCTGAACATATATGGGCATCAGCAGTGTGATGAGAAAGAAGGTTTACTCCAACATCTTTCAGAGCATTTCAGAAAGAGAGCTAAGGCAGTGGTACTGGAGGGGGAAAACATCACAAAAACCTGTCTGAATCCACACTACGTACCAGTGGCGTAACATAGGCCCCTGAAGCCTATGTTACGCGTGGGGCGAGGCAAGCTCCAGGGGCCCCCTCAGCACTGTACTCTGATTTGAAAGCTCCTGATTAAAAGCGGAGGGAGGCTCCCCTTCATGTACCTTGTAGGAGGACCCTTTCAAGGGTCGCTATGCTACTGCTATGTTCAGTAGACCCAACTAGCAAGCAGATGTGCATATGTACCACCAGAGAAGGCATGTCTAGTTAAGCGTGTCAGGGTTTAATCATCATGTACAGGCAACAATTATCAGTATGCTCTTTATGGGGAAGCACTATTTGGCTGTAGGTAGTGCGATGTGCACAACCTGTTTCTTTGTGAGTTTAAACCGTGCTCCAGGGTATCTCCCTCCTCCTGGGGAGTGTCAGACAATTCCAAGTGTAGCAGGACTATTAATCCATAATCCTCTCACCCCAGGCACAAGTGGGGGCTGAACCTTCAGCAAACCATGTTCAAACGTATATTGTAGTACATAAATTTCTGATTAATTGATTTCAACTTTGGTTCCAAATTTGGTTTTATTGCATTTTTCCAAATAAATTTCTCATGTTTTTTTCACATGTTTATGTGCGAACATTTTCACCAAACTTAAAGCTTTCCAATGCATTTCGGTGCCCCATGCACCTTCATCAGGGAGACCTGAAACCATACAAATAAAGCACCGTTCATACTGTTCAATTCATAATAACTGTTGCTACATATCTATATTGTGTGAGTTAGTATCTTACTCGACGTGATATCTAGCACAACCTTATCATTTGGGTTAAGTTTCACCTATTTCACACAATGTCTGCTCGTGATTTAAAATTGCGACAATCGAACGTTTAAAGGTGGTTTCAAGGGGACTTTAGAATGAGGGTTGTTACGCGCTTAAAATCACAGTGCGGCTATTCACGGGCTCTGTTTATGCTTGTAATGACAGGTGCAGTGATTAATCAATGCCGCTGTTCGGCTTGCAACCGAGTTTCAATACATTCGGCTCCCATCGCGGTACAAATACGGTGTTTAAATGCGGTCATAAGCGCATAAAGCTACAAACATTTCCCGGACCTACCGGTCCTTACCTTCTGTTCGGATGTCTTTCGCCTACGCATTTTTCGCGGGAATTTCAGTTACGGAAGCCTGAACTGGACCTCTTATTACGTGATACCATTATCTGCGCATGCGCGCTACCTCTCTTGTCGATTGTGCATTTTTTATCGAGTGTGATGTAACTTTATGGATACAAAACGTACACAATGTTACAAAGCAACGTTATTAAACAACACCGCATAGTAACTCGTCAGCGTCACGGAAGGCGCTATATAAACTTCAACCTAAGTTGATACAAACATGGGTTCTCATGTGAATGATCAAATACATAATTAATTCTCAATACCAAGTTCATTAAATTCTGGATACGAAGTTCAGTCATAGACAGTTCTCAAGTTCAAAGGTAGCAAAGAAATTGAGTCCGATCATTTAACCCATGCGGTTTCAAACTGTTTAAATGGTAAATCCAATAATTTTCACGCTTGAGTAAGTTCTTTTTGTTGGTGGGACCTTCTTTATGAGTCACTGTTTCAAGTATGCATGCTCGCAACTGACTTATATGATGATGCTTCTCTTTGAAGTGGGTCGCTACAGTAGATTTCACGGATTCCATCCTAATATTAGTTTTATGTTCTGTTAATCGCGTTTTCAATTTTCTCTCAGTGTGGCCAACATACACTGACCCACACGGGCATTTTAACAGATATACCACATTCATGGTATCACATGTTCCATTGACTTTTAATGGGATCTTATGACCTTTCATAGGATGGGTTATGGAATTCCCCTTCATTATGTTATGACAACTACTGCAATTCATGCATGGAACTGTTCCTCGATATTTTATCGTTGTCTTATTTTCAGTGGGGTGTGTCAGCATTTCTCCCAAGTTTTTCCCTCTGGTGAAGGCGAATAACAGTTCTTGTGCGAAAATTCCTTTGAAATCCACTTCTGATTTGAGCATCTGCCAGTGTCGTCTTATTATTGCTTTAAATTGGCAACTCACATTTGAAAACTTGCTAACGCATGTAATCCTTTCAGTAGTCTTTTTGTCTTTGCTAGTCAGTAGATCTTCTCGTGCTTGATTTTGTGCTCTTTTTAATGCTGTATCAATGGTGCTTTTAGGGTATCCTCTATCACGGAACCTTTGAACCATATCCTTTTAGCTGTTGTTGGCACTTTTGAGAATCAGAGACCACTCTTTACCCTTAAGAATTGGATATAAGGCAGGTGTGTTTTCAATGATTGGGGGTGGTAGCTGTCATATTTCAGAAGATTGTTCCTATCCGTGGGCTTACGGTATAGGTTCGTACTGAATTGATTGTTGATTCGATTGACTTCAACGTCTAGAAATTTAATCTTGTCCATAATAATTTGCCAGGTGAAGCTTATTCGTTCATTCCTTGTATTCAGTAGTTCCAACTCGTTGATCAATGATTGTGTATCGTTTTTCCACACTAGAAAAATGTCATCGATGAACCGTACGTACATCAAAAGTTTTGTTGCCCATTCATGTCGCTCATAGATCTATTGATGTTCAAATGATGCCATGAATAAATTTGCGTACGCCGGCGCAGCGCAATTGCCCATAGACGTACCATTTCGTTGCATAAACCAGCGTTTTTCGTGTTCAAAATAGCTGTTCAATAATATAAATTCCATCAGCTCCATTAAGAAAATTTGTAACTCTTGTTCATACGTGCTGTTTAACAAGGCCAGTTCAATGGCTTCAAAACCTTCCTTGTGGGGAATGGATGTATATAATGACTTGACGTCAACAGTAGCCATGATGATGTTCTCCTGTGTGTTCAAATCCCTCAATTTCAACAGAAAATCAGTGGTATCTCTGATATATGATTTTGATTTTAATACCAAGGGCTGCAGATACTGGTCAATGAACTTCCCCACTGGCTCATGGAGACTGCCTTTAGTAGATACAATTGGACGACAAGGTGGTTTATGCAGGTCCTTATGATCTTTCGGTACCATATATATTGTGGGACTCTTAGGACTGTCTTGGGTCCGATATTTTCTCGTTTTTTCCGTGATTATTCCATTGTCTTCTGCCTTTTTTAGAATAATGCTTTTTTTAGAATAATGCTAAGTGTCTTGTGAATTTCTTCAGTAGGGTTCACTTCTATCTCCACGTACAATAGTTGGTCTTCTATGTGTGTCTTAATCTCAGCTTCGTAATATGACTTGTTCAAAATCATCATTGCCCCTCCTTTGTCGGCTTTCTGACACACTATTTTCTCATTCTTATCAACCGAACCTATTATGCCGAATTCCTTGTTAGTCATATTCCTCTTACGATTGTCTTTGTTCGTGTGGATTCTCTCTATTTCTTGTTTGCATAGAATCTCAAATAAGTCAATAGTTTTATGACTAACTGGAGGCATATATGTGCTGACAGTCTTTAGACCTTTTAATTGGTCTGTTGTATGTGGTACTGGTTCAGTTACGACATTATCAAAAAAATGACGTAATCTAATTTTTCGGGTGAGCTTAAAAAGGCTTATCTCCAACTCCAATTTGTTAGTCCGTGTGGTAGGCACAAAGGACATGCCTTTCTGTAATGTTTCTAGCTGGATGTTGTTGAATTTTTCATTTCAAATGTTAATTACCACATTTTTCATGTCTGTTGTGGTTGTTTTTTGGTTCTGTCCTTCTTGCCCGGTATATTCCTTGTCTGGGGCGGAGTCATCTCTTTTGTTTTTTGTACGTCCCCTCCGGGGTCTACTATTTCTGTGGGGCCTCCCACAGAAACCGTACCCCCCAGTGGAAGGTCCAGCTTGACTTGTTTGTGTTGGTGGCTTCCTTCTTGGTCCTTCTTGTGTGGTGCGTCTGTCATCATAGGCTCCAGGTTGGATTATGCCAACATTCTTTACCTGGGCCTGCCATAGTACCTGTTGCAGCGGCTCCAAGTTGTGCAGAACGCGGCAGCCAGGGCCATCTTTGGCCTAAATAGACGTACCAGCGTCTCCGGGTTATTGGTGACGCTGCACTGGCTACCCATCCGCAAACGGATCGCCTTTAAGGCTATGACTTTGGCCTACAAGGCGCTCCATGCCGTGGGAGCAAAACATCTCCAAAAAAGACTGGCCTTTTATCACCCGGCCCGCTCGCTGAGGTCTGAATCTCTACTTTTGGCCGTCGTTCCGCGTGTTAAGAGGGCTCGCCTGGGCGGCCGCTCCTTCAGTTTGTTGGCTCCACAGATGTGGAATTCACTACCGCTCCCACTGCGGGGGGCGACTACCCTCCTTGATTTTAGAAGAGGTCTTAAAACTTGGCTGTTTACCCAATAGGTTTGCTAGCAGTTCCTCTCTTTTTGTCTGTTTGCTTTTCAACCTTTTTAACTGTGTTGTGTTATTCAGAAATCAGTTCCCCTTACCTAAAGCGCCGGGACACTCTTTTTGAGTAACCGTTGCGCTATACAAAAGAATAAATAACATAACATAACATAACATAACATCATCTGTTGATGAGGAGTCAGTCTGAGAGGTGTAGGTCTTAGTTTGACTTCTCCTTGCATATACTTCTGCCCACGTGTATACTTCTTGTAATTTGTAATCAAGAGTATCTCTCTTATACTTCCTTAATTTACGTTCGTTGACCTCTTGTGTATGCCTACTAAGTTAATTGTTGATGTCCTCAAGAATCTTTTTTAATTCTGCTTCCAATACTGCCTTTTTTAACTCCTCCGTAGTTTTATCTATATCGGTTTTTAATTCCGCCAGTATTTTGGATAACTCTTCAATAATGAGAAGGATTAGGTCCAGGCTGCACTTGTTCAGAATCGCGTACCAGCGTTCAGTAAACGGTTTGGAATTCTTACATAGAGACGGCCGCAGGGAAATTCGAAGGCCTCTGGGGATTCGTTGAGCTTTATGGTATTTTACCATGGTGCTGGCGTGTAATCGCTGATTGATTTCTTTCCTGGTTAAGTACAGTAAATGCTTTATTTGTTGCTCTTTGTTTTTAACAAAGGTTTGTTCTGTGGTTTCCGTTCCAATGAGTGAATAGATTCTTTCACTTGCTTCTGTTGTAAACGCAAATACTTCAGCTCTAATGTCTATGGAGTGTGTGACGTCATCATACTGCATTGTAATTGTTAGGCGTGCTCCTTCCCGTAGGGGGAATTAAACATGTGAAAAAAACATGAGAAATTTATTTGGAAAAATGCAATAAAACCAAATTTGGAACCAAAGTTGAAATCATTTAAACAGAAATTTATGTACTACAATATACGTTTGAACATTGTTTGCTGAAGGTTCAGTCCCCACTTGTGCCCGGGGTGAGAGGATTATGGATTAATACTCCTGCTACACTTGGAAGCACTATTTGTAGCAGTGCTGGATGAAAGGCTCCAACAAATGAAGGACAGCGAGCCAGCAAAAAGAAAAAGGGTATTGCAGCGTAGGAGTCCTTTAGAAGAGGGAGTACCCCGATCAAGAGAACCATAGTGGGGAGGTTCAGTCAAGTACCACACAGGGCACATTACACCACAGTCTGGGGCACACCACAATGCCAAGCCATTTCTTTCCAAAGAAAGGAACAGACCGCCAAGCGGGAGGGGACCTGCATCAAAATTGAGCTCAAATAGAGGGCCCCAACATATAACACCACTACTGGGCAGGATAGGAGGATCCTCCCGTGGTGGAGAGAAGTCACCAATGGGTACTCAGTATCATATGACATGGATATATAATAGAGCTTCAACACAAATCACCGATGGTGAAACCTAAAAAGAGAACTGGGAAAAGGGAAGAGTTAATTTGCTTGTAGCAAGAAGTAAAAGACGTCCAAGAAAAACAAGTAATAGGGAAGGTACCAAGAAACTAATACAACCAGTGTGTGAACTTTGTACACTTCCTGATTCCGAAACAAGAGCTGACACTGAAACCTATTCCGATTCTTGAACAAGTTCATCAATACCCATAAGTTGAAGATGACCACACTGAAAGAAGTCATCCCACTCTTAAAGGAAGGAGACTATATTGCAACCATAGACCTCGAGGATGCCTACCTGCACGTCCTGATGCACAGCAGACACAAACAACATCTTTGGTTTGTGGTAGACAGTGTATATTTCTAATTCAAAGTGCACTAAGGGTGTTTACGAAATATAACACTGTGGTAAAAATGCACTTTTGAGGGTAGTAGATAATGTACATCCCTACTTGGACAATTGGCGTGTAAATGCGAAATCGCCGGCACAATGTAAAAAAAGCATACAGATAGTGATGCAAATTCTATATAGGTCCGGATTCTTCCAAACGTTAGAGAAATCATCCCCAGTCCCTGAGAGAGAGAAGGTGTTCTTAAAAGCAACACTAAACTTGAGGAAAGCCAAAGTGTTCCCAATACCGCAGAGAATTTTGGTATTAATAGAGTAAACTCACCTCTACAAGATGGGACAGCCTTTGACAGTGAGGATGGTGTTGAAACTGATGGATAGGATGGCCTCGTGCATACTTCTAAACCTGTATGCCAGACTCCACACGATGCTAACTAAAGACAGGATCCATTGCCAGAGGTCACAAGAATGGGGGAGCTATGGGTTGTCACAGAGAAGGCTCAAAGGGAAATACAATGGTGGAAGATAGGGACTATTGCAGCAGGCAGACCTTTCAAACAACGGGCTTCCTCTGTAACTGTTACTACAGATGCCTTCCACACGGGATGGGGAATACACATGGGAAAAATTAGCATCAGGGGGTGAATGGAATTCTCTGGAAGCAGTGAAGCATGTGAATGGGATAGAGCAAAAAACTATTTTTCCGGCACTGAAGGCTTTCCATGTACATGTCAAGGTGCCGTTCAGACGAACAACACAAAAACGATATTACATCTAAACATACAGGGAAGGACTAGATCATATGTGCAAACTAGTACAGTGAATATAGAAATAGGCAATACAAAGTGATATACCTCTAATAGGGATCACCTGCCAGGTGTGCAAAACGTAGAAGTGGACTGAGCAGACAAGCTGGTGCCTCACATGAATGGGAGCTAAATCAAGACATCACGGAAAGAGGCTTTCAGTAATAGGACAGACTAGAAAAGACCTGTTTGCAACATATGCAAATTCAGAATGCCAAACTTTACATACAGATACCATCTATCTAAAAAAGAAATCTATATCGATAGACTGGTCGGGGAAATGTGCATATGCTTTACCCCCAATCCCACTGCTACTACTAGTTTTAAGCAAATGCAGACAAACAACCACAACACTTATAATGATGACCCCCCCAGTGAGCAGATAAAGACCTGGTGACATGGCATAAGGCAGAATAATATAATTACCTGCTTTACAGAACCGACTAAATACACGGGGAATAAGCATGTCTGCTAGAAACAGCCAGCCTTAGCTTAGCAGCATGGCTCCTTAGGCAGAGAATTTGGACCTCGAGACTTCCCCAAAAATGCATGGAAGTACTCCTATATCCTTGGAAGTCTACAGCATACCACCAAATGGGTCAGATATTACCAACTGTGCAGGAAGGCAGGGCTAATAGAGACGCTGTTATCAAGTACCCACCTCCTTTTGGATGTGAAACAGTCATACAAAGCATTAAAGGGGCACACGTTTGGTATAGTGGCATACACAAGGGACACTATAGGAAGGAGTTTCTTAATACACCAGTTAGTAAAAGATTCTTATAACTATAAGAGAGACACCACTAAGGTCAACACCCACACCAGTGTGGAAACTGAACCAGCTACTACCACGGCAAACGAGACCTTTCAAGCCGAGGCACAAAGCAGCACTCAAATGCTTAACACCCAAAACAGCATTCTTGATTGCAATCACTTCGCTGCATAGGGTGAGTGAGTTACCGGCTCTCACAATACAAGCACCTTACCTTCATATAGAAATGGGCAGGGTGGTCATGAAAAAAAACCTACAGTTTCTCCGAAAGGTCATTTCACATATCCATATTAACCAAGCGATAAGTCCCTTTTCCAATAGCCGCTGACGCTAGTGGAAACAGCTCTACACACACTAGACATCAGAAGGACAGTCCTCTACACCTACAAGTACCAAGATAATACAGGAAAGGAAGTCCATTCTTTCTTTCCTTCGCATCAATAAACAGGGGTTCCCCAATCACAAAAGGGACTATGATGAAGTGGAACGTGCAAACCATGCAAACATTTTATAAGTTTTGTGGTCGTAGCTGTAGGTGAGAAACCAAGAGCGAACGCCACAAGCATAAAGGGAGTGACACTGGCATAAAGGATGTCTGCACTTTAACAGGGGCCAAATGTACTAAGATATATGTTCACAAACTACCACTCACTTTTCCCCTAACCTCCTGAGGGAGGGGGGGGCAGGGGTGTGACACCACTACAGAATCAATAGACAGTATATGAATCCCGAAAACATTCACGCTGTAAAACAAAATGGTAGCTTACCTGTAGAAGCGGTTTTGCTGCTGTAGAATTTCATGGGTTCACATGTGACCCTCCTGCCTTCAGAGAAATGCAGTGTGAGCAGGAACTGAGAGGAACAGGGAGTGTACAAAAGAGAAATAGGAAGCCCAAAAACAGTTAAGGTCACCAGAAGAGGAAAAAAGATTCTCAAGATAGCGAGCACGCCTGGGGCTTTCATGAGTGTATGTCTGACATCACAAGGAGGTATCCACCATATTGGCGACGATTCCCAGAGGGAGAGGAAAAAAAGAGGAAAGAGACAATTCCAGACCAAGTAACTAGATGGCTAAATAATGCACAGCAAGTAAGTCGAGAACCTTCTCAAAACGACTCATTTGGGTAAGTAACCATTTAACTCTAGGTGTAGGTATTTCTGTTTACAGACATAAGCTACACTGTGTGTATACTTTGGGATCTAGGTTGCATTTTTAACAGGTTAACCGAGTTCTATTTACAGAGTTTCTGATCTTTCTTTGGAGGCTTTTCAGTATTTGCCAGTTTTGTTTACAGGCTTATGGAGGTCTTAAATATTTACAGATAGTGGACTTTGTCTACAGGTCACTGCCTAAAGAGGTCTTTTAACAGCTTTGCTTGTAGCCTGTGATGCTCTGAGGACTCCCCTGACAGAGTAAAAGCGACCTTACATGCTATGCAGGTAAAGCCCACTACCCTTTGACCATCAGTGTAACTTTTGCGTCTTGTCTGCTCAGGATGTCCTTGAGGAATTCCGGCTCTCCACATCATAACGAAGACAACACTGGCACCATGGTGACCTGCACCATTAAGGAAGAGGACAAGATGGAGGACTGCTGTGATTCACCAACTGCCTCACCTGATGCCCAAGCCAGTAGCTCACTTAGGGTTACTGTGCCTCTAAGGGAGGCCGCCGACTCCTCCTCACAGGTGCGATTGGCATTGCTGGAGCCGCGCCTTACATCATCACCACATGCTAACCTAGTCTCTTAACAGTGTTTTATTCTTGCTTCACATTTTTCGTCATTGTGAAATGATTGGACGGTCTGGCGAGGAGTTGTTAAGGGTTATGAGCTGGCAAGTGCCCCAGTACCCCACATTGATGTGGCCTCTGGTTACCCATAATTACACCTCCGTCAATAAATCTTAAGCCATGCTCTCTGCATGGACCTCAATTCCGCCACAGGAAGCTACTGACTGATCAACCAATGCAGCTTAATCCTGACCTGTAGTCTTCACTCTATGCTTTCTGCTGCATAACTGTTTGGGACACACATTTCTGCCTCTGCACCTCAATCCTGACCTTCAGCACCCTTGCTACTCTAGGTTTGTTATCTTAGCACCGCTCTGCCAACTTACCTAATGCCTTGCCCATCTCTGCCAGTTCAACTCAGTTGTGGCCTGCAGTCCCACATGATGCTAGTGCTATGAACCATACACAGAGCTCTCGTCATCTGCAGCATCCCGCCATATTACAGTGTGCGAGCCACTTGAAGCTCTCTGCAGTGTACCTCAATTCTGAACAGCCCTCACCCTGTTACTCCGGTACTAGAACCCAAACACAACACTGCCAGTACCCCTCCAGTCCTTCTGTTTGGTTACAGGCCCAGTTAATCCCATGCAGTTTTCCCATGTTCCTGGTTGCAGCCTGTGACCTTGATCTTGCTGTTATGCATCCCCCTAACTGACTGGGTCAGTCGTTCTCTATTGCTTGGTTCCCTATCTAAACAAGCATCACTGAAGGAAGGGGTTGAACCCAACTGTTTATACTTGTTTTTGTATCCTGTGCAAAGGAGCATTTACTGAGACATACAATTTAAGGGGCGAAAGCTTAGCACACAGACAAGTAATGATAATGTGCGCTCCCTCTGCACACCTGGCTTACAGTCTTTGCAATCTTACGAGGCAGCTGGTAATGCCCATCTGTCTATATTAGCCAAACAGGCGTACAAAGTTGTTAACTGGTCTCTTCTCTGCTTGACAGGAGCCAAGGTCCCCAACGGACACGAGAACTCCAGACTCCAGAGGATTTGACTCTGCCAAGACAGAGAAGCTGGAGCTGAGCCCCAGCATGAAGGAAGGTAAGATGGCGGCCTTGAAGCCAGAATTGTTGATGGAGTTGGAGACTAACCGGAAAGGCTAATAACAGTGGGAGACAGGCTTATGAAAAGATCAGCCCCTCAGAGCATCAAGAGGC
This sequence comes from Lissotriton vulgaris, assembly GCF_964263255.1. Lineage (NCBI taxonomy): Eukaryota > Metazoa > Chordata > Amphibia > Caudata > Salamandridae > Lissotriton > Lissotriton vulgaris. The sequence goes on from NC_141693.1 coordinate 1,490,427,415, forward strand.
TTAATGGGCTAGAGTGGAATCTGTCAGGCTGGCTCTATCGTGTGTTCGACTGCTCCTCAGTCCTTCCTACCTTTTAACCCATTGCCTGGAGGGAAGTTTCCCGACATTATAGTAATCCTGCCAGCACCTTTGAGCGTCAATAATGGAGGTGGGAGTGGCACTGCTGGATGCAACAATTGGCATGAATGAGATGGTGCTTGCGTCCTTCGCAGGCTGACATGCAGCTAGGCCTGAGACCGGCAACCTTCTTAACTCCAGATTTGTGAAGTTTCTGTATTTGAGTCGTACACAATGCTAAACAGAGGCACACCTTCAATCAAAAAACGTAATTGCTCATGTTTTTTGTAACTTACAGTTGTGAGACCCTTAGGGTCTGATAATTGGGTAAAATTCCTTATACACCCTCAATGTTAAAGAAATAATTTGAACCCTCTCGGGAGCAAATGAAAAACTTACCAGACACAGCCGTGTGCTCCGAAACAGAATGAAATGCATTTATTGGTATCCATGCATGCTTGCTGATCAGCAAGGAAGAAGTCAGGTCACCAACTGGTGCTCTCAGCCTGCTTCTTCCCTGAGGCTCTGTGCCAAATATGGCTAACGGGGATATGCAAGATATGCACCATGCCAATTATAAACAGCTAGATATGGGCCGACCATGAAAGGCCTGCTTGGCACTGTACCAATTATACCACAGACCTACTGTGTAAGAAAATTGCACAACCAGATAAACAAACTAACATGGAGTCAGTACAAGCAAAGTGACCTCTAAGGTGGTTCAAAATAGCTGTTGAAGCTTGTCCAGGAGAGGTCAGATTTGGAAGCCCTTTGGAGCTCCAGGCAGCTTGTTAGTATGATATATCTAAGCAAGTTATCTTTGTAGTGTATATATATATATATATATATATATATATATATATATATATATATATATATATTTCCAACATTCAAGCCCTTCAGAGCCCTCTAATTAACTATGGGTAGAATGGTTAGGAAGTAGTTCTGAGCAGCTCAGACCCCATCCCAAACCTCATCGGGCTGAAAGGAGAAATGGGGACTCCCAGGGCCCCTCCATTTATGCTGTGCCACTCTCTCTTCCATTGACACCCCACAGCTCCATCAGCAACTTCTTTTAGTGGCTCACCCACCCAGACTGTATTATCTTTTCTTAATTCATTTTTCCTTCCCCTCACCCAATCACCAAGTCACTCACATCTTTACTCTGGGTTTCGTTTGTGGTACGCTTCAGTATTACGCTTTTATACCAAAGGCCTCCAGTCATGCACATTTATGATATAAACTCTGATGTCCCATCTATTTACCCTCCCGCCAATATCTCGCCCCACTACTTCTCTCTACAGTGATGCCAACAATTGAAAAGCTACTGTCCAGCGACTGGAAGGAAAGGCTTCTGGGAAACATGCCCACGGAACGCAAAGATGTAAAAGGTGAGGCTGCATGTCCATGCTCTTATTCCTGCTATGTCTCAAAGGCTGAGCATGGATAAGAAAATGTCACTTCATATCACAAAAATGAGATCAGTTAAACTAAGACAAAGTGACATCCAGAGAATACCTAGCGAGGGAGGGGCGTAACCACAATATTTATGTTATGCATTAAAATGTAGCAAGGGACGATGAAGTACCTTTACCTAGATATAGCCAAGTGTCTTCATTGAGGTTCTACTGAGTCATTCCAAGCATGTTCACATATATGAAAAGCATACTATCATTTTCCAGATCTAAAAAAAATCTTTAGACTTTCACTCTCTTCCTTTTATGGATAGCCGGGCTCGTATCCTATTCCTGATATATTTACCCTTATTTGTGACCCCAGCGTTTTTTAACCGTAATAATCACCTCACCTCCTGCCACATGGCTACAATCTTTTTAGTCTGCTGGGTACATATAGAGCCAGACACTGTTACTCTTTCTGATGGACTCATCTGCCAGTGGATTCCTCACCTTGTGAATATCCTCTGCACCAGCAGCATTCGGAAATTCTTGTAGCTCTCCACGCCGATGAGGAAGACGTCGTAGAACCATGGCTCCGCTCGCGACCCCGCTGACATCTCTGGATCCATAAAGGAGCCTCATCGGCGTAATGACATCAGTCCCTTTTGTTCTGCGCCGTCGATGCTAACGGTTTTTCACGGACTCTCCGTAGTTTCACTTGATACTTTGTGTTTCTGGCTGTATTCCTGTGCTTCTTCTTGTTTCCTTTCAAAGATGTCTTCGAGGAAGTCTGGGTTCAAGCCTTGCAGGGAGTGCGGAGGACATATGTCCATTACTGATCCACATGAAGACTGCGTTTGGTGTCTGTCAGATCACGACGTCGAGGGTTGTACCGGTTGCAGGAAAATGAATCCGAAGGCTTTGAAAGAAAGAGAAGCGAAGATCTTCATGGCAAAATTGAGGAAAGATAAAAGGAAGAAGAAGGTCGAGGTCTCGCTCCAGGTCGAGGTCGTGCTCGAAATCGACGTCCGGGCCTTGCTTCAAGAGCCAAGAAGCCTAAAAAGAAGAAGAGGCAGTCTTCGAAGCGTCATTCTGATAGAGAGGCGGCGCCGATGTCGACTTCTCCAGTCCATCGACACCGTAAGGACTTTGTGTCTCCTTCTCCCTCGAATCCAGCTTCTCCGGTGAAATCGGCTTCGCCTGCAGTTTCTCCTGTTCGATCTCCAACGCTGGCTCCATCACCGACTTCGGAACATTCTCCGGCTCCGGTACAAGAGATTCCTGTGCCGGGTGAGAAGGCGATTCCATTGAATCCGCTGTCAGCGCCGACTGGCGCGAACATGGTAATGCCTGCATCGGAGTCTGTCCCTGGGGCCTATACTCCTTTTCCAAGCCCGGGACAAGATCCTTCGCATTATCTAAATGCGATGTATGGAATATTCCATTGGGCTATGTACCCCTCTGGAGCACCTTTGGGTCCATTAGCGTTTAGTCTGGGGGTTCCTCAGGCCTATGCCCAGGCTCCCTCCATGCCATTCCTTCCGGCGGCGAAGTCTTGGCATTTCCCGGCGTCGACCTCGACCTCGATCGGCGCAGGCTGTGCCGACTGATCCGTGTACGAAACCGGCTCCAGGTTCTTCGGAGTCGGTCTCAGCCCCACTGGCGTCGGTGCCTAGAATAAGATCTAGGAGAGAAGCTCAGAGAGTTTTGGAGGAGCAGAGATTTCGTCTGGAGGAAGGTGAGGACTCTGATGACTGTTTTATGGAATTAAAAGAGGCAAGTGGCCCTGATATGTCTCCTGAGTGGGAGCTTTCTCCTGTTTCGGATGCGCCATCAAAGGATGTTGCCCCCTACCATACAGTATTTAAAAAGGCAGCCGAACGTTTGGACCTTCAGCTTCCTTCTGTTGAAGTTAAATCTAATATTCTGACGGAAGTTTTCCACTCTCCTACTTCTGTTGTAGAACCTCTGCTACCATTTAATGAGGCAATTACCAATCCTGTATTGGAGGTCTGGCGCAAACCATTCTCGGCTCCAGCAGTTAACAAAGCAATTGGCAGGAGATATAGGATGGCTCCAGGGTATCCTGAATTTTTATCATCCCACCCTTCTCTTCTCCTGAAAGTCTAGTAGTCCAGACAGTCTGTTCAAAGAAGTTTTCTGGTGCCTTTTATTTATTTATTTATTTAATTTTATTTTTTGAAGCTTGTAGAGCGCACAGCTACCTCCGGCGGAGGTGTCCTGGCGCTAGGATTACATGATTGTCCCCCTAAAGAGTAACCAGAGTCATATCTCACAGAGGGACTAGGAAAGTGCGAGGATCTGACAGTGCCAAGCCCTAGCGCTTAGTGAACAACCAGGTCTTGAGTTTGCGTCGAAAGGCTGGCTCAGATTCGCAAAACCTAAGATCAAGGGGGAGGCTGTTCCAGAGCTTGGTGGCAGTGACGGTGAAAGATCTGCCGCCACTCCGAGAAAGCCTGAATCTTGGTACCATCAGAAGACGAAGGCTGTTGGATCTCAGATGTCTAACTGAAGCAGAGATTTTGAGACGCTTTCTCAGATAGAGAGGGCCAGTTCCATGAATAGCACGAAAAGTCAAGGTCAGAATTTTGAAATCGATGCGTCGTGAGATAGGAAGCCAGTGAAGCTCATCTCGGTAGGCTCTGACTGAAGTACGGGCAGGGATATTACCGATGAGCCGGGCTGCCGCGTTTTGAGCTATTTGCAGACGGTCGATAAGGTATAGGGGGGCACCTGCATATAGACTGTTAGCATAGTCTAGATGGGTGGTGATGAGTGCCTGGACCACAGTTTTGCGTGAAGATTGAGGGAGGAAGGGGAAGATTTTCCTAATCATACGTAATTTGGAGAAACAGGCCCCTACCACTTTATTGACTTGTGCACTTCCAGACAAAGAGTTGTCGAAAGTGAAGCCAAGGTTGCGGGCTGCCTGAACGGGAGTGGGTGGAGGATTCAGGATGGTAGGCCACCAAAGGTTTGCAGGGGGGGGGGGATTTCTTGCTGAAGAAAATAACCTCCGTTTTGTCGGTGTTAAGGGCGAGATGATTGTCTGACATCCAGGTGCAGATGTTGCCAAGGCAGTTTCTGAAGTTGGAAAAAAGGGAGTCAGAATGGTCTCGAAAGGAAAAGATAAGCTGAGTATCGTCAGCATAGGAGACCACCCTGACACCCCAGGACTCAACTACCTTGGCCAGAGGAGCCACGTAAGCATTAAACAATAGAGGGCTCAATGCAGAGCCCTGGGGCACTCCGCACAGGAGGGGCTTGTCCTCAGATTCAAAGGGGTGCATCGTAACCCTTTGAGAACGACTAGACAGGAAAGAAGTGATCCAGGCCAGCACTGTTCCACCGACCCCTAGCTGTTGCAAGCGGGTGGTCAGTATTTTATGGGAAACAGTATCAAAAGCAGCGGATAGGTCGAGGAGGACCAGCATGGCCTCCTCGCCCCTATCCACTGATTCCCTGATGATTTCTGAGACTTCAAGCAACGCTGTCTCAGTGCTATAGCCGGTTCTAAAGCCGGACTGGGAGTCGTGTAACAGCTGGTTTGACTCTAGGTACAGGGCCAACTGTTTCTGTACCACTTTCTCCAGAATCTTGGAAGGTTTGGGCAGAAGCGAGATAGGTCGATAGTTGCTAAATAGTAATGGGTCAGCACCGGGTTTTTTCAGTATGGGGACAAGCCTAGCCTGTTTCCACACTGAGGGGAATTGGCCACGCGACAAAGAGGCATTCCAGATGGAAAGAAGCGGGTTCACTAGAATGGGGGCAAGAGTGCCCATGATTTTGTCCGGGACTGGATCCAAGGGGGAACCAGACTTAACGTTGCGTAGCAAAACTAATGCAAGGTCTGGAGTTAGCTCACTAAAGGAGTTGAAGGAACAGGAAAGGGGGCAGGAGCGATCTTCAGGGTGATTAGGAGTCGTCACTGCAAAGGAGGAAGAGAGTTTAATTATCTTCTCCTGAAAGTAATCAGACAATCCATTGCAGAGATCTTGAGTGGGGGTACAGAGGGATTTCGAAGCCCGGGGGGTTGACGAAGTCTTTCACAATGGAGAAAAGGATTTTAGAGGAATTCTGCGCCTGTTGAATAAGATTGGAGAAATAAACTCTCATTGAAGAGCGTTTAAGTTTGTGAAATTTATTCAAGGCGGATTTATAAGCCAATTTGGCTAAAGGATCATATTTCAGTCTCCATTTGCGTTCCAGCTGTTTACACTTGCTCTTTTCATCACGCAGCAGAGGGGAAAACCAAGGGGCAGAGGGACGAGATCTAAAAGAAGTAAGAGGAGCAAGTGGGGAAACAGAGTCAAGCGCATCGGAGAGAGACAAATTAAATCTCAAGGTTTCAGAGTTGAGGTCTTTTTGCTGATTGAGATGAAAATGAAGATGAGCTTCCAAGGAATCACAAGTCACTTTGGTCCATTTTCGCCCTCTAACTCGATTAAGGGGGATAGGGGGAGGAGGGGTGGGGGTCGTGAAAGAAAAAGGAATGAGAAAGTGATCGGTCCACGTCAAAGGGGTGGGGGGGAGGGTGGAGATGGTAGGATGATTAGAAAAAATAAGGTCAAGTGTATGGCCTGCTATATGAGTCGGGCCTGTCACTAATTGGGGCAGGGTGAGTCCTTGTAAAGTTTCTAACAGAGAGGAGGCAAGAGTACAGGAAGGATTATCAATGTGAATATTAAAATCTCCTAATACAGTAAAATGGGAGTGTTTGAGAGAGAAATCCGCAATAGAATGCATCAACATAGTAAGGGAAGAAGAGGTAACAGCAGGGGGGTTGTAGATCAGTATGCCTGCACAGATGGTACTAGCGGGGTCCATAATCGTAAAATAAGCGGCCTCAATGAGGCCCAGATTGGGAATTTTCGTGAAGTTTAATTTGAGATGAGATTTAGCAATTATCGCAAGACCCCCTCCGGTCTTGGAGTTGTCTCGATTGATGCCAGTGAAACAATAGCCAGGGGGAGTAGCTAGAGTGATGTCCGGTTTGGAAGAATCTTTTATCCAAGTTTCAGTAAGAAACAATAAATCCCATTTGTGGGTGTCAAGAGACAACCAGATATCATAGGCGTGGGCTGGAAGAGATCTGCAGTTAACTAATGCGGCCTTTAAGATGGTAGGTGGCTGATCCTTAGCAGTTGAAGATAGTAGCGGTGCTTTAGATACCACAGGAAGAGAAAAATTGCAGTGTGGGCAGGAATATGCAATAGATTCTAGGCTAAGAGTATTACAGCAGGTTGCGGGGGAGCAAGTAACAGGACGGAGGTGAAGCAATTGATCTGAGGACCAGCGGATTACTGGGGCGAGTGGAGCAGGGGTTCTGGCGCTAGGCGCGGGTCCGGTGCGGACGGGCGCAGACGGGCTTGCCTTAGGCGCGCCTTCGGCGCGCCGTCGGCGCGCCCGCTGCGCGGACGGGAAGGCCCCTTCCTTTTATCCATATCAAGCTGGGGGGTGGGAGGCGTCCAGGAGCTGGAGCGCTACCCTGCCTCCCCCCAAGATGGCGGTTCCACAGGTTCCGGCAGGCAGAGAGTAAAAAAAGCTTGACCAGTCCGCTAAGAAGGTGTTTTCTTCGGCTAGCATGGCCCACGAATGCCACCTGTCTTTTGGGTCGCTATATCCATGCCCTTATGGACTCCGCGAAACAGCTTGCCCCAAAATTGTCCGAAGATGACAGGAAACATTTTAATGAGGTGTTACAGGACACTCAAGCGGCTGCTCGTCAGGTGATTCAGAGTGGTTTGGACACGGCAGACTCTGTCGCCAGGATCATGGGATCTTCTGTGGCTACAAGAAGTGCCTGGCTTAAATCTTCAGAGTTTTCCCCAGATGTACAGGCAACACGTTTGGACCTACCTTTCGATGGCTCTAGTCTCTTTGGCAAGAAAGCAGATGAGGCCCTGGAAAGATTTAAAGATAGTAAGGCAATGGCCAAATCTCTAGCCCTTCAGACTCAGCCTAGGGGTTCAACGTTTACGAGGTATAGAGGTTTTTGGAGATCGTCCTTTCACTCCTACAAACAACCTAAGCAACAGCAGCAGCAGAATGTTAGGATTCGGGCTAGTCCCCTCTTTGTGACCATGCTTTTTACATCACAGGACGGGGGAGGGGTATAAAAACTAGTCCTACCTCTGGCTCAGTGCTCGATATTGCCAGTGTTTAGATTCCCTTCCTGGTTGTTGAATGCAGTAACGTGCTGAGCAGAGTCTCCTCTCTGCTCCCCTAACCCTTTGAAGTTCACCCTTCCCCTCTCACGGGCTCGTGTAGAGGCTTCCCTTTGTTTCCAGTTTCCTGCCTTGCTTTTGACCCGTTTTTTGCGTTGTGTGTTGTCTGTCTTTAGCGTGTTAGAGGTATCCAGGTATAATTCCCCTTGTTGTCTCCCCTTGTTTTGTATTGTGCCAGTTCCTTTTGTGTGTATTTTTGAGGGTTCGGGGGCTCCCGTTCTCTACAGCGTGTCTATTACGCTGAAGCGCTGTGAGACTCTGCAAGCGCGAGCGCGTCTCTGTTTTGCAGGCGACTTGCCTCTTTGTGAGCGGTAGTGACGTTTCGGGTCACTCCGCTGCTGTTGTGTTTGGGAAATGCGCTGAGATAGTAGCGCAACGGAAGGCTCCTTGTTATAGCCTCCCCTGGTTATCTTTAGTTTTCACGGGGTTTTTTCGGTAAAGTCTGCTTATTAAAGCCCACCTTTTTCCCCTTATTATTCTTTATTTGGTACGACGACCATTCGTTAAACGGCCCCTTCCCCTGCTGCCCTGTATCCCCGAGCAGCTACAGGAGTACCTATTTGTTGCAGTTGTTGTACTCCATCTCTTTGCAAAGCAGAGCCTGCATATATCACAGGTGAGCAGGGTTGTGTGTTTGTGAAGGCGTGGTCACAGGGGGTTGGGAATAGAGGTTTCCAGTGTACACAAAATGTATTATTCTGTCCTGCTTATATCATAGGTGCAGAAGTGCAAAAGACCTAGGAGGCCGGGTCCCGGTACCAACAAGGGTGTAAGACTTGGTGTCTTTTCAACTAACCACCCTCTTTTCAGGTCTACCGGTGCACCCATAGAGTGTATCCTGTGGGTGTCCTGTGGGCCGGGGAAGGGGACTGGTGCATGCTACGTTCCTGCAGTGCTTGGGTCTCGTGGAGTCTAACAGAATATCGAGCCCACGTTAACATAGCACTGCCCGAGCGAGCATGGATGAGGATGGTGGTAATACAGGAGGGCCCTCAATGCAGGATATTATGGGGGCGGTTCATACCCTACAGGCTCAAATGCAAGAGTTACAACAGGAGAATGCGGGGTTGAAACAGGAGTTAGTGGCGGTAAGGGCTAGAGAACAGTCACAGCAAAGGGGACCTACTCCCGTGATCCAGCCAGCCACCTTTCAGTACTCAGTAGGAGGAGCAGGAGCTAGTACGGCAAGCAGTAGTTCACCCATAGCGGTGACAGTATCAACTCCTGTAGCAGTACCTTTAGCCCCCCCAGAGAGGTTCTCAGGAGAGAGTGAGAAATTTGGTACTTTCATGAACCAGTGCCAGCTCCACTTTATGTGTAGAACAAACGCCTTTCCTGATGATTCCGCGAAAGTTGCATTCATATTGTCGTACCTGGCTGGTAACGCGGCCCAATGGGCTATTCCTCTAGTGGAAAACAATGACCGTGTGCTGTATAATTATTTGGCGTTCAAAGACTTGATGCGTAGCCTATTCGCCAAACACGCATTCATGCAGGCTAGTGACGCAGAATTGTTGAAATTACGGCAGGGCAGGCAAGACCTGTTGTCTTATATAGCTAACTTCAATCGATTGGTGTCTGAGACGCATTGGCCTACCGAGAAGAGAACATCATTATTCTATCAGGGTTTATGCGAGGAGTTGAAGGATATTGTGTCACAAGTAGTAGATCCGCCTGAGGATTGTGCGGCTTTCATCGATTTGGTGGTGAAATTGAATCACAGGGTGACGGAAAGGCGAGGAGAACGTAGTCGGTTGCAGTATTCACGGGGTGGTTATATGAAACCTGAGGTAAAGCCGGCAGGAGAGAGTAAGACCGTTCCTGAACCTATGGAGATTGGTGGAGTACGGGGTCCGTTGACTCCAGAGGAAAAGAAAAGAAGGAGAGAGAAGAATTTGTGTCTGTACTGCGGGCAGGGGGGACACTTTGCACGTGACTGTCCAGTAAAGCCTTCTGGTGTGGGGTTTGGAAAAAAGGTGGCATGCATACAAGTGGAGAAAAAAGCTGATAGAGAAAGAAAGGCACAGTATGAAGTGGTAGGGGCGATAGATCAGGCTCCCAGACATTTCGTGATTACAGCTCACCTGTTGTTATCAACACAGAACCGAGTCCCGGTGTCAGTATTGCTTGATTCCGGGGCCACTGGGAACTTCATGGATATTTCAATGGCAGACAAGCTGATGGTTCCGTGTCACTTAAAGGAACAACCAGAGCCTGTGAGAGCCATCGATGGGACTGAGTTGACGTCGGGGTGTATCACCCGACAGACGGAACCTCTAGGGTTATTGTGTGATAATGGGCATGTAGAATCCGTGGTCTTTGATTTAATTGACGCACCTTCCTTTGGCGTGGTACTGGGAGTCCCGTGGTTACAAACACATAACCCCAGGATTGATTGGGCGCAGAGACTGGTCACCTTGGATTCGGTGCACTGTTTGAAGAATTGTTATGTCGTGGCGGCAGAGCAGATCGATCCCTTGTCCTGTGCGGTGACGGAAACGAGTAGGATTCCTCCACAGTATTCCGCCTACAAAGATGTGTTTGATAAAGGATGTGCCCAAGATCTCCCTCCACACAGGTCGTATGATTGTAAGATCGACCTCATACCAGGGGCCCCTTTACCATGCAGCAGGGTTTATGCTCTCTCTGAGCCTGAGGAGGTTCACCTGAAGACATATATAGATGAGATGTTGTCGATGGGTTACATACGTCCTTCTTCCTCGCCTGTGTCATCGGCAATCTTTTTCATACCTAAGAAGGAAGGGTCTTTGAGGGCGTGTGTGGATTATCGCACATTGAACTCCGCCACAGTCAAGAATCGATACCCTCTTCCGCTCATCTCCGTGTTACTGGACCAGCTCCGCAAGGCTACCATCTTCACGAAGCTGGACTTGCGGGGCGCATACCATCTTATAAGGGTTCGGCCAGGGGATGAGTGGAAGACGGCTTTTAAAACCAAGTATGGATTATTTGAATACACCGTAATGCCCTTTGGGTTGTGCAATGCGCCTGCGGCGTTTCAATTCTTCATAAATGAAGTTCTTGGTAGATACCTGGACCAAACCGTTATAGTGTATCTGGATGACATCCTCATTTATTCGGAGAAAGGGCTTGATCATACTGAGCATGTGTTGCAAGTGTTGCAGACGTTACAGGAACATAAGTTGTACGCAAAGTTGGAGAAGTGTCAGTTTGGAGCTTCTGAGGTGGAGTTCCTGGGGTTTGTCATCTCTGCAGCAGGCATTCGTATGGATCCCAAAAAGATTCAGGCTATTGAGACCTGGCCAGTGCCTACGAATGTGAAACAGATACAGGTGCTTCTTGGATTTGCTAACTTTTATAGGCGATTTATCCTGCATTTCTCTGATATAGTGGCCCCAATGACTCGCCTCCTGAGAAAGGGTGTCCCTTTTAGGTGGACCAGTGAGACTGAAGATGCCTTTCGTATGTTGCTTAAACAATTTGTGTCTGCCCCGGTGTTGGTGCATCCAGATCCTGCCCTGCCGTATTACGTAGAAACAGATGCTTCCTTGTGTGCGGTAGGAGGTGTATTGTCACAAAGAGATGAGGCCACAGGTCACATGCATCCGATTGCGTTCTTTTCCAAAACATTACTGCCAGCCGAACGCAACTATACGGTGGCAGAGAGAGAACTTCTGGCGGTGAAACTGGCGTTCGAGGAATGGAGGCACTATTTGTGGGGTGCTCGTCACGTGATTACCATCTACACTGACCATAAGAATCTTGAATTCTTTCGTTCAGCCAGGGCTTTAACACCACGTCAGATGAGATGGGTTCTATTCTTTAATGAATATGACTTCATTATAACATATAGACCTGCAGCTCAACAGGTGAAATCTGATGCGCTTTCCCGAATACACGTGGAGGCAAAAGATGAGGGTGCTTCATGTTCGAGTAGGGCTATGATCGCCAGTGAGAGAATTATCGGGGCAGTGACAGGGGAGGATTTTCCTGCTCTGGTTAAAGACCGATTAAGTCATTTGGATCTGGCCCCTTGGTTAGACCTACCCCAGGTGGTGTTACAAGACGGACTATTGTATAAGGAGGACAGGTTGTTTATTCCCCCTGGGTTGAGGGAAGAGGTGTTGGAGTGGTGTCATTCCTCTGCTCTGGCAGCACATCCAGGAGTGAGGAAGACCAAGGATCTATGTATGAGGTGGTTTTGGTGGGAGTCCATGTTAAGGGATGTACAGGGGTATGTCGGTGCATGTCCGGTATGTGCGACTAGTAAACCTTCGCATTGTAAACCCTTGGGACTGTTACAGCCTTTGCCGGTTCCACCAGGTCCGTGGCATTCATTGAGCATGGATTTTGTGACGGATCTACCTACCGCCGCCGGCTTCACAGCCGTGTTGGTGGTGGTGGATTTGTTCACCAAGATGGCCCACTTCGTACCATTTCCCAAACTTCCTACCGCAAAAGAGATGGCGGTGGAGTTCATGTCATCAATAGTGCGTTTACACGGGTTGCCGGAGGTGATTATATCTGATAGAGGGGCACAGTTCGTTTCGCACTTTTGGACTGAGTTGTGTGGGGTGTTGAAGACCAAGATCAGTCTGTCCTCGGCGTACCATCCTCAGTCGGATGGTCAGACTGAGCGCACTAATCAGACGATGGAGCAGTACTTGCGGTGTCTGATTGCTTCCTTGTCTTGTGATTGGATAACGGCTCTGCCCATCGCGGAGTTCGCTTACAACAACAGTGTGCATTCCGCCTTGGGTATGACGCCCTTTTATTGTTCCTTGGGATACCATCCGAGGGCAATGGCGATACAGCCCACGGGACGCGTGCCAGCCATCGATGACGTATGTAGGCATCTGGGAGACATCTGGGTTTTGGCGAGAAAGAGCCTGTTAGATGCAAAGGAGGCCATGAAGAAGCAGGCAGACAAACATCGAATCCCTGCCCCAGTGTACAATGTAGGGGATCAGGTATGGCTGTCATCCCGTAACTTGAGGTTGTTGGGTCCTCGTAAGTTGCAGCCTAGGTTCGTGGGCCCATATTCCATCATTCAGGTGATCAATCCTGTAGCAATGAAACTCAAGTTACCACAGGAGTACAGTGTACCCCCAGTTTTTCACACCTCTTTGCTCAAGCCCTATGTACCGACAGACCAGGTGTTGCCGCCCCCTCCTTCGGTCATGGTGGAGGGCCAAGAGGAATTTGAGGTCCAGGCTATACTTGATTCCAAGAGGGTCCGGGGCCGTCTTTTCTACTTGGTAGATTGGAAGGGGTATTCGAAGGAAGATAGGACGTGGGAACCGGCAGGGGGGGTTCATGCTCCACGGTTGTTTCGGCAATTCCATAGGTCGCATCCCTCCAAGCCTAGACCGGTGGGGAGGATTGTTGGGGGGGGGGTACTGTTAGGATTCGGGCTAGTCCCCTCTTTGTGACCATGCTTTTTACATCACAGGACGGGGGAGGGGTATAAAAACTAGTCCTACCTCTGGCTCAGTGCTCGATATTGCCAGTGTTTAGATTCCCTTCCTGGTTGTTGAATGCAGTAACGTGCTGAGCAGAGTCTCCTCTCTGCTCCCCTAACCCTTTGAAGTTCACCCTTCCCCTCTCACGGGCTCGTGTAGAGGCTTCCCTTTGTTTCCAGTTTCCTGCCTTGCTTTTGACCCGTTTTTTGCGTTGTGTGTTGTCTGTCTTTAGCGTGTTAGAGGTATCCAGGTATAATTCCCCTTGTTGTCTCCCCTTGTTTTGTATTGTGCCAGTTCCTTTTGTGTGTATTTTTGAGGGTTCGGGGGCTCCCGTTCTCTACAGCGTGTCTATTACGCTGAAGCGCTGTGAGACGCTGCAAGCGCGAGCGCGTCTCTGTTTTGCAGGCGACTTGCCTCTTTGTGAGCGGTAGTGACGTTTCGGGTCACTCCGCTGCTGTTGTGTTTGGGAAACGCGCTGAGATAGTAGCGCAACGGAAGGCTCCTTGTTATAGCCTCCCCTGGTTATCTTTAGTTTTCACGGGGTTTTTTCGGTAAAGTCTGCTTATTAAAGCCCACCTTTTTCCCCTTATTATTCTTTATTTGGTACGACGACCATTCGTTAAACGGCCCCTTCCCCTGCTGCCCTGTATCCCCGAGCAGCTACAGGAGTACCTATTTGTTGCAGTTGTTGTACTCCATCTCTTTGCAAAGCAGAGCCTGCATATATCACAGGTGAGCAGGGTTGTGTGTTTGTGAAGGCGTGGTCACAGGGGGTTGGGAATAGAGGTTTCCAGTGTACACAAAATGTATTATTCTGTCCTGCTTATATCATAGGTGCAGAAGTGCAAAAGACCTAGGAGGCCGGGTCCCGGTACCAACAAGGGTGTAAGACTTGGTGTCTTTTCAACTAACCACCCTCTTTTCAGGTCTACCGGTGCACCCATAGAGTGTATCCTGTGGGTGTCCTGTGGGCCGGGGAAGGGGACTGGTGCATGCTACGTTCCTGCAGTGCTTGGGTCTCGTGGAGTCTAACACAGAATACCTTCTAGATCCTAGAGGGGCAAGAATAGAGGTCGCCCATGAGGTCGTCAGCCCTCCTCCTCCTCCTATACCTCCCCTCCTATTACCACAGCAAAGAAGCCCTAGATCCGCCATTTAGGATAATGTCGGTCCTGTAGGGGGTCGGCTTACTTATTTTCTGCAAGATTGGGAATCGGTCACTACAGACCTTTGGATTCTCAATCTTGTGGAGAATGGGTATGCTCTTCCCTTTCGGGAATTCCCTCCAAATTACCCTCCTTGCCAAGGGGTTCGCTCAGAAGACCACCTTCTTCTCCTGCAGGAGGAAGTACTAATATTACTGAAAAAAGGTGCAATAGAGGTAGTTCCAGAGCAGGAAAGGGTTCAGGGTTGCTACTCCCGGTATTTCCTGATACCCAAAAAGGATGGCAGGTTTACGTCCAATCCTGGATCTCAGGATCTTGAATCTTTTTCTGAAGCAGGAAAAGTTCATGATGCTCACCCTTGCGCAGGTTCTTCAAGCGCTGCAACAGGAGGATTGGATGGTGTCGATCGACTTGCAAGACGCGTATTTTCATATCCCGATCCTGAAGTCTCACAGGAAGTATCTCTGTTTCACGGTAGGGTCGTAACATTATCAGTTTGCAGTCCTTCCGTTTGGTCTTACTACTGCACCTCGAGTCTTCACCAAGGTGATGGCAGTGGTGGCAGCCCATCTCAGAAGGTCGGGATTTCGGTTTTCCCCTAACTAGACGACTGGCTGATCAAATCAGGGTCTCCGGAGAAGGCGTGTCATCATCTACAAGTTACAATGCAGTTGTTGTACAGATTGGATTTTTCGATAAACGTGCCCAAGTCTCACCTAGGGCCCTCTCAGCGCAACCCGTTTATTGGGGCGGTACTGGACACTACTGGCTGTCGAGCATTCCCTCCTCCTCAAAGGATTCTCGACATTCAGGTAATGATTCCTTTGTTTTACAATGGAGCGGTCGTTCCAGTCCTGAAGGTCCTTCGCCTGCTCGGTCTGTTTGCTTCCTGCATTCTGTTGGCCAAACATGCACGCTGGCACATGAGGGTGCTCCAGTGGTGCCTCCGCAGGCAGAGGTATCAGCACAACGGAGATCTCAGGGAGTCTGTGAGGATCTCCAGAGAAGTTGCGGCGGATCTCTCTTGGTGGAGCGTGGAAGGCAATCTGTCTCAAGGGAAGCCCTTCCATCTACCTCCATCGCTGGCCACAGTGTTAACGGATGCATCCACTCTAGGGTGGGGTTCTCATCTGGGGGACCTGGAGATCAAGGGTCTTTGGTCTCCAGAGGAAAGGTTGCGTCACATCAACCTTTTGGAGTTGCGGGCGATACGTTAGGCGCTCAAGGCCTTCGCGGTCAGTCGGTTCAAGTCCTGACGGACAACACTACCGCAATGTGGTATGTCACCAAGCAAGGAGGACTGGAGTCGCATTGTCTCTGCAGAGAGGCTCTGCGTCTCTGGTCTTGGGTTCAGTACCATCAGATTTGCCCGATGGCAAATCATCTGACCGGAGTTCTGAACGTACGTGCAGACAGTCTCAGTTGGCAGTTCTCTGCCGATCACGAGTGGAGGCTTCATCCAGAGCTAGTTCGTATCGTCTTCCGGACGTGGGGAACTCCTCGGGTGGACCTGTTTGCCACTCAAGAGAACGCTCACTGCCCGTCATTCTGCAGTTCCAGTATCCGTTGCAGGGAGCTTTGGGGGACGCATTCCAGTTGAGTTGGGACTCACAACTCCTTTACGCGTTTCCTCCCATACCTTTGATTCCACGGGTTCTGACCGTCCAGACCGGGCCCAAGTTATATTGAATGCCCCGGATTGGCCAAGAAGGGTGTGGTACACATCTCCTCGTGCCTTCTGCTCCGTCTCTCTCTCAGGCAGACCTCCTTTCCCAGCAGGGTTTTGCTGTGGCTACTATGAAAGGCTATTTATCGGCTTGGTCGGCGTTCCTTTGCTTGCCGGACCAGCCGTCTTTGTTTAAATCACCTATTGTGTTACGATTCATCCAACAAATATACGCCCACTCCATTTATTGTGCCTCAATGGGACTTAAATCTTGTCTTAACCTACTTAATGGGATCTCCCTTCGAGCCCTTACACAAGTGTCCCTTGAGGTTATTGTCTTTAAAAACGGTATTTCTTGTTGCCATTACCTTGACAAGGAGGGTAAGTGAGCTTCAAGCTCCGAGTTCAAAACCCCCATTCTTGAATATTCATGCTGATAGAATGGTTCTCAGGACCAGGGCTGCTTTTCTGCCTAAGGTGGTAACTCCCTTCCATCTGGGGCAGTTCATTACCCTTCCTTCCTTCTATCCTCCCCCTCACCCTTCTAAGGAGGAGGAGCGGCTTCACCGCTTGGACCCTAAGTGGGCGGTGAGTTTTTACCTTGATAGAACTAAAGACTATCGTGTGGATGACCAGCTCTTCGTGGGTTTTGCTGGCTGCAGGAAAGGCAGAGCGGTGCACAAGCACATACTTTCCAGATGGATTGTCTTGTGCATCAAGATTTGTTACTCTTTGGCCGGTAAGGAACTTCCAGAGGGTTTAAGAGCTCATTATAACAGGGCAAAGTCTTCTACATCTGCCTTGTCTAGAGGTGTTCCTGTTGAGGACATTTGTAGAGCGGCAACTTGGGCCTCCTTCCACACTTTCGCGAAGCATTACTGCTTAGACTCCGAGGTGAGGAGGGACGGACACTTTGCTCATTCTGTTCTCCAAGATTTTTTGGTATAAAAGGGTGGACACCCTCCTCCGGGAGTGGGGGACTGCTGTGGGACTCTATTCACAAGGTGAGAAATCCACTGGTTTCCATCAGAAGAACAAGTTACTTACCTTCGGTAGCGCTTTTTCTGGTGGATACAGTATCTGCCTGTGGATTCCTCACTGACCCACCTGCCTCCCCGTTGTCCACCCTTGTATACCTGCAATGTTGATATTGTCTAATTTATTTTCAATGAAAGTGTTTTACAGCATTGTTTTCACACTGTGTGTGTTGGTTGAACTCTGTGTACTATGTATATTATATATTTTTATGTTGATCCGTCCGTGTGCCTCGAAGGCACGGAAAAAAAGGGCGGAACAAACTTCATCACGCCGACGAGGCTTCTTTATGGCTCCAGTGACGTCAGCGGGGTCGCAAGCGGAGCCATGGTTCTACGACGTCGTCCTCGTCGGCGTGAAGAGCTACAAAAATTTCTGAATGCTGTTGGCGCAGGGGATGTTCATAAGGTGAGGGTTCCTCAGGTAGATACTATATCCACCAGAAAAAGCGTTACCGAAGGTAAGTAACTTGTTCGTTAGAAACCTCTGTGTTCCTAGACCTGTTACTGCTGCTGCAGTTCTTTGCAGTTGTAATCTGTGGTGAAGCACGGGGTAGTTATGGTGTACCACCTGTGGGTTCACAGCCAGCGTGAACCATCCTATCACTGTTATCGCAGATGTGCTTGCTCCTGTAACATTATTCTTGGTGAAGTAAAATGTCCATACAAGTTTTTGGTCCTAGTTTTATTTTTCTGATGGTATTTTCATACCCTTGAGTGTCTGTGCTTCCCGCCACCCTGTTGTTATGGGGCTCTGGATATCTCAATGAGGCAATATTTCCTTTTCTGCTGGTTGAGAGTACAGAGTTTTCAATTCTTTCTGAGTTCCTTTAGGCTGGGGTTTTCAGTTGTTTACTACTGTGAAACTGTATTTTGGGTTTGACTGTCTAAGCTCAGATTTGGTTTGCACCTGGAGCCCCTTCTCTGGGTTGCACCATTGGGGTTATATAACCTCGATGGGTCTTTACAAAGGCAGTCAATTGTTCATTAACTGTTTGTTGACTTGGTGCAAACAGGCATTGATGCAGGACTAGACGGCAGGAAGACCACTTGTAAAGTGGAAGGTGGCAAACGAGGTGTCCTTCCCGGGGGAGGCTGCAGAGCACAATCTCTATGAGGGGTTTCCTAGTGAGGTGAAAGGCTTTTGGTGTAGAAAGGGTGTATTTTTAAGTGGAGGACACGAATCAGGTGGCAAAACCTCATGTGTAGCTTGTCCGCGCATCTCTTGGACTTGCTGGTCAGTCTCAGCTGTGTCTTGTGTGGGGGTGATTTGCTTGGCAATGCCACTGTTCTGGAGAGGTCTGACAGGCTCCTCGTGGGCCTAGTTTAATTCCTTCATTTGCTGGGGTGTTGCACAGGTCGGCAGGTAAATAGGAAATGCAGGTAGACCTGGGTCCAAGAGTGCATATATTCATGCCGCTGGGAGAGGGAATGGGCAGCAAGCAGAGGCTGTGCTCAGGAATGCCTTGTTACGTAATCTTAAGGTCCTCCGATTCCGTGCAAGTGTCTAGTACTGATTGTGGCTGGGGACCGTAAACAGTGGGCCTGCCGCAAAAGATCATTGAGATTGTTCAACGTCAGAAAAAGTCTGATAAGTCAAGATGCATCATTTTTCCTTCATCTCTGGATAATATTTAAAGGATGCTCTGTTTGGCAGGAGGGTTTATGTATTTTAGCAAGCTCCCAAAATGGAGAAAAATGGCTCAGTCTGGAGGCACACATGATTGACTTCTGGGTGAAGTGGGTCACCTATAAATTGCTGGCTTTCTAGTGATGAGTCACTAGGATCTCAATCATACATCTATTTAGTAAAGACTTCTCTCAGTATTTGTGGCCTTTTTACCGAATACCATACTCCAGAGCTGGTGGAAAGAACAGCCTCATTACAGGGATGTGCATCTACTTTACACAGTAGAAGCAAATAAGTCAGTAGGTCTCACCTGCAGGCGCTGCGACTAAGACATACCTTGAAACTCGGACAGCTTCCACCAACCAGACAGGCTTCCCTATGACCAGATAAGGATGCTCAGTCGCGGACAGTGAAGACGGGTAGTTTTGATACCCTCTGTCATGTGCCCCAGAGGTGGCAGCCCGGCTGTCTCTAGGGATCAAACACAACAGTGAAATCACGAATTAGGGAGCTTGAAGGGAGAATGAATGGCATTCAAGACAGAAATGGACTTTCAGCTTTTCACTTTCCTCCTCCCTACAAACTTTGTCTCCCTCTTGGCCATGGCTCTAAGTGGCTTGTGTCCCTAAACCTTCTCCCTACCCTACCCATCTCCTGTCCACCCTTCTCAGCCATGCTCACAGTGCGGGACTCCCACTGTCCTGGCTGAGAGCACCACACTGGTTTGCCATTTGTGCGGCTCTTGTCTCCATATAAGCTCCAGTCTTCACACTCGATGCACGCTCATTCCAAGTGGCCCCTCAACGCCCAGGGTGACTTGTGTTCTTCTACTTGAGCAGGTACCCAGGAGAGCCTGGCCGAGAAGGAACTGCAGCTTCTAGTGATGATAAACCAGCTCTCCAGTTTGCGGGACCAGCTCCTGACCGCCCACTCTGAGCAAAAGAACATGGCAGCCATGCTGTTTGAGAAGCAGCAACAACAGATGGAGCTGGCGCGGCAGCAGCAGGACCAGGTATGGACCGCATGCGTTCTGAGTAATGTGCATACTAAGATCTCCTTTTTAAAACATTTTTTTTATTCTATTCATTAAATAGTCGTCAGTATCAAAATACTGCATTATCATGAGCCACATGTTTTATATATCTTCAATGCATTACTACACCATTTACAATCAATAATTGGACATGACAAGCAACACGATACAATCAGGGAAGATCCTTCATGTGTAATATTTTGTGCAAACTTGTGCACCTTTGGGAGTTAACACAATGAGTAACAACTGTGCAAACTAAGGTAACCACACATAGGGTTTCATTTAAATACATTGCGTATAGTCTGGGCACGTTTGACCTAATTTCTAAAATGTTCTCTCCATACATGTGTAATGTGCAGAAAAATGTACTTCCCAAAGGTGCGTAAGATAAAGAGTATTAAGGTACGCCCCCCTCTGCTTGTGATACAGAGCTGTAGGGTTGCTGGAGATACACGTCCTGAGGCAATCAATGTTTTTCTGCACTCGTAGTGTTTCACAACTTAGAACATAGGTCATAGTCACCCGAGAGGGGCCATTACAGACTTTATTTTTCATAGAAAAGTCAATGATCTATCACCAGTTCCAATCCTTTGCTGCTTTCTCCCCACTGCCAAAGTAATCTCACTACCTTACCATCGCACCTCCTCAATATATCACCCCTTAGTTCATTTTAAACTGAATGTACTTTTATTTTCTTACCTAGAAAGTTTGCAATGGTTCATCCGTAGTAGAATGGAGTCTAGTGGTTCAGGGTCTTTCAGCTTTTCGTCTCTCGTAGGAGTGTGTTGGAGGCTCCAACACACTCCTAAGAGAGACGAGCAACGACGTGGACCCTGAACCACCAGGCTCCATTCTACTACGGATGAACCTGCCCGCTGTTTTCCCTCCACCTTACTACCAGATGGCCATACCGGCTTGCGAGAACCCACGTACCGGGTTGGAATTATCACCAGTCTTTAAACTATCTCTACAAGCGCTTCAAGCCCTGAAGAGTCACAGGCATTGACCTGTTGACGAAACACGTGTCGGCTGGCGTTGTTGTTTTTTACATGAAAATCTTCATAAAAACCATCCCTATAGAAAACCACCGGTGTCGACCACTTCATTGTCTACAAATGTATTAACTCATGATCATACATGTGTGCCCAGGATTGTGGTAATATATATTGAGTTAAGAGTTTTCAGCTCTTTCTCCTGTTTCAGAGGTTTTGTGTCTACCTCTGACCTGGCAGCACCACATACTCCTATTTCCCATACGTCCACATCGGACAAGGTTACCTGTATGAGCGCCACTTTCCTGCTACCCCAAAACCCTATGCAGAAGTAACTAGTGAAGAAGTTTTGCCTCAGGCGGAACAAAAGCATGAATAGAGAGGAATAACTGGGAGCTCGAGGAGTTGGATTTTAGGGTCTTCCACCCTGTAGGATAGGTATTAATAATGGTTTACGTCAAAGGTGTGTGCTGTTACCTACTCATATTTTCACTTTTCCCAGCAGACCACCCTAAAATACTAGTGGCTACTTGCTCCTTTTCACCCGTGATTGGTGGCTGCCATGTTCCTTGTCTTTTGTATGCGGATGACCTTGCAAATGTGGATAGAACCCCCAGGTGGCCTAAAAAGAAAATAGGCAGGATTCGAGAAATATTGCATTCTGTACAAACTGTCAAGTAACTTTGATAACACTAAAGTCCTTGCTTTTGGCAGCATCAATGCTTAGGAAGCGGTTACAGGTTAAGGCAGCTGCCTTGAAGGTCGATTATTTTAATAAGGCTCAACCATTAGCATGCTCAAACAAGCATTTGCAATGCCATAGGTCTCACATTTATGTGAGTTTAGCTATTGGCATTGTAAATGACAATACCTTTTATTTATGTGCTGTTTTAAAAACAGATAAATAAAAGGCATTGTCATTTAGACTGCCAATAGCTTAAACTCTCGCAAATGTAAGACCTATTGCATAGCAAATGCCAGCAATCGTGCTATAAAATGTTTTAGCCCCTTCCGTGCTCATGACGAGCTCAGCTCGTCCTGAAGCACGGTGCTCGTGTGCTCATGACGAGCTGAGCTCGTCATGACCACACCCATTTACATGAAGGTCCAGCACAGGAGAAGAATCTGCCAAGCAGCCAAGGTGTTAAAAAGCGTTAGGAGAGAACGTGTCGTGCTTGGAACAGCAGGTAGCGCAAAGATTTTTGAGAAAATAGTGCTCGTAGGCTGTAATTAAAGCCTACGAGTAACAAGACACGTAACAGAGTGTCGCCATGGGAGGTTATAAGATGAGACAAGGTGGTACTAAGGAGGGACTTCTAAGCCTTTTGACCAAAGAACAGCTACAGTTTAAAGTGGACAGTGACACAAGCCAATTAAACACATGGGCGGAGAGTAGGCGGACCTTCAAGTCCCTGTTTGAATACAGCATGCCTTGACCAACTTCGATTTGAAGGTTTCAAGAGTAAGGCATCTTCAGTATTTGTGCCTCAAGCCTGCTCCTTTAGATTTATGGGAAGCTAATGTTTCTTTTTCATATTTTCATGAGCTTAAGAATCCTCAGATGCACAATGCTATGATCAAATTTAGAAAAGGTCTTCACCCACTTTATGCTCAAGCATTAGGAATTTTATCATTTAAAAATGCAGACTGATTCAGTGGATGTGGATTGTGGTCGCAAACATGTCTTGTTAGATTATCATTATTTTTTAATGCCTCATCGGAAAATATTAAAGCCTTCTTTTTTTTAACGTATATAAGGTCTAGATTGATAGCTAAGAGCTTTTTATTCCATATTCATTCTTTGGATTTAACGTGTGGCCTGCCAAGCTATTCAATTATTTTAAAATAGTTTGTGCCTTGATTATGTTTTATGATGCTTGTACCGAGGCATTGCAGTTTTTGTGTTTTAGAGCTTCTGGCTCAAATGTATTATTGACTGGCTGATCGGGAGGAAGGCAGTAGTTTGGGACATCCAACTAAGTTACACAATTAAGCCATTCGATGATGAAGAAGGGGATGGCCCAAAGCCCACTTCATATGTATTGTATTATAGACTAGGCTTAGGCAAGTTTTTTATTAGGCCAAAGTAATCAGAGTCATTTTGGTAATTTCATGTTACTTTTGTGACTCAAAATTACAGAAGAGTATGCAATTACGCCTGCTTGTGTAATTTAGAGTAATTTGGGACCACAGTGCCTACTGCAAGAGCATAGGAACAGTGCAGTGTGCAATCCGCTACTGGCTGCAGTGTTCTGTTGCATTTAGCACTATTTTGTTAGCGCAAAATGTATCCTTAAGTACATTTGGAACCAGAGGGGGTATTTTGCGCTAAGAAAATGGTACAAAATGCAGGGGTATGCGTCCTTGCATAATTCTGTGTAATCTTGCATAATTGTGCTGTACATTTGTGAATTTACACTACAGTAAATTCTGCGTGATATGCTCACTCCTATATAGACAAAGCTGTCTGAAGGCAAAATATAAATAACAAGTATTGGCAAAGCCAATAGAGCTGGTGTTGACAGCCACCCTTCTCGCAATTATTGTGTTGTTTTTGTCATGGTTTTTGTAAGACTTTATCAAACAAGAAGCTGCTGGACCTTCATCAAACTAAAAATGAAACATTGATCAAAATCAAAAGTGTTTTTGGTCTCAAAAAGTAGACCTGATCAATTTCACTCCCTGGCACTGAAGGGAAATACTTTGGGTGGTTATGTGCTCCTTAAGGAAGGGCAGCATTCCATAAGTCATAGTGAAGTCAGCCACTACTAGCTGGCCTGGGATGATACATTGCCACTTAATGCATGTTGGAAGGGGTGGAAGAAAAGTGTGAATGACGCAACCACAAACTAAGGGTTGCAGTCTGTCTGAAAAACCCTATAATTAAGTATTTCATGCACATAATTTTAGTAAAATCAAAAGGTCTTGGCTAAAACAGACCTAAAAAGCCAGCTGATCTGGTACTGGCTGCTAGCTTCTTGCTTTGAGAAGAAAGCAAAAGACACAGAAATGGGGTGAATGTTTGACATTGTTCAACATTCTTTCCATCAACTGTTCTTTTTGCAAAGACAGGGTTGCAGTGATAGATTGAGCACACAGATTAGTTTGTATTCAGAGTTCATGTGAGTTGAATGCAGACAAGAAAGAAAAAGGGAAAGAAAAGAAGAATAAAGAAGGTAAAGAAAAATGAAAGAAAGGAAAAGAAGGAAAGAATGAAGGGAGGAAATTAAGTAGGAAGAAAAGAAACAAAAGCAAAGAAAGGAAAAAGGAAAGCAGGAAAAAGGAGTGACGGAAAAAGAAAGGAGAAAAAAGAAATGGAAAAAGAAGGAATGAAAGCAGTAAGGAAAAAGGAAAGAATGAAAGAGAATGCAAGAAAGTACGAAAAAAGAAAAAATTGAAAGAATGTAAGGAAAAAGATAAGAGGAAGAAATAAAGAAAGCCAGGGGTTACAAAGATAGAGCCCACTGATTATCTTATATTCAGAGTTCATGTGAGCTGATGTGAGGTAGCAGTAGTTACATAAACAAGGCCACTCCAGAAGTATTCACAGCAGATGGGATCTGATATAGCTGCAGTGTGCCTTGTGGTCACATCAAAAGCGTTGTCTGCTGTCACATTATGCTCTACACACAAAGACAACACTAAAGTAATAATTATAACCTGAAAACAGAAGCAGGGCACTGAAGGGAACTTTACCTTGTTTGCAGATGCGTTCCTTGTGAAACAGAAAAATTCAGTTACTCAAAGCCAACCGATGGCTGAAGTAGGCTCACCCATTGCCTTGTGCTGTATTGTATTGTAATTGCATTTATATAGCGCTTACTTCCCCTGACGAGGCGTCAAAGCGCTTTTTCGTCGAGTAGCACGCTACGCCGGGACCCATAGAGGATTAGTGTTGAATTAGTGTAGTGAAACATGCAAGTACATTTTAAGTGGTGGATAGGTTAGTCAGTTATTTGGAATGATTAGCAGAAGGCTAGAGGAGGAAAAAAGGCTTGTATTTATATAGCGCTTGTTACCCCTGATGGGGGGGTTGAAGCACGCTACTCCGGAACCCATAAAGGATTAGTGGTGAATTAGTATGGTGAAATATGAAAGTAATCTCAGTGGTGGATATTAGTCAGTTATTTGGAGTGAGAAGGATAGCGGAGGGATAAAAGGGGAAGAAAGGTTTGCATTCATATAGCACTTGTTACCCCTGATGGGGTGTTGAAGCACGCCACTCCGACAGGGGGGCTGGTTTCACTGGCTTGTGAACACAAAATGGTGGCTGGGGGTGCACTGTTTTAACTTACAGGTCTTAGCACAGAGCAGAGGAGAAATTTGGAGAGAAAACTGAATTGTCAACAGGAAGGAGAGGGATAAACTACAGAGTTTGGACTGCAAATCCCACAATTCAACACGTTAAAAGGAAGCAATCATGGGCAGGGGAAACCACAAGTTTAAAACACAAAACAGGTGATAAAATATGCAATCACAGGCATGTTAAAACTACAGTTTTAAACTGTAACAACCACAGGCAAAGACAGTAATCACAGAAAGGGCTGTGAGTTGGCAATTAAAGAAATATGCATAATATTAGCCTGCGTGCCTTGCCATAAAATTGTTTTTCTAACAACTTTTGTTTTGGGGAAGAGACAGCACTAGTCTGTCTCCTTACCACTTGTCTGAAAGCCTATTGTAATACGTATATTGTATATGTAAATTTTTTTTTGTAAAATCAAAAGGGTTTGGCTTATACCATGTTATAAATTCACATTCCTTTAATACTGCTGCCATCTAGTGGTATCATTAGAGTATTCTTAAAAATAATATATGAAGAAGAAGCTGTGGACGTCGCTCTGCCTGCAGAACCGGATTTCTTTCATTAAGAGGGTACACGGAATGTTTCTGTCTCCATGTTCCATGTTCAAAGCCCCGTCATTGTCTGTAGTGAGGGGCTAATAGTTGCGCATTTCGAGAATGTGAACTTTTCAGAAGACCTGCTGTTTGCAGCGAGGAGTCCTCGAGTCTGGAGGAAAACATAAGTTCATGTGTGTTTGTTTATTTTGTCGTTTGGCCATAGTGTTGTTTTGGGAGCTTCAAACGCCTTGCCCATTAAAGATTGCCTCATCTGATGACCAAAAAGTGCTCCATCATATTTGTTACAGGGAGAACTTATGGCAAAATACGGCATTGTTTGCCGCTCATCATGTATAGTGTATGTAATCCAGTGCCTGTTCCTGGATTGCAAACCCTATGCATGACCTCCATATGCACTTGAAAATCACTTCTTACTACTACTTATTGAGGTAGGGGACTCGCCTTGAGCTGATTATTTCACCACTTACACATGTTTCTTGTGTGCATTGAAATGAAGGGAAAGTAGTCTCATGCACATAAAGTTTAATCGGTGCAAAAGCCACAAGAGGTCAGTGTGGCCACACTGCTGTCGGTCCTGCATTTGGTGGACAATCTCTACATTGAGAGGTTAACGGATACTCAACGGACAGAAGTCAATGAATGAGAAACAGATGGCAGTGTTGGTGGCTGCAAAGCTGGTATGTCATCGTTATAGCATATGTATTATTCTGCTGACCGGTAGCAGACGGGAGGGTCTTTCTGCATCGAGTTGAGCGCTAACAGATCCATTCTGTGACATGTTTAAGGCTGCTGCAGTATGTCTGATTTCACCTCCCTCAGCAGGGCACGATGGACCCCTAAGGTGGCAAGTATAACATTTGGCGGGTGATGTTACGGCATCTATTCTGGGAAGCATTTACCTCTAACCCAAGGGAATCTATGACAGATTCACACTGGCTGGGTTATTTAACTGTAGCACGGGTGGGGCCGCTCAGCATGATGTGCAGATTCACATTGGGTCAAAGTGGTAAGGAAGAGACTAGGTGATGGCTCTCAACATGTGCATAGGACTGGGCCACAGCAAAGATGCTGGGATTCTTCTCAGCATCATCATCATCATCATCAGTGATTGATTTAATAAAGAATAATCACGACTGAGCCATCGGCATGCATGCTGCATTCAGCATTATCCAAAGCAGGCATATTAGTACCGGCTGATTGCTAAGTAAGTATGCTTGAGCACCCCGTGCCTGCTGTTAACAATGTTATATTTTGAGTTGTTGCTGATTGTCTGACATTGCTGCAGGCTCATGCCGTTCTCTCCTCCTTGTGGTAACAAACCTATGGCTCCTCTTGTGCCCCTCACAGATAGCCAAGCAGCAGCAGCAGCTCATCCAGCAGCAGCACAAGATTAATGTCCTGCAGCAGCAGATCCAGGTAAGGAAGGACCAGGGCATCTGGGGCACAGAGATGGGAGGAAGTGGTCCGGATGGATGTATGACGTTACAACGCATGCTTTTACCACGCATGCCTTTACAACGCGGTTTTTACAACGCATGCCTTTACAACGCATAGTGCTTTGGGGCGCTGGATAGTGAATAGTTTAATTTACTATTCCAACTCCAGTCCCCGTGGATAGTAGGGAAGGTGTTGGATAGTACAATAAACCTATTCCCTATCCTAGAGCGACCCCAGCGCAATGCGTTGTAATGGTTTGCGTTGTTAAAGTTGCGTCGTAAAGGCACTGCGTGGTAAAAGTTGCGTTGTAAAGGATGTTCCCCGGTTCTGATGCAAGGGGCTCGAGATGTTGGAATAGTATAATTTACTATTACAACTCCTGTATGTGCAACAGTAGGGAAGGTGTTAGATTTTAAATCCTACACCTTCTTACCCCTCAGCAAGTCGTTGTTCCGATTTGCTGAGTAATGGTATGCGTTGTTACAATGTGGTCGTTGTAACAACCATGTTGTAATTTCCTGCGGGGAAAATGTTTTGTGGAAACTATGTTTACCAATATTTTTCAGACTCCCTGATTTTTTTAATCTTTGTTTTTTAACTGGTGATTCTGATTTTTATTGTCAAACGTTTGGTTTTCTCACTTTTTATTTCGAACATTAAACCTAATACCCTTTCTCCACTTCATTTTTCCACCCTACCCCTACAGAGTAGATTAAGAAAATCTACTTGGAAGGTGAAGGGCGAAACAATGAAGTTTTTCGGTGTTGAAGCCAGGGACACTGCAGATATTGGCCGAACCCCATCTTGTTCAGAGCTCAGGGAAGGAATCAAACCAAAGGCAGACATTGACTCCTGCACGATGTGCTGGTGGAGGAAGAGGACAGGCAGCTTTTCACAGACTCCCTTACATGGGCCCAAACATTCAGTGGAAGGCAGTCACTAAAGCAAATGGCCATCACGCAAGGTCTAGCATGTTCATATGCATTCACCCACATGCTACATACATTGATGGACACTGAATATACTTTATCCCTTAAGCTGGGTTCCATGTTCACCCTTTAATTATAACAGATGAATCCAAGCATGTTTTCAGTCACACACACACACACACACACACGTTCACCAATGTGTATACTTGCATGCAGCCACAACATATGTGCGCATGTACACCAGTATAACAGCAGTCACTCATGCTATGCAAAACGCACACGCAGATACTGTACACCTGCATGCCGTCACAACTTACATAACTGCCAAGTATGTCCTTCGTAGATCAATACAAACATTCTGTGTACGCTTACATGCAGTTACCACAGGCATACACTCACAAACACGGACTACAATGCAAATGCAGCTCGTGTACACTCTCAGGAAGTTACACACATTGATGATCTCATATCCCGTCAGTGTGCGCACTTGTATGCAGCTACAACCAGTACAAGCACACAGACAAGTAGTGTTTACTTGTATGTGCTTTATCAAAATTACTTTGATCCAGTCTGTTTGCACCTTTCTGTGTGAGTCCAGTGATGCTGTTTCTATCAAACTCTCTGGCCTCCGTGCTGCTGTCCTGTCACAAGGTTCTCTCCTCTGTCGCTCTTCTCTCTCGCTGTGCAAGCCCATCCCTTATAATCTTTCCTTCCCTCCTCTTTGTCCAGCTCTCTGGCCCCAGTGGTGGTCTCCTACCACCAGATATATTCTTCGGCTCCTAGTCCTCAGGCCCACCTGATATGTTCTCTCTCTCTCCTGCTCTTTGTGTATCCAGTGGTGGTGACCTGTCCCTCTCCTTATGTCTGCAGCAGGTTAACATGCCGTATGTAATGATCCCGGCCTTTCATCAGAGCCACCAGTCTCTCCAGGTTTCCTCGGACCATCAGATGGGGATGAGCCTGCAGCCCATGTCCTGTAAGCCAGGTAAGACTGTCCTGCTGTCCTGCCGTGTGATCCAATCTACTCGCCGGGTGTGTGAGTATTTGTGACCCCATGCTCTGGCCTGATGAATGAGTGATGCTGTCCATCTGTTTGACTGCCCTAGATACCTGATATGTGACTGACTCTTTACCACCCTACTAACCTTTATACACCAGTGTGATGGTTGACAAAGCTTGCCCTCCTCTCAGACTTGAACCTGATGCCACTTATTCTGCCCCCCATGTAAACCCATGCTCCTGCTTGACGTGTGACTAATTTGAAGACCAACCCTTTGGCTTCCTTAGACATGCCTGACATGCGACTGACTCTTCCCCATCTGTACCTGCCTGAAAGGGGGAGGATCGAGTTGAAATGGGGGAAACCAGAAGTTTCCCTATTTCCCGATTTGCTAGACCAGCTCTGGACTTTGAATATCCTTTGATGGAAGGCCAGGCATCTTCTCTTGTCTTTTTTTTTTAAAGCACACATTTACAGTAGAATTGTGATCCTATGCCAATATGTGTTTGATTATAGAAATACAATGTAGTTTGTCGAACTCTGTAGGAATGAAGGCTGTGCGCTGTCTGCGACAGCACTGCTTCAGCCAGCTCTCATGATTTCCTGTTTGACTTTCCAGAGTACCAGATGCAGCTGGTGCACAATCCTCCACCTTCGAATGCGAAGAGACCCACTGCGTCCAACCAGCAGCAGACGCAGGTACAGAGTGAATGCTGTGTCCTGAACACCTACACACATACTCCTGGACCTCCTACCACCCCTCACTGGTGTCATAGAGAAGTTTGCTGATCTGGCAGAGTTCACGTATCCCCCCATCAGTGGTGACCTAGCTGATTTCCCTAATGAGAACTTTATCATTGGAAACATTATATATGATTATTAATCTGCTTCTGGGTCAGTAAGAATCAGGCACTAGAAGTGAGGCGCATTCCCTTTTGGAACAGCACACCCAGTGTTTTATTGTATGCTTGAATTATTCCCAGTGAGGCTGAGTATTTGAAATAATTCACATGTTCATCTATTAAGATACTAAGTACTTTATAAATGTTGTGATGCTATGCATACTCAGATATTTACAGGCAAACTGTTATTGAACACACAAGACTACTCTCATGCTATCTCCTTTACTGAAAAGGAAAATGTGTTGTATGCAGAAGAAAATCCTTTGCGTTATCCCTTGATTGTATTGAAAGGAGGTGGGGTCAGATGTCACCAGCTGTACTTTGAATGTGTCATTTGCACCTCTCTTTTTCTCACGGTTTCTCCCAGGAACCCTCACAGCCGCTGAACCTTACTGCAAAGCCAAAAAGTTCTGAGCATCAAAATAATTCCAACTCTCCGACCTTAAAGATGAGCTCCTACGGCCCTTCACCGACAAACCATGGGCAAGGCAGAGACATGCGTGCGAGTCCCCAGCAAGCAAACCTTCCCTTAGGTAAGCAGAGTTGACTTACTCCATTTTTGTATCACTAAAGACTGAGATCCACAATATTAGAGGCAGCGTCATGTCCCTGGCAACTTCTCCAGCTGCCGCTTCATCCCTGCAGTAGGCTCTGGCCCCCTCACCTCACCTGCAGCCAGCCTGTCACCTTGTAACTAGACACCGTCACCTTTGCAAGTTACAGTTGGCTTTATCATCCATACAACTGTCTCTGCCACTTAAGCTTTCGTTCAAAGCACTTCTGCCAGCTGTTCCATCACCTCCATTACAACTGATCCATAACTAAAATGTAAGTAGCTGTGCACTCCATCACTTCCACCAGGTCCATCACAATTTCCACAAGTTCTGATAAGCATCACTCTCCACAACCACCATTTATATGAGCCCTAGAACACACTCCATCAGCCCTTGTATTAGATACTTCACCCCTCCCTGCAGCTCCATCTCTCCATCTTCTATTCCAGCTGCTCAGTCACCATTTCCTCAAGTACCTTTAAGTGTCCCTCACTGTACCAGCAAAATCAATGCTTCCTCAAAGACCCCTGTTACTAACTCCAGCACTCATCGGCCACATAACCCGCTCCGCTTAGCCTACTTAAGCTTCACCAGGCTTTACAATCTGACACCCGCTTTGGCCGGGCTGCACTCAGTTACCAGAATTTGCCGCATGCACACACCATTCTCCACTGTCTTCTGCACACACTCTTAAATGAGCTGATTCAGAAGAGTGGAAATAGGTGGAGCAGGTCCGTCTTGTGACATGGGAGGGTTACAGATGTTTATTACATGTATCTTCTTACTATCTGCTGTTTAGATCAGAAATAGTAAAACTTAAAACGAGCCTGTTTGCTTCGACAAAGGATGTTTCTGGTGGATACTTCTAACTGCAGATTCCTCATCTTGTAAAAAAAAAAAAAAAAGCACCAAGCTGGATGCAAAGATTTTTCTCAACAATTTCCTTGTGCCTGGGTGTGTGGTGTTGTAAAGCTCTGTGTCCACTCCATCCACCCTGGAAGTGACGCCGGAGCCACATACAGCTGCCTCCCCTGCATGCTGATGTTGATTCCTTTCTTTCAGTTCCTTCCTACACGCAGTCCCTCATTTTTGGCCTATTGACAGCACTTATTTTTGTCAAAATTGAATATAGTTTGCAAGGGACGTCTTCCCTCTCAGACTACAGGGTATACGTCTTAAAAGGACTGCCTTAAGCAGATCTCTGTTAATGACCTCCATCAGGTATTTCTTTAGTGTTTAGGTTTCTCACACAACTCAAAGTCATGTGCCAAGCTTTACATCACAAATATTATCCATACAAGTGCGTAAATATTGGTTTTGCATGAAGTGGAGGACACAGACTTGTTCTTGCTATAGAGTCTGTCCTCAAGAGAGGGCCTCTTTCAATTCCAAGTCATGAGTTGAGTCGAAGTCGAGGAAAAAAACATAAGAAGTCTAAACAGGACTGCCCTTCTTCCTGCTTCTCTAGTCTATGGAGGTTGCACGAACATCATAGTGCCTCTCAGTCGAGGAGCCGGTACCCCACCTTGGAGCCAATTACTCAGCTTGTCCTTATCCAACCCT
Source organism: Lissotriton vulgaris (assembly GCF_964263255.1). Lineage (NCBI taxonomy): Eukaryota > Metazoa > Chordata > Amphibia > Caudata > Salamandridae > Lissotriton > Lissotriton vulgaris. The sequence continues at coordinate 1,490,459,330 of NC_141693.1, forward strand.
AATTCCTGTGTCTTTCAGCACAGCCGTAACATGTTGAAGCCTTCAGGAGGCCATGTGGCATATATTTGGCACCATACCGGCTCCCTTGGTGTTTGACTACTGCTGGCGGATCCTTTCCTGACTCCAACTGTGCTTCTTGATCCCGTTGTGGTGCCCGCCCTGACTCCATGGCAGTGCCTGTCCCGACTTCTCACCCAGCGCCAAGATCCTTCAGATTTCCGGCTCTGAATTAACGCTCACCTCAACCTTAGGCAAAGATCATGCAGCCCCATTCGGACTCAGATTGGACATTGCAACTGCCTACACATTTTTAGGATACAGAGCTAGAAGTAGGCGAGCCGCAGAGAGCTTGAGCCAGGCTTGAGCCTGAAGCCGGACTATCGCTTTGCTCAAGGTCCCATTGGAACTGTGAGCCCATAATGAGTTGAGCTTTCAAGTGGCTTCTTCTGCCTGACAGCCTCTCTCTACCCAGAATGGGGCGTTACTGCCAAAGCTGCAGACTTTGGAACAGGGGAACCAGGTTCTAGTCTTCGCTTCGACTCCATGTTCTGTGACTCAGGGTAAATCACTTAGGACCAGCAGTCGCAAATGGGAAACCGGCCCGTTTGCGACCACTAAGAAGGATTGTGGTATGTACAAACCCTATTTCGCAAGTCGCTAACCTATTACAGACTTACAAACTAGGGTTTGCGAGTCGCTATCAGGAAGGGGTGTGCCAAGGGCATCCCTTCCTTAAAGCAAGTCGCACTGGTATGTACGATTGTTTTGTGACCGCAAATGAAATCACTAAACAATCTCAGTTACCACATACTTTAAGTAGGTGGTTAGCCAGTCGCAAGCAGAAAGGGGTCACTAGGGGACCCTTGCCCCTGTGTGCATGTATGCAAAAATATTTTTTAAGACCAGGCAGTGGTCACACTGACCACTGCCTGCCCTTAAAAAAATGAAAAGAAAATTTTTCATTTTTTTAAATTAAATGTGTCCTGTTTTCCTTTACGGAAAACGGGCTGCATTTGGAGAAAAAAAGCGTTACTTTATTGAAAAAGCAAACACAGACATTTTGGTCTGCTGCCCCCAGCAGGCCCTGATGTATGAGTGATGCAACGGACATCTTTCCAGAACTGTCTTTGTTGTCACTCGAAATATCGATGGGTAGACCAACATGAGGGTTGTAATCTATACTTGTCCCCAATCACTAGAAACCTCCTGCCCATCGTGCCTCACCTTCTGCTCCAGAAAGACTCTTCAGTACTGAAGAGTACGCAGCTGGGCACACAGAAAGATGCAACACCAGAACATCTCAGTCATCTTCAGTGTCCAAGAACTAGAGGAGACTCTGCCATCAGGGCGCCCGGCAGTGCAACTATCACCTAGCCCATAAACTGCACCATCAAGCGAATCTTACATCCAGCACATGGAGGAGTCTGCCTTCCATAAAAAGCAAGTCCTTCCAACAGGGCCGGTCCTAGAACTCCTGGGGCCCCGGGCGAAAGAGAAGATGTGTGGCCCCTCTAATTTGCATATATCTTCCAGTCGCAGCCGGCATGACTCGCGGGTGGAGGATCTCTCTGGAGTTCGGAAGGGGGGTTGGAGAACAGGAAGCAGGCAGCCTCCCTCCCCTCCCCTAAGCCAATCATAATGCTGCAATGGCAGCGTTGTGATTGATCAGGAGGAGGACCAGCCAGGCGCCTATGGGGAGGCCATTTTCCCCATGTAGGCTGCATTGCAGCCTACATAGAGAAAGGCCAGAGTGCGCATAACTGGTTTGGCCGAACAGTCAGCGCCCTTAGCAGTTGGCAAGGCAATCCTCTCCTGCCCTAAAACAGACCCGCCCGCCCCCAACAAAACCCTTTTGCTTCCTCGCAGTGCTAGAAGCAGAAACATAAAATGGTCGTTTTAGCATTTTGTGTTTCTGCGAGAAAGTAGTGGGGCGTCGCTCCTCCGCCCTAGTGAAGGAGCCGCCCTTGGTAACATCACAAGAAGTGGCATCATAGAAAGTGACATTGCAGGACTATTGATCTTATTTGGCATCCCTGAAGAGACCTAACGTGGATATCAGTAACATGGACAAAAAGATAAATATATACAAATGAAATAAGTCCATATATTTTAAAACTGTTAAATGGATTACATTTGTCTCATTAGATGGAAAAGCTAGGTGCAGGTCTCACAAAGATGTATAGTATTGATCACCGGAGTTTCATGACATTTTTGTTGTTGCCGAAAATTCCTGGAGACCAGGAAGGAGGCAGCAAGTGCTTTTAGAAACATAATATATTCGCAAACATGACCCAAAGTCAGCGCTTAATGCGATCTCACCGATTGCACCACCCTAGAGCCTCCCTGCTCAAGGGTCCTGTGAACTCAATGACCGAGTCACTGTTGCTCTAGGGTGTGCTGCTTCGTAGGCCTGCCCAAAAGACTTGCGGTGGGCTTCAATAGGGATTGTGGTAGACAGGCCTTCAAGGTTAACCCACACTTGCCACTGCTAGGGTTCACCTGCTGGTGCTAAGACACCAGGGCTTCTAAGGTCGTGCGGGTCCTTCCAAGGTCTGGCATGGAAATGTGCTCCCTCAGGGAGATTGGTCTGGTGGACTGGTCATGAAGGCTGAACCTGGCTCCCCAGTTCCAAATTCGGCAGCTCTGACCATAGTGCCACATCCTCTCTCCACTGAACACCATACTACCCCACTGAGAGAAACTCGCACTGCCTTCAACTACAACCCAATTGTGCCCCGCTACTAACACCTAGAGGCGACTCATTTCAAATTACGCACTAGACAAGAGCAATATGCTGCCTAAAAAAAAAAGTGACAACATTCTGGAAAAAGCAAACACTCATAAGGAATGTAAGATTAATTAAAGCATGTGAAATGTAAGCAGGAACAACATGGTTACCTTAACGCTTTAGCACTTATTCAGAAATTAATGAGTGCTTTTGCATGAAAGGTTAAGGCCATGACTACGGACCTGCTTCAATGCCCATTGAATATATCCTTACAAAACAAAAGCAATATGGTTTAAAAAGACCACATTTGTGAATACAGAGCAGCGGTATGCACTTTATTTTCCAGTCCGCCCATCAAGGAGGTATTGCAGTACATCCAGAAATGGTGCACTTCCCCACCTGGGGAAAACAATGCTGTTTAGAGAAAGATAAGAAAACAAAAGTAGCGCTTCACTGGTAAACTCTGTGTAGTGGCACTAATGTGATTTGGGTGTGAATAAAATCAATCTGGCCCCATTTCGACCCACTCTGTCTTGCTTTAGTTATTTTTTACAGTTTGAATTTTTTATTTCTCTCTTTCCCAAGGCTGCACTTTGGAAGTGAAAAATGTCACAAAAAAAATGACCTTTCCAGCAAAAAAGATTTTCTTTTTTGGATTAATTTCACAGGGGAACAAATAAAGGAAAGGAAAAGAAAGAGGGAGTAGTGGCTACAAGGCGCTGGGAAGGGGGCCCCCACACCCTGACCTTGCAGATTTCTATAGTGCTTAGAGGCCCAGGGAAAGCCCCCCCCCTGCACCTGGACCTTGCAGCTTGCTCTACTGCTTTGAGGCCCAGGGAAAGGGGGCCCCCTCCCCTGGGCCTGAAGCAGTAACAAGGCCTTTCTTAAAACACTGCCCCAGCACCAGTTTCTCTGGCTGCTCCCTCCTCCCCTCACTCACTGCTCCTTACCTGTGTCCGGCTGGTCCTGGAAACAAAGGGGCCTTCTATCACCTAGCAACAAAATGCAGACAGGGAATGGCTGGTACTTAAGAGAGGTGTTGCCTCGCCCCTGACACTCTGAACCCTAATTGCTGGCCCTGCCGCTTTGACTTCCCCACTCCGTTTGTCCCCCCCCCACCCCTGCACCCCCAGGAATGCCACCACACGGTCGTCGACACCAGACATCTCTGATGTGTATTGTAATGTGTGGGGAGGGGGCCCTCAGGGGGGCCCCCTGCCTCTCACCTGAGCGTGAGGCCCTGGGAGGCTGCCCATACTGCCCATGCCTAGCGCCGGCACTGCCTCCCAAAGAACAGCAGAATTTTTCCATGCATTCTGCAGAAACTCCACAAGAAAAGACTCCGGAACGTCCAAAACCCGACACCCGAAGCCACCACTGCGCCCGTCGCTTCCGGCTGGAGTTGAAGTGGGCCATCGGTGCCAACCAGGTTCCCCAGCCCTTCAGAACTCGAGTCCATCCTGGTTTCACCCCTCGTAGACTTCCCGACGTCACCTGCAGCCGCTGCATGCAGGCCTCCTCGAAATCTGTACATCTGTCCATTAGATCAGAATCAAAGCTTCTCCCTTTCAGGAAACGACTAAAGATGTGGCTTTTGTCTCTTCTTCATATTAGGCCTTCAACGTTCAATTAGCTCTGAAGGTTTCGCTAGCACCTAGACACGCGTACTTTAGAAAACCGTCACTTACTCACTCACTTACTTACTGCAACTGCTTCCGGTAAGAGAAACCCAGCGTCTAAAGACACGTCTGCATCTGTCACCCCCGGGCTGTGGAGAAGAGGACCCCAGGTGTCCCTACGTCCTCAAGCATCGCAAGCCTTTAACCCTGCTGTTGGTTCACCCTGGCTGACTTGCTAGCAAGAACCTGCTGCCTCTTTTCACTGCGACCGATTGAAACCTAGCTCCTGGCGCTGTTTTGCACCTTGCACCCGGCCGTCCTCGGGCCGCTGGTGGTATACTGTTGGTGCTGCCTTGGGCCGGGCCCATCACTCACCTAAACTCCTGAGGATTGGTCTTCTAAGTCGATGTACTGTACCAGTTTGAAGAAGTTGTTCTTCCTTCTATAGGATAACATTACAGAACTCAAAAATTACAAAAAAAGTGTCCACTTTTTGAACTGAAAAGAATTTATATTTAAAAATGTACTTACCTGAAAGATTTTTCTCTGATGCCTAAACGTATATTAAGATACTTGCTATTTTTATAAGTTGGTGTGGATCTCCTTCTTGAGCTGGGTTGTCATTTATTGATCATTGTGTGTATTTGCGAATGTCTTATACTTCTTTGTGTTAAGCCTAAGGCTGCTCAACCACACTACCTCTTATAGAGCACTTCTTGATTTCATAGCTAGCCCCTGTCCACTCATACGGGACATTACTCCTCTCAGGCATGTTTGTGAGATAGAAGCTCTTACCTTCAGAAGAGCCTTTTTTGCAAGTACACCATGATAGGCTAGTCCTCAGGTCAAACCCCAAATTCTTGCCTAAGGTAGTCTCTAGCTTCCACCTCAATCAGACTATAGAACTTCTTGTGTTCTTCCCATATCCAGAATCATTTTTAAAATGAGCACTTCACATATTAAATGTGAAAAGAGAGCTAATGTATTACATGATAGGGCAAAGCCCTTCTGTAAAACACAGTAGCTCTTTGTCTCTTTCTCAAAATCCAGTACAGGGCACACGTCTCTGGGGCAGGGATAGCAGGCTGGCTGGTCAAATGCATACAATCATGTTATGCTAAAGTTATGCCTGTCCCTCTCAGGTCCCACTCAACCTGTAAAAAAAGGAGCTTGTATGGCTTACTTGTGCAAAAGTCCTCTGGCTGAGCTCTGCAAGGCAGCTACATGGTCTACTCCCCACACATTTATAAAACATTACTATGTGGATGTGTTAGCTTGCCAATAAGCTAATGTTGGCCGAACTCCTCTTTGCACACTTTTCCAGTCCTCTGCAATATCCCCAGGCTATCCACTACTTCTGGGAGAATTGCTTTACAATCTATTCACAGTTGCAAAAAGAACAATTGATGGACAGAATGCAGAACAGTCAAACATTCACCCCAGTACAGAGATCTGGGCCTAAATCCATTGTTTTTTTGCTCACCATGCACCATGCCATTCCAGTATGGACCCAGCCATATGCAAATCAGTCTTGACCCTGCGCCCAATGGAAACAGTCCAGCCCGAACTGCCAGCCCAGGTCCTCCCTGGACTAAAAAAAGCATCCTAGGACTGGTGTTGGGTTTTCAGCCCTCATCAGCCAGGATAGCTTGACTCCAGTGGCATGGAGAGCACGGGACCTACGTCTGGGCATACCTGTCCCACTCGGGGTGACAAATGCAAAAAGAACAATTGATGGACAGAATGCAGAACAATGTCATACATTCACCCCAGTTCAGAGATCTGGGCCTAAATCCATCGTTTTTTTGCTCACCATGCCATTCCAGTTTGGACCCAGCCATATGCAAATCAGTCTTGACCCTTCGCATAATGGGAACAGTCCAGCCCGAACTGCCAAGGCATTCTGTCCATCATTTGTTGCAGATGTGCTTTTCGCCCAGAGTGGGACGGGTATGACGAGACATGAGTCCCTTGCTCACTGTGCCACTGGATTCAAGGTAGCCTGGCTGATGAAGGGTGAGATACCCTGAAACCGGTCCTAGGATTCTTGTTTCCGGTCCAGGGAGGACCGGGTCTGGCAGTTCGGTCTGGACTGCTCCCATGAGGCACAGGGTCAAGACTGATTTGCATATGGCTGGGTTCAAACTCAGGTGGCGTAGTGGGCAAAAGAACAATGGATTTATCCCAGATCTCTTGACTGGGGGAGAATGTCTGAATCATTCAGCATTCTGTCCATCATTTGTTGCTGATACACTTTGCAATCTATGCACAGCATGTATATCTACTGCTACACATGCCACAAACAGAAACATTTACTTACTTGTTAATCATCTGTTCGTGGCATGTAGTATTTTAAATTCACATGCATCCACTGCTGCACCATCTGGATGGCTCTAGGTGTTGCAGACGCTTCTTAATTTTTATTCCTTCTCTTGGAGTGAAACAACGTGCACACATACAAGCCCAACACTAGATAGCAGGAGTACGCACAGCAAGCGAGTCTACAGCACTGCATGCTTAAAAGGGTAAGTAAGATTTCTTTTACCTCTAATTTTGGGATGTCCCCAGCATCCTCCCACAAGACAAAGCAGAAAAACAAATTCTATTTTGTAGACACAATGGCTCCATGAAACTTGTTACATTGAACTTATGAGGCTTTGCGATTTCAGATGACGTTGTCAAGGTCTGCTTATACCCTTTGCTAAAGCAACAGTATTACTGTGCGTCCTTTTAAAGCATTGGAATGTGTAACAGATTAAAGAAACATGTTTTACTATTCACAGGATTTCTAGGGGAAGGGGACGCGATCACCAAAGCCATTCAAGAAGCACGCCAACTACTACACAGCCAGAATGGAGTACATGACAATTCTTCAGTCAACATGCATCGGAAGGTGAGAGGGAATAGCAGACTGGCACAGTTGCAACCCCTGCTGTTTCATTGGAGACCTACTAACAGCAATGCCATTACATCCTTAAACCTGATGGACTTCTCTTCCAAGTCCGTTACTGGGCGCACCTCAGCTCATGCACCTTAATCTCGACCTTCATCACACCCTGTAATTCCAGGACTGGAACTAATGTGCTGCACTGAGTGCCACCAATAGCTCAGACAGTGCAACTCTATCTTAAATTATCTGATCACGTGCTCTCATACACAGGTCCGCCAATACCACCCTGATCTGACCTTCTGGGTGACTGTCGGTTCCATTACTTTGAATGACCCACATCTTTGCAAAAAGGACTTTCACCCTGATAAATATATGTGGTATTCAGCCTACTCAGAACACACTGACCTGCCGGTAGACCTAAAGTCTGATCTGTATCACCCTCGTTCTTCTAAAACTGGAACCACAACCTGTCAATTCATCACAAACCAAAACCGCAGCCACCAGGGCCGGTCCTAGAACTTCTGGGCGAAAGGGAAGATGTGAGGCCCCTCTAATTTGCATGTAAAATCCAGTCGCGGCTAGCATGACTCGCGGGTGGGAGGTCTCGCAGGGGTTATTAAAAAAATTAAATAAACTTACCCTCCCAGGTCTCGTGTCATCTCTGCTCTTGACCTGCTCTCTTTTTTTCCTGCCTCTGGCAGGAACAGGAAGCAGGCAGCCTCCCTCCCCAATGGCAGCATTGTGATTGGTTGGGACGCCGACCAGCCAGGCGCCTATGGGGAGGCCGTTTTCTCCATGTAGGGTGCATTGGTGCCTACATGGAGAAAGGCTAGAGTTCGCATGACTGGTTAGGTCGGTCCCGGAGGGCTGACCAAACAGTCAGGGCCCTTAGCAGGGGGCAAGGCACTCCTCCCCTGCCCTAAAGCAGACCCGCCTGCCCCCAACCAAACACTTCTGCTTTCTCGCAGTGTGAGTAGCAGAAACATAAAATGGTAGTTTTTGCATTTTATATTTCTGCTTCTCGCTCTGCTCTGCTCTGTGACGCTCCTCCGCCCTAGTGGAGTCACTGAAGTATGCCCGAGCAGATGACATTTGCGGCGGAAGTCGCTGCGGTCACGAGGCGCCCCATGCTGAATTGCCGCTCCTCTCCTTTCACAAAGTGAGCAAGTGCCTGCTGTTAAAGTAATTCAAGAATAGGTGTGTAGTAATGCCTTGAAATAGCGAAGCGACGCCCTTCAGATGTACACTAAGCAGGCCAGAGTCCCTGCCTGCATGCGCCACAGTCGGACTCAGTACTGACTCAGACTCATCTACGGCCGTGGCCCAAGACCGTAAGTGCCAGGCACTGTGAGCCTGTGTGTGTTTGTAATAGACAGTGATGGTGCCAGTGCAGCGCACAATCACATCAGGTAGCTGCAGACTTTCCTGCCGGTGTTACTTTAAAGTTGTTACTCTGTAGAGTGACATAGGTGGATTGATCCGATCGAATGTATATATAAATGACACCTGTTCATGTTGTTGGGCCCTCTCTGACATAGGTCCGTCCCCGTTCCCAGTTGGCCCAGGCCACTCACGTGATGTCAGAGGCCCCGAGTTTGCCAGCGGGGAGGGGGGCCTACCACATAGGCTGGCAATCTGTATTCTGTTTTTCTGGTGGCCCGCCCACCCGGCAACAGTAGGCACAGGAGGAGTGTGTTGTTTGTTAGGGCTGTGTCCCACGTGGTAGAGAGGCCCTTGATAGACTGATGCTCTAAACAACAGCATCATTCATTTCAAGGGTGGAGCCAGGGAACCCTGTGCGAGTCGCCAAAGGCTGGAAGACAGGATTCTGCCGGCCTGCCCATCAACACAGATGTCCAGGCAGGTCCGTGATGTTTTCGGGCCTCAATTGGGTCTGGGTCCCACAATATTTTGTTTTCCTCCTCATCGTTGCTTGATTTTGCGTACTAAAAAGGGTCACTCATGGTCGTTGAAATGTCACTCATAATGACACTGAATTATGAAAATTTCACACACAGCAATTTGAAACCTTGGCAGCTAAGATGGAGGGTAAGGTGTCAATTGCCCATAGCCAAAAACCTACTCCCTCAGTGACGGCCCGGCATACTCCCACCCACCATTGCCTGGCAGGGGAGCGGTCTGGGCAAGACACTTCTTTGCGGCCCCAATGGGGGGCTGAGGGAGAATGACACAACACTTAGAGAAACACCTAGCCACAATTAAGGCAGATTGCCACACTTAACACCTTCGCCCGGCACACAAAAGCCAGAAGTGTGATGGCCTGGGAGGCAGGAATGAAGTTGAGGCCCTTTAACAATGCTCGACTGCTTGCCTTCGCAATCCGACCCTGTCCCCAATTACAGGTCAAAGCTGCAAATGCAGACGGGCCTCGCACTACATGTGGGCTGCACGGCACTGGGGAAAAGGGGCCCCCTCCCTGGGGTTAAAAGCCATTAACCAGTGCTGCGAGGCACAGGGGAGGGGGGCCTCTTCTCCTATTCTTACACATGCCTGCGAAGCCCAGAGGAGAGGCAGCCCTTCCCTGGGCCACGCAGTGCTCACCACAGGCGCGAGGCTTGTAGGGAAACACTTTTGCGAGGCCCCCTGTTGATGGGCTGAGCTCGGGGCCCTGGGCAGCCGCCCATGCTGCCCATGCCTAGCGCCGGCCCTGGCAGCCACCTCTACTATCTAGTACAGAGACTTTCACATTTCTTTTTCCGGTGCACCTCAAGCCTGACCTACAGATTCCCCATCCTAGTCCAGTATTTGGATGCCCTCAGCTCTGACAGTCTTTGACCCACTTATTACATAACTGAGACCCCCACACAGATTTGTCAATGCTACTCAGTCCTGACCTGCAGCTTCTGCTTCTTTTCTGTTACTGGGATGAACACACAACTCTTTCATTGTACCGCAGCTCTGACCTGTATTATGCTTTGCTCCCCAGTACGGGGACTTGAAAACACCTCTGCCAATATGTTTCAATCCTCACCTGCAAACGCTTTGCAATTCCCATACAAGAACCAACACTAATCTCTGCTACTGCACCTCTGTCCAGTCGTTTAGAACTCAATGCTAGCCCACACAGCTGGAGGTATGCACCTAATTTTTGATCTCCAGTAACCCCATTATTTCTGTACTAATCCTCACAAAGCTGTTTCTTTGCATCTCAGGTGTGTCCTGCATCACATGCAGTACTGAGACACAGAAGCTCTGCCACTGCACCTCAAACCTGACATACAGCACCCCTTATATTGCAGCATAAGGACCCACTAAACCATGTTAGTGCACCATGCCGTAGCTGACCTGCAGAACCATCTGAAATTCTCCTACTGAGAAACACATACAAATCTGCCAGCCCGCCTTATGCCTAGTATGAGCTCACTCCTGACCAGCAGCAGCCCCTGCTATTTGAGTACTGATACATATAATAATATGACCACTCCTCTTCCTTGTATTCCACTAAAGTGCTCGTGGACAGTTCTACCAATAGGCCTCATTGGTGTATATGGATATGTTTGTGTGCTTCTGTATAAGAATGCTTCTGTATATGTTCTTCCCTTTCTGCATGTACGCATCTTTTTTCAACTCCTTCCACACAATTTACCCATTTAATCGGAGCATAAGGTCTAACCCAAACCTGAGTTACAAAGCACATACGGGTATCTTTTGCGCCTCTCTTTGGGTAACAATGAGGACGTTCTCATACATGTAGCTCTTTTTCTTATCAATGCATATTTGCATCTGTGTTAGTTAATGTGCTTTTCTGTATGCAAGTACATACTGGTATGTGCTTGTCTTTACATTTGTATACTCTTGTGTTTGCATATGTGTGTGTGCATGTGCTTCGTATTTCTACATATTTATTCAGATCTGTGTGTACATCTATATAGATGTGTCTATGCTTGTCTGTATGTGTACTCCTTGACGTTTGTGTACCCATTGCATGACTACTCGTGTTGATTTTTGTAAGAGTCTTCAGATACAAGGTTGTCCATCAGTGCCAGTGACCTCACCTGGTTTTTAATTTTCCTGCAGGAGCGACTCAGCATGGACTCTCCCCCAGCGAAGGAACGAATGGATGAAGCCTCATCACACCAAATGGAGGATTCCTTGTTAAACTGCAGTATGGATGGTGATGGTAAATAGCTAGACCAGTTCAGGACACGTACACTTATCAATTGTGTACACCCAGCACACTGCACACACATAAACTGAGATTATATCATAATACACTTTGAACATAGGTATCACTATGTATACAGGACACTGGAGCCCACATATGGGGTGGGGAGGAATGGGTCAGAATGTTGGGTTGGTATTGGACACTGCTTTTAAGATCTGTCTGTGCTTGTGACTCAAGTGGGTTCCATTTTATTTATGAAGTCATTTTTCTACCATCCGCAAAGTTCAGATCTCATTAGTTAAAATGCATGCATCGCCCTCCCTCATTTGACATTGTACTAGCGCCTCTCCACCCAAAGTAGGATTCCTTACACTACTCTATCCTGTGTTGGGACGCATGCAATGGCATGAAGTACTCTTTCCTTGCCAGAGCCCCGTCACTGCTCATTTTCATCCACTTGGCAAACTACGGGCTTCACCATTAATTTGCCCAATTAGGCCAGATCAATCTCGACTTCACCCTTTCCTTCTCATCGTCCCTTCCTTCTTTTCACATTTGCTCGAGGCCCTAAGATACTCTAGTCAAAGTAAGAAGTCCCCTGCCTCAAATTCAGGACAGACTTTTCTCGAAAGCAAGCCTATAAGTAATATTGTTACTGGGGAATTCTGGAAAAAATGAAATTCGGCCTCCTAATGTGAAAGAAAAGAAATTGTTTTTGTACTGTTGTAAAAGAAAATTAGGAAGTAACAAATGTTAACCTTCAACAGACCCCAAGCCATACATTTGTTGCCTCTAAATAACTTTGACTTTAGCTGAACTGTCTTGAGGGTCACAACATAAAAGTAGCTGGAACAGCTGGAGGAAAGTCAGGGCAGGGGATCACTTGGTGTGGGTGGCAGGTAAACTGTGGTGTAAAGAGTTTAGGCCAGAGAAAGTCTGGAAAATTTGATGAGGGAAGACTGCATGTGTGGCAACTAGTGATTCAGTCCAGATCTTGGAGTTTATTATGGGAACTAACTCACTTGTTTCCCCACAGGTTCCAGACACTTCCCTGAGTCCAGGAATAGCAGTCACATCAAGCGTCCCATGAATGCCTTCATGGTCTGGGCCAAGGATGAGCGGCGCAAGATCCTGCAAGCCTTTCCTGACATGCACAATTCCAGCATCAGTAAGATCCTGGGTGAGTCTGGACATACTGAGTCTTCACTTACCGAGCAAGTGAAAGGTTCAAGCTGCATGCGCTTGATACTGGAATCTGCAGGGAGGAAGGGACTACAAACTCCATCTAAAGTGCATGGCTCTAATTTACATAATCAATCAATCAATCAATCAGATTTATAGAGTGCGCTACTCACCCGTGAGGGTCTCAAGGCGCTGGGAGGGGAGGGGACTGCTACTGTTCAAAAAGCCAGGTCTTGAGATGCTTCCTGAAGGAGAGATGGTCCTGGGTCAGACGTAGGTGGATGGGGAGGAAATTCCATGTCTTGGCCGCCAGGTAGGAGAAGGATCTGCCTCCGGCAGTGGCTCTGCGAATGCGTGGGACAGTGGCGAGGACGAGGCTGGTCGATCGCAGCTGGCGGCTGGGCGTGTAGAAGGTGAGGCAGTTGTTGAGGTGCTTGGGGCCTAGGTCGTGGAGAGCCTTGTGTGCGTGGGTGAGGAGTCTGAACGTGATTCTTTAACAGTGCAGGTCTTTCAGGTGGGCGGAGATGTGGTTGTGGCGGGGGATGTTCAGGATGAGTCGTGCGGAGTCTACATTGAATGAGTACGAAGAAGATCCTGGGTTATCTGACTGCTGTCTTGTCCAGGTACTGATTATGAATGTCTCTTTCATCCTGTGGCAGGCTCTCGCTGGAAGACTATGACTAACATGGAGAAGCAGCCGTACTATGAGGAGCAGGCTCGGCTCAGCCGGCAGCACCTTGAGCGTTATCCCGATTACAAGTACAAGCCCCGTCCAAAGCGCACGTGCATTGTGGAAGGAAAGAGGCTGCGAGTGGGCGAGTACAAGGCACTGATGAAAAACCGAAGGCAAGACACCAGGCAGAGCTACGTCATATCGTGAGTACCACAGACATATTTACTTACACAAACGTTGAACAGATTCATGCCCACTATTGTTGCAGCATTTAGAGAAGAGAAGACACAAAGGCACTTGTAATACGGATGCCAATTTGCTGGCCCACTTAACCAGAATTGGGACCATGGTGTTAAGCAGACCTCTTATAAGGAAGGAGCTAAAAGGTTCAATAGAAATGAGGCTGGTGTTTTATGTAATTTTAATAAGAGCATCAGATCACAGGCACCTCAGTGTTTAACCTCGTCTGACTCAGTTGCATCACTTTTCACAGACTTCTACAACATAACACTGGCATAGACCAAACGAGAAAGACCACTTAATTCTACTGTTAGAGTAGGTAGCGGCAGTGAAAGCCCCAAAAAATATATAGTAAAAGCAAATGGTGCATTTAGATACCACCCTAATAACCAGAATACACAGAATGATGGTTCCAGTATTGGAGTCTGCGCCATTAAACAGTTGGATTTGGGCATAGAAGCTTTGGAGCGTAAAGATGGATCTTTCATATCAGGCTAGGGCAGAGGTGGCTCCAGTAAAGGAACTTCCACCTATAAGCAGTGACTCACCTTACTTCCCAACTTGTCCCCCTGATCACACACATCACTTGTTGGAGGGAGAGTGCAAGATCTCCCCCCTCTGGAAGGAAATCACATCAGAACAGGTAGTTTTAGCAGTGATTTGCCAGGGCTTCTGCGTAGAACTTCTCAAAACCCCTCCCAACATCCCACTATGCAGACACGTCCTCAGAAGTGATCATCTCTACCGTCTTGAGGAAGAGGTTCAAGCGCTTCACCAGAAAGGCGAAATAGAGAAAGTGCCTCAACACTAGCAAGGTGTCCACTTTCTTTACCTTTCCCTTCCCAGAACAACAGCACTCTCAGGGCTTTTTTAGACCTTTGGCTTCTCAATAGATACATCTTGTCGAACATTTCCATCTGACAGCCCTAGAGGATGTCATCCCTCTGCTCCAACAAGGCGATTACATGATGGCACTTGATCTCAAGGACACCTACTTTCACATACCCATCCACCCTGCGTACCGCTGGTACCTTGATTTGTGGTAAGTGAACATCACTTACCGATGGATACTTCTAACCATAGATTCATCACTATTAGAATATTCTCTAAATGCTGTACTCGATCTGGATGTTTTTCATTGCAGGGCTACTGCAAATCAATAGGTGTCTGTGTGCGGCTCCGTGTTTGCTTCGTTCTGCCCTAGAATTAAAGGAAGAGGACCGCATCTAAGACTTCAGTTGCTTTCTTTCCACCCCTGCAAATGCCTATCAAGAGCTCCACTCCCACTTTCATCAGTTTTGACGTCCCCTCCCCCCTCAAATGAAATCTAGTGTATGAAGCAAACAATATCCCCTCCTAAAATGACTGGCTTCAAACCATGCCTTGACTTCAGAAAACAAATGCCAGTTACGAATGCCCACAAGGTGTGTCTGTGGTGCTTGGATTTGGCCCATGACTCAAGTTGTGCGATGAGCATGCCCTTATGCACCCAAATGCAATCCAGGACTGCAAAGCTATATGTCTGTGTACACAGGAAGAAGTCACAGGCCTTGTCTAAGTCTCCAAGAATAGGATGTGGACCCGCTCTCAGGGCCACTCCTGCGAGAAGTCATCTTTACAGTCAAAGTCCTCGGGTAAGTCGAAGTTCAGAAAAAAGCAAAAGAAACCAAAGCAGGACTCGACTCCCTCCCAACACTCTCAATCTAAAGAGGAAGTTGCATGCACATAAATCTCCCACCCTAAAGCCGATTGAAGAGCTGATTCCAAAGTTGATTCTGATGCTCCCCATGTTGTCCCCAAGCCATCGGCTGATCTGCATATCTTTGGTACTCTTCTGCCCCCTCTAGTGCGCCTTTGGACCCAAAGGATCCAAAAGGGCTCCTAGTTAGATTACTGCAGGCAGATTCGTACTGTGGACTGTCTAAATCCCTCGGATCAATCAGGGGTTCAGCACCAACTATGGTGCAGACTTCCACCCTGGCTCCAAGACCTATGTTGGTCCCTCGTTCATTGATGCCAATGACACCCGAGGAGAATCTGGTAGAGACTCCGATGTCTGTCCCCAAACCTGCTTTAGCTTGACCCCAACCAAGGTTGCACTCTAAATCCATAGTGCACCTGGTCCTTTAACAAACTAAGTCTGATCCACTGACTTCACTATGGCAGACGCTCCACAGTCTTTTTGGCTCCAGCTCTGATTAAAGCTTGCCACCACTCAGAGATGATGAAGTGATTTACCCCCATTATGTTGATGACAACTTGTATTTGGACTTACAGGATGCCAGTGGACTTGATGCTTCCCGGGAGACCGATTAACATTTCCTCTTGGGCCCCCAACGTTAGTGCTTCCTTCGCTGTTGTAATTAGACAAGCAACTGAGGTACTGGACCTGCTGCTGTCTTCAGTTGCAGTCAAGACAAATGTCCTTACTGAGGTTTTGCAGCTTGGGCGAGTCTCACATGAGACTGCTTCTGTTCCTTGGAGCCCTTGGCACTTGGTTGAAGGTTTTGTTCGTGTCCAGTGATTAGGCAGGTTGCCAGATGCGATAGGCCTTCTCCTAGTGACCCTGCTTTGCTTACACAGCATCCTACTCTAGAGAGTCTGGTGTTCCAGGCTTCCAGCAGCAAGGTGAACCACAATTAGTTCCCTAGGAGCCTCTTTTGCACCTCCATCCCAGACAGGGAGTCTAAGACGATGGAGGCGTTCTAGATACAAATATTCTCCTTGGCCAGCCTAGCACTGAGGTCAGCCAATGTGGTGTGTTTATTGAGGCGATATACACACGCACATTGGGACATGGACAGTGAGATCCTGAAAGAATTTACGACATCACAGGGTCAAACTATCCACGATGGTCAAGATGTGGTAAAAATACTTGATTTGTGCTGGTCTTGATACTACAGACTCTCTTGGATGGACGGTTGGCACCAATGTGGTACTCCGTCGCCATATGTGGATGCGAACCACAGGATTCCCTTATGGATAAGCATTGGCATAGCAAGGGGTGGGGATAGGGGGTTGGGGGTTGTCCGCCCCGGGAGGCAAGAGTTTTGGGGGCGGTGGCCTCTTTCCGCGCTTACCTCCTATTTTGGGGCAGTAATTGGCAGCACCCCACAGCCCAGCCACTACCCCCCCCCCCCCCCCCCCCCTTCCACAATGCGGCTGTCGCGGGCGGCAATCAGCGGAATATCGAGCAAAGGCAGTTGACTCCGTTTGATCTACCACCCGAGATTCTGGTTGTCATCCTTGTTGCCAGGTGTCCTTCTACAAAGTCCATTTACAATGGGCACTGGGGCATATTTGTGGCCTGGTGTGGAGTCATTTCGAGCAAAGCTGTCGGATGTTTTATTGACTGTTTTGCCTTGGTCTTGCGGTAGGCACTACTAAAGGTTATTTGTCTTCCCTTCCACCCTTTTGTGCATTGCCGGACCAGCTGTCCTTGTTTAAATCAGTGGTGATGTAGTTTATTAAAGATTTACATTAAAGATTTACCATACATGCTCTTTTCCACGCCATTTGTGGAGCCTTATCAAGGTATTGACGTTTCTCATGTGTACTCTCTTCGAGCCGATGCACAGCTACTTGTTGTGTCTTCTGACCTTGAAGAATCTCTTTCTCATTGCGATCGCTTCAGCTTGTGGCATGAGTAAACTCACTCCACATCACGGTGTCCTTCTTTCACATTTAGCAATCCATCACTCTCCCAGCATTCTTTGCCACACCTCACTCCTCGAAAGAGGAGAGGCTCCATCAGTTGGACCCAAAAGAACTTTTAAGTGTTTACATCCATCATACCAAGGACCATCGAGTGGATGCTCATCTTTTTGTTGGGATATATGGGGGTGAAGAAAGGAGAGGCTGTGCAGAAAAGCACTCTGTCATGCTATATAGTTCTCTATAGTTCTCAACGTTAAGATATGCTATGCATTGGACAAAAAT
Source organism: Lissotriton vulgaris (assembly GCF_964263255.1). Lineage (NCBI taxonomy): Eukaryota > Metazoa > Chordata > Amphibia > Caudata > Salamandridae > Lissotriton > Lissotriton vulgaris. Next base: position 1,490,476,727 of record NC_141693.1, read on the forward strand.
CAGCCTCCAGAAGGCCTGGTAGTCCATTCCATCAGGGCTGCTACCACTGACCGGATGCAACGTAGGCATCGATGCACATGAAGCACTACTGCCTAGACAGCCAGGTCTGGAGGAAAGGACCTTTTTGCTAAAAGTCTTCCTTGATTTTTTGGTCTGAGTCTACTCGTCAGACCCCGCTCCCCCCTCCCCCCCCTCCCCCTACCTTGAGAGGTACCATTTTGGTATCTATTTTAAAGGTAAGGAACCTGCGGATACAAGTACTAAAGCACAAACTTTGCAATGTGGATCTTTACTGGATTCACATGCTGTTCTTTCGCCACCTAGTGGTTGGGTCTGGATAGTCTCTTTTTAGTCTGTTTTCTCTTATTTTGGGGGAGCGTCAGTGACCTTTAGCCATTTTGGCTATACCCTTCCTTGTGTGATGTCAGACGTGTCCCTGGAAACTTTTCAATGTTGACGCCATCTTCAGATTCTTTTTTGCGTTGCTGGGTCTGGAAGCAAGTGAGAGAGCTCTAGAGTTGGCGGGAAAGTAACTACACCATAGAAATTCAGTCACGGAGAAAAATTAAGAAAACAAACCGCGACAACGCCGTTGGATGGTGGAAAGAAGCACCAAAGAGGCGAGGAACCTGGCCTGTAGCGAGACACTGTGGGTCAGAGAAAGATAAAGTGGTGTGGAGCACACCACATTTATCTTATGTCCAAAGTGGCATCATAAATGGGCACAAAATAACGATGACAAGATGTGTCTGAAAGACCACAGTTCGGAGGATTGCACAGACTGTGCAGAATTCTTGTCAAAGTCAATCAGAAGTAGAGGTGGGTGCACTATGCCATAGAATCACCACAGGATATAGAGGGGTGTTGAGAGACCTAGGCCTGTTGAGTGAGGAAGAGAATACCGTCGAAGACACTGAAGAGCCAAGGGAGAAGAGCAGGAGCTTGAGGAGATAATAGATGTCCAGCCAGAGAAGAGACAAAAGAAGACCCTTGCAAGGAAACGCAACAAGGGTGCCCAGCAGTCGATCTGATGAGTTCAGACTCAAAGCACACAAAGCTGATGTTGGCAAATGGCAAGACAAAGCCAAAAGGCACCCACTGCTGGAGGCAAACCCTCACAACCAGCCTCAACCTTGTAAGAGGATCAAAAGCATGGGAGGGAAAAAACTGAATCGGGGAAGACCTGCTTGATGCTGAACCCATGGACCAGCTAGACATTGACGCTGAAACCCGTCTGTGTCGAAAAAGAATATATGATTTTTCCACGATTACTAGTTCCACTCATGGCATTACCACGCAAATTTTAGTTCGCAAGTGGCTTTATCACGCTGGAATTTTCAACGAAGGATTATTCCACGCGTAGAAACGTCCATTAAGCATAAATGTCTCTGTAATTAACATAATGAAACTAATCGGCAAAAAAGTATTTCTAGAGTATGCAGTAACTGCTTTTCAACCCAATTGATCGTTTTTTTCAACATTTAAAAACTACAAATTACCTTAGATTTATTTATTCTTTTATTTTACTGTGCGCTTAAATATATATATTTTTTATAAAGATTATTTTCTTACCTGTCGCCTTCCCGTCTTTCACCAGCAGCCCTTACTTCCATCCACCATGGAAACAAGCGTCAAAACACGTCTACCAAAATTAAAAAAGGACTGCTATTTTGAAATACACGGCACGTCTATGGGGGAGGCACTTTCCTTTTACTTCAGTGATACTGAAGTGCGTTTTTATTATTTAAGTAACCCGCTCCTTTGTTTTTTTTGGGGGGGGGGGGAGACCCCCCCCAGCCCCCTCCGAGCCCCCCCAGTCCCCCCAAACCCACGCAGCACGACTGGAAGGAATACCAGGTGTCCCCCCCAAGCCCACGCAGAACGTACTTGCGTGGTAAAGACGGTCGTGTAAGACACCCTCGTTGTAAAGACGTTTGCGTGGTAAGTGACCTGTGGTAAACGTTATTAGTGGTAATGCCTTCGTGGTAAATTATGTTTCCCGTCGAAAAATATGATAACAACGCCAACACCAAAGAGCTCTTCCACTTTGACATCAAATAAGAGAAGTGTGGAAACGTAGCTCGGTGTCAAACAAGGAATTATAGGAGATGAGAAGAAAAGAAGACGCTTTGAAACAGAGCTAGGGGCCCTCATTCATATGAGAGTTTAACTACTTTCTAAGGGGCTAAAGGATACAACACAAGCAACAAGCAGACAAACAAAGCAGGAAATGGAGAACTGAAACCACCATCCACTCCAGAATCACAGGAAGAGGTAGAAGTAGGTGTTTACAGAACGGAAGAAGAGGACCAACAATTCCAGGACCGGAAATCATCACATACTGGAGAATCTATAGATGACAGGCAAGGCATATACACTAATTCGCCGGATGAGGGAGTAGACTACTACCGTTGAAAAACCTCGCCACCAGATTGCATCACCACATACAGCTTGTCATTTAGAGGACAGCAAACATGCACGGAGTACAACTCGAATTGGAGCAGACAGAAGCATGTTTCCTCTTTGAGGCTCTACTGCTTGACCAGAAGAAAAACAGTTCCTCCCAATGATGCAGAGCGTCCTAGACCAAGAGAGGGAGACATTCAAGGAACAAGCAGCAGCAAAGGCCATCATTCTGAGGATGGAAGAGAAGTATTGCTTTTCCACTGGGTACCCTCCCCCCCCCTTACTTCAGGGGAAACATGCAAGCTGACTCCCTAATCATGGTAACTGCTCACAAGTGGTAACAACCACACATCAACAGGTCCATGACCGACACAGAAAGGAAGAATGTGAACATGGTGGCTAGAAAGCTTGAGAGGTCATGTACTGCACAATGGCATATAGCTAACTTAAACACCTTACTAAACCGATATTCCCACCAACAATGAGAGTAGATTAAAGAATTCCTGCCAGGAGAGTTTAAGAAGAGGGCAAATTAGGTGTTGCAAAGGGCAAGACAATTGCCAACACCTGTCTCAAGTCTGCATTAGTTTCTGCACACACAGCCAGTAGACACCTATGCACATCTACCCCTCGACGCAGACATGGCTGGCGCTAAATTTTAGGATTTAAGCAGGAAGTACAAGTCACCATAATAAACATGCCCTTCATGAGCCCATGAAAAAGTACGACAAGACACCCAAAGTCATGGGAGCCTTACATTACAAGGGTCCATTTAGAGGGGGGTATGGCGCAGACAAAGAGAGCTCCCGCAAGAGAAGGCATGCAACCACACACCACTCATAGAACATTTAGTCAAAGTACCTCAACAGCTGCACCATCACAGTGGCAGTAGGGATCAAGCTTGAGGCTGTGCTTTCGTGGATGAGGCAGCGGAAGAGGAGCCTCTTACCCCAGACAAGGAACCAACACAAACAAGGAGTTCTGCAAAGAATCAGTACGACGAAGGAGGGTTTCTGAGAGAATGGAGACTAATTTCCTCTGGCAAATGGATACTAAATATCAGAAGGCATAGTTGTTGCATCGTGTTAAAGTTCCATCCCACAACACCATCAAAGTAGAAGAAAATGAAATGAGAAGAATAAAATCGACTACAGCATGAAGTAAAGGGCCTGTTAAGCAAATAGGCTATAGAATTAGTCCACCAAGAGAAAACCTAAAAGAGGTTTACATACTTCCCTGTCCAAAACCAGACAAGAGCCTAAGACCAATACTGGATCTAAGAGCACTCAACAAGTCTATCAAAAAGATTCAAGATGACATCCTCCAAGCGGTCATTCCCCTTCCATGCTAGAGGGACTGCATGGCAGTCGTAGGCCTCCAACACGCATACCGTCAGATACCAATGAACGAGCTACACAGGAATTTTCTTTGAGATTTGGAGTGGACACGGTACACTAAATGTTCTAGGTTTATGTCTTTCTGCATAAAATTAGTACCAGGGTACGAACAAAATGCCTAGCTGTGGTGACAGCACACTTCAGACAAAGGGGAATACACCTGTACCCATACCTGGACAAATTGCTGGTAAAGGCAGACAGATATATTTAGCCAATGCAAAACAACATCAATGAGGTCAAAAGGACATTGCACAACCTGGGGTTCTCCTAGAAATTTTCAACAACTCCGTAAAGGAAGGAATCTTCAGACCACAAGAGTGTCAAGTCAATGATAGATAAGTGTCTCCTCCACCAGAAGGGTCAACGTCTGACATTGAGAGCAGTGAGGAAAATGATGGGCAAGATGGCTTCTTGCATTCTCTAAGTGCCGCACACAACGTTACACATGAGACCACTAACAGGAGTGGCTACAACTACAATGGCCACAGCCAACCAGGAATTGGGACGATCTAGTGGTTATTACAGACAAGGTTTGCTAGGAAATGTAATGGTGGAACCTGCCGAACATCACAATGGGGAAACGATTCAAACTACCTGCTCCCTCTTTTGATCATCATAACAGGCTCATCCCACACAGGAAGGAGAGGTCATATGCTGTATAGCACTGTAGGCTTTCCAGAAACATCGAATGCGAAAGACCGTGTTAATCCAAACAAACACTACAAAAATAGTGTTTAACTTGAAAAAACAGGGGTGGATCAAAGTCACACCCACTGTCAAAGCTAGCCCAAGAGATATGGAAATGGGCAATGGGTAGCAAGATATCACGGCCTGTAGCGATAGAATTAGCAGGGGAACTAAACACAGGACCAAACACACTAATCAGAAAAGCAAACACATAAATGGGAACTAAAACAAAAAAAAATGGAAAATATTTTCAAGAGGTGGGGGACAACGCACATAGACCTATCCACAACACACAAGAATGTGAAATGCCAAAGCTTCACATCCAGATTATACCGTCTTGGGCCGCTAGGGAATGCCCTGTCAATAGAATCGCCATGGAGCTTCGCATATGCTTTTCCACCAATCCCAATCATACCACATATAATACACAGGTGCAGACAGGAACACCTCTCGCTGGGTCACCACAATCGGTCAGACAGATGTGGTTCTCAGAACTCATGGACATATGATGGGGCCAGTCCATAAGACTTAAAACACTTCAGGACATGTTGACAATCCAGGTGGGTCAAGTGTGCCATCGGGAACCAGACACCCTCTGTCTGACAGCATGGCTACTTGAAACCTACTGATAAGGTCAATGGAAATACTTTAAAAAAGCACGGCAGCCAACAACAAAAAGATGTTACAGCAACTAATGGAAGAAACTCTCACACGGATGCAACAAAAAGAAGACCTGCAGGGATTGGTCACAGGATGCTACCGTGATCGCATACCCTACCCACCTGCTGGACAGCCACAGCTCCTACGTCTCACTAAAGGTCCCCTCTAGCGGCCATTGTGGCATACCCAAGAGGTGTATTGGGGAGGAGTTTCATGACCACTCTAGTGATAAAATGTTTTCTAGAAGGGGCAAAAAAAATAGCACCCTTTAGAAGCACAACCATGCCTCTTAGAATCTCAATGTGGTGCTTACTTAACTAATGACATCATCCTTTGAACAAATACAAAAAGTACAACTTAAGTGTCTAACTCTGCAGATGTCCTTTCTAATTGCAATCAATTTACTGAGACAGGTTAGTGCAATGTACGCACATACCACACAAGAAACGTATCTCGATAAATTAGGACAGTGCAATAATGAAAACTATTCCAAGATTCATAACATAAGTCGTGACAAAATTCCATGTTAATCCACGTATAAGCCTTTTTCCAACATCCAAAGACAAAAGCAAAGAAGGCCCTTCAGACACTGGATGTGTGACGAGCATAATGTACTACTTAGAAAGGACAAAACACATCAGGAAAGGGGAAGAGTTTTGCACATCCTTCGTACATGCAAGGAAGGGCTCTCTTGTCATTAAGGGAACTATCACAAATTTGATAGTACAGACTGTACAATATTGTCACAAAAGAGCAGCAGCAACACATTCAACAGGGAAAAAGGTAGCAACACTCTCCTTCCTAGAAAACGTGACACTAGACGATATCTGTGCAGCAGCCACATGGTTTTCAGTACACACTTTCGGAAAGCGTTACCGTGGACATTCAAGCCATCAAGGAGACTGTGACAGAGTGCTAAACACACACTCTAAAGCATCATGACAAAATGCCACTGTATAATCAATGCACAGCATGTGAACCCAGAAAAGATACAGGCTGCACAATGAAGAGGTTACTTACCAGTAGACATTTTGCAACATAAAGAAGTTTCTGGATTCACGTGCACCCCACCCTCCTCCACCAAAGGATGTGTATTTACAAAGGAATCTAAGAGAGAGAAATCGGTAGAGGCAAGAGAAACTAACATATCAAATCTCCAGTAAAGGGGAAATAAGAATCCGAATATGGCGACTATGTCAAGGATTTTCTGAGGCGCATGTCTGATGCCACACAAGAAAGTGGCATAGCTCAAATGGTTGACGATGCCTATATAAAAATAAAAATGAAAAAGTACCCAACCAGTAGATGGCAAAAAAATGCTCCGCTTCTGAATCCAGAAAATGCCTCAAGCTGCAAAACTAGTTCTAATGGTAAGTAACCATTTCGTTATTTACCTTCTGTAATCCTCTTTCTGGTGGATACTCTATCCAGCCACAGATTTTTCACCACCCTTCCACTGCCCTGCACTTTGGAGTGACCTCTTTTTATCATCTGTAAAGGTTCCAAATTAGAGATGTGCATACTGGTACTGATAGCAGATTACATCATTACTCCTACTCTTAGCTGACATTGGGTGGGCATGCAAAGCAGGGAGCATTCATCTCTATTTAGGATTCAAGTAGTCAAGGATTTTATAGAGGGTCTTAAGAGGTCCAGACCTCCCATAATACATCCTGCCCCCATGTGGAACCTTCATGTAATTGTCATGGGGCCACCCATTGAACCTTTATTTTTTTAATTTATTTTTATTGAAAAAGTTTTATATATCGCTAGCTTGACCCGTAGGTATCAGAGCGCTTTACATACACACAGGAGAGAAAAATAATTGCATTACAAAGTAGGACTTAAGGGAGCAAAAAGATGAACGTAAAACATAATAATTAGGCAAACAGTGAAGGGGAGGAAGAAAAAGACATTCAAGTAACCACCTATCCTTGGTGGTCAAGTGAGAGGGGAGTCAGCTAGGATATAGAAGTCTAGGTTCGTTGATGTTGGTCTGTAAAGTATTTGTTGAGGAGATGGAGTTTCAGTTCCCTTTTGAAGCAGGAGAATGAGGGGTTGCTTCTGAGTTCTCCAAGGAGTGCGTTCCACATCCTGGGTAGGTTACCAGAAAAGGATTGGTACTGAGTGCTTTTCCTTTTCAATTTCGGAGGGATGAGAAGGAGTGAGTTGGAGCTTCTCAGAGTTCTGGATTTTCCTGCTTTTACCGGTTTGCTGTTTAGGTAGTTGGGGGAAGGTGAGTGAAGGGTTTTGTGTGTGATGCAGGTAAGTTTGTAAATACATCTCCCTTCCATGGTAAGCCAGTTGGCCTGAACCTAAGCAAACAATAAGTACCTAAGCACACGTTGGCAGACCCCACAGTAATGCCAAATCTACACTCATGCCTTCCTTGTGGCGGTAACTTCCCTCAGATGCATTAGTGAACTGCAAACTATCACAGAACAAGAACGTTTCATTCAGTTATACAAAGATAGTGTTGTTTTCAGAAACAATCTAACTTTTTCCCTAAGGTTGTATCACCTTTGTACACCTTAACCAAACTTTAGAACTCTCAGTCCGACTTTGTTGTAGAAAAGCTCTACACCTGCTGGACTTTAATGGAGCTCTTGTGTATTACGTTGACAGGACCAAGCCTTTTCATAAGTCTAACCATGTTTTTGTGAAACCTTGCAATGCTCATCTCATCTCTAAAGCTGGCATAAATAGATGGATTGTCATGTGCATCCAAAGTCGTCACCACAAAACTAAGAGTCCTACCTGTTCCAACCCTGGCGTTCTCCACGGAGAATGCGCACACAGGGGGCCCCCTGAGCGCAGGAATGGACAAAACACCTTTTAAATTCTGCCGTAACTGCCACCACAAATACGCGCAGAAGGACCAGCACCCGGTCTGCAACCTCTGCCTACCAGTCGACCACGATGAGCAAGGATTGCAACGCCTGCTCCGTCTTCACCTCGAAGACACTCAGGGTTAGAGAGAGACCGAGAAGATCTAACTACACCATGCAAGGCAAAGGCCAACCTACGTCGCTTCGGGACCTGGGCCTCTCCAGCAACGAGGAGGACAACATTGCCGAGGGACCAGATGACTACACGGTCGTAGAGACCAATAAGAAAACATCTAAAGAGGTAGAAGAGACGTCGACCCCTAAACCCCCGACCAACTCAAGTCTGAGTCAGACTCGAAAAACAAAGTCGAAGTCCACGTAGGGAGCATCGGTGCCGAAAATCTCGACAGCCGCAGCTGCATCAAGGACAAACAGCCCAGCGGATCCTTTGAAAATGACTCCCAGACGGCAAAACGGGCGAAAAGCCAAGGTCGTCGAAGCACGTCCCCAAAAAGGACCACTCGACTTCGAAGGAGAAGGACCCGAAGGTCGCTTCAACGCCGCCGCCGAGGAGAACGGCGAAAACACTCGACGTCGAACAGGCAGCAGAAATGGAGAGAAAGAAGAGAAGGCGCAAGGCGGAAATGGATAACATCCTGCAAAGGAAGAGAGAGTTCGACGAGAAAATGAAAAGGTTCACGATTCCATCAAAACCCCCGCCGACGATCGTCGAAATAGAGGAGGAAGAGGAGTTCGATGCCGAAGAGCCGCCGAAAATTCCCGAGCCCCAGGATCACCTAGAGGAAGAGGGCCTATACTACGAAGAGGAAGGCGATGATGACCAGCGGACGAGTTTCGGCTCTGCATCCTCGATGGCACAGGACCTGGAGTGGCAGAACCTCGACGCCGAAAGCCCAGAAGAGCCCGTGGAGACATACCCCTCGAGTCCTTCGCCACCAGATGACATTGGGATCTACAACATGGTCCTCAAGAGCGCGGCAACGGCTTATGGAGTCAAACTAGAGGAAGAAAAACCAAAGGCATGCTACCTCTTAGAGACCCTACTTCACTCAAACAAGGAGTCAATTCCGCCCCATGCTCCCAAGTGTCCTGGACCAAGGGAGGGAGGCATTCAAAGACCCAGCGACCTGCAGGTCTGTCACGCCTAGGACGGAGAAGAAATACAAGCACTCCTCTAAGGACCCCCCCTACATCCAGGGATCTGTCACAGCAGACTCCATTATTGCGGCAACAGCCAGGAAAAGGGAAAATGTGCCAGCAACCTCAGGCCCACCTCCAGACAAAGAAAGTAGGAGGATGGACCTAACTGGGAGAAAAATAGAGAGGAATGCAGCGGTACACTGTTGCATTGCAAACTCCAATGCCCTACTAAACAGACACCAGTACCGGCATTGGGATGAGGTCGGGCAGCTGCTCAAGCACCTTCCTGAGCAATACCAACAAAGAGTGTCGCACTTGGTGGAGGAAGGAAAAAGTACAGCAAATTCCTGCCTGAAATTAGCCTTGGATGGGGCTGACTCATCCAGCAGGCTTATGATGATCGGGGTCACAGAAAGAAGGCATGAGGATCTCGGGCTTCAAGCGGGAAGTACAGAACAACATTCTGAGCACTCCCTTCAATGGAGAAACACTGTTCGGGGCACCGATGGATGAAAAACTCACCCAGCTCAAGAAAGAAAATGAAACTGCAAGGTCCATGGGGGCCTTACAGTTCAGAGGAACGAGAAGGGGTACCCCGACACGGAGACCAAACAGAAGGCGGGGAAACCAGCCGGGAACGTCACACCAGACAATCCAGCAGGCCTACCAGGACGACAATCAACCACAGCAGGGCCAGCAGAAACAAACCTGGTAGTACCTGCCTCGGGCCAGTCCTTTCGCGGGAGGGCGAATGGACGAGGGCAAACAAGAAGAGGGGGCCAGCAACCAGCTCAAAGTGACTACGTCCGGCAAAGCGTGCCCACCCACACAACCCCTCTGAGGGTGGGGCACAACAAGGTCAATAAAAGAGGGTTACACAAAGCAAGCATCAACGAAAATGTAACACCAGTAGGAGGCCGGCTAAAACATTTCTTCCAGGAATGGAAGAAGATAACCACGGACAAACGGATACTCAACATCATAGAGTTTGGATACTGCATAGAACTGGAAAAGAAACCATCAAACAGAAAACCTAAAAGGAAAGCATACTCAGCAAAAGAACTAGCGCTACTCCTAGAGGAAGCACAAGAACTCCTCCACAAGGAGGCCATAGAACCAGTTCCATTCAGAGAAAGAAACAAGGGAGTGTACTCAAAACTATTTCCTAGTACCAAAAGTGGACGAAACGCTAAGACCCATCCTGGATCTAAGGTTCCTAAACCAATACATAAAGACACAAAGATTCAAAATGACATCCCTACAAGAGGTCATTCCTCAGATAAGGGACGGAGACTTCATGTACACCATAGACCTCAAAGATACCTACCTACACGTTCCCATGAACAGGCAGCACAAACATCTACTAAGATTTACCATCAACAAAGAACACTACTAGTTCACAGCCCTAGCCTTCGGACTAAAATCCACACCAAGGGTCTTCATCAAATGTCTCGTTGCCGTGGCAGCGCACTTACGGAGGGAAGGGATTCATGTATACCCTTACCTCGACGACTGGCTAATAAATGCAAGTTCCCACAGGACATGCAAGGAACACGCACAGCGGGTCACAAAAACACTGACAGGCCTGGGATTCTCCATACACTGGGGGAAGTCCTCAATGGAACCAGAGCAATTGAAGATCTTCCTAGGTGCACAGATCAACACCATACAGAGCAAGGTGTTCCCCAGCGACAAGAGAGCACTTGCCCCGCTAAAGGAGAAACGCCACTACCAGAAGGGGTGAGCTCTGATAGTGAGGACAGCGAGCAAGATCATGGGGATGATGGCGTCCTGTACACACCTGGTCCCCAATATACGGCTCCACATGAGACCATTCCAGGAATGGCTGCAACAACATTGGTCACAAGCTACATGAAGTTGGGAAGATCTAGTGGTTGTAACGCACGCAGTGCAAGAGGAGATAACGCGGTGGAACAAGGAGAACATAACAAAAGGGAAGCCTTTAACACCACCAACCCCAACTGTGAACATCATCACAGGCGCATCCCAGATGGGATGGGGAGCACACATGAACAAGGCTGAAGGTGAGGGGTCTGTGGCTCCAGCAGATGCGGTCAGACACATCAACTACCTGGAACAAAAGGCCATGCTCCTCGCCCTGAAGGCCTTCCAGAAACAACTGTACAACCAGAGAGGGTTGATACAAACAGACAAGACAACAACGATGTTCTACATCAACAAACGGGGAGGAACACAATCAGTCGCACTATCCATCCTAGCGCAGGAAATATGGAGATGGGCCATCCCACTCAAAATAGACCTACTAGCCATACACCTACCAGGAAAGGACAATGTGGAAGCAGACAGGCTCAGCAGACAGATATCAGCGTCCCACGAGTGGGAGCTCAATGAACATGAAACGCAAAGGCTATTCAGAAGGTGGGGAACACCAACAATAGAACTATTTTCGACACATCAGAATGCAAAATGCCGGTACTTCGCATCCAGGCAACCAGAGGAACAATCCCAGGGGAATGCCCTATGGATAAGCTGGTCAAAAACATTTGCCTACGCTTTTCCCCCAATACCACTGGTACACAGGGTACTCAGCAAGTTCAGAACCAGCATCATGACACTGATCCTGGTGGCACCACAGTGGGCAAGGCAGACCTGGTTCTTGCAAATAATGGAAATGGCACAGGGACCACCCCACCAGTTAGGGAAAAGAAAAGACTTACTCTCCATGTAAAACGGAGAAGTACTACACCCAGAACCAGAGAGCCTCAGCCTAGCTGCATGGCTCCTGAAGACATAGAGTTTGCACACCTAAGACTACCGGAGAGCACGCTGCGGGTGCTACGGGAAGCAAAGAGACCTACCACACGAAGGTGCAATGTGGCAAAATGGAAAAGGTTCACACAATGGTGCAGCAAGGAGAAGCTACACAAGAAAATGGCAAGGGAATCAACGGTGCTAAAATATCTAACACACCTGCTGAAAGCAAAACTAAAGTTCATCCTTGCTAAGAGTACACCTAGCAGCGATAGTAGCCTACACAAGAGGAGAGACAGGAAAGAGCTTCTTTGCATCACAAGTAGTTAAGAGATTCCTGGAAGGGGCCAAAAGGATCGCACCACCTAAGAGGATGCCACCACCAGCATGGAACCTGAATGTTCGAGGCATGTGGGCTGCCTTCCTGGTGGCAATCACCTCGCTGCGCAGGGTAAGCAAGCTGCAAGCGCTGATGCTACAAGAACCCTACATCCAAATACACAATGACAGGGTGGTAATGAGAACGGACCCACACTTTATGCCAAAGATGGTGTCAAGGTTTCACATGAACCAAACAATACAAATACCGAGCTTCTTTCAGAAACCATCCACAAGCGCAGAGAGGGCACTGCACACTCTGGGCGCTAAATGGGCAGTAATGCATTACAGGGAAAGAACGAAAGAGCACAGGAGGACAAAGCAGTTCTTTGTGTCCTTTGCAACCAGTAACAAAAGACACCATTGCACGATGGATCGCACAAACGATACAATTATGCCAAAAACAGGCAGGGCAAGAACTAACAGAGGGGACACAAGCCCACTCGACCAGAAAAAAGGGAGTAACAGTAGCCTTCCTGGCTAACACACCCATTCAAGGCAAATGCCTGGCGGCAACACGGGCTTCAGTGCACACGTTCACTAAGCACTACTGTGTGGATATACAAATGAACAAGGAAGCACAAGTAGGACAGAAGGTGCTTCAACACATATTCAATAACCAACACTCATCTTCCACCCAGCCGCCACAAACATAACCAACCGCTACAAAGTCTATGCACAGCATAGTGAATCCAGAAAGATTCACGCTGCAAAACGAATAGTTTCTTACCTGTCGGTGTAGTTTTGCAGCTTGAAGATCTTTTTGGATTCACTAGCAAACCCACCCACCTCCGCCAGAAAGATGAGGCAGGAGAAGAAGGTGGAAATACAAGGTATGAAGTACAAACAGACACTTTAAGAAACAAAGTGATAAATCATTAACTTTAAGGAAGAACTTGAAAACATTGCCAAGGATTCACGAACAGATCACAAAAACTAGAAAAAAATAATCCAAAGATGGCGCCCAAAGGTGGGAGCTTCCACAGGAAGCGTGCCGACGTCACATGAAGTACACCAGAAGGTGGGACGTCGACGCCCACCTGGTCTACGAAAATAAAATAAAAAGAAATAAAGAAAAGACTACGATTTCGGATCCAACCACTAGACCGCGGAATAATGCACAGCATAGTGAATCCAGAAAGATCTTCAAGCTGCAAAACTACACCGACAGGTAAGAAACTATTTGTTACCCTGTAACCAGGTGTTCATAGCATGTAGTGCTATAGATTCATATCGCCTGCACTCTGCCCAAGAAGCCTTTGTTGATTGCAAATCTCTTCTCTTATTAACTAATCGACACTGCACTAATGCTATTCACTCCATACACATTCTCACCACTGTACAATAGTAATCCAAGTTTGAGTCATTGCCCATGTGCAGTGTCCACCCATGGAGGAGTTATAGCACATCTTATGACTTGAAAGACTTCTTTGAAAAAAAACTATTTGCGAACTTCCAAGCCCAGCACTAAATGGTAGGATTATGCACAGCATGTCAGTCCACAGCACTTTCTACAAACAGATGCTTACAATGCAAGTGCCATTTTTCTCTTCCCTGCTCCTCATTTATTGGCTTTCCTCTTATTCTTTTATTTGTGCACAGTCTGAAGCATTTTGTTTTGGGTGCTTTTTTCCTTCCACATTTCTTAATTCAGGGAACTATGTTTCTTGTTGGATGCTTCAATCATCACTTGACTTTCTTTATTCAGTGGGGGTGCATAGGGAGAATTTGATAGTCTGAGACCGCACACTAGTGCTTTCTGCCCCTCATCATAGCCTTATGTTCTGTTTAATGAGTGTAGTGTGTCAAGGATATTGTATGAGTGGTTAGTAACACCCTCTTGGCCATGGCTGGATTCTGTTCCTCTATTTTTTATAGTTTTTTGACAATAGATTTTATTGAATGTTTACAGCCAATGGGATGTGCCCCCAACAAGCAATATTCAAACAGAGCAATGATCATAGGTATACAAGTCGCTGCCGAGGGTATCCTTTGAGGATCTATGAAACATTCAAACCAACAGCCCCCGCCTCCCCCACCCGCCACCCTTGCACCACCCTACCCGCTTGAAACACTATACAGGCATGTACACATATCATCGTATCTCCGCGCCGGCTAATCCACGAATTAGAGTGGAAAGTCATAAAATGGTGAGTCAGTCTATGAGATCCTGATTCGTGGACGTGGGAAAGATAGGAAAGTCAATGCCCTGGTACTTGGCCCATGCAGTCCAGAACTTCCTCTGCTTCTGTGGGCAACCCCGAGCCTGAAACACCGCCACTTCGGCAGACATACATTTATCCAAAGCGGATTTCCATTGTTGGGCTCTGTCGCGCTTGGCCAGTGTGAGTCCTAGAAAAAGTAGGTGTCTTTTGTGTATGTTCCCCCCTATGTCATCAGTACTGTGGAGGAGGGTTAGGCGAGGATCTGCTGGGAGGTCCCTCCCCAGTACCCGCCCCAGGCAGGACAGTACTCCCGACCAAAAATGTCGTAACGCCGTGCAGCACCAGACCGTGTGTAAAAAGGATCCGTCATCTGACTGACATCTGAGGCATGTGGGGGGATGGAATAGCCCCCATCTTTCTGAGACGGAGGCGGGTGTAGTACACCCGATGCAGGAATTTAAACTGGATCAGTCGATATCTAGAGGACACTGCTGAACCCCTAGGGCTGGCAAGAGCCTCGGTCCAGTCATCATCAGAGAGGGTCGGTACATCTACCTCCCACGCCGCCCGCGTCCGGTGCAGGTTCTTCTTAGTATGTGTGGTCAATGTCTGATAGAGCTGGCTGATTTTATGTCCCCCCAGATCACCCATCAACAGTCTTCCCTCCAGAGGATGAATTTCTGGCAATGCCGTAAGGTTTTTAATAGGGGAGACAGAGCGTGGCGAAGCTGGAGATATTTATGGAATTGGGATTTGTGTAGGTCAAACTCCTCCTGCATCCTTTGGAAGGATTTAAGTGTGGGTCCACGCATCACATCACCCAGTGTTGAGATCCCTATTGTGTCCCACCGACGGAACCCGGGCAAAGCCGCGACCGTTCGGAGGCACGTGCCCCGCCAGAGGGGCGTCTCGCACGTCAGCATACCCCACCAACCCATGGATCTCGAAACACTTCTCCATATCTGGATCACCGTGCGACTGAGCTGTGGGAAGAGCTTCCAGGGTAGAGTTACTATACAGAAGGTCCAGCAGTGGATACCCCTCTAGGAAGAGCCGCTCCACCGCGTAAGCCGGATCGCTCTGCGGATTATACCACCATTCATTGATGACCAGCAGCTGGGACGCCCAGTAATAAGATCGTACGTCTGCCGCCGCGATGCCCCCACAGTAAGTAGATTGGACACAGGTCGCTAGAGCCACCCGGACCGCCCCGCCACCCCACAGGAAACTGTTCAGGAGAGCATTAATTGACGAAACCAGGACGGTGGGATGGGATAAGAATAGTTTTGCAATCTGTATAATAAGCACGGTAAGGACACCATTTTAAAAATCGCGGACCTGACATATAGAGACCGGGGAAGATAGGACCATACCGTCGTCTCTTCCCGGACCACAGGAAGCAAGGGGCAATGTTAAGCGACCACACCAAAGTGGGATCTCTGGTGATATGAACACCGAGGTATTTAAATCCATTGTTTGTTGTGATGAGCTGTGAGGTCCAGTCTTGACACCCCTGCTCCCCACATATCGGAAAAAGCGTCGACTTAGATGGGTTGGCGCGAAGCCCTGTCGTTTCGCCAAACACCTGCAAAATCTCCAACACCCTCGGTCCCGTAACCCCAGGGTCAGAGAAAAAGAATAGTGCGTCGTCCGCGTAAAGTGCGATTTTATCTGAGTATTCAGGGGACTAAACCAAGCCCCTATAGACAGCATCCAAGCAGGGATAGAGGGCATCCCTGCCGTGTCCCCCTCCGGATATGAAAGGGGTCCGAGCGATACCCGGCCACTTTTACCGAGGCCTTCGGGTCAGTGTATAGTAGTTTAACGTAAGCTCGAAAGCGTGGACCCAAATTAACAGCCTCCAATAATTCAAAAAGGTACGTCCAGCCCAAGGAATAAAATGCCTTATCAATATCGGCCAGTAGGGCCGCTGCGGAACGTCCCAGGCAGTGGGCCTCAGCCACGGTGTTATGCGCGCGACGTATGTTTTGCCTGGTGGAACGGTGCAGCATGAAGCCTTACTGGTCCGGGTGGACAAGATCAAGGATACAAGTGCGGAGGCGATCAGCCAACGCCTTCCCCAACAGCTTCGGCTCAAAGTTCAATAAGGATATGGGGCGATACGAACCCCGGTCCTCTGGCGGTCGGTCCGGTTTGAGGAAAACAACGATTTCGGCTTTGCCGCCAATCCAGGGGCAAGATTTCCTGCTCAAGCTCCTGGTGTAGTGCTCCGAGAAGATGGGGCCAACAGTCCCCATATGAGGACGTAGGAAGTCGCTGGGGATCCCGTTGGGACCGGGTGCGTGGCCTGGGTGGCTACTGGCGAGGGCGGCCAGCAATTCGTCGAGAGAGATGGGTTTGTCAAGGGCGTCTCGCTGCTTGTCGGATAAGCGCTTCGGAGGGATATCGACGAGGAAGGCATCTATGAGCGAATCTGAAAGTTCCTCACAGGCACTGTATAGTGTGGCGTAGAACTCAGCGAAGACCTGCACCACTGCCTCTGGGAAGGAGCACAAGGCACTGGTAGAGAATCTAAGTATTGGGACATGCGTCGGGCGGACCTCGCCTGGCAGAGTCTGTGGAGCATCTGACTGGATTTATCACCCCATTGATATATCCGGTATTGTGTTGCCAGCCAGGCTTCTTTGGCATTGTTTGTAAGCAGCTGCTGCTAAGCCTGGAGCAAATTGCGGCAAGCACCACTCCTCGAGCCCTCTACCACCGCGTCCTGGACTGTTCCTCTATTTTAACTGGAAGAATTAAAATCTTATCACTTCACTGGTTTGTGTTTCCACTCTCAGTAACCTGCTACTATTAACATTTTCGACATCAGTATTGGCATGCCTGCTATAGCAACTGTGGTGTAGAGATTTGGGTATTTTTTTATAAAGTGTCTTCAAACAACCTGATACAGATCATATGAGGTGCTGGGGTGTAGCATATGGTGTGGTTGTGTGACTTGCTAAGCACTTTAGAACGCTTAGGTTTTGTTTGTCAAATCTTCAGGGTAGCTGTGGCTCTGAGCAGCAAGGCTTACACAAAGGAACAAATGTAAGCCATATAAACATCATCAAAACAATTAAAGAAGAAATGGGCAAGTCACCGAAGAAATCCGACACCAATTTATATAAATAGACTGTATTTTATTGTATTTCTAAACACCACAGTGAAAAAGATCCACCGGAGTGTTCCGGTGATGTCAAATTTACAAGCTATTGTAAATCAAAACATTTCACTCAACCCTAAACAAGCACTGGCAACTCCAATGAATTTGACATTTTGAAACTTGGTGTAATGCGGTCACTTGGAGTCACTTTAGGAGACCAACTCCAGTGGGTAGCCAGTCAGGGGGGCCAGCTAGGGCCTCAGACATAGTTACTTCAGTAGGTGAAGCAGTCTTCAGTTAATTCCACGCACTTTTATTTTTAGCAGAACTTTCCTATGGGATGGTCCTGGTGCAAGGGTTGAGGAATGCTGAAGATGCTCAAAGGATGCTGTGGATGTGATGCGATCAACAGGGGTTGCTGCGGCTAATTCTCGGTCCACAAAGGGGAGGGGGTGGGCTCCTGGTCACAGGGTCTATGTTCTCTAATTCTTCGTGGTGCTGGCAGAAGTCCAGTTGCTACTGGACTACCAGTCGCCCAGTATTGCGATCACAGGCCAATCCTTCCAGGGTAGACAATTTGTCCTCTGGAGATCCAAGCTGCATGCCAATACTACTCCTAGGAGCAACTCTGTTCATCGGGTTCTGGTGCTGCACTGCGACAGTTGGTGGTGGGTTGAAAACTTTGGGCTACCAACTTGCCCCAGCAGGCTTCGGAGTTGTTGTGTTCCAGTGCTGTGAAGAGGAGCCCAGCTCAGTGACCCTTAGAGTTTCTTGGTTTTGGCTGGGCTCTGGAAATGATTTCTCTTTGAGCAGGACACAGCAATCTGAGTCCCACTCCTTTGCGAGCCACCAGCTTCAAAAGATGCAGTCCACGCTAGTACAGCCACTCTTTCCTGGTCCACAGTGCAGCAGGGCACTCCTGTGTTTGAAATGTTTCAGCAATCCATCCATCATCTTGTTATGTTTGCTATGTTCGCCTTAAGAGGCCAAAAGTATGCCCAGAGGTAGGTCCCTTGCTCGCTGTGCTATTGGATTCAATCTAGACTGGCTTATGATGGATAATGCACCAAAACTGGTCCCAGGATGCTTGTTTCCGGGGCAGGGAGGACCTGGCCTGTCAGTTCAGGCTGGACTGTTCCCATTGGGAACAGGGTCAAGACTGATTTGCTTATGACTGGGTTCAAACTGGGGTGACATGGTGAGCAAAAGAACAATGGATTTAAGACAGATCTCTGGACTGGGCGTGAGTGTTTGAAACGTTTCAGCACGCCGTCCATCTTGTTGTGTTTGCTACTTTTATCCGTGGCACCAATTTTCCTATTTTCCCACAAAAAAACTCTGAATTCAGCTATATTTGCCTATTTTCTCGTTCCAGTCCAGGAAAATCCACAAACCCTGGGTGCCTTTAGAATCTCCAGGATGTTGCTGGGAAAAAAGAAAACAAAATTAACATGGATACTCCAGGTAGTCAAAAAAGGGCTCAGCATAACACCCAGTAGGTAAGGGATTAAAGCATCCAATGTATTGACTAAACGTGGGCGGTGAACTACGCTCTGCTCGCAAAGTTTGCCGAGTTTCCCGCACTCCGCGTTACGCACGGCTTATTTTTTTTGCCACCTCATGGAGTTGAACTACGCGGAACTCCGCGAACTCTGCCCAGGGTTAGTATTGACCTGATGAAGATCAGTATTACAATAGAATCCCCAGGAATTAGAACCTGTACTTCATTTATGTGTGTCCCGTTCACTTGGCTGTCCTCAAAACAAGGCTAATTGGTTTCTCTGCTGGAAAATATGGTACGAGACAAACATAGCTTGATGCCTTGTAAAGCTTGCCTCCGGCCGAGCTACTCTGCTTGCTGGAATTATTTTGAGAAAAATGGACCTTGTAGTGTAAGGTGAAAGAAATCACATGAGAATTCCATTGTACATACATGTAAAACTCTAAAGCTATTCTGCTTCCTCTTAAGTGCCATGTATTCAAATACATGAATTTATGAAATAGAAGCATACTGTCAAATCAAAGGATACATTTATTGCATTTATTGTACAATGAAAACAAATACATCAGATATGGCAAATGAATGACAACGTATACGGATTAGCAAATGAGCAAAGGCACATATAGAGGGACCCTTAAAAACACATAGAGCATTACAGCAGGTATGGCCATTTTGCCACATCTGTTCTGCAGGATGTTTGGTTTGGCCATCTCATCAGACCCACCCCATGGAAGATCCTGTATGGTTAGCAGTTCAAGAGGTAAGTAATCTGCTGGTACAGAGATCCAAAAGCAGAATAAGATGCTTACCTTTGGCAACAATCCTACTGGTGGACATTCTGTCTACCTGTAGGGATTTTTCACTGATCCCTCCAGTCTCCCCTTACTGAGAAATGGTCATAGATCCATTAATTATATTCAAATTTAGTGTTGGTACACTGCATAGAGTTGTCCATCTCATCAACCTTTTCTCTGCCTCCAAATGCATTGAAAAAACTGATGAGGAAATGTCAGTGCGCAGGCGAGGTGCTTTTATGGTTCTGGTTGTCTTTGGGTGGTACCCAGCATCAATGTGGAGTCGAATCCTTCTAACAGTGGAAAAGAGCTTTTCCCAGATCCAATTTGGAATCTGGAAGAGATTGAAGAGGTGGGGACACTGCAGGTAGATTGTGCCAGAAAGTGCGTTACCAGCGACTGCATCATTGATGCATAAATAGTTGCTCTTGCTCCTGTGTATTGTTTGTAGGAAAGATGTGGAAAGGTTTTCCTTGCCTTTGGGGGTGCTTACTTACTGATGATATATTGTAGAGGTAAAATACAAAACAAAGCATGGTGCATCCCATCAGCTCAGACAACCAGTTAACTTCTCTCCTGCTGTAATATGTTCTCTTAAGTATTTTGCAATATTATGTGGTGGTACATATTAGTTCCTTGATAAAGAAAGTGGTTGTGTGGGTAGTTGGGAAGTTGAATGAGATGTAACGTTTTTGTGGTAGTTGACCAGTGTTAATGTTTCTGGAATGTTGGGTGGGTTGGCAGACCATGAGGTGGTATGTTTCTCTGACATGGGCAATCTCTACAGTAGGACAAAAAGAATAGGCAGAGCTTTGACTTGTGTCCTCTGTTTTTTAGGCCTCAGTCTCAGTCAACAGTGGCTTATGACCGCTCCATGGGGATGATGATGGCCCAGCCGAGGACTGACCAGTACCTTTCTTGTGAAGGTGACCCCAGCATGCCAGTCATTGTAAACACCTGTAGCCTGAAATCGGACGACAGGGAGAGCCATGATCGCCATCATCCAGGGGACGGCGAGAGTGAAATGTACCCGTACAGTGAAGACGAGGACTCGGAGGCTGAAGACAAGAGTGATGGAGAGCTGGTTGTGTTGACGGACTGAAGTAATGGCTAAACCCCATTCACAAAGGATACCAGTGGTTTTTTGGTAGGGAGAACCTCAGGGAAGGGTCTCCTGGAGAACAGGCAGCAAACAGCAAGAGTGTATTTGATGTTCCTGGGTGAGGCATAAACCCCATACCTTCCCCTATTTATAAAGTGACTCAACTCTGTGCTTCTGTACCTCCAGAAATGCATAGATCCACTCTCTGGTGCTAGGCACCCACACCACACAGAGTTTGTGGACTCCAGTGAGACTCCAAGCTAGTCCATCTAGGGACTGCCAGTGTTGGTCTGTACCTACCTGTCTGTGTGAGCTTGTGTGCATATTTGTGTTTGTAGTTCTTTGAATTGTGTTGTAGAAAATATGTGCAGGACAATCCACATCGCTTCAGGAAGGTTTGGTGGGCCTTAAAAATGTGCTCCTAAGCCACCCTCTCTGCCTTGGGCTGGGAGAAGCTTAGGGGACGAAAGTCGATCTTTCGTACTTCCTGGAGCTAAATCAGAGTTCAGTAGTGCTGTTTTGCTGGCATCTTCTGCAGCCGTCTGGGGCACTCACGAACAGCACATTTTAGACCCCTTCTCAGCTTCTTTAGTATGAGAACTTTGAGGCATTATAGATAGAAATGAAACACTGTAGCTCCACTGCTAGCTAATTACTTTTTCAGTCCCATGACCAATGGTCCTACACATATATATTCACTTCACAGCCATGATGTTTGACTCTTTTTCAGCTACCTCGCCATTTTACCTTTAGTCTCTGCTACCAGGCAGAGGCCAGGTTTGGTTGCAGCTGTATTTATCTGCAAATGTTTACTATCCTTTGAGTAGTTCAGCCATTGCAGACACAAAAGGCGTGCAGTTTGCATTTTAGTAGAGCAGGCAGGATTGTTTTTTTTTTTTTAATGAGATGTATTAAAAGACATCTTGAAACAAGATAATGGCCTCAAACAGAAGGAAGCAGTTTAATCGCATTTCAACCATTGAGTTTCCCGTAACTGCATAAAGATAGGGCCCTGAGGGCTACTGACTGGATTTCGTAAATGGTCACTTTCTAGTCTTGCAGTTAATTTCTGAGCTCCAGTGTGAAGATGAAAGACCAATGCTACAGGCTGTTCTTCTACTTGTTGTCCGGTGGTTTTTAGTTTCGTATCCGTTTGCCTTGGAAAGTTATCCCATGAGACTTTCTGGTAATTTGGTTCAGTCTTTCTGCTGGTTCCACTTTTTGACTTCCTGTCTTGTCATCCACTGACTCACTAACTAGATTCTCTGAGTTCCGACTAATTGCTCTGTGAGTTTCTGTGGGCCCACTGTCCCTTTCTCAGCACCTGTTGTCACATTTCTTGTCAGTCTAGTCTACAACTTTTTGTTGGTCCTCTCTGACTACTTGTTGGTCCACTCTGAAATTACCAATAACAGTTTTCCGCCCTTCAAATTCCTGTCTGATCTCCCTTTGACGTATTTTTGTTTTGCATTGTGTTGGTTTTTGTCCAGTTTTCCGTGTTTGTTGTCTTTGATTAATTTTAAATCTGCTCTGTAACTTTCCTTTAGTTCACACTTTGACTTTTGTTTCACCTTTGACTTGCCCTGTAAATTCTCTCTGTCTATTACAACACCCGGCATCTCTGACCAGTACATCGTTTTTCTGACTGATCTCTGCAACTTCATATTAGTCTCCTCTGTAGTATCCCGTCTGTTCTCTGGGACGTAGTGCCATTCCACTTTAATTTCAGCTTCTCGGTTACTGATCCACATTCCGTGGCAGTTCTCATTTTATCCATATTGAAGTGCCACTCAATGCATCAAATCACAATTGGCTCAGAAGAATTTGTCTTAATGGAGAGTGAGAACTCAAAGGGCAGTACTCCCCTAAAGTCTCATTTGAAGAGAACTCAAGTGTGCAAATCTAGTTTGAAAAGCCAAGTAGGATCACAAGACCATGCCATTCTGTACATTAGCACCAGTTGGGCGCATACAATCGGACACCCACCGATTCATTGTGTGCAGCGTTCACATCGGCCAGAGCCTGCAAGTCCATCCGTATAAATACAGACATATTTATGTCTGTCTGTCCATCGATTGCTTTAAGAGGTGTATCCGACTACCCCACTGGTCATAGAGTTGTGCACTTGGCACAGATGTTGAAAACGCTCATCCATACTGTGGGGGTAACTGTGGAAGGGAAGAGGTTGACCCCGCCTGCCCTGTTTAATTTCTGCAGAATCTAGTCTGTCCATTCTTTAGAACCATCATATCTGCCTGATTTGCTGTTGTCCTCTGAGATTATATATAAATATCTATATATAAATGTGTGTACATATATTTTTTATGATTGTAAATATAGATAGAGCTTTATTTTGTTAATAAAAGGACATAACTTAAAGCTGTATGTTTCATGATCCCCAGTTGCTCATGTATATTTCTTTTGCTTTTCGGAATAAAGAGAAGTTTTGAGAGTTTCTTTGTGTGTGTTGATACTTGAAGGGCAACCATTGTCTAGCTGGCATGCGCCTGTACACAACAAAAAGAAATCTTTACTGAAACAGACTTGTGGGCATGCATTTGGACTAAAATGAGTCATCTGTTTGTGGTTCTTGCCTGGCGGATCATCTTTTACAGCTCTCGTTGTAAAATCTGAGTAATCAAATGAAGCATTGGAACCGTGCGTTCAGTCTTTTATTTATAGTTTTTATTTTTTGATTTTCCAGTAAAACCCCAGACTTCATATTTTCCTTCTAGTGAGGGCTGATTGTTTTAGCTTTGGAGAGGCCGCACTACAATTATTATGCAAGGTGCATTTTGTGAAAACCCTTACACAGCATGCTGAAAAATTGATGTTGCCCAAATCCATGACAAAAAAAACAAATTCTATAAAAAGCTCCTCTGGACAAACCATGTGACTACCATGCAGAGAGGCCTGGAGACGCATCCTCCAAGGGTGGAGCAGAGGGACCTGTGTGGTAAGGGAGAGTAAAACCACCTAATTGTATTATAGAAAGACTTTTGAAGTGATAGTGATGTACACAACCCATGTCTCATATTTTGTAACCTTACCTAGTCTTTGTATGCAATTATACACTGTTGTCTACCACTTTTTTGTAGCTTTTTTAGTACAGTAACTGTACGTGGTATCAGAAAATAAGCTGTTGATGTTTCTATAATGTATGTTCTTTATTCAATGCTAATAGTCAAATTCTAATACTAACACATTAAGGCTTATTCTGATGGAATCCTCGAACTGCAGATTTCTCACCCGTAGAATGTCCCCAGGTGCCAGATTGGATTTGGAGAGTTCTTGAGCAATGCTCGAGCACGCCTCTAGCTGGAGGTGTATAGCTCTGCGATGACTTCAGACTGTGACAGTGCAGAGCCGTATGTAAGTGCCTCCCCTGTGCACCGACACCTGTGCCTTTTTTCCCATCCTGATACGGAGCTCTACTTCCCTGTTGGTCTTCTGATGATTTCCAGTTTTTTTCACAGTGTGCCAGGGAAAGTTGTCCCTACCAAAAACAGCAGTTTACAAGCTGTGCTGAGACTGCAGGAAACCGATGTTAGACACAGACTCGCATGAAGTCTGCCTCTGGTCCATGGGTCCCGTACAAGACTCAATGTTTTGCGACGAGTGTGCTCTCAAGCACCCAAAGGCCATCCAAGAACAGAGGTAAAACTCTCTGTCACCAACCAGGAAAAGAGATCACATTCTCTGGTCTTTCCAGTGAAAAGACCACTTCACATTGAAGTCCTTTGGTAAGTCAAAGTCCAAAAATGAGTATAAAAAGAAAAAACAGGATTTGTCTCTGACTCACCACTGTTGGTGCGAGGGCGTCATGCTAGAGGTTGCACCCCTTCACAATCCCTAGAATCCAAACCAGTTCTGCAGCTGCTCCCAGCACGCCCGAGGTCCCCACACCATCAGTGACCCTACAACAGAGAGGTCTTCAAAAAGGCTGTGCTGTATTTTTCCTGCGCAATTTCAGCTTTATCTCGTGCGCTTTCAGGTCCTAAGGAGCAGCAGGGGTCTGCAGTCAGACTTCCTGGTGGCTATGCCCCCTATGGGCCTACTACCGCGCCCATACCTATTCTACTACAGAACTTTATCTGGGCACCTATGTCCATGCCAGCTCCTTCTGTACTGGCGTTGACTTTGACTTTGACTTCATTGGCTTTGATGAAAGAACAAGAATCCAACGTTTACTCTTTCGCTGGAGATACATCATGTTTGACAGGTGGCTCTTACAAATCGTCCAAAAGGTTTATCCCTATCTTTTACTTCTGCCGCTCCCCACCCACGTATTTCAGAAAAACACTCCAGAATCTTGATGTAGGAGGTCGGTCATTTTCTCTCCAAAGGTATCATCGAGTGGGTACCGAATTTGGAGAGAGGGATGGGATGTTACTGTTGCTGTTTCATCATTCCCAAGAACGACTGGGGCCTTTGGGGTATTCTATGCCTAATGAATTCAAGATGCTTATGCTGGCCCAGATTCTTTCAGTTATGAAACCAGGAGATTGATGGTGGCCTTGGACTTGCAGACCACATACACTTATCCTGATATCCTACATGTGTAACCTGTGGTTCAAGGTGGGCCAAAACCAATTTTTTGCCGTGCTCCCCTTCAGCATTAAGTTGGCCCTTACTATGTTCACAAAAGTAATGGAGGTGAGAACTGCCCTTCTTCAGAGGCTGTGGGTACATTTATTCCTGAAGACGAGCTCACTGGAGAACGTTGTGGGCCACATCCAAACTACTTCCACAATCCTGATGTCATTGTGATTTACTGTTAACAAGAAACATTCACACCTGAGCTCCACACAAAGGATTCATTTTATTTGGGAGTACCCTGATGGCCCTCATGGCCTCCTTCCACCTCAGCAAGCTGGAGAAATTTTGGGATATCCTTGCGATGTGTAGCGGTCAGTCCTAGGTCTCGATGGGCTTTTATGAGTCTTCTTGATCCAGCAGCCTCATGCATCCTTCTCATACTGGATGCCTGGTTGCACATCTAGGCTCTGCAGTAGGACCTGCAATCTCAGTGGGCCCAGTATCGGTGTTACCTCTCCAACTCCCTTGAATGAGATAGCATAGGATTTGCAGTGGTGGCTAGTGGACTCCAATTTGACCATCTGCAGGCAACTCTTCCTTTCTCCCTAGGGCTTACAGTTGTGACAGATGCATCGCTTCTGGTTTGGGGAATTCAACTGGGAGAGGTGGAGAGACATCTGGTCATCAGTGGAGCGTCAACTCCATATCAACCTGTTGGAGCTTTGGGTGATCCACCCAACCCTGAAAGCTTCCCTGTCGTCCATGAGGAGGAGCGTGGTGAAGATCATCACTGAAGGACAATACAACCTGTGGAACTGCAATAAGCAGGATGTATTGGGGTCCTGAATGCCACAGGGGACGAGCTGTGTAGGAGTAATCTGGTGGACCACAAATGACACCAGGATCCCACTTTGGTGCACAACTTCTTCGATCAATATAGTATGCCCTTGCTAGATCTATTTTCCACTATCAAATGTGCAGTGTCAACAATTCTGTGTGCTGGAGTCCCAAAAGGTGCTCATTAGGTCATGCATTCCGGCTTTCCTGCTCTACTTCTCCTTCCTCGGATTCTGAGGATAATTAAACCAAATCAGCCCGAAGGCATTCTCATCAGGTTAAACTTGGCCAGGGGTGTGTGGCAACCAAATCTCCCTGATATTTGTCTTCCGATAAAGCTTCCACTTCAGAATCACCTCCTGTCTCACGAAAGGGTCCTGCATCTGAGTCCTCACTACTTCTACCACCATGTTTCGAGATAGTGGTGGCAGCTGAATGCATATTACTTGCTGACTAAGGTGGTTGATGTTATCTTTGCACCCAGATGCCCTTTCACTAAGTCTATCTCTGCTTTGCAGTGGGACACGTTTGTCACTTGGTGTGGTGCCGGAAACAAAGACAAGCTAGCTTTCTTTTTTTTTTTTTTTTTTTTTTTTTTTGAAAACCTTTATTCAAAAAAGTAAGGAGATACATGCGCAGGCCCACAACCATCATGGCCGGCCGCAAAGACAGCAATAAAAACAGGAGAAATTTAGGCCAATCAGCAATCAGGATATGTTAAGGTACACCAGACGTGGTTGTGAGGTTCGCAACACAGGATATGAGGTTTTCATCTTTAAATTTTAGAAGAAGAGTAGGGGCTGCAACGACAAGGACATAGCACCTTACATGAGAGATACACAAAAGAGACGAGGGGGACGTACCCCAATTGCAGTCGGAGATAGGCTATGACTGTAGCAACTATATAATCTAGGCAGCCACAGCGGTAATACTAAACAATAGGCAATATTACAGTAAACAACATTCCTGAATATCACCCCAGAGAGCCCACCCCCAAGAACGGAGAAACAGAGGCTTGTGGAGATGCCGGAAAAAGAAATAAGGTGCAAGACCAAGAGACAGCCAACCCTACCAAAGAGGAAAGAACCCTCCCAAAGCCGGAAAAAAGCGATAGGGACCATAGAACAAAACAAACTAAAATAACAAACCCCCCCCCGCACCCGCCACCCTGCACTCCTGTAATGGCTACGGCCTAACCCTGTCGCCCCGGAACTGCCCCACAGAAGGGAAAAAGTACAAGAAGTGGAGGAGGAGAGAAACAGACACACCCCCGGACACCCGGTACCCCCCGCCGGCAGTGACCCCCCCCCCCCAAGGCACATTCATCATCAATCAAAGCAACAGTCGGCATTATCATGGGGAGGACAATCGCCAATAAACCCCCCCCCCCCCCACCCCCCCATCCCACCCCTGGCCCGGTGAGATACTCGGTGCAGTCCCGGCAAAAGTGAACTAAGCAATCGCAGGAAAGTAGAAGTCGACCCTGCAAGCCTCACGAGGAGATCTATCGCCAAAGTCATAACAAATGCAATCCAAGGGAGCGTCTCAGGTGGTCCGAAGCAGTGGCGAGGAGCAAGAACAACTCAAAGTCAAAGTCAGCCCTGACCAGTGCGAATCCATACCGGAGCACATTCCGACCAAGCCACATCCGTCCAGAAGCAGACAAAGCGTCCACGGCAATCCAAGGCATTGAAGGTGGAACAGAGTCCGGACACAAAATGGCGGCCTCCGTTAAACAGACGAGCCGGAACAAAGAAAAATGGCAGACCCCATCGACAGGACCCCGAGGCTCGACATTGACGAACAGGACCTCCAGCGACAATACACCGTCGGATAGGAAACGTGAAGGGAAGACCAGGCACTGTAGCAGATGAAGGAGAAGTGAGGCCGACTCCCCAAGTAGCGAAGTCGGGCTGACGCTCGGGCACCTTAAGATGGCGGGTCAAATCGATCGACTGGACCACAAACTGTTGTTCAGGTGTTGCAGCGTCAGTGGCCGGTCTCGAGCAGACATCATCCAGCTTTGCCGCCAGGGAGACACAAGCAACGGTGAATTGCGAGCGGAGCGCCCCAATCGCTGCCATGACGGAACTCAATGAATGTGCGCTATCCATCCCCTCCATCCCGGGGCCCAAGGGACGGAGGGGGACACAATCTCCAGCCCACATCGCCGGGCTCCGGGCACACATTTAGCGATCTCAACAACGGGGGCGCCCCGAACTGGTACACTCAACACAGTCACCGGGCGTGGGTGCAGCCCGTCAGCCCCCGGTCCGGGGAACGAGGGTCAGGCACACAGCCCGCCAGCCACGGTGCAGGAAGATCGCAGCACGTCACAATGCTTCTTCTCCGGCACCATCCATCAACGAGGTCACAGGTCGAAAGCGGAAAGAATTATTCAAATCTGGAAGACCGGCCACAGTCGCGGTCCCACAGCCGATGTTGATCAGTTCCCGCTCGGACAGTTAAAAAATCGAGGTCCCGGCGTCAGCCCGGGAGTAGGCCGAAAATGGGACACGACATAACTTCGTCGCTGAATAAGGTAGGAAGTCCGGGACAGCACCGTTGGCATCAGGTAACCTTCATACATCCAGGCACAGGGCGTGGGTAGAGGATAAACAACAGGATAGACGAGCCGCCGGCGGAACCGGGAGCTTATGCGGCCATCTTGGTTCGCGGCGTAGCTCCTCCCCGACAAGCTAGCTTTCTGATGTCCTTTTGTTCTTTCATTAGCCCAGCAAGGACTTGCAGTGGGCACAGTGAAAGTTTGCCAGCCCTTTCAACCATCTTTTATGTATCTGACCAGTCCTCACCAGTTGTGATGCCTTTCCTAGAAGGTTTTAAAAACCTTTCACCCAACCCATTTTGGGAAATTAATATGTTCACACCAATTAAGCTGACGCACAGCTGTTTCTTGAGGCTCTGGACTCTGAAAACCTTCTTCCTTATTACCATCACTTCAGCACACCACATAAGTAAACTGGAGGTGCTATTGTTACAATACCCTAATAATACTGTATGCCTCCTTTATCCCAAAACGTTAGTGTTGAGAATACAGGCCTCATTATTTCCAAAAGTCATGATGCCTTTTCACATTGGCCAGTGAATCACTCTGTCAGCGTTCTTCACTCAACTTCACCCTCAGAGGAAGATGAAAGAGCGCTTAGCTTTAACATTGACCAAAGAAATATCAGGTAAACGATCAGCTCTTTGACAAATTATCAGTAGCGAAAAAAAGCAATGTTTGCAGGCCCATTCCACCAAGAATAATGCTGCTACAACTGCAGGAGAAGGGTGGCTGTTCTAGATATCTGCAGGCCTGTGTCGTGGGCGTTGGTGCAACTTCCACAACAGGATGAAGGAAGTTGTCACCTGGATGAAGGATAGCTGCCTCAAGCTTAACTCAGACAAGACTGAAATGCTTATCCTGGACTCCTCCCCACCACCTGGAACAACTCTTAGTGGCCTGCAGGGCTTGGATTCCCCCCACACCTACATACCTCACACAAAACCTCGGCATCCTCCTGGACTCCTCCCTCTCAATGAACCGCCAAATTAGTTTCTTCCTCCTGCTTCCACACGCTCGGAGTTCTTTGTAAGATCTTCCAGTGGATCCCCACTAAGTCCAAAAAAACGTTCACCCATGCGCTTGTCAACAGCAGACGGCAGCGCACTCTACACCGACACCACCCAGAAACTCCCCTTCCAGAACGCCTCCGCCAGACGCATCCTGAACAACTCATGCTGCAGCCACATCACCTTCCACATCAAAAGATAAACCGGGTCCGAACACCTTCAGGCCCATAGAAAAACATGCGCCTAACATTTCTAAACCTAAAGATCATGCTTTTGCTCCGAATCCCAAACCTTCGGAATTGAAAAACAAGCCTAAGGATTTTACCACTCCTCCAAAGGCCAAAGAGCATAAAACTCCACTCGGAACCGAAAAAAATTGACTTCGAAAGTGGTTATCGAAGAAGAGGAACTTTTTCATCTGGATCCTGTCGATCCTAAACAGAAAAAGATACATATTAACCCTAAAACTGGACATGTCACAGCTGTGCCATGCAAAAAGCCTTCAGTGCCTGTGAGAAAGGACTGTGCTACATCACCTATGCCTCCTTCTCCTTCACTTCCTACTAATCCCCTTCCTCTACCCAAACCTGTTACATCACCTCTGCCTGTAACTTCTCCACCACATACACCACCAGATTATGATGATGATGATGATGAGACCCTAGGGTCGGGTGGGAGACCCCAATGATCCATTCATAGATCCAGATGGCCCCCCACAAAACGATTGGGATTACAATGATCCAATAGGTATTCCAGACCTCCCAAGCCCCCAGCCATACCCAACAAAACCATCTCCCCCAGACGACAATATTGGTTTTGGGTAACTAATTAATAAGGCTGCTGTTTTTTACGGAGTGACAATGCAATGAGACACAACAGAGGAGGATTTCCTTTTAGAGGGCGGCAAGGGTGGCCTGTAAGAGAGGTCGCACTCCCGTTTTTGACGAAGCTACCTTCTGGTTTTATCTTTTAATATTTTAAATTGCATTTCAGCTTTTCTTGAGGGGGCTTGAGGCTAACTCCACCTGTGGTGTGGTCTTTCCTGCCTTCCCGTCCTGGTCCGACGCGGCAGTCCGTGCCGTTGCGCGGAGGACGGGGAAGGCTTGAGCCACACTTCCGCTTCAGGGCGGGGCAGGTTAGTGGTCTAGTCGGAGGGAGGCAGGTCCATAAAGGGCGCATGCCTGAGCAGGCTAGTTGCGGCAAGGGTGGCCTGTGAGAGAGGTCGCACTCCCAATTTTTACGAAGCTACCTTCTGGTTTTATCTTTTAATATTTTAAATTGCATTTCAGCTTTTCTTGAGGGGGCTTGAGGCTAACTCCTACTTGTGGTGTGGTGCTCTGTCTTTCCTTCCTTCCCGTCCCGGTCCGACGCGACAGTCAGTGCCGTTGCGCGGAGGGCGGGGAAGGCTTGAGCCTCACTTCCGCTTCAGGGCAGGGCAGGTTAATGGTCTAGTCAGAGGGAGGCAGGGCCATAAAGGGCGCTTGCCTGAGCAGGCTTGTTGCTGCAAGGGTGGCCTGTGAGAGAGGTCGCACTCCCGTTTTTTACGAAGCTACCTTCTGGTTTTATCTTTTAATATTTTAAATTGCATTTCAGCTTTTCTTGAGGGGGCTTGAGGCTAACTCCTACCTGTGGTGTGGTGCTCTGTCTTTCCTGCCCCGGTCCGATGCAGCAGTCAGTGCCGTTGCGCGGAGGACGGGGAAGGCTTGAGCCACACTTCCCCTTCAGTGCGGGGCAGGGTAGCAGTCTAGTCGGAGGGAGGCAGGGCCATAAAGGGCACATGCCTGAATGAACGTGCAGCGGACGTGCCAAAGGCACGCCAAGGGCAAGCCCGTCTGCGCCGTCCGCGCTCGTCCGGGGCCCGCGGCCAGAACCCCTGGCCGGACAAGGGGAGTCTATAAGCATTCTTCAGAACTACTCACTGCCTTATGCCCTCCGATTATGGAGCAGTGTAAACACAGCATCATACCTGGGAATCAGTGCCATAAGTGTAGTCACTTCCCTTTCACGTCAGTACGTGAATAGAACGTCAGAATGTGCGGCAAACCCCTATACTGCGCCTTAGTCAACTGCCGATCCCTGCAGAAACATAAACTGGAAGACTATGACTTTTTAGAAGACGTCCAGCCGGACGTACTTTTTCTTACAGAGACCTGGCTGAATGAGGAGTCTGCTCCTGATATCTTGGAAGCCCTCCCTCGCCACTATGGCATCGTTAGGATTAATCGAATGAGAAAGAGGGGTGGGTGAATAGCTATTATACATACATAAAATGCCTATCCAGTGTACCTTAGAATCCACAGAGATCAAGATTGCGAATCAGGGTTTTTCTCCATATTAGCCCCCTTAGACTGTTGTTTAAAGGGTTTTCTCATTTATCGGGCCCCTGGTCCCCACACTGGTTTTGCCCTTAGTCTGATTGAACGTATAATGCAGCCTGCGTTGCGTTACACTAAACTGATGTTGGTTGGAGATCTAAATCTGCACCTGGAGGATCCAGCTGATAACGGCGCTCAGGATGTCAGTCAGGCGCTAGCAGATCTCCAACTAATGCTCAAATCAGACGCCCCTACCCACCAGCGCGGCCATTTACTGGACCCGATTTTTGCCAACTGGGACGATTTATTTATTAAGCCTCCCACTCCGATTCCCTGGTCCGATCATTTCATTGTTTCCTTTGAGATTAGGCGGCCGCGGGTCCACATAAAACGAGCACCACCAAACGGAGTAGGAAATGGGCAAATTTATCCATGTTCAGCTTCAACATGGCCCTTACGAAAGGGGGGCCACCCGGGGGCAGTGACATTGTGTCGGCATGCGATGCTCTTGAAAATCGTATCCTAGAGGCACTGGACTCCACGGCTCCCTGGTCTTCTAAAGCATCAGGCAGGCAAGGAAAAACTGCGCCTTGGTTCAGCAATGATCTGAGAATGGCCAAATCGGCCTGTAAGCGCCTCAAGAGAATCTGGAGGAGAAGGTTCGATGACTCTGCAAAGCTTGAATATAAAGCCAGTCTTAGGAAATACCATGCTCTGATTAGGCAGGCTCGGGCTACCTTCTAAATTAACAGGATCATAACAGCCGAGAACTCCTCGAAAGAGCTTTTCTCTATCTTTAAAGAGATTAAATTTTTAGCTAGAGTCACTGCACCCGACGTGAGCTCAGTTGAGTCCTGTAACAAAATAGCGGGCTTTTTTGCGGAAAAAGTGGAGAGGATTTATGCCACCTTCCTGGTTTCAGCGCAACAGGGTAGTGCCAGTAGCGAAGGGGTTTCCATGATCCCAGAGGCAGACAGTCTCCGTGATTTTGTGGTACCTAGCGGAGATAGACTCATAGCAGGGGCAACCAGTATTAAGTATGGATCACCCAGAGGTCCTGCTTCCCCAAGGATCCTATATTGGAACCCTACATGAGATCTCTTCTGGAGCTTTCCTTTTCCTCTGGGAAAGTTCCAAATAAATGGAAGGAGGCCATTGTTATCCCCATGAAAAAGAAACCGAACATCAGTTTAAATCAGATGGAGAATCTCCGCCCTATTTCCCTCTTGCCTTATTTTGCGAAGGTTGTTCACATGCAATTGGGTGAGCATATTAATATTCACAAACTACTCCATCCTACCCAGTCTGGTTTTCGCGCCACTTACTCTAAGTAATCGGCCTTGCTCCTATCCACCGATCTTATCTGTAAATTAGTGGATGCGGGACAGCCTGCGCACTAGTTCTTCTTGACCCGAGTGCCACGTTTGACACTGTTGCCCATTGCGGCGTTTGCATGAGGGCGGTGTGGGCGGTAAGGCTATGGAATGGTTGTGATCCTTTTTAAGCGACCGCTACTTTCAGGTGTCACAAAAACCTTTCCTTTCTGAAAGTTTGTTTCAGGGGGTCCCACAAGGCTCAGTTCTTAGTCCCACCCTCTTCAATCTGTACATCGCCCCTCTGGCAGAGATGGTGGACAAGTTTGGAGTAAGTGTGGCGTCATATGCTGACGACACACAACTTGTGGTAACCCTGACTCAAGAGTCGGCAGAGGCCGCACAGAATTTCACACTATGTCTTAAGGAGTTGGCGTCCTGGATGGCCTCGAATTGTTTGAAGCTTAACAGTAATAAAACGGAGGTTCCAATTATAGGCAAGACCCCTTCGATTTGGTCATCTGCCTGGTGGCCATCCACCTTGGTGTGAGAAAAAACCCTAGGCAGTCAACAAATAGGCAAACAAGTAATATAAAGTGACAGCGAAAAAATCATACATAGAGAATTAAAATACAAATAATCATGATTTTAATGAACATAGATAAAAATCATACAGGTAACTGGTATAACCATTACTGTATGATAATAAAAATTAGTTAATATACAATTCATACATTTATTATATCATCATGTAAAGAACATTCCTGCAAATTAATATCATTGGTATCAAATAGAAACAACACTGTGTCTATTACCAAATTGCCACATTAGTAAGAGTCCGTTCTTTAGTATCACCAGAAACTCCGGAACATCAAGGTTATTATTCCCGTTTCTATTTCCCCTACTTCATCAGGTGTAGGGGATACACATGCAGACCCATCAAAATGTCTTCTTAGCATGCTGGATCAGGAACACAATACAGAACAGCTACACGATTGCTATCCTAATACAGCGAATACTAGCACTAAAAACACACCTGCTACACACCCACACAATACTGATCACTCTTCTACAAAACAAAGTCAGACTATCACCATAGGCCACTCTCTACGCTGTCTACTAATAAATGCTCGATCCCTCTCTAATAACAAGCATCACATCTACGACCTTCTCACCGATGCAAAACCAAACATGCTATTCATAACCGAATCTTGGTTGGAAGAGAATATGGTCCAGTCCTGCATGAAGCCATTCCTCTAGGCTATCAAATAATCACCCAAAATCGTATAGCCAAAAAGGAGGTGGCCTAGCGGTTGTATTCAGGCACACAATATATATCCCTAAAGTTGACAACATCTCCATAAAGAATTGTGAGGCTCTTCTAACAAGATGCAATCCTACACCGTCTTCCACCTGTAACTTCCTGCTCCTTTACAGACCTCCACCTAGCAAGGCAACATTCCCAAACACACTTCTAGACACAGTTTCAAACCGGATAACAATACACTCCAACATATGCGTTCTTCTTGACCTTAACATTTGGTTTGATAAAACCAATATGACCCATCCGAAAACAATATTCCCCGGCCTAGACGCATTGAACCTTCATCAGATTGTCCACAATCCGACACACACCGCTGGACGTATCCTAGATGTCATTTTTGCTAATACTGAACTAGTTACCTTTCAAACTATAACTCCAGTCACATGGTCAGACCACCACTTGCTTGCTTTCCAACATAAAACAACACTAAGCGATTCACCTAAAACTACCTTACATCCATCCACCTATCGGTTGTGGAACAAACTCAATTTGGAACACTTGGAAACACAACTAACATCCAGTATAAATCTGGAAACCATAAATTCTGTTCAGAATCTATACGAGTGGCTACAGGAAGCTTTTGACATCCTGATACCACTCAAAACCACACAACAGAACAAAAATAAAAAAAGCGCCTTGGAGAAACATAGAAATAAAAGCCATAAAACAACAAATTAGAAAGCTGCAACGTACCTGGCTCAAAACAAACGCCAAACAAGACAAACTTTAGCTACAGAAAATTAACAGATTATATAAGTCGGCTATTAAAAAAGCTAAGAAAAGGTACTATTCAGACAGAATTCAAAACGCTAAATGTGAAATAAAGAATTCTATAAAATACTCAATGAATTTCGCAAACCAAATTGATTGCCTAGAAGGAACTCATCCTGTTACTCAAGATTCCACAGAAAAACTGGCAAGTCATTACATGAACAAAGCAGACACGTTGAACTCGTACTTAAAACAGAAACAAAGCACCAGCACTAACCCTTGTACAAAACCACTATCCAAGAATGCTCTAATCAAGCCTTTTCGTTCCTTCCAACACATCTCACACGATGAATTTATGGACCAGGTCAAAGCAAGCAGGCCTGCCTGCAGCCCTTCTGACCCCTTGTTATGGCTGGATTTTCCGTTGAAATGGGATCAGCCCCCAGGGGCCCCTATGACCCAGCAAAAACGTACTCACCTTCCCTCCTTAGACAGTATTCACAATGGATAGATGTACGGATATATATACAGGTCGTACCTAAGGATGGGGAATATACATAGATTTTCTACAATATCTTATTCACATCAGTTGGTCTCGCGGCCACCCCGACCCAGACCGGTCTACCCTAGGGCAGATCTGACACACAATCCGGTGCGTCTACACATGGGCCTGCAGAACCCAATGCTCCCTTTTCCAAACTGTTCGCAATCCTGCGAAACTACACGCCAGTATCCTTCCTGGCGTTCTCACTTATTCAAGCCACAATCCTGTGGGTATAGGCGTTGGTCTCCCACCCAACGTTCTCACTAACGCCGCATATCAAAGACGACCACATTCCTATGAACCATTATCAGGACAATATCTCAGTTACCTACTCGGGATAAAACTATAATAATGACTTTTGATACGGTTCCCAAATTATATGGTGTACCTCCTATTCTTGGCATCAAAGGTCCATTCACTCCCTCTTTGTTCGATCACTATTTACCTGATCGGGATTTCACATCCGCTCACATAAACAACTTTCAACTAGGAGATGCATTTACCAAGATTGAACAGGAACACGAGGCACACGATAATTCCATAAGAATTAGGATATTTATTAACAGTAGACACAAATCACATTACTATGCAACATAACTTCTGCAAAGAAAAGGTAAAGATTAGAGTGCACGTTCTATGAGCAATGGACGGACATCACCTGGTTAATATGAAGTCTGGGCTCGGCAGTCATCTAGGTTCCCTTCTCGTCTCTGTGTCCTGGCTCGCCTTGCAGTCACACCCCAGCCGTCACAAGTACACGTCTGCACCGCTAGGCTCAACCTCGTCTGCTTCCCTCCAGGGCACCGGAACCTTGCTGGTTATTAGCTACCGTCTCTCTCTCTCTCTCTGTATCAGTGCGCTCCGCGCTAATTCTCCTTCAGTCTTTCTCAGAGAGTTTCGGTCTTAAATCTTTCTAGGACTTCAAAGATGGCGACTGTCCACCATGAGATAATTAATGGCAGAGATGCTAACGGCTAGATGCCGCCTACGGACTAACTCACAAACTGACTAACACCTTCGCTAATATCAAAGCCCGTTCCTTCATGGAAAGCTACGGCCAGTAACCTGCCGCCCACCAAATTCTTGTACCTCCCCGTACCAAGGACACGTTCCCAGCCGGCCGGCCTGAAGTTGTGTCTTCGGTGTGGAGAAAAATACATTCCTTCGATAAGGGTCAGCCTGAACCGGTTCTCTCCAAGCGAACAACAGCTTGAAACTAAAACATTACACTTCACCTAGAAAGCCTTCTCGAGCTACCAGGCAGAAAGCAAAATGGAGTCTGTCTCGTTTAAGGCCTACGGAGCCCACAATATGCATAACTCCATAGAAAACATCCTAATATGTTAGCAAATGGGCAAATCATATCTAATACTCATATATCTATCCCCTAACTTAAATTCATAAGCCCTACATCAAGGAAAGTGATACGAAAATGCCCTAATATATGTAAGACAGGGGCCCTGTCTACAGTCCTAATCCCTATACTATGGGGGTGATAGGCTGGAGTCACTCTCCATCATTCTCCCTCTCAAAAGAGCCAGACAAGGGCAGCCATTACATTACACCCCTTGACTCCAGTCTATTAACCACAAACTAAATAGAACTAACATCAGTAGAGGAATAATAAGAAACGAAATTAACGGATCTATGTCTCTTACCAAATCTAAAAAATTGGAGCAGGGAAGGGATGCACTGAATAAAGCAGCAAATAGCTATCAAGACACAAATAGCAACAATAACTCCCCCTAAAATCTGTCGTAAGGAATGCAAGTCAGGCAACCAATTAAAGAGCCAGTCAAAGAAACCCTGATCTATATGTTGTCTAATTTCTGCAGTCAAGTCGTGGAGTTTGTCAATATGGGATTGGATAGTTTTAGAATGGTCAGACAAATTAAAACAGCACAGGCCTTCAAAATCAGAACATTCGTGTCCATGTTTCAACAAAAGATAATCAATAGCAGCTCTATTCTGCAAAATAGCTCTACGTTCACCTTGGGCATCTAATAAAAGATCAGACAAGACAGTAGATGTCTGATTAATAGACTTGACCATCCAGCAGGCCATTTTGCCGATTGTCTTGGCATTATAAACGGCCAATGCGGGCACTCCAATAATAGAAAAAGCTAAACCAAGGTATTCTGATCTAGAATAGAGGTGAACAGAGGAATCACAATCTTCATGCAATGACATTGAATCACGTACAATACGGGAATGTGAAGTAGGATGTGAGGAAAACATTAGCAAACTCAATCTAGTGATGGCACATGGGCCACCAGAAATATTCGCAGGAATATAGGGCCAAGACGAATTCCCGCAGGAAAAGAGCCATCCAGCTGGCAATAACATTGAACGATAATGGCTAGGGGCGACTAATAAACGTTTACAAGTCATATTGTTCTTTACAGACATGAATTCGGAAGTCTCTTTAAACACAGCAATCGTTGATGAGCTGAAAAAGAAGTAGCGGCCTGAAGCTTCAATTTCAAACATTCGGTAATAGCCTTAGGGTCACACGTCATAATAAAGCATAGATCTCCAGGGGTAATATTAAAAGTAGTTATTCGGGAATGAATAGCAATATCAAGGTCTGGAAGAGCAGTACATGAGGGGCAAAATTCATGGGCCGCGAAGTCGCCTAGAATAACATTAGGTCGGGCATTTGAGATATTAAAAATATGTCGCAGAGTCTCGGTAGATGCAGGGACAGCAACCAAACAGGTCGCTAAAATGTCAGTGACTGATTTCATTGGGGTAAGACAGAAATGCGGAGAGTTCGTCACTCGCTTTGCGAGTGTAATCCAAAAATTGGAAGAAGATGCCCACGCGGACCGCGGGGCTCGGATTATCCCATCAACCGGCGTCGGTGGATCCTCTCTTCTCCCGGCGTAGCAGGCCAAAAGGAGTCCAGCGCCGACACATCCTGCAGCAGCAGTCCAGAGAATGATCTGAAAGAATACAAACACAGGCCTTAATCATTCTCGTAAGTAACATTTATCAGCTGGGACAGCTTCCCAGCCATCTTTCCCTGGCTTCATCACCAAAACGGTGTTGTCATGACCGGTCGCAATAACATCAGCCTGTTCAGGAGGATTTTTAGGCGATTGCACCCATATCTTAGCTCCAGGAAGATCAGATGATCCGAAGCCTCTTTGTCCTCGCACAGTTAGCAACGTTGGGGCAGAGCCTTTTTTTATCTCACCACTGAAGACAGGCATAATCAATAACTGAGCAACGCGGTCAGACTTCTTTATGAACAAATCCGTCTCACTGCTATTAAGCAGGAGAACCTTAATCTCTCCCTGATAATCACTGTCAATTACTCCTCCGAGCACTTGTACACCTTTCAGGGCCAGGCCTGATCTAGGGGCAATTAATCCAAAGCTACCGGCGGGTATACAGACACCAACGCCAGTTTCAACAATGATTCGATCCTTTCCTGGAAATTTAGCATCATTTAAAGCATGCAGGTCGAGGCCTGCGGAACCTGGGGTTGCTCTACATGGAGCCAAAGCACCGGGGGTAATTTCCCAATACATGACAGTGTTCGATAAAGAATTAGGTTTCACATCAACACTTGGAGGAAACAAACGCATTAAAGGAGATTCAGCATGTAACAAAGGGCGATTATTCAGAATCAATAAAGCTTGAAGCAGGACATCTCTCCACTGGCTGTAACGGTCATCAGTCAACTTGCGCAACTGTTCTTTCAACAAACCATTCATCCTCTCAATCAGTCCTGAAGCCTGTGGGTAATATGGAATATGAAACACCCAATCAATATTATTTTCCGCACAGAATTCCTGCACCAATCTTCCACGAAAGTGGGATGCATTGTCTGATTGAATTTGGAATGGGACACCATAGTACAGAATAATTAGCTCCAGGGTTTTAATGGTATTCACTTGGGTAGCGTTCTTACAAGGGAAAGCGACCAAAAGGCCACTATAAGTGTCAACCACTGTACAAATATATTGACAATTTCTGCTCATAGGGAGCGGACCAATATAGTCAATCTGCCAAATTTGAGCGGGCAATTTACCTCGATGTAGGTGGCCTCGAACAATCTGAGGCACCTCCTTTTTCCCAGAATGCTGACAAATGGGACAATGTAAAATGACATCTTTTATTAAAGAAAAAGGAATATGAATTCCTCTATCGGCAGCCCACCTGCTAGTGGCTTTCTCTCCAAAATGTCCTGCTTTCTGATGGGCCCACTTCGCCAATCCCGCCAAATCAGAATCCTGCATGTCCACCACTGCCTCAGCAATTTTAGACTTTTCATCTGCAATGTTATGGAAAAATTTGTCAAGGGAGTCAATTGGAGTGTGAGCATCCACGTGAAAGATTGTTACAGTGCTCTGCGGGAGCAGCTCCCAAATTTCTTGCCACAATTCCTTTCCCCACAACTCTTTTGAATGCAATTCCCAATTATGAGAATGCCATGTTGGTAACCATACCGCCAGTCCATTTGCAGTGGACCAGGAATCAGTGAAAATATGACATGTGCCAGGTAGTTCCTGTTTCAAAACCTGGTAAACTGCATAGAGTTCAGCATATTGACTACTCTTACCATCTCCAGTTGTGCTCAACAATTTCTGCGTGATCGGGTTATACGAAACAGCCTTCCAATGTCTTTTGTCACCAATGAACTTCGCTGAACCATCCGTAAACCACACATGTTTTCTATCCTCCACGGACAGATCATCAAATGATTTACCCCACTTCACGGGAGACTCCTGCACCACGGGAACCGAACACTCACTTTCAGTCTCATTGGAGGGCGCCTGCGCCACTCGCTCATGTAAAATCGCCACACCTTTCGGACCCACACGTGCCCTGTCCTGAATGTACCATTTCCATTTAATCACACTAGCCTCCTGAGCATGTCCAATTCGATGGGACTTCGGTGAACTCAAAACCCACTGCATAATGGGAATTTCAGGCCTCAAAATCACAGCATGGCCTAGGGTCAATTGCTCGGTATCCACCAGAGCCCAATAACAAGCAAGCAACTGTTTTTCAAAAGGTGAGTAATGCTCACCAGCCTCGGGTAACTTCTTGGTCCAAAAACCTAATGGCACTTTTTGTCTGCCCTGCTTTTGCCACAGGCTCCAATTGGCATACAAGCCTTCCACGGACACATTCAGATCCACATCACCTTCACTCACGGGACACAAATCCAAGGCATACTGAATAGCTTCTTTAGCCAAATTAAAAGCAGTCTGTTGAGACTCACCCCATTCAAACGCATTCTTTTTACGAGTGACTCGATACAATGGAGCTAAAATCTGAGTTAGATGTGGAATATGTTGACGCCAAAATCCAAACAAACCAATGAAGCATTGAGCCTCTTTCCTGTTTCTGGGGACTGCAAAATCAAGAATTTTACGCTTTACCTGTGGGATCACTTCTCTGTGACCTTCATGCCAATTAATTCCTAAAAATTTCACATTCTGGGATGGAGTTTGTAATTTATCGGGATTAATTTCCCAGCCTTTCGCTCGCAAACAGTCAATGATCTGATCTAAATGGGACTGTACCTGGTCTTGCGTTTCACCTTGAATCAAAATGTCGTCAATATAATGACAGACTTGAACTCGTGAATTCGTGGGCACTTCAGACAAATGCTCTGCCACCAGCCGGTGACAGATCGTAGGACTATGCACATAGCCTTGAGGAAGACTTTGGAACGTCATTTGACGTCCATTCCATGTAAAACTGAACTGTTCCTGACATTCGGGGGCAATCGGTATCGAAAAGAAAGCATTAGCAATATCAATTGAAGCATACCACGTACCTGGATGCTTTTGAATTCGCTGAATTAGCGTGACAATGTCAGGCACTGCGACCGTCAATTTAGGTGTGTTTTTATTCAATTCTCGATAATCAACAGTCATGCGCCAAGAATTGTCACTTTTGCGCACGGGCCAAACGGGATTATTCCAAGCAGATGTGACCGGAGTAATGACTCCTGCGTCAACCAAATCCTGAATAGTAGCAGTAATCTCTTCATGACCACCTGGGATACGATACTGCTTCTGACAAACCACCTTCGTGGCTAAAGGTATTTTAATAGGTGGCATTTGTAAACGGCCAACCCGTACGGGTCTGGTCGAAATGTACTGTCTAGTTCCAAATTGATAACAACCATCATCCAGATGCAAAGTCATTCCTTTCAAAATGTCAATTACAATTATGAATTCCAAAAGTGGTACAACCAACACAGAGTATTCTCTACGAGGAATTCTACCAATTTTAATTTCGAGTGCAGTCTGAACTGCGGGTGTCTCTTTACCACCCAAACCAGTAATTGTAAAAGACTGTCCATGAAATTTTTTCGACTTACCATGAATTAAAGTGGCCTCCGCCCCAGTATCAACTAATGCTCGGGCCCTTTGGATATTACGATGTTTCCAAAAAATCTCAATATCTACATAGGGTCTGTTATCTCTGTGAGCCCACTTGCGTACCGGAGCTTGACCTATTTCCTAGTCATTTTTCCCGCGTTCCGTCAACCAAGACAAATCAGGGTAAATGCTCTCAGTTCTCTTTGGTATGAGAATGTCATGTTCATATCCGTCTCCAGTACGAAACGGATTAGTGTCATGTTCAAAAAGTTGTGAATTACGGTCAGAAAGTCTGTTACGATCCTCTCTCTTTCTCATGTCAGGGGAATAACTTCTTTCATCTTTTCGTCTGTTGGAAACTCGATCATCTCTTCCCCTCTCACGATCATCCTCTCTCCCCCTCCCGTCATTACGATGAGGGGATCCATCACGTTCATAATGCCGATCATCACGGCGATCAGAATTCACACGTCGCCTCTCATCACCACTGTCATCCGAACCACGGTCATACTCATTCTTTCGCACACGACGGGCACCCTCTTTCCGATCCAAACCACGCTTACGAAACAAGTCCCATAAGCGATTATTAGGCTCACCGTCAATGTCTTCCCTTTTGACACCATCAGCAATGAGAGCAAGAAACATGTCACGTCTAGAGAACTTATAGTCCCCACCAGTACGACCCTCAGGTCGAGATTGTCTTTCAGGTTTAAACCATTCACCCAGCTCACCAAGCTGACGAACAGACTCAAGCACAGCAGACAAAGGATTGCCAGTTTGGTTAATCAATAATGTCATCATGACCTGCTCGTAAGCAACAGGAGAAGAACGGATAATGCGATTGCGCACAGAAGATGTTAAAAGACCGTCCAATAACCTATCAGCAGTACTAAGAAAGATAGCCGTTTTCATGACTTCCTCCTTTAAACGTTGCGACGCATCGCGCAAAGTGTACCACGGTTTCTCATCAGTGGGCCAATCAGATTCAGTTGGATATTTATGATTACAGCCGTCAGACGCAAGCTGGAGCAAAGTAATTTGACCAGCACCATTAT
The DNA here is from genome assembly GCF_964263255.1 of Lissotriton vulgaris. Classification (NCBI taxonomy): domain Eukaryota; kingdom Metazoa; phylum Chordata; class Amphibia; order Caudata; family Salamandridae; genus Lissotriton; species Lissotriton vulgaris. The sequence goes on from NC_141693.1 coordinate 1,490,520,206, forward strand.
AGTTTCGAAAATGATCCTGAATCGTAGAATCAGAACTCAAAGAGCAAAACCGTAAGCAATCAACAGCATCAAGAAAAATACCGGCAGCGCCAAGTTCATAAAGACGCACCATCCAGGTAAGCAAGGCCTCACCAGGCCGTTGTCGAAATCGTTGTAAAATGTCACTAACCTCCTGCTGAGTAAAATCTTCAATACAATCAAGAGCTATACCAGCCGGGTTACCAGGGGCTTGTTGCAATTTTCGTCGAAAAATAGGGTGAGCAGAAACTTCAGGAAGAGCTTCCGAGGAAGCCCGCATCTTAGATTTAGTAACACAATCAGGGCAAGCTACGTCATCCGCACGGGAAGAACGAGCACGGTCACTAACAGGACCTAAATCAGTACATGAAGCAGATTTACAATCACGTCCGGAGCGAGAAGACTCGCGCTTGTCACCCTCCTCTGCCGAGGAGTCAGAAGTATGAGAATCCCAGATATTACCGTCCCACTCATCGGGGTTCCAATCCATTCCAGCTTTCGCTACAACCATACGCACTTTGCGTGTAGATACACGACCACGACGGTGTTTATACTTATATCGTGCAATACGGACCGCAGCTCTTTCGGCAATGGTCTGATATGTTTCAAGTTTATCGGCAAGCAATTTATTTTGACAACGCAAAAGAGTATGCGCATTTTGCAACTCAACACACTGTCCTTCCATGTCCTTAAACTGCTTTCGTAACTGAACAAACCTCTCATGCAGTATTCTGTATGCATTAAGAACAATCCAACCTCTGCGTCCTAAAATAGGAAGCTCATCACCCTTCACTACTGGTGCTTTCTGGAAGCACGACACCACATCGGCAGGCTCCGCCTGCTCCAGGCATGAAGACCAATTTTCACTCAAACCAGTAGAATCGGCCCACTCCCGGGCCAAAGCCTCGTAAGGGGTACATTCCCAGCCGGGAATCTGAATCGGTAACTTGAAAACCGACGATGATTTTTTCGCAAACATAATGACACAAAAAAGTTATATACACAATTATAAACAAAATTTTATACGTACAAGCCGAGCGCAAACCAACAAGATTAAAACAATACAATGCACACAGGCTTCGTAAACAGTTTGTGACGCCAGATGTTATGGCTGGATTTTCCGTTGAAATGGGATCAGCCCCCAGGGGCCCCTATGACCCAGCCAAAACGTACTCACCTTCCCTCCTTAGACAGTATTCACAATGGATAGATGTACGGATATATATACAGGTCGTACCTAAGGATGGGGAATATACATAGATTTTCTACAATATCTTATTCACATCAGTTGGTCTCGCGGCCACCCCGACCCAGACCGGTCTACCCTAGGGCAGATCTGACACACAATCCGGTGCGTCTACACATGGGCCTGCAGAACCCAATGCTCCCTTTTCCAAACTGTTCGCAATCCTGCGAAACTACACGCCAGTATCCTTCCTGGCGTTCTCACTTATTCAAGCCACAATCCTGTGGGTATAGGCGTTGGTCTCCCACCCAACGTTCTCACTAACGCCGCATATCAACGACGACCACATTCCTATGAACCATTATCAGGACAATATCTCAGTTACCTACTCGGGATAAAACTATAATAATGACTTTTGATACGGTTCCCAAATTATATGGTGTACCTCCTATTCTTGGCATCAAAGGTCCACTCACTCCCTCTTTGTTCGATCACTATTTACCTGATCGGGATTTCACATCCGCTCACATAAACAACTTTCAACTAGGAGATGCATTTACCAAGATTGAACAGGAACACGAGGCACACGATAATTCCATAAGAATTAGGATATTTATTAACAGTAGACACAAATCACATTACTATGCAACATAACTTCTGCAAAGAAAAGGTAAAGATTAGAGTGCACGTTCTATGAGCAATGGACGGACATCACCTGGTTAATATGAAGTCTGGGCTCGGCAGTCATCTAGGTTCCCTTCTCGTCTCTGTGTCCTGGCTCGCCTTGCAGTCACACCCCAGCCGTCACAAGTACACGTCTGCACCGCTAGGCTCAACCTCGTCTGCTTCCCTCCAGGGCACCGGAACCTTGCTGGTTATTAGCTACCGTCTCTCTCTCTCTCTCTGTATCAGTGCGCTCCGCGCTAATTCTCCTTCAGTCTTTCTCAGAGAGTTTCGGTCTTAAATCTTTCTAGGACTTCAAAGATGGCGACTGTCCACCATGAGATAATTAATGGCAGAGATGCTAACGGCTAGATGCCGCCTACGGACTAACTCACAAACTGACTAACACCTTCGCTAATATCAAAGCCCGTTCCTTCATGGAAAGCTACGGCCAGTAACCTGCCGCCCACTAAATTCTTGTACCTCCCCGTACCAAGGACACGTTCCCAGCCGGCCGGCCTGAAGTTGTGTCTTCGGTGTGGAGAAAAATACATTCCTTCGATAAGGGTCAGCCTGAACCGGTTCTCTCCAAGCGAACAACAGCTTGAAACTAAAACATTACACTTCACCTAGAAAGCCTTCTCGAGCTACCAGGCAGAAAGCAAAATGGAGTCTGTCTCGTTTAAGGCCTACGGAGCCCACAATATGCATAACTCCATAGAAAACATCCTAATATGTTAGCAAATGGGCAAATCATATCTAATACTCATATATCTATCCCCTAACTTAAATTCATAAGCCCTACATCAAGGAAAGTGATACGAAAATGCCCTAATATATGTAAGACAGGGGCCCTGTCTACAGTCCTAATCCCTATACTATGGGGGTGATAGGCTGGAGTCACTCTCCATCATTCTCCCTCTCAAAAGAGCCAGACAAGGGCAGCCATTACACCCCTGTCCCCCACAAACTTTCAAGACAATTCTTTTAACAACCTCTGCTGCCATTCCAGTAAGAAGAATCGTCAACGATTCCTTAACTACTGGAATATTTCCAGAAGAACTCAAAAAGTCATACATACACCCTTTACTGAAGAAAACAAACTTAGACCCGCTAAACCCTGACAACTACAGACCCATTACAAATGGACCTTTCCTGGGCAAACTGATAGAAAGAGCTGCGTTCGCCCAGATGTCGCAAGTCATTGAAGAGAATGACATACTTTCAGATTTCCCAACAAGATTCCGTCTGGGAAGAGGCACTGAATCTGCCCTCCTTGCCATCTGGGATGACCTAAAGAATACAGTTGACCGCAACGAGGGTTGCTGTGGTACTCCTCTTGGACCTCTCATCTGCCTTTTACACAGTTGACCATGACACTCTTTAACAAAGACTTTATGAAGCCGGCATAGAGGAAACTGCTCTAGACTGGATCGCATCCTACCTTCGAAACAGAACTATTCTCATCCATACCCCACCTTTCTCGTCCAAACCGTACTCCACGAAAGCAGGGGTCCCTCAAGGTTCTATCATCTCACCCATGCTTTTCAACATCTGCATGAAGTCTTTACCAGTACTGATCAATAAATTTCACCTCACGTGCTACAATTATGCAGATGACACGCAAATACTCCTTCAACTGGAATGCCCCAAAGACATTGGAAAAATCACCAATTTTCAGCTTTCTCAGAGAAGTGGATCAGTGGATGACTTGCAGACATCTCAAATTGAATGCTTCAAAAACTAAAATACTCACGCGTGGCGATTGGAAAAATTACAACCAGCTTGCCGCTTGGCCTAATGAACTGAGATCACTGCCTAAAGTATCGAAGGATGTAAGAAACCTCGGAATGACCATGGACTCCAAGCTGTTGATGAATGCCCAAGTGGATAAACTAGCAAGATCAAGCTTTGCTACTATAAAAACGCTGCGACAAATTTTCCCTCATTTGGGATTTCCACACAAAGTCCAAGCTACCATCTCCCTTGTTCTACCCAAACTCGATTACGCCAATAGCCTCTATCACGGATCACCTTTAACGACCATGAAAAGACTACAATGGATTCAGAATTCGGCTGCCAGACTACTCTTGCATATCAAACCGCAAGACCACATCACCCCTGCCTTGAAAGCCCTGCATTGGTTACTGGTTGCCAGAAGATCCACGTTCAAGCTGCTTTGTATCACCCACAAAGTAATACATGGAATAGGACCACTCTTCATCAGGAAAAAAATCACCAAACACATTCAGGAAAGGAACCTCCGCTCTAAAGGATTATCTCGCCTCAAAATCCCACCATACAAGAAAAAAACCATGGGTGGCACATCCTTCTCTATTCAAGCAGCCAAACTAAGGAACTCTTTACCCCCCAACATAAGATCCACCAACAACCACTTTATCTTCAGAAAACTACTCAAGATTTGGCTCTTCCCCACATAAGCACCATACGGAAACAGAAATTTACAGCATATCCCTCTGTATATAAGCATTTGTTTTCACTATAGATATTTACCTATCTTTGTGTATTACTTTATAAAACATGTAAAATAATTATGTTAAGAGAAAAGAAAAAAAAAATAATAATAATTATATTAATCAATAAATAAAAATCATCTTTGGTCTACATGTACATACTTCCATTGTGCATCTATGTACCTTCCATGTACCGGGATCTATGTGTCTGTTACTTTTCTCCTGAAAAAGCATATCCAATGCACTACCCTATTTCTCATCCTGTGCCTCTATCAATATATTTAATCTAAATATACTTACTTCCTTTATGTATCTATATACTTTCAATGTACTTATGGATCTATATATTTATAACTTTCTTCTAATTTAGCATTTCCAATGCACTAGCCAATTTCTCAGCCTATACTTCGCTCAATATATCTTCTAGCCCAACCTTCTGACTCATCTCAAACTACTTTCTACTATTCCTTCCAATGCACTACCCTATCTCTCATCCCACACATCTATCAATATATCCTCTACACCCACTCTCATTTATCCTAAACCCCATACCACTACTATGATTGCCAAAATAACCCTTTCTAGACTCTCTCCTGCTCTACCCCTCCTTGCATCATCTGACACCTCTTTTTACTACACCGATCCCCTAAAACAAACGTTTCTAAACTCTCCCCTCTGACTCCTCCCCTCCAAAACTCCTTTTTTTAGTTTCGCCTGCCGAAGGCTGCGCTCCGCGCAGCTTTTAGGCGCAGGCGAAATCTATTGTTTACAATATGGGCTTCAGGAACGTCCCCCGGCTCCCATTGGCTAGCTCCATAAATGGAGGCTAGCCATTGGGAGCCGGATCTGTCCGTCAAGGCCGGACCAGATTCGGGGGCGTTCCCGAGAATTTTTCGCTTTTGGCCCACGTCATGCGGCGGTGGGCGGGGCTTTTTTTTTTTGCTCGTCGAGGTTTGTTTGGGCCATTTGGCGGCCGACCGCCGCCGGAGGAAGTCCAGGTGAGTGCTTGTTTCGAAAAGTAAACACCTTCCCATCTTTATGACTCGATGGAACATGCCTTAAGTGTTTACATAAGCATCAGGCTGTTATGGAAAGAAGAGTAGATCCGTCCTCACGCAAGCTATGAGAATGAGAACGTCATTTCCTGTGACGTGACGTCTGCTGTATTGTCTATCCTAATTAGTCCACACACTGATATTTTTTTAGAACGTATAATTTTCTACTGCCCTTTCATTCCCTTCCCCTTTCCTCACAGCCACCTTCTCCTCGCCCTTGGGTCTGCTCCTCTCATGGCTCCTCCCCTCACGGTTCGTCCTTCCTTGTCTAGTCTCCGCCTCCGTCCCCGCCTGTGGCCACATGATGCGGCTGCAGATCAGAGTCTGCAGTTTGTGTACGCCGGCAGCTGAGCATGGAGCACTTTTCGACCCGCTGGCGGCCAGGCTCCCCGACCGTCTGCCTTTTCCTGGTGTTTCTGCTCCGCCCGGGAGCTGGGGAGCCCCCGCTCCGCTCCTCGGTGGTGCTGGAGTCTTCGGGAGAACTCAGGACAGTCGCCGGCTGGGTACCGGGGGCTGTGGCCTGGGCCAACCTCACCGACCAGATCGAAGCAACGTGGTAAGGTGGAATTTTGGGCAGAGGTGAAGGCAGCAGACTCTGGGGTGAGCTTGGAAGGACCCACGATGTAGGGCTCTGGTAGGGAGCAGTAGGGGGGAAGAGCAGCAATATCCAGAGTTTCTGGGGTATCAGGTGTTAAAGTCCGGGAAGTTGTGGAGTTAAGGGCCAATAAGAAGGGTAGAAGGGAGCGAGGGCAGCAGATTCCAGGGCGGTGTGTGATCGTAGCATGACGAAGGAGGAGGACTGATGGCAGCATGCCAAACGGGTCGGGTTGAGTGGTGACAGCAGGGTCAAATGGAGTTGGTGCAGGCGACTGATGGCTGCATGTTCAAGATGATGCTAGAGAGGTGGCCGGAGGGTCAAAGTCAGGATAGTGGGTGACGGTAGAGGTTGATGGTGCAACAGGGTCAATGTGGATGACGGTGGTCAAGTTAAAAGGCAACAGGGTGGTGGTGGATTAGTGAGGTGCGCAGGGTATGGAAGGTGATCATATATCCGAAGTAGAGAGTTGAGTGATGGTAGCAGGGCGAAGTGGGGGGCTAGTAAGTGGTGGCAGCATGGGCAAGGGAGTTGTGGTGTTGACAGCAGGTCTAAGAAGTGAAGGGGAGTAGTGCCAACAGGGCCACAGGGAGAGGGGGTGGGTGGTGACAGGAGGGCCACACTTTCGCCGCCTGGCCCTTTACAGGAGTGGGGCAGCCAGAAGGGGGGGGGGCAGGGAGAAGGAGTCAAGGATTGAGTGGGGGATAGGGGATAGGGTGAGATGCAGGAAGGGGGACGATGGAAAATGAGACCGAGAGGGGGCTTGGGAGTCGAGGAGTGGAGAGACACGTCCAAGGGCAAGATGCTAGCTGGAGAAAAGCGAGAGTGCGAAAGAGATGGGGGGGGGGGGGTTGTGAGTTAAGAGGAACCCCAAAACAACAGGGAAATGGACATGAGAGAGTGGGAGAAATTTGCACAGAGGGGGAAGCCAGTCGCTGAGAAACCGAGGGACTGATGGGGCAGCAAGTACAGTGGCACCGAGACAGAGGGTCTGAGGGCCCCTCTGAACCCCAGCCAAGGATGCATTTGAGAGCCTAGACTTGAGGTTAAGAAAGGGAAGTGCTCGCACCAGGACCCCTGCAAGCGAGGAACTCCGCCCACCAATCCCATGATTTGATAGTGTGTGTGTGTGTGTGACTGCTCCAGGGTGTGTGTATGTGACTGCTCCAGAGTGTGTGTGTGTGTATGTGACTGCTCCAGAGTGTGTGTGTGTGTATGTGACTGCTCCAGAGTGTGTGTGTGTGTGTGTGTATGTGACTGCTCCAGAGTGTGTGTGTGTGTGTATGTATGTGACTGCTCCAGTGTGTGTGTGACTGCTCCAGTGTGTGTGTGTGCGTGTGACTGCTCCAGTGTGTGTGTGTGTGTGTATGTGACTGCTCCAGTGGGTGTGTGTGACGGCTCTGGTTGTGTGTGTGTGGGGGGGCTCTGGTTGTGTGTGTGTGGGGGGCTCTGGTTGTGTGTGTGTGTGGGGGGATCTGTGTGTGTGTGTGTGGCTCTGGGTGTGGCTGGCTCTGGGTGTGTGTGGCTGGCTCTGTGTGGCTCTGGGTGTGTGTGTGTGGCTCTGTGTGTGTGTGTGGTAGTAATTGCTGTATGCTGAGCTCGTCCGTAGGGTACAATAGTTCTCACATTTTCGAGAGACTAAGCTATTGGCAATGTAAATGACAATGCCATTTATTTATCTGTTTTCAAAACCAACACATAAATAGAAATTTTGTCATTTACAATGCCAATAGCTCTAACTTCTCCAAAGGCGAAACCGTTGCATTGTAAATGCTTGTTACTCATCCATAGGCCTCTTCCTACTGCTAAGACCTTAAAAAACAAATCCTTCACTCTTTTATCCTTCCACTATCCTTTTCAATAAAAATTAACAGACTAACATGTTCACTTCTCAAATTCCAAATTCAACTATACTAATATACTGCCCAAATAACTGAATAACATATCTACTACTCAAATTACTTCATATTTATACTCTACTCATTTTCAACACTAATCCTTTATGGGTTCGGGAGTGGCGTGCTACTCGCCAGAAAAGCGCTTCAACACCCATCAGGGGTAACAAGTGCTATATGAATGCTAATTTTTATTCCCCTTTTATCCCTCCGCTATCCTTCTCACTCCAAGTAACAGACTAATATCCACCACTGAAATTACCTCATATTTCACCATATGAATTCACCACCAATCCTTTATAGGCTTCCTGAATAGCGTGTGTCAACAAGCGATAAATAAATACAAACCTTTGTCCTCCTCTATCCTTCTGCTATCATTCCATATCCAAATAACTGACTAACCTATCCACCACTTAAAATGTACTTGCATGTTTCACTATACTAATTCAACACTAATCCTCTATGGGTCCCGAAGTAGCGTGCTACCCGCCAAAAAAGCTCTTCGACGCCTTGTCAGGGGTAGTAAGCGCTATATAAATGCAATTACAATAAAATACAATACAATAGTCTGATTCTTCTCTGTCTCTCTATCCCTGGTATGGGACCTTGTCGCAGCGCCGGGACGCATGGTCTGTGTAACTAGGCGCTTTATAAGCTTATATTGATTGATTGAGATACATTTGAACAGTCCCAAAAATCTGTACAAATATCACCAATGATTAAAGGGGTCATTAAACATGCCCCTGACATATTCAAAGATACCGTACGAGCCAGGATTCTTAATCCAAGGATCGATAAAAAAATATAGACCTGCCCCTGAAGACCTCACGTACATCAAAGGACAACTACCTTTAGATTCTCTAGTAGTTTTTAACGCTAGGAAGGGCACCAATTCGCAAACCTCCGGGGATGCACCACCCCCGATAAAGAATCCAAATTAATAGACGCATCTGGCAATAGGGTAGCTGGGTAGGCAGCCAATCACTGGCGCATAGCAACACTCAAGCACTGCAGGCTAGATATTATAGGTCCCATTACGACCAACTGGAAACCCTATTACAGCATTTGCCTGACTAATATAAAACGCAAGCAAATGATCTCATACAAGAGTGTAAACTAATAACGAACACCTCAATTAAATGTGCCCTTGACGCAGCAGACACTGCCTCTAAATCCATCAATACCAGTGTACTGCTCAGAAGACATGCGTGGCTACGCATTTCAGGCTTTAAGCAAGAGGTCCAGACAACTATTTTAAATCAGCTGTTCAATCAACAGCAACTTTTTGGACCGGCTGTGGACACTACTCTTGAGAAAATGAAAAAAGACACAGAGACTGCTAAGTCCATGGGAGCATTACAGTCTCCGCAAACATGTGGCTCCTTTCGTCGCTTCTTTTACAGAGGAACCTCCAAAAACATCGGGACAGATACCTCATCTTCCTTTAAAAACAACACCAAAACATCCCCTAATAGAGGATATTTTAGATGAGGATACAGAGAAAATAACAACAGAGGGAGACGCCGACGTAACAACAACACTCGCACCTCCCCTGCTGCTAAACAGTGACTTCCCTCCAGTCCCCCCAGACCCTTTCACTCCGGTCTGAGGAAGATTATCACAGTTCTTACCTGTCTGGGAATCCATCACAATAGACAAGTGGGTAAGACAAATTATCCAATATTATTACTGCCTGGAACTTACAGCTACCCCCCCGCCCAAATTCCACCCAAGTAGCGTCCAATGTCCACAGAACATCTTGCACTTTTAAAACAAGAAGTTCTTTAACTACTTCAAAAGCATGCAATAGAGCCAGTCCCCTTACTACATCAGGGAACGGAGGTTTGCTCCCTGTACTTCCTCATCCCCAAGAAGGACGGATCCCTAAGACCAATACTAGACCTCAGACCCCTCAATCTGTATATACATTCAGATCTTTCATTTTCACATAATCACCCTCCAACAAGTGCTTCCTCTGCTCCAACAAGGGGACTTCCTTGCCACACTATGGACGCAAGGACGCCTACTTCCACATTCCCATACATCCTGCTCACAGGAAATAGCTAAGGTTCATAGTGGACGGACAGTCCTATCAGTTCAAAGTCCTTCCATTCGGAGTCACCACCGCTCCCAGAGTATTTACCAAATGCCTAGCAGTGGTAGCAACACACTTAAGGAGACAACAAAATCCATGTCTTCCCATATCTGGACGACTGGCTGATAAAAGCCAAGTCAATGAACCAGTGTGTTCAACACACTCAACAAACCATCCAAACACTGCACAACTTGGGGTACACAATCAACTATACCAAGTCACACCTCCAACCTTCTTATGTACATCAATACGTAGGAGCCACAATAAATACTTCCACGGCTCTAGCATATCCCAGTCCAGCCAGGATATCCAGTATATAAGCGGTCATCAGCAAATTTCAAATACAACACACTCTTCCAGCCAGTGTTCATGCAACTCATAGGCATGATGGCATCCTGCATATTCATTATACCTTATGCAAGACTTCAAATGCGTCCCTTACAAGAATGTCTGGCACATCAGTGGAACCAAGCTCAAGGACAACTCTCAGATCTGGTGTTGGTAGACAGCCGCACACATCGCTCTCTGCAGTGGTGGAACACAAAAAACGTATCCAAAGGGCGGCAGTTCCTCGAGCCTCTTCCACAGATAGTACTAACGACAGACGCATCACTCACAGGATGGGGAGCACATCTCTTCAATCACACAACTCAAGGGAAATGGACCACTCAACATAAAGTGCTCCATATCAATCATCTAGAACTGCTAGCAATATTCCTAGCTCTAAAATCATTCCAACTTCATGTACAAAACAAAGCTGTCCTGATCCGGACGGACAACATGACAGCCATGTATTACATACAAAAACAAGGAGGCACACATTCTCTGCAGCTGTCACAGCTTGCACAGAATATTGAAGGTGGGCCATTCCGCAAAACATATACCTGCTTGCGGAACACCTTCCAGGAGTTCACAATCAGATTGCCGATCTGTTAAGTCGACAAACACAGATTCACAAATGGGAGCTACATCCACAAGTTCTTCTACCATTTTTCCATATGTGGGGACAACCAGACATAGACCTGTTTGCCACACATGAAAACGCAAATGCCCATCCTTCGCCACCAGATTTCCACACCCGCTGTCCAAGGGCAATGCGATATGGATGAACAGGTCAGGCAGATTTGCGTACGCTTTTCCGCCACTCCCACTGATTCCACCAGTGGTACGCAAGCTCCGAAAACAAATGCAGTGGCTCCCACAAAGGCACGCCAACCTTGGTTCACAACACTGTTGGAAGTCTCAGTAGTCCCACACCAAAGACTACACCACACCCCATCACTACTAACGCAGAGATATGGAGAGATAAAACACCCCGATCCAACACAATTGAACCTGGCGATCAGGCTCCTGAAGTCCTAGAGTTCGGTCACCTTAACCTTCCACCAGACTGTATGAATATCATTAAAGAAGCCAGGCGACCTACCAGAAGAGCTTGCTATGCAGCAAAATGGAAGAGATTTGCCATTTACTGCAATAATCATATCAATCCACTGGATGCCTCCATCCAGATCATCATTTGCTACATTGGCAAATATCTAATTGAGCACTCATCCATACGTCTGCATTTAGCAGCACTTGCCGCTTACTTACAAAACAGACAACATTTGTCACTGTTTAGAGTACCAGCAATTAAAGCCTTTATGGAGGGCCTTAAAAGAATCATCCCTCCTAGATTTCTACCCTCTCCAGTATGGAATCTCAACATTGTACTTACTAGGCTCATGGGACCCCCATTTTAACCTCTACACAAATGTGAACTTCAGTTCCTCACATGGAAAGTAGCTTTCCTTATTGCAATTACCTCTCTCAGAAGGGTAAGTGAGATCCAGGCTTTAACCATACAAGAGCCCTTCTTACAATTACATCGTACCAAGGTAGTTCTCAGGACAAATCCAAAATTCCTTCCTAAAGTCATCTCTGCTTTTCACCTTAATCAATCAGTGGAGCTACAGATGTTTTTTCAAAACCCAGACTCCATAGCAGAGAGAGCTCTTCACACCCTAGACCTCAAGAGCCCTACTTTATTACATTGATAGGACTAAATCTTTTCGCAAAACAAAACAATTGTTTGTAGCTTTCTCACCACCTCACAAAGGTAATCACATCTCCGAAGCTGGGATTGCAAGGTGGATCGTTAAATGTATCCAAATATGATACAAAAAGGCTAAACGCATATTAACAGTTCCTCCTAAAGCTCATTCCACATACAAAACAGCGACCTCATTGGTTTTCTTAGGGAACATTCCCCTAGAAGACATTTGTAAGGCACCAACATGGTCTACAACAACACACTTTCACTAAACACTATTATGTTGAGGTGCAAGCTAAACAACAAGCTTCTGTGGGCCAAGCTGTTCTTAAAACTCTTTCAAACTACTGCAACCGATACAGGTGACCACCGCTAAGGGAGATACTACTGTACAGTCTATGCATAGTGTGTGAGCTGCAGCTCATATGCCAACAAACGGAAAATGCTACTTACCAGTAAGCATCCGTTCTTGGCATGTAGAGCTGCAGATTCACACACGCCCACCCACCTCCCCAGTTATGTATCGGTTCCAGTTTTATCTTATTTAGATATCCACACATAGACATCTCTTTCTTTTCTACTTACTCCATCATTTCCTATAATGGCGAAAAACAATCTAAGGATGGAGTTGATGCCCATTAGCACTATCGCCCAAGGGAGGAGTCACCTATCTTGTGACTACAAAGATTTCTTCCAAGACAACGACAAGGTGCAAGTATCCGAGCCCAACACCAGATGGCGATCTAATGCATAGTGTGTGAATCTGCAGCTCTACATGCCAACAACAGATGCATACTGGTAAGTAGCAGTTTCCTTTCACTTCTTGGAGGGGAAAAACAATTTAAGGTGGCATCTTTGGTCAGATGCATTGTCAGTTTGAGGTAGGGGCCACAAGTCACCTTGAAACGGAAACCTGTACTACTTAGAAAAACAACTTGTAAGGTCCATGCCCAACACTAGTGGCAAGAGGGTGCACAGCATGTAAATTTACAACGCTACAAGCTGCACAATAATTGGTACATGTAAGTGATAGTTTATTTTTACTATGAGCATGGAACTAGAAGGGTTTTGGATAAAAAGCTAATAGTAGGAGTGAGAATGTGACATGGTAACACCTAGCAACTGTGCTTCCCTATCCGTTGATGTATTATTTTATTTTGCCACTGCTCTGGATGTTTTGGAAGCTAGGTTTGCTCTGCTGCTGTCTGTACTGTAAGTTTCCTTTGGGAAGCATTGCTGCCAGTGATTGTTGCTTTTCATGCTGCACTCTTTTTGAGAGGGAGGCTTGCATAACAACGTCCAGTGACCTATCTGTCTTCTGTGAAAGTGGTATTGTATGCCACTGCTAATTCTGTGTTAAACTGCTGCAGCCTGGCAATTCTATGTTATGTTATTGTGGACTGCACATCAGCTCAGTGTGCTGTGCTGTTTGCGCAAAGGAAGCATTACTGTGGTCATAACCTGTGCGATGTAACTTTGTAGGTTTGTCTACAAAGTATTAAGCCTTTTTAGGTGTTTATAAAGTCCACAATGGTTGGAGGCTTTATATGTGTGAAAGAAACAAAGGGAGAGAAAATTTCAGGAAAGAAACTAAAAGAAAGAGAACGATGGAACAAAATAGCTCTGATGCCAATAAATAAGAAAATGAACTGGCAATAGACTGAGCCTATAAAAAAAGACAGTAACCAAGGCTCAAGTCCTAAAAAAGAAGCGATGGAACTCGTCAGGTTAGGCTGAATGGGTGTGACATCACTACGCATGACATCACAGGAAGTGACATCAGATCTAAGACCTCACTCACATATGTTTAGCAGGTCTATCATGAGTACATTTGAGCACGTTACAATATTTAAAAACTATATTTTGCATTGAGGTTGTGCCAAAATATTGATGCAACCCAGATGCAAAATTTAGGCCTCAACTTCTACATTGATTTATTTTTTAATATGACAGTAAAGCTGTTCTGCTTAGTTGGTTGCAATGGCTGTATTTTAAAATATCTTATGTGGTTAAGACACCTGCTGCAGAGATCTTTGTGTGCCAGCTAAATCTCGTGGAATAGTAATAATGGTAACATACCTCTGGAGGATAACGTATTTGCTGGAGAGATCTGTGTTTTGCCTAGTCCTAGTTTTGAATCAATGTAACATAGAGCGTAAATAAGTCTCCTGCAAAAGCACATTATATAACAAGCAAATGAAAGATTTCTATTTTATATAAAAGGGTAAGTTGGTTACTGCTTTTAAGACGGAGATACTTTTGTTACTTGCAGTTCATAAACTGTAAACCTTCTAATATAGCACAGTGAGGTTTGAAGGACATGTGCCTCCCACACCTTGTAACCCTCGCTGTCTTATGTAATACATCCTTTATATTGATGTACATACTCCTGTACCTAACAAATCACGGACTAATCTCATCTTTGATTTTTGTTATGCCGTTCTTAAATGGTCAGTCCTTTTTAACCCTTTCCATGCTTCCTGTAAAGAAGCCCAATTTGGTTGAGTCCCCCCCCTCCCCCCCCCCCCCCCCACCACCCCCCCATGTAAATCGGCGGCTGATTCACATGGCAGCCTCTAAACACATTCAACAATTTGCTGCTAATGCTTTTCATTTATATTTTATTTTTGTAAAATATTGTTAATCACAAGATATACCATTCCTACTGAGCAATGTTTATACACTAGTCTGCTTTACAGTTTCACACTGCAGTCTCTTGTGTTCCCTTCCCCAACACTCTTTTAGCTCAATTTCCATAGTAACCATGTTTCCAATAATTTCTGCTTACCAGTAGGTGAAATGTTCACAAGCCTTTCTCTAAACAGCATACTAGCTTCACATTAACTGTAGTAGGTGTGATTGACTGTCAGCAATTCAAAGCCTATCCCAAGCAACATAACCTTTTTTTTATTTTCCAAAGCCAATCAAAGAGGTAGTTACTTTTTTTTGTTAAAGTCACAGCCTAAGTTTAGTGCCTAGCACATTTCCACAATCCAATCAAATATGTTATTTTATCATTTTCTTGATGTCCTCCATTTTAGCTGCCTTTCATCTGCAAAACTGCGTCATTCTGCCGCAGCTTTTTCCTGTGTACTACTCCTGCTTATTTCCAAAATGGTCAGAGTCTGGATTGTGGGCCACAGTTTTGTTTTTTGGGCTAAAGAGAATGCTAGAAAGAGTGGCTTTGAAAGGGACCTAGGTTTACCTAATGTAGAGGGTAAAAGTGGCATCAATTTCTGCCTAGGTTAAAAGCATTGCATATTGCCAACATCCAGACCTCATGATCGTGCACTATGGTGACAATGACCTAGGCATAATTACTGGGGTAGGACTGGAAATCCTAATGAAGGATACCTTTGTTAAATTAATTACACTTTTCCCACATACTGCCTTGGTGTTCTCCAACACTTTTCAACACTTTTCAAAAGTGCCAGTGGTCAACTGAATTTTATCCACAGGTAAAGAAATCTAGGAAACCTGTCTATGAAATTGTTTCGATTCAGAAAAGGGGGTGGTGATGAACAGAGTGTCTGAATTAAGCAGACCACTCTTACCCAGTCCAAAGATCAGGGCTTGGCCCATCACCGTTATTTATCTCACTGCACCATCCCAGCTCAGAACCTGGCTATATGCAAATCAGTCTGTCCCTGGCCCAGTGCATCATGGGAACAGGGCAGACTAAACTACCAAGCCAATTCTTCACCAGAAAGGAGACAAGCTACCGGGGACCGGTTTCTGGCATTTCAGCCGTCTTCGGCCCGGCTTGCTTGAATCCTGATGGTGCAGTGAGAAAGGGACTCATGTCTGAGTATACCCTGCCACACCTATAGTGGCCAAAAACGATTCAGAAAAGGGGGTGGTGATGAACAGAGTGTCTGAATTAAGCAGACCACTCTTACCCAGTCCAAAGATCAGGGCTTGATCCATCACCGTTATTTATCTCACTGCACCATCCCAGCTCAGAACCTGGCTATATGCAAATCAGTCTGTCCCTGGCCCAGTGCATCATGGGAACAGGGTAGACTAAACTACCAAGCCAATTCTTCACCAGAAAGGAGACAAGCTACCGGGACCGGTTTCTGGCATTTCAGCCGTCTTCGGCCCGGCTTGCTTGAATCCTGATGGTGCAGTGAGAAAGGGACTCATGTCTGAGTATACCCTGCCACACCTATAGTGGCCAAAAACGATTCAGAAAAGGGGGTGGTGATGAACAGAGTGTCTGAATTAAGCAGACCACTCTTACCCAGTCCAAAGATCAGGGCTTGATCCATCACCGTTATTTATCTCACTGCACCATCCCAGCTCAGAACCTGGCTATATGCAAATCAGTCTGTCCCTGGCCCAGTGCATCATGGGAACAGGGCAGACTAAACTACCAAGCCAATTCTTCACCAGAAAGGAGACAAGCTACCGGGGACCGGTTTCTGGCATTTCAGCCGTCTTCGGCCCGGCTTGCTTGAATCCTGATGGTGCAGTGAGAAAGGGACTCATGTCTGAGTGTACCCTGCCACACCTATAGTGGCCAAAAACGATTCAGAAAAGGGGGTGGTGATGAACAGAGTGTCTGAATTAAGCAGACCACTCTTACCCAGTCCAAAGATCAGGGCTTGATCCATCACCGTTATTTATCTCACTGCACCATCCCAGCTCAGAACCTGGCTATATGCAAATCAGTCTGTCCCTGGCCCGGAGCATCATGGGAACAGGGCAGACTAAACTACCAAGCCAATTCTTCACCAGAAAGGAGACAAGCTACCAGGGACCGGTTTCTGGCATTTCAGCCGTCTTCGGCCCGGCTTGCTTGAATCCTGATGGTGCAGTGAGAAAGGGACTCATGTCTGAGTATACCCTGCCACACCTATAGTGGCCAAAAACGATTCAGAAAAGGGGGTGGTGATGAACAGAGTGTCTGAATTAAGCAGACCACTCTTACCCAGTCCAAAGATCAGGGCTTGATCCATCACCGTTATTTATCTCACTGCACCATCCCAGCTCAGAACCTGGCTATATGCAAATCAGTCTGTCCCTGGCCCAGTGCATCATGGGAACAGGGTAGACTAAACTACCAAGCCAATTCTTCACCAGAAAGGAGACAAGCTACCGGGGACCGGTTTCTGGCATTTCAGCCGTCTTCGGCCCGGCTTGCTTGAATCCTGATGGTGCAGTGAGAAAGGGACTCATGTCTGAGTATACCCTGCCACACCTATAGTGGCCAAAAACGATTCAGAAAAGGGGGTGGTGATGAACAGAGTGTCTGAATTAAGCAGACCACTCTTACCCAGTCCAAAGATCAGGGCTTGATCCATCACCGTTATTTATCTCACTGCACCATCCCAGCTCAGAACCTGGCTATATGCAAATCAGTCTGTCCCTGGCCCAGTGCATCATGGGAACAGGGTAGACTAAACTACCAAGCCAATTCTTCACCAGAAAGGAGACAAGCTACCGGGGACCGGTTTCTGGCATTTCAGCCGTCTTCGGCCCGGCTTGCTTGAATCCTGATGGTGCAGTGAGAAAGGGACTCATGTCTGAGTATACCCTGCCACACCTATAGTGGCCAAAAACGATTCAGAAAAGGGGGTGGTGATGAACAGAGTGTCTGAATTAAGCAGACCACTCTTACCCAGTCCAAAGATCAGGGCTTGATCCATCACCGTTATTTATCTCACTGCACCATCCCAGCTCAGAACCTGGCTATATGCAAATCAGTCTGTCCCTGGCCCGGAGCATCATGGGAACAGGGCAGACTAAACTACCAAGCCAATTCTTCACCAGAAAGGAGACAAGCTACCGGGGACCGGTTTCTGGCATTTCAGCCGTCTTCGGCCCGGCTTGCTTGAATCCTGATGGTGCAGTGAGAAAGGGACTCATGTCTGAGTATACCCTGCCACACCTATAGTGGCCAAAAACGATTCAGAAAAGGGGGTGGTGATGAACAGAGTGTCTGAATTAAGCAGACCACTCTTACCCAGTCCAAAGATCAGGGCTTGATCCATCACCGTTATTTATCTCACTGCACCATCCCAGCTCAGAACCTGGCTATATGCAAATCAGTCTGTCCCTGGCCCAGTGCATCATGGGAACAGGGCAGACTAAACTACCAAGCCAATTCTTCACCAGAAAGGAGACAAGCTACCGGGGACCGGTTTCTGGCATTTCAGCCGTCTTCGGCCCGGCTTGCTTGAATCCTGATGGTGCAGTGAGAAAGGGACTCATGTCGGAGTATGCCCTGATCTTTGGACTGGGTAAGAGTGGTCTGCTTAATTCAGACACTCTGTTCATCACCACCCCCTTTTCTGAATCATTTTGTCCACCATAAGCGTGGAAGGGTATACTCAGATGTGAGTCCCTTGCTCATTGCGCCATCAGGATTCAAGCAAGCCGGGTCGACGACGGCTGAAATGCCAGAAACCGGTCCCCGGAAGCTTGTTTCCTTCCCAGTATAAGAATTGGCTTGGTAGTTTGGTTTGCCCTGTTCCCATCATGCACTGGGACAGGAACAGACTAATTTGCATGTAGCCAGGTTCTGAGCTGGGATGGTGCAGTGAGCTAAAATACGGTGATGAATCATGCCCTGATCTTTGGACTGGGTAAGAGTGGTCTGCTTAATTCAGACACTCTGTTCATCACCACCCCCTTTTATGAAATTGTTTCTGCATTCCTCTGAGACCACAACATGGGCTCGATTTACTATAACAACTTGTGCTTCAATAAGGGCGAAATATATCAAAAAGACTGAGTCAATTTCACAGAGGCAACCGGGTGTCCCCCAACAACTTAAGTCTGCATCCTGTTCTATGTGTAATCATCATCATAAACATACAGACTTTTTTCAGAGACAACCCTTTTGCCAAACACTTGTCAGTTTTGGTGTCAAATCCTGTTTTTTTAATTAATTTCACACTGAGTACCGCGGCTCGCCAAACCAAAAGCACACATTCAATACAAAACAACACATTTAGGATTCCAAACGGATCCATGGATCCGTTCCCAACAAAAAGCACTCATTCAAAACAACCACACATTTAAAACAGTGTGTGAGTGGCTCTATGGGTGTGTAAGAGTATGTGTTAGTGTCTTTATAGGTGTGTGTGAGTATGTGAGTGGATGTGTGGGTTTGTGAGTGGGTGTATGGGTCTGTAAGAGGGTATGTGAGTGGCTGTGTAGGTTTGTGAATGTGCGGTCTGAGTGGGTGTGTGGCTTTCTAATTGGGTGTTTGAATAGGTGTGTGAGTGGCTTTGTGGGTTTGGGAATGTATGTGTCGGTATGTGAGGGATGGTGTGTGTGTGAGTGGTTGTCACTCAGAGGGCATCTTAGAGATGCCCCCTGAAAAACAACCTAGTGTCCTGGCTGAGTGGCTGCTTGCCGAATGCCACTACCAGAAATGTTTCTGGACCTCTGATTTGAGAGCCTGCTGCTCTCGGGGGTCAGAAATAATGCACATCCTGGGATGAGGTGCCAAGCCTCCTCCAGGATGGGCAGGGTCAACGAAGGGGAAGCTTCAAAGGCTTGCCACCTTTGTAAACTATCCCAGCCCTTTACTGCTTCCAGCAACTGGCTCCCACCGGTTCTGACCCCAACTTTGGACAGGAGAATCAGTGGGGAAACCAAGTGAGGAAGGGAGGTGTGCCCACCTTTGCCAACCCCAGCTGGTGGAGGCGAGGTGAAGCACAACTCTCAGTCCCCACCATATTGCAGATGGGGGGAGCCAACCAAAGAGAGACATATGCCCGCCTTGAGGGTGGCATAATAGGGAGTATCACTACCCCAAGGAGGGGACCCATTAGTCCCAATCTTTAGTTACCTGTAACGCCCCTAAATCAAGTATTTAGGAGCCACCCGAACCCTCCCTTCTCAGACAAGAACTGACAAGAAGAAGGACCGAAGAATCTGTGCTGAAACTAGGAAGAGGAGGACGCCCACTGACTTGGCCCCAGCCCTACTGGCCTGGCCCCAGCTCGAACCTGCTCCAGCAAAATCCTGGTGTGTCCTGCAGCCAGCAGCCCTCAAGAACCCGAAGGATCTGTCCTGCCTTCCAAACCCAAGACTTTGTCTCCCATGAGCACCAGATTTGCTCACCAACGACTCTGGCCCCAGCTATAACTGCGTGTCTGCACCACACTGCACCCGACGCCCACGGCCCAAATTTGAATGCCAAACACCACAAGGACTTCTCCCCGGTGATCCAGACCTGAGATCTGATGATCTCTGACCTGCCTCAACACTCCAAACGATGCCTGCAGTCTCTTTCTGGAGAAACCCCCGACCTCGACCGGAGCTGGAAAGAAAACCAGAGGCCTAAAGACACCCTTGCACCCGACGTCCCATGGCCTTGGGTGGCCCAACCGATGGTGTCCCAGCATCCCCATGCATCGCAACTTACATCTCCAACTGGTGGTCAACACCAGAAGATCTTCGTCCCGAGCCTGCAGTCCTTGTTGCAAACGGAGAATTCCTATTGTAAACAACAGGGCACCCAACGCCAAAACAGCACCCTGCACCGAGCTGCCCCTGCGTCTCTGTAGGTGTACTTTGGTCACCAACCCAAATCTCCCTCTGCCCTGAGCCTAACACCAAGAGCTTTCCTCCCACCAACCGGAGACCCCGTATCCTCCATTGGATAACATTGGGCATCAGCAATCTGCATCCGGCTTCCCTAATGCCGCTGAGGGTGCTTTGAGAGTGCATCCTTGACTCTGGGGGAACCCTGGTTCTAACCCCTGAAAACCAACTCCCAAACCCAAGTACTTACCTCAAAAACGATAAACCTATTTACTCTCATAGGACTGTATTGACTGTTTTCTTATGAAAATTGTTCAAATTGTGGAGTTGGTTTTGTATGAAAACTTGAAAAACTGCAAATATCTAAAAACTGCTTTACTTACCTTTACTCTAGGAAATGTCCCAGTGTGATATCTAAGCCCGAGTAGAAAAAGTAATCTGTAAAGTAATCTAAAATAATCTAACAGTAATTTCAACTGTATTCCAAGTATTTACAAACCTGTAACAAAGTCATTTTCATTCAGCTTGCTTGTATTGTTCACCCTGCTTTGAGAAGTATAATTTACACTTACTTGTACCAGGCTTGCTTTGTTCTAGAAAATACATCTAACTAAATAATATTTTTACATAAACAAATTGGTCGAAGTTCAGTCTTTAAGTGTGTGACATCATTTGCTGCCTGAGTGTTTACAGCAAATGCTTAACACTACCCTCTGATAAAGCCTTACTGCTCACCCACACTACCACAAATAGAGAGTAAGGTGCTATCTACTATTACCTCCGCCTACTTTTGGGGTCCCACTGGACTCTGTGCACACTATACCTCATTTTGGTATAGTATATACAGAGCCAGCGTCCTACTGTGTGTGAATAGGGGTGTGTGAATGTGACTGTATGTGTGTGAATGAGAGTGTTAGTGGGTTTGTGAGTGGGAGTATTGTTTTTAAAATGGGGTCTGGATCTGCAGATCTGCCACAGAATCACACAGGAGGAGGCCATGCTGAGCACAGTATTAGTTTGCAGATCCTCATGTGTGCAAAAAAAGTTTTTGGGCAATTTCTTGCCCTTGAGGGTTTCCTCTGAGACACCTCCATCACTCCCATGGAGTCAGGATATCTCTATCCTGACCCCTTATATCCTATTTTATTATAAATGTTCTCCCCTCTTGAACCGCGTCCCTAATCACAAAATGGCAGCTGCAACTTCCTCCCAGGTTGCAGTCAGCCAATCATGACATTGCTATTGTGCACATATCCTCCACTGTGGGTCGACGTCTCATACATACATTTGTTTATTTAATAACTTCAAAACTACTGAGCAGATTTACACCAAATTACAAAACGAGATCTTTTTGGACCAAGGTCTAGCTTTCTGCCAAATTTGGTGTAAATCTGTTAAGCGGTTTGGGTTGCAGTTGTGTCTAAATACCCTATGGGAAACTGCATGGTGAAAACTTGTTTTGAGACTGCCCCATTCTCTTGTCCTCAGCTTGACAAATTACCCTGAAACTTTCCATACAGCAGCTGAAGTGAGTGGCAAACTAGTTTTGAAACTTTTGAGAAGATTCATCAAACGGCGCCGAAGTTATAAGCAAAATGAAACTTGCTTTAGCAATGGAAACTAGGTCCTAACTATAACTGCCTTCTGGCGACCACCAGTAGGTAATATACACCATATATAAAAATTAGGGTTATAAGGTGGGTAAGATTACAGGGTAGTAATGCGGGCTTAGAGTTTAGGGGTGGGTGAGGGCATAGGGCGATAAGGGTGTTTTTAGATTTTGTCTAGAGAGCGCATGCACTGTCTAGGAGAGACTTTTGTTTACATACATTGGGCTTACAGGCCTCCCATTGTTTACCATTTGTTATCTTTAGCGTTGCTCTCATTTGCTTCGCTCCAGTTTCTGACTGCATGCAGGCATCATGTGCTCTTGTGTTTGTCCTCCCCTGGAGCATTGACTAAGTACTTGTGTCCTTCTGCTCCCATTTTTGGAGGTACTTTTTTTGTGTTCAAGCATTTCATATGAGTGCTGGTGTTTTCAGTCCATCTTCCATATCCCCTTCCATGCTGTTTCTTATCCCACCCACCCCCTACCCTGTTTCTCTACACCACTTCTTTCTACTCAGCACCACTGTATGCTATGTCACTGCACTCTACTCTGCCCCACTATGGTCTGTGCCACTGCCCCCCACCCCGCTCAACTTTGCACCACTCTACTCAACGCCACTACATTGTACACCACTCTTCTCTGCACCACACCATGCTATGCCACTGCATTGTATGCCATTCTACTCTGCCCAACTCTACTCTTCTCTGTACCACTCTATGCCACGGCACTTTGTCACTCTACTCTGCACGACTGCTCTTTACTTTGCACCACTGTACTCTATGCCACTTCACTTTATGAAAATGTACTAAACACTACTGCACTTTGTGCCACTGCACTCTGCTGTGCACCATTCTACCCTATGCCACTCTATTGTACTCTGTACAACTCTACGCCACAGCACTCTACTGTGCACCACTGCATTCTATGCCAGTGTACTGTACACACCCTACACCACTGCACTCTGCCACCCTAATCTACTTAGCACAACTGTACTCTATGCCACTCTACGCGACTCTGCTGTATTCTGGACCGCTCGTCATTCTACTCTGCTCTACACCAATGCACTCTGCACCTGACTACTGTACTCTGCCCAATTCTACGCCATTGCACTTTATGCCACTTTACTCTGCCCAACTCTACACTGCACCACCCTATGCCACTGCACTCTGCACCATTCAAAGCCACTGCACTCTATGCCAGTCTTCTGTACTCTGCACCACTCCACCCTATGCCACTGCATTCTATGTCACCCTACTCTGCCACTGCACTCTACTTTATGCCACTGCACTCTATGCCACTCTACTCTGTAGCACTCTACCCCACTGCACTCTACGCTAGTGCACTATATGTCAACTGCACTCTACGCTAGTGCACTATATGTCACTCTACTCTGCACCCCTCTACTCTATGCCACTGCACTCTACACTACTCCACTCAACGCCACTCTTCCCTGCACCACTCTGTCAATAAACTATGCAACACTGCACTCTACTCTGTAACACTCGACTCTCCTGCACTGTACTCTGCACCACTCTACTCTAGGCCACTGTGCTATAAGCCACTGCACACTACTCTGCACCACTCTACCCTATGGCACTGCACTCTGTACCAAACGTCACTACTGTACTCTACTTTGCACCACTATACTCTACAGTAATCTACGCAGCCCCATTCTATGCCACTGCACTCTACCCTGCACCACTCTACTGTATGCCACTACTATACCCTGTGCCACTGCACTCTATTCTATTTTACTCTGCACTACTCTACTCTATGCTACTGCACCCTACTCTACGCCACTCAACCCTATACCACTGCACTCTATGCTATTCTATTGTACTCTGCACCACTCAATGCTATTGCTCTCTATGCCACTCTACTCTGCACCAATCTACTCTCTACACCACTCTACTGTACAGCAGGCTACTCTGCGCCACTGTACTCTTAGTCATTCTATTCTGCACCACTCTATGCCATTGCACTCTACATCACTGTATTCTGCTACACTCTACGCCTCTCTGCTTTACACCTCTCTATGCCTGTTTATTGTATTCCACACTCTATTCCACTCTACTCTACACCATTGCACTCTATTCCACTCCACGCCACTTCAGTCTACCCCACTCTACTCCACAGCCCTCTTACACCACTCTGTTGCACTCCACTTGACCCCACTACACACAATTCTACTTTAAGGCACTCCACTGCATTCTACTCCACGCCGCTTTATGCCATGCCACTCCAGTCTGTGCTGCTGTTCAGCATGGTTATAAGACATTGCCAAAGCCAATAGCTCTCGCATAGGTGAAACCTATAGGCTGTGACAATGCTTGTTAGGATTTTGGGGTGGGAAGAGGCATAGGGTGGTATAGGTGTTTTAAGGGGTTAGGGTGGCTAGGGTCCTAGGGTGGAATGGGTGGGTTTAAGAGTGGGTAATGTTATAGGGTAATAATTGTGTTTTTAGGGTATGGGTGGGCGGAGTGCCACCATGCGCAATTGCACGGAGTTGCCTAAAAACTCTGGAATTCCGCTCTGCCTTAATTACCATGCATGCAGGCAGCAAGCAGACCTGGAGGGTTCTTGACTCCCAGACTGCTACCTGCTTTACAAGGCTTACCTGGATCTAGTGTTCTCTGCCATGCCGTCCTCCTCCTGTCTTCTCGTCTGTACAGTACCCCTAGGCTGTACGACTTAGGAGGACTGCGCATGCGCAGTCTTATGTTATGTTATGTTAAAGAGTTTATACCGCGCACGTACACCGAGACGGTTTCTTGGCGCTCATAACAGACATAGCTAGCCAGGGCAGAAGGTTTTACTCAAAGGCCGCCTTGAAAAGGTAGGTTTTTAAGGTTTTTCGGAACAGCTCATAAGAGGGACAATGACGAAAGGAGGAAGGGAGGGAGTTCCAGAAGGTAGGGCCTAAAAAAGAGAAGCGCAAACCGCTGTGTTTTTTGCGGCAGTTCGATGGGATGCATAGAAGATTGTCAGCAGAAGATCGTAGATTGCGGGTTGGGAGGTATCGCTTTAGCTTGGAGGAGATGAACTCAGGGGCGTGGTTGTGAAGGGATTTGAATAAGGTGCATCCGAGTTTGAAGGAGCACCGTTTAGCCACTGGGAGCCAGTGGAGGCTCCTCAGAAGGGGGGAGACATGCTGGTGTTTAGGTTGGTGGAACACCAAGCGAGCGGCCTGGTTCTGAATTAACTGAAGTTTTTGGAGCTGGTTGGCAGGAATCCCCGCATACAGGATATTAGCAAAGTCAACCCTGGAGATGACCAAAGCCAGTATGACTAGTATGAGTGCCTCTCTGGTTAGAAATCTGCAGATCTTGCGGATCCTGCGCAGCTGGAAAAAGCAGGATGATGTTACTGCTGAGATCTGAGATTTCATAGATAGATCCTCAGAGATGATTACTCCTAGGCTTTTCACAGAGCTGACCGGGCGAGGGGGGCCAAAAGAAGGGGGCCAGTAATTGTCATCCCATGGATTGGTAGGACCGCCCACCAGAACAAGATGTACAGCGTAGGGGTTATGCACCATTGAGGAGACAGCCAGGAGGAGGACAGCCCGGGCACCGCAGAGAAAACCAGTTCCAGGTAAGAGTCCACCTGGGACAGAGTCATTACTATGGGTGGGCGGCAGGGGCAAAGCCCGCCGCGCTGCCGAATCGAAATTTTGGCTGAACTCTGCATTCCCAGCGGAGCGCGGACTTGGAAAAACTCAGCAAACACCGCTGGCGGAGCAGAGTTCGCCACGCACTCTTAGTTTAGGGGTGGGTAAGTTTTTAGGATGGTAAGGGTATTTTTAGGGTTTAGGGGTGGGTAGGGTATAGGGTGGTAACAGTAATTCTAAAAGGGGTGAGTTTCAAAAAAATTGTAAAGTTAGAATTATTTTAAAAAAGAAAAGAAAAGGGGAAGATTCACCCAAAACAATTAAAATCGCACACACATATATATTTATCTCAAAGATCCGTGCTGCAAGGGCTTCGATGCTCAAGGAGTGAAAGTTCTACAATTTTATTAATAACGCTTTTTGGCTGCAAAATATGGCCATAACAGTTGTAAAGGCATGCATGGTAAAGGCATATTCGTGCTAAAGCCTTTGCGTTGGAAAGAAATCCTTAGTAAAGGCCTGCAGTGTAAATGCATGCTTCTTAATGCCATATAACCTTTTATGGAGAGTGCGCAGGAGTGGATTTGTGGCATGTTTCTGATCTGCGTTCCAATATATGGCAATTGCATTTTTCATAGTACCTTAGAGCAGGAAGGCACCTCTGCTTAACCCCTTCGCTGCGGCGGCAATTCCTCCGCAGCGCTAGGGGTTGGGGGAGGCCGAGCGGCGCTCGCATGCTCGTGACGGAGCCGCTCCGTCACAAGCCATGGTTGCACTGTGCTCATGACGGAGCGGTTCCGTCATGGCCCCGCCCGCTCAATAGAAAGCGCCGCGCAGGCGCGGCAGCAGGGCCATGACGGAACCGCTCCGTCATGAGCCCAGCGCAACCGCGGCTCATGACGGAGCGGCTCCGTCATGAGCATGCAACGGGTTAAGCTACATCGGTCTCACTAGTCTTGAAAGCACATTAAGGCTCTGTTTCAGCACCGGGCTCTGTGCAGGGTACCTTCACGGTATTTTATAAGCCCATCTCACTGAGATGGATTCCAGCAAGCAAGTATGCCTCCCAGTAGTTGAGGATGTGCACATGTTGCAGACGTGTACATTTAGGAAATTTAAAAGATCAAGAAAGCATGTTACCAAATCCTTCATCAATTGCCGTACAACATACTGTGTTATACATTATGCAATGTGTATGTGGAACGTGGGCTCTACCAACCGGTATCTGCAAGATAGCTGGAATAATAATTTGAGAGGCTTGACACTTTTTCCAGTGGTTGCGCAATTTAATTGTATGTGACACTGATAAAATACTACTATAAGGGATTGATCCTATTGCCATATAAAAGATAGGAGGAGACAGGAAACAAAACCTTAAAGAGCAGGATGCCATACGTTGGAAGCTGGGTTTCTGTTGCAGTAACCCCCCAACTTTTGCCAGACTACTGATGCACTTTGACTTCATGTGCCCTGGGTCGCTGCCAATCAGGTTCTCAGGGCCTGTGTTCTTTCCCAAAAACTGTACCTTGTACCCCCAGTTAGCACTCTCTGGCCACAGGTAAATGGTACCACAGGTACCCAGGGCACTGTGACCAGGGAAGGCCTCTAGGGGGCGCAGCACTTATTGTGCCACACTTAGAAGACCTTTACACTCACACACTGCCTTTGCAGGCTGCGTGTTTTGGTGCAGAACTAAGTGAAGAGTCGACATGGCACACATCCCTGTGTAAATCCATTCAGTGTGGGGCTTCATTACGCCCCAATCCCAGTCACACAGCGAAGTCACAAATATCCGATGCTCTAGTTTAATAAGATCAACCATTTTGTTAACCATTTCCTGACACTTTATTCCAAACATTTAATGCTCTTTCATTCTTAGTCCAAATTGAAGGTTGAATGCTTTTCAAAACTTCTGTTTTTTTTATTTTTTTTATTTCAAATCCTTTTTATTGAAAATTAATACAACACACAATACAGAAAAATCCAAAGAATACAAAATAAGAAGAATAAGAGCTACAAAACAAGAAAATCATCAAACTGTGACAGTCACAATAAAGTACGAAGTGAATATATGAGATGGGGGTGTTACATCGGCAAATGAGGAATAAGGAATAATGAATATAATATGAGCAATTACATATATTGCTAAAATTGAATCATTAATATGCCAATATACATAAAACACAGAATATTCATGACATGGTACCTTGAGTCACAGATGGCGCTCCTCACGCTTCCTGTCTTCCATACATAACGGATTGTGAATGTTGATTCCAATAATCATAAAGATAGAGAATAATAATAAATAAAGAGAGAGGAGGTAAGGAAGGAAGGAGGGGGGAGAGAGTGTAGGCAGCAACGGTGTGACAATAAATGTTTAGCACAAGGTAGAGCAGTAGATTCATGGTGCAAGAGGGAATACATATCTCACCGACATAAAGACATTGTGCGAGTTATCTGCCTTAAGGTGGATCATAGCAAAGCTCCAAGGAGTCAAGCAGACTCCATAGTTTAGTGTGGGGGTTTTGCCAAGGAGGTGAGTAAAGGACGTCATTGTCAGCACCCCTCAGTGATGCCAGCCACTCCTGCCAGATTTTGAAAGATGCGTCGGATGCATTCTTCCATTTGCTGAGTACTACTTTGCATTCAAGAGTGATCATAAGGTCTAAGAGGTGTCTGTCTTGCTCTTTTGGTATATTCGAATCAATTGCTTCTAGGAGAACATAACTAAACTCCCTAGGGGGTCTGTAGTGAAAAATACGTTGACTATAATTATATATCTCGTCCCAATAATGTTGCAAAAGTGGACAATGGAAAAGCATGTGTACTAGGTTACCCACGTCTGATTTGCAGTTCCAGCAGTGAGGACTATCCGCAAGTTTTAATTTGAAGAGGTTCTCTGGCATCCAATATGTCCTATTTATCAGCATATATTTGGTCTGTGACAGTATCTGTGAAATTTTATAATAGAATGGGGTGAGGTGGATTCTGTCCCATTCCAAAGTCATATTGGAGGTGTTATGTTCTTTTTCCCAATCCCGTTCGCATTTCCTGTGCACTTTCTGAGGCATAGGGGCTAAGATCTTGTATACCCGTGAGACCACATGGCCCAGAGATGCAAGCTGGATTAATTTAGTGCACAGAGTAGGATTCTGTGGCGTGATGTCTTTAGCCGTTATTAGTGCTTTAAGGCGTAGGAATCTGTAAAAGTCAAGTGGTTGGAGAACAAAACGTGATTGTAAGGTGGCATAGGACAAAGGTGTGGATCCCTCGTACATATCTTGCAATAGGTTTAATCCCTTCTTGGACCATTCTTCCCAGAAAAGGAGATGACCATCATCTTTTAAAGACGGATTAAGCCATAACAAAGTTAAGTTAGATTTGGAGAACTTTATTTTCGCTTTACAGTGCCTCTCTAAGTTTAGGAGATCTCTTTTAGTGTTGAGGAATATATACTTAGAATTTGGGAAGGCGGAAGCGTTCAAGGTCATTATGGCCGGGAGTGGTAGATTGTTAATGATAGATTTTTCGACTTGGGTCCATACAGGGGTTTAGTCTTGATATTTGTGGAACCAGTTAGCTCCTTGTTTGAATAGATATGCCGTCTGATAACATCTAAAGTTTGGTAGACCTACTCCACCCTTATCTTTTGCAGTTCCCGTAGTGATATTCTTGGTTTCTTATTTTGCCACAGAAAGGTGTTAAACATTTTAACATAGGTAGCATGCTTATTAAATAATTGACAAGTGGCGTAATCATCATTTTCAGAGTTTCCCCTCTGCCCCACCAGGACAAGAATTTTGGGGACCAGCCTTCCAATAAGGAGGAGATCTTTTTATATAGGACACGTTTGTTGATTTTTAGAGTGCTAATTAAATCTTTTTCGAATTCTATGCCAAGATATTTAAAGCTTTTTGGTTGCCAGCATAGTCCAGAGTCACCCAGGATACCCTTATCACCTATGTTGTTAAGTAGCTTAACCTCCGTTTTGTCTTTATTTAGTTTATATCCGGATACTTCAGCAAATTCCGCAATTGAAGACATTAGAGCCGGGATTGCGGAGTCTGCGTTTTCAGATACTACTCGCATGTCATCTGCATAGGCTGAAATTTTAACTATGACATCACCAAACCCTATCCCACTGATGAGGTCATTGTGTCTCAAGGAGTATAAGAAAGGCTCAATTTCCAAGAGGAACAATGAGGGGGAGTGTGGACATCCTTGCCTTGTCGGAGTTAAAATGAGGTTGATAGGCAACCGCCCGCCCTCACCCTAGCTGAGGGGTTAGCGTACAAGGCCATCACCATGCGTATGAAATCCGATCCCAGTTCAAATTTATTCAGAGTCGCTTCCAGATAAGCCCAATCAACCTTATCAAAAGCTTTTTCAGCATTTAATGTCACTGCTACCGTGGGAGAATTAGTTAATTTAGCTTTTTCTATGATATGCATCAGAGTTCTTGTGTTATCGCTCGATAATCTATTCTTAAGGAACCCTACTTGAGAAGGGTGTACCAGTTGGGGTAGCACTTTCTGTATTCTTTTTACTAAAATCATGGCATATATCTTGCAGTCAAGATTGATCAGGCTTATCGGTCTATAGTTTTTAGGAAACGTGGGGTCCTTCCCTTCTTTAGAGAGCACCGCAATAATTGCCTCTGCAGGCGTGCCGTGAATTTGACCACTTGCCATACAGATCCTTAAGTGGTTCTGTTAGAGCATTTGAATTTTTTTTTTATAAAACATGGCACTAAATCCGTTCAGTCCCGGTGCCTTCCCAGTTTTGAGGGACTTAATGGCTTGGGTAATGTCTTCTTGTGATATAGGTCGGTTTAGTTCAATACGGTCAATGGGAGGGAGGGAGGGAACTTTGCATTTATCTAAGTATTGTCCCAGTTTTGACCCGTCAATGTCCTTGTTCTTACTGTATAATTCACTGTAGAAATCTTTAAAGATCTCCACAATTTTGATAGGGTCTGAGTGCGGTGCTCCTAGCTTGTCAATGATACTTTTTATGGAGGTTTGCTGAAGTTTAAATTTCAAGTAAGACGCAAGACTCTTACCTGCTTTGTTAGTGTGACATAATCTGAAGTTTTTTGGTACTGGAGCCAAATTCCTGCCCTTTCGCTAATAAGTTTGTTGTATTCATACTTTTTATTCATCATTTCATTAAGGGTCTCAGCGTCTTTTAGGAGTATGTGTCGTTGTTCTAATGCAGCAATATCTCTTTCTAGCTTCGAGATGGCAGAGATAGCATCTCTATTCATGGTAGCACGTATCTTAATTAATACCCCCCTAATTGTGGACTTTAGGGCTTCCCATCTCGTTAGATCTGCGGTCTCACCTTTTTTGTTATGAATAAGATAATCCTTTATGGCTATTTCTATTGTCTCCCTATGTTCCTCCTTTTTTAGTACTGCATTGTTAAATCTCCACAGAGTAGTTCTCTTTACCCCGTTATGAATGGTTAGAGACCTCGTTATGCATGAGTGATCGGATACTACACGTGGTTCAATGGAGGTGACTTCAATGTCAGCAACGGAGTGGGCCGAAGTGAGTAAGTAGTCTATTTGTGAGTATGAGCCAGGTGGTGGGGAATAAAATGTATAGTCTCTGTGTGTTGGGTTCATCACTCTCCATGAGTCCACCAGGTTGATATGCTGACAGAGGTTAAGAAGAGCTTTGTGTGAATTGGATGATCGGAAGGGTCATCGTGAATCTGTCAAGAAGAGGATCCATGGGAAGATTCAAGTCTCCTACTAGTACGTGTGTCACAGAATCTGGCATCTTATCAATGTGATTACCGAGGTCCTTCCAAAAATCCTGGTCATCCCTGTTGGGAGCATATACATTAGTGACATAGAACTCTTTCCCATCTTTTGCTAATTTAGTTGAGACCATCTACCTTTGTTGTCGGCACTACTCTGTGGGACATCGATGTTTGCTCTCTTGGCAATGAGTGTAAGAACCCCGTTCTTCTTTCCCAAGGCACAGACCCAATCGCTTCGCTATAATACTTATTTTTCATTGAATTAAATTGGGGTGAGTCAATTTTAGTCTCTTGTAATAATATTATGTCGCCCTTCTGTTTGTAAAGGTAGTCAAGTATTTTCCTCTTCTTGATAGGGTGATTGATCCCCTTTACATTAAGTGAAACTATCTTAATCGCTTGCTTATTTGTCGCCATATTAAATGTGTGTGGATGATGTGTCAGGTCTCATTATAGGAGATCTCATTATAGACGATATGTGAAGACAGTTATTTATGATATTCGTAACATAGACATTGACGGGATCCCACACTGTGGACATTGTGAGAAGTTGGCCCGATATGCAGTGTTCACTATTCTAGTGACCACTATGCATCGGTCCAAACGACCCTTATGGTGATTGGTCGTGGATACGAGCAGTCTTCGGGCTAAACTCTAGAGGGCGTGTTAAGCCAGCTGTTATACCATCACATACCCCTTGAACACCAAGTGAAAGGACACCACACAAGTGTTATGAAAATAAACAGTGTATTTATTAGAATCACAACAGCCCTGGACTCTTTATGAGGACAGGGTACTAAGCACAGAACCAAACTCTTAGGAAAATACTTCAAGTGCATAATTAATACAAGTGCCCGAGGGCACGGAAAGTTTAGTGGTCTCGGGCGGACCCGATAAGGCAAGTCGGAAGCGAGGGACTCGGGACCCTTAAGTAAGGAGGCTATGCGGGCACCGAAATGCCGAAGTTACCTAGCCACAAGGGCTGTGGCTGCACAAGTCTTACAGGCATCGGGGGTCTTCGCTGACGAGCCAGGAGCCGGAAGGAAGGAGTTGCTGGCCGGCGACCAGTGGAGAAAAGTTCGTAGAGATCCAAGCCTGGATCAGAGATCGATAATACCTAAAAGCAGAGGGGACCAAGTTCGTACTACTAGCCAGTAGTCAGAGGGTACCAGGAGGGCACCGGATGGTCGTCACCTCGACTAGGTGAGTGGGCGACGCTAGGCTCTGCAGTCTCACGGACCAGGAGGCGTTGTCGGCGACCAGGATGGAGGTGCGAGCTGTCCCACGAAGGTTGATGCTGTCGGCGTCGCTGGGCCCAGGATTGGGGCAACAAGCCTTGGCAGATTTCAGGGCCACGTGGTGGGCCTAAAATGGCGTCTTGAGTGGACCAGGAGGGTCCGGGGTGCTCCTCTCGCAGAAGGGAGCAAAGGCCAGTCTGGAGCAACCAGACTAGCAACGTTGATTGACGTTCGTCGTCAAAGAGTCACCAGCCAGCGGCTAGTGATCGGACAACGTGCTGAACAGCAAAGCAGAAGGGCCCCACGCAGATCGTGGAGCTGCTGGGAGGCTGAGCTTCGGTGCTGGAGCTGCTCAGGGTTGGGGCTTCTCGGACCCCAGAGCACTCACCAGAGGATTCCTTCGGTGGTCGTGCTGGTTAAGAAAGCGTGCAGGTTTTGATGATGGCCGGTCCCTCGAGGTCTTGTCGCACCCACAGATCTCAGCTGAGCTGACGATGTGGGTAGAGGTCAGAGGTGCCAGGGAAGCCGGTTCTCGTCGAGCTGGGTCGTCGGATTCCTGAGGAAGGACTTGCAGCAAACCGCAGAGTTCTTAGATGGTGCCTGCGGATGCAGGGTGACTACTCCTTAGCCACAAGGGAGAAATCTTACGAAGAGTCTCGAAGTCCTTTCGTAGAAAGTATTCTTGATTCAAAGATGATCTAATTTGGAAGGGTCCCCGCTCCGGCCTTTATCCTAAAGAAAGGGGTGGGTACGTGACTAGGTCCTGCCCTAGGGGTGGGACCAGGAAGGGGGGTAGTTACACCCCTCTCCCCTGCCGGACTTTCCCCAGGTCAGGGGCTGCGCGCCCCTGGAACTGGTTCTAGCCGGCAGATGCGTAGTGAGCACCGGGGTGCCACTCCGCAGTCACCTTCCTGTAAAGCCCTGCCTACCCAGGATACACAAAACCCTGTCTGGGATGGTGCGAACACCGCCCCGGACAGGAAACCCTTTGTCCAAGCTCTCCTCGCTGGAAGGACTCCCAGCAGCAGGAGGTCAGACTTGTGTCTGTGGTGGCAGCGTCCATTTTGTGGAGCTGAGGCTTCAGTTAACTTTAACCGGGGTTCACAGTTACGTTCATGTCGTGTCCCTCTAGAAGGGCGGAATGCTAACCTCGTCGCCAGCATTGGTGAGGGGGCAGCATCCCGATTCGTATGACACCTTACTCGACATGTCTTGATAACGCTATACCGAAGTTACCGATATGGTACGCGTTATCATGGAACAGCCATTGGGTCTTGGTTCCGCAAGCTGCAACCGGGCTCGGCTCGTGTCAGAGCCCAATTCACACGATTCCACGCACTCTGCCTTCAGGATTGTCAAGGCCTGCCATAGGAGTGACTGATAGGAACTCGGGTGTCCGTTTTAGGGTTAGATATAGGGATACTATACCTACAGCAACGGGCGAGTACGCCACGTTGCCCCAGCTGTCGTGCAGCCAGTTGTGTCAAATTTAGATGGCCATCCAGGGGTGGCATAATACATGCTTCAGCCCCTGGTAGGCCCTGGGTACACCGATGCCCTGAGTTACAGGGTCTGACAGGGTGGCCCAGTTCCGATTGGGTAATGCACCTAAGGTACACACATCAATTTAGTGAGAGAACAGCTAGGCTGTGGGTCTGATTGGCAGGCCCACAGCCCGAGAAAGTCGTAAACCAGTGAAACAAAAGCAAAAAGTCTGGGTGATCATAGGATTGCAGACCCTACTCTCCTACATGACCCCCCCCCCCCAAACGTTGGGACAATAAACTAACCTTGACCAGGTGAGTCTTCTTGTTCTAAGTGGAAATACCTGGAGAGCCCATCTGCATTGCCATGATCAGTGCCAAGTCTATGCTCCACTGTGAAGTCCATCCCCTGTAGGGAAATGGACCACCTAAGCAGTTTGGGGTTTTCACCCTTCATCTGATTTAGCCATAGGAGGGGCTTATGGTCGGTCTGATTCTTGAAATGAGTGCCAAACAAGTATGGCCTCAGTTTCTTCAGGGCCCACACCACAGCGAAGGCCTCCCTCTCTATAGCTGACCAATTTATCTCTCTGGGGGTCAGCCGTCTGCTTATAAAAGCAATGGGCTGGTCATTACCATCAAAATTCAGTTGAGATAGAACAGCTCCCACACCCAACTCAGAAGCATCTGTTTGGACAATGAATGGTTTGGAGTAGTCTGGACTCTTGAGGATAGGTGCCGTGCACATGGCCTGTTTTAGGTCATCGAATGCTTTTTGACAGCTCGCTGTCCACTGAACCTTTTTTGGCATTTTCTTACTCGTCAGTTCATTAAGCGGAGTCACAATCGATCCGTAATTTCTGACGAACTTTCGGTAGTAACCAGTCAGGCCCAAGAAAGCTCGAACCTGAGTCTGGGTGGTTGGAGGAGCCCAGTCCCTGATTGACTGTATCTTGCTCTCCAGTGGTTGAACTTGGCCTCCACCGACAAGGTGGCCCAAGTATACAACCTGTGTCTGCCCTATCTGGCACTTGGTAGCCTTGATAGTGAGACCTGCTACTTGCAGAGCCTCTAACACTTTCCGCAGATGAACCAGGTTATCCTCCCAGGTGGAGCTAAAGACAGCAATATCGTCAAGATACGCCGCACAGAAGTCATCCAGCCCAGTGAGAACGTGATTCACCAACCGTTGGAAGGTGGCAGGTGCATTTTTCAAACCAAAGGGCATCACCACGAACTGATAATGCCCACCAGGGGGAGAAAATGCTGTCTTAGGCTTGGCGTCCTCAGCTAACCTGATTTGCCAATACCCAGCTGTCAGGTCAAACGTACTTAAGTAGTTGGCAGAAGCCAATCTATCTATAAGCTCGTCTGCCCTTGGTATTGGGTGGGCGTCAGTCTTAGTGACTGCATTAAGACCCCTGTAGTCTACGCAGAACCTCATCTCTTTCTTACCGCCCGGGGTGTGAGGTTTCGGCACTAGAACTACGGGACTAGCCCACGGGCTATACGAGGGTTCAATGACTCCCAACTCCAACATTTTCTGCACTTCAGTTTTGATGCAGTCTCTAACGTGATCGGGCTGCCTGTAGATTTTACTCTTGACGGGCAAGCTGTCACCAGTGTCAACCTCATGGGTACACCAATTGGTCTGACTGGGTGTTAGAGAGAACATATGCCGGAAGGATTGAAGAACCTGTTTACAATCCTCCTGTTGATGTTCGGAGAGGCTGCCACAAAAGACAACACCGTCTACCGATCCATCGTCAGGATTCTGAGTGAGCAGGTCTGGGAGAGGGTCACTCTCTTCCTCCTGTCCCTCATCTATGGCCATGAGCAAGCTCATGTCCTTCCTGTCGACATATGCTTTGAGCCTGTTGACATGGAGCACCCGATGGGGGCTCCGGGGAGTTTCAAGGTCTACCAGGTAGGTGACCTCTCCCTTTTTCTCCAGGATGGTGTAGGGCCCGGACCATTTGTCCTTGAGTGCTGCTGGGGCCACTGGCTCCAACACCCACACCTTCTGTCCGGGCTGATAAACAGTCAAGACAGCCTTTTGGTCATGCCAAGCTTTTTGGAGTTCTTGGCTGGCCTTAAGGTTTTCGGATGCCTTCTCCATGTACTCAGCCATCCGGGAGCGGAGGCCAAACACATAGTCCACTATGCTGGTTGCAGGCTTTTTGAGAGGTCTCTCCCATCCTTCCTTCACCAAACACAGGGGTCCTCTTACAGGATGTCTGTACAAAAGTTCAAAAGGGCTGTAGCCAACCCCCTTCTGTGGGACTTCTCTATAAGCGAACAAAAGGCAGGGAATCAGGACGTCCCATCTACGCCAAAGCTTTTCAGGTAGTCCATGAATCATCCCTTTCAGGGTCCTGTTGAACCGCTCAACAAGCCCATTGCATTGTGGATGATAGGGTGTAGTGAACTTGTAGTTGACACCACATTCCTTCCACATAGCAGTCAAGTAGCTCGACATGAAGTTTGCACCTCTGTCAGAGACGACTTCCTTAGGGAAGCCCACTCTGGAGAATACTCCAACTAGGGCTCTTGCCACCACAGGGGCTGTAGTGGTCCTAAGGGGAATAGCTTCAGGATACCGGGTGGCATGATCCACTACCACCAGTATAAACTTGTGCCCTGATGCTGTTGGGGGTTCCATTGGACCGACAATGTCGATCCCCACACGTTCAAAGGGCACCCCCACCACAGGCATTGGTATAAGGGGGGCCTTTGTCGTGCCACCTGACTTACCACTGGCTTGGCAAGTGACACAGGAGCGACAAAACTCCTTGGTATCTTCGTTCATGTGAGGCCAGTGAAAGTGCGAGACAAGCCTGTCCCACGTCTTGGTCTGGTCTAAGTGTCCTGCTAAGGGAATCTCGTGGGCCAAGGTAAGGAGGAAACCACGCTGAGACAAGGGGATAACCAGCCTCCTGGTCATGCCAGGCTTGGGGTCTCTTGCCTCAGTGTACAGGAGTCCATCTTCCCAGTATACCTTGTGGGTACCTGTGGCGTTCCCAGCAGCCTCAGCAGCAGCCTGCTGTCTGAGGGGTTCAAGGGAAGGGCAGTCTAACTGGTCCTTCCCCAGGTCTTCTCGTGTGGGTCCCCCTGAGCCCAGAAACTCAACTTGATCAAGTTCGAGTTCTTTAGGTTCAGTTTCCCGCAATTCCTGGAGGTCAGCCTCCTCTGAGACCTGATCCTCGACCTGGGGCAAGGGGGAAGGCGCTGCCTTAACCCGACTGCTCTTCTTCTTGGGAGGTGTCTGGTCCGTTGTTCCAGGATCCAGCACCTGTTCAGTGGGGCATCGTCTGACCTGTGACCTAGTCACAGCAAGCACATGTGCTGGCAAGCCTAACATTTCCATGTGAGTCCGGTGCTCCACTTCTGACCATTGC
Source organism: Lissotriton vulgaris (assembly GCF_964263255.1). Taxonomy (NCBI): domain Eukaryota; kingdom Metazoa; phylum Chordata; class Amphibia; order Caudata; family Salamandridae; genus Lissotriton; species Lissotriton vulgaris. The sequence goes on from NC_141693.1 coordinate 1,490,557,829, forward strand.
GATGACTCCAAATCATTGCCCAACAAACAATCCACTGGGAGGTCTGAACTAACAACAACCTTCTTCTGGCCATTTACCCCTCCCCAGGAGAAAGCAACAATCGCCATACTATGACTGGTAGTGACGTTGCTGGCATTGGTCACCAGGAAATCTGTACCTGGCATGATCTGTCCAGGGTCAACAAAGTTAGGCGTCACCATGGTGACACTGGCACAAGTGTCCCTATAGGCCTGAGCCATTCTGCCATTGATCAAAGGCGTCTGTCGGTATTTGCCCAAGGTATTGGGACTGACATCAGGCGATATATCCACATCCCCCGTACAGACAAGGACAGCCTGAGTGAGTGTGCCAACTAAGTTGTCACACCCCTCAGAACCCAAGGTTAACCCAACTAGTCCCTTGGGAGGCGCACTACTACTGCTGGCTGTACTAGGGGGCACAGGTGCCTTAGGGGCTGCAGTAGCAGGAGTCTGCCCTCCTTTCTTGGTGCACTCACTAAACCAGTGAGTTTTACTTTTACAGTATTGGCACCACCTTTTCGATTGGCCTTCTTGATTCTTCTTTTTCTGGGAAGCCTGACCCCCCCCTCTTTGGGTTGTTGGGGACCTGTCGAAGAGTTCTGGTCATTTTGTTCCCCTTTCAAATCTTTACCCTTCTGGTCTGCTTTCTTCAGACCACCCTGGTTCTGGCCCTGGTTTTGCTTAACCCTTGTTCTGACCCATCTGTCTGCCTTCTTTCCCAATTCTTGGGGAGAGGTCAGATCCGAGTCGACAAGGTGCTGATGCAACAACTGGTTCTGACAATTGTTTAAAATTTGTTCTCGCATGATCAAATTATACAATCCTGTGTAATCAGTAACCTTACTGCCCAGCAACCAGCCCTCCAAAGCCTTAGTGGCACAATCAACGAAATCAGACCAGTCCTGAGACTGAGTTTTCTGGGTATCCCTGAACAGCAACCTGTACTGCTCAGTGGTTAGGCCTAACCCATCAATCAGTGTGTTCTTCAGGACCTGGTAATTGTTAGCATCCTCGACTCTAGTAGTGATGAGCTTGTCTCTACCTTTACCCTCAAAGGAGAGCTACAAGATAGCTGCCCACTGACTCTGGGGGACGCACTGGACAGTGCAGGCCCGCTCCATAGCAGTAATCCATTTGTGGATGTCGTCCCCTTGCTTAAAGGGGGGCACATCTTACTCAGGTGTCTAGTGTCTAAACTCCTGTTTTCCCGTGGGGGAATGCTGCCACCAGTGGGATTTGTCCCACTCAATTCTTGCTCTCTAGCGAAGGCGAGTCGTTCTTTGGCTAGGGCAAGTTCTTCCCTTTCGATCCGCAGATTGACTTCCCGCTCTTTAGCTTCGTACACTCTCCTCTGAGGGGATGTCATCCCTCTTCGAGCAGAGCCTCGAGAGCCATTGGTTTGAATGGATCTGTTAGAGCCTCTCGACAGAGACCTAACTCGTCCACTCCCAATGTTAAGCTGGCCTGAGAGGGGCCCCAGGGGTCTCCTAGTACCATTCTCGTGCCGGCTTAAGTTGTCCCTAGTTAGCTGGCTAACCACTACTGGACCTTTGTCTGCCTCGTCCCCAGATGTCTCTGGCTCCTCGTCCTCCTCTTCACCTTCTGTGGAGAGATGGATAAGGTCAGGGTCACCTCGGGTTCCCTCGAGGGGGGGCATACTCTCTTCTGGATGAGAAGGGTCGGTGTTACCCGCCCTCCTAGCATCATAAGTCTCCAAGAGACCAATCAGAAATGGAGTTGTAGGGTTTGAACCCTGTTTTAACTTCCGAGATGTACAGAGCTGTCGCATCTCTTGGAAGCTAAGTGCAGCATATCTGGACGTGACCTGTGGAAGTTCGACTGACACAAGGGGAGACTCAGAGTTTCCTCCTTTGTCGGACATGCTGCTTCTAGTGTGGTGTAAGTGATGCACCTACCTACACTATGTGTTTACCTACTGATCCCTTGCTAAGAGTTGTAGCCAAGGTGTGCTAAGCCTTGAGGAGCTACAACAGCTGGTTCAGTAGAACTCAGAGTATTCTAAGCTAAGTTATATGTACCTGGAGTACTTATGCGATCTTTCACAAGATATTCTTAGGATACGCGTGGTAAAACAACAGCAAGCTCAAATCCCAACCGCTGCTCACCAATGTGAGAAGTTGGCCCGATATGCAGTGTTCACTATTCTAGTGACCACTATGCATCGGTCCAAACGACCCTTATGGTGATTGGTTGTAAGTCAACCTTAGACCAGCTATCCTAGTAGCGTGGATCCGAGCAGTCTTCGGGCTAAACTCTAGAGGGCGTGTTAAGCCAGCTGTTATACCATCACATACCCCTTGAACACCAAGTGAAAGGACACCACACAAGTGTTATGAAAATAAACAGTGTATTTATTAGAATCACAACAGCCCTGGACTCTTTATGAGGACAGGGTACTAAGCACAGAACCAAACTCTTAGGAAAATACTTCAAGTGCACAATTAATACAAGTGCCCGAGGGCACGGAAAGTTTAGTGGTCTCGGGCGGACCCGATAAGGCAAGTCGGAAGCGAGGGACTCGGGACCCTTAAGTAAGGAGGCTATGCGGGCACCGAAATGCCGAAGTTACCTAGCCACAAGGGCTGCGGCTGCACAAGTCTTACAGGCGTCGGGGGTCTTCGCTGACGAGCCAGGAGCCGGAAGGAAGGAGTTGCTGGCCGGCGACCAGTGGAGAAAAGTTCGTAGAGATCCAAGCCTGGATCAGAGATCGATGATACCTGAAAGCAGAGGGGACAAAGTTTGTACTACTAGCCAGTAGTCAGAGGGTACCAGGAGGGCACCGCATGGTCGTCACCTCGACTAGGTGAGTGGGCGACACTAGGCTCTGCAGTCTCACGGACCAGGAGGCGTTGTCGGCGACCAGGATGGAGGTGCGAGCTGTCCCACGAAGGTTGATGCTGTCGGCGTCGCTGGGCCCAGGATTGGGGCAACAAGCCTTGGCAGATTTCAGGGCCACGTGGTGGGCCTAAAATGGCGTCTTGAGTGGACCAGGAGGGTCCGGGGTGCTCCTCTCGCAGAAGGGAGCAAGGGCCAGTCTGGAGCAACCAGACTAGCAACGTTGATTGTCGTTCGTCGTCAAAGAGTCACCAGCCAGCGGCTAGTAATCGGACAACGTGCTGAACAGCAAAGCAGAAGGGCCCCACGCAGATCGTGGAGATGCTGGGAGGCTGCGCTTCGGTGCTGGAGCTGCTCAGGGTCGGGGCTTCTCGGCCCCCAGAGCACTCACCAGAGGATTCCTTCGGTGGTCGTGCTGGTTAAGAAAGCGTGCAGGTTTTGATGATGGCCGGTCCCTCGAGGTCTCGTCGCACCCACAGATCTCAGCTGAGCTGACGATGTGGGTAGAGGTCAGAGGTGCCAGGGAAGCCGGTTCTCGTCGAGCTGGGTCGTCGGATTCCTGAGGAAGGACTTGCAGCAAACCGCAGAGTTCTTAGATGGTGCCTGCGGATGCAGGGTGACTACTCCTTAGCCACAAGGGAGAAATCTTAAGAAGAGTCTCGAAGTCCTTTCGTAGAAAGTATTCTTGATTTAAAGATGATCTAATTTGGAAGGGTCCCCGCTCCGGCCTTTATCCTAAAGAAAGGGGTGGGTACGTGACTAGGTCCTGCCCTAGGGGTGGGACCAGGAAGGGGGGTAGTTACACCCCTCTCCCCTGCCGGACTTTCCCCAGGTCAGGGGCTGCGCGCCCCTGGAACTGGTTCTAGCCAGCAGATGCGTAGTGAGCACCGGGGTGCCACTCCGCAGTCACCTTCCTGTAAAGCCCTGCCTACCCAGGATACACAAAACCCTGTCTGGGATGGTGCGAACACCGCCCCAGACAGGAAACCCTTTGTCCAAGCTCTCCTCGCTGGAAGGACTCCCAGCAGCAGGAGGTCAGACTCGTGTCTGTGGTGGCAGCGTTTATTTTGTGGAGCTGAGGCTTCAGTTAACTTTAACCAGGGTTCACAGTTACGTTCATGTTGTGTCCCTCTAGAAGGGCGGAATGCTAACCTTGTCGCCAGCATTGGTGAGGGGGCAGCATCCCGATTCGTATGACACCTTACTCGACATGTCTTGATAACGCTATACCGAAGTTACCGATATGGTACGCGTTATCATGGAACAGCCATTGGGTCTTGGTTCCGCAAGCTGCAACCGGGCTCGGCTCGTGTCAGAGCCCAATTCACAGGATTCCACGCACTCCGCCTTCAGGATTGTCAAGGCCTGCCGTAGGAGTGACTGATAGGAACTCGGGTGTCCATTTTAGGGTTAGATATAGGGATACTATACCTACAGCAACGGGCGAGTACGCCACGTTGCCACAGCTGTCGTGCAGCCAGTTGTGTCAAATTTAGATGGCCATCCAGGGGTGGCATAATACATGCTTCAGCCCCTGGTAGGCCCTGGGTACACTGATGCCCTGAGTTACAGGGTCTGACAGGGTGGCCCAGTTCCGATTGGGTAATGCACCTAAGGTACACACATCAATTTAGTGAGAGAACAGCTAGGCTGTGGGTCTGATTGGCAGGCCCACAGCCCGAGAAAGTCGTAAACCAGTGAAACAAAAGCAAAAAGTCTGGGTGATCTTAGGATTGCAGACCCTACTCTCCTACAGACATGAGTTTGCATTTGCACCCTTCAAAAACACCATGAGCACCATCTGCCCTTTGACATTTACGTTAGTTGTTGCCAGGACACAGAAACAAAAGGGGGGTTGGAAGCAAACATAAATCAAAATTCACAAGAAAGATCAAACAAACCAATACCATGAAGAACCCTTCCCTCCCCCAAAGTACCTTCGGGTCAGGGCGACCAAGGAGAAGTAACCAAACCAGTTCCACCTCTCCGTGGCATTTGCATAGTATCTTGCTTACCCAGGACATTAAGGCGATTCGAGCGTGGCCATACAATGGTAAATTAGGCTCTTTTACTATCGGTTTTAGAACCATAAAGATAACAGAAACAAATTCCTTCCATAGAGTTGACCCAAGTAAATCAACAGCAGCAACTGACCCAGAAAAATCAACAGCAAGTGACTCGTGTGTAGGAACATTGCAGAACTTATATCAAACTGGTAAGTAACTTTAACCAAATATTAATATCATCCTAGAAAGGACATGTTCGCTCTGCCCCTTTTGAACTAAGGAGTGATGCAAAAGATAAACAATTAACTCTGATACCAGACTGTGATCTAATTATACATCATACCTAACTAGCAACAGTCTAGCCAATCTACATTATTCCATAGTGGACACTATGGGGTGACATCGTGGACCCCAAAAGTCTTGTTCAGTAGTCGGACAACTTCTTGTTATACCTCCGTTCATGACTGCAATATGAGATAGAACCAACAGGAGTTCAATAGGGTTGGCATCTAATTATTTTCTCATCAATTATTATTTCTATAGCCAATGTCTCATCATTCTGCCTTGCCTCCTGTGTTTCATCCCGGATATACCATCTAAAAGGACAATGCAAAGATACCACAGTGGCATGCAGACTCTCCACATATTGTGATAAAAAACGCCTACCATCTCGACGGATGTTCGTTACTGAGTAGTATCACACCCAAGTTGGGCATCGTTGATCATGACTGTTCATGGCACCTCAGCTTGGTAATTCGTCGCTGTGGCAGTGTCCACTTTTGACTCTTCTGGACCATCAAGAAGTTTCTTCAGCTGCATTGGATCAGAGAATATTTGTGGTACTCCCCGGATTATTACTCGAAAACGTGCAGGGCCTATAAACCCATGTTGATATTCAAGAGAACGAAGACGTGGCCGAAGAGCAAGGAAGCCTTTTCTGAGATTAACCGTCTCTTTACAGTAATCTTGGGAAATAAATATTTTGTTGGTTTTCCAGAGGATATGATTGTGTTTGCGTATGAATGCCAAGATTTGTTCCACATGTTGGTACCTCAGCGGTTTGCAAACTATCGGCCTGGGACCTCTTTGCTGGTGTGTTATACGACCTGGAACCCTATGTGCACAGTCGAATTCCAGAGGGTTGCTGAAAGTAAGGTTCGTGGCTCGGGGAACCAGGACTCTAAGAATGCTACACATGAACCATCTTTATCCTCTGTCCTTCCAGAATCCCAAAAATGCAGAGGTACCTTCTTCGGTTTCTGTCTTCCAACTCCGCTAGGTGCCGCTACATAGACGATGTAGAAATGGAGAGGTCCTTAAGGGTTTTATTCACCTTTTCATCCGAGTCTTCAAGTTGGCCAATCCTGCATTCAGCTTCAGACAGCCTTACATTAGTGTCTTTGATATCTTGTCTCACTGCCGCAATTTCCTCACGTGTGGATTTTGTGATCTCGTAGACTTCAGCTAATTTCAGAAGTATTGTGTCCAGCGTCGCGTTAATATCCCGAGCTCCTTTGGTTGGTGAGATTGGAGTCTGTGGCTCGGCCTTCAGTCTTTTAAGAGTCTTTGCCTCCTTCTCGCCCATGGTTTTGTTCGAGTTAATTCAAACACACGGTTGTTGTTATGCCAGGTGACCTTGACGTCTAGATATGAATGATCAGTCTCTAGAACTCGAGCACAATAATTTAAATCACTAATGCTGACGAGGAGTGTCTTAGTTAACGTTGATTTTAGTTTAGGTCTTCTTGCTTGGCATCTAGTTATATTGACCCCCACCAACATTGTGCTTCATGAACTACTTCCAAGACCATTACAAGGTTATCACAGCCATTGCGGTATTGTGGCCTTCAGACAGCAGCTTTCTCATAAACAGGTGTTGGACAAGTCGGCGGCGGCTTTGGGCACATGTACATTTCTTCACCCCTCAAGATGGTGTTTCATTGAGCAGGATGTTCCATTTGTCGGCCATTATGGGTCAGGCATTGTGTAGGTCACCCATTCCGATCCAGATTCTGTTAGGCACAGCTAATGTCCCCAGCACAGCTTTGCTTAGTCAGGTGGGCACCCAGGGATACACCATACGCTTGGTCAGGGTCTCAGAGTCAGCATTCGACTTCCGGTTTGCTTCACTAATAGGAAGCGTCACGAGTGTCGGCCATTTTGAGGTCAGGCAAGTTAAATGAGAAATAGCCTGCCAGCTCGGTGTATTCTGAAACAAGCCTTAAGCGCTATTTTCTGTACCACATCACTGTTGCTGAACGTGTTTGCACAAATAGGAGCAGTCCCTCTCAAAAGATGGGGTCGTATTTAAATCGTTAGTGCTCTGCCGGTATTTCCATTTAATAGGGGCATCCCATTCACAGCATACGCACAGGAGCGTTATGTCAGGACCACAGATCATGCCACATATTGTGTAAGCGCCTGGATCCTTTCTCTGAGCTGCGCTTGTGTGATCGAGTGCCGGCAGCCTTCTGTGGGGATTCACGGTGTCGGGCTGGGATAACGCGCGGCGGCCGCCATTTTTAAATGAGAGGAGCGCGGTACCGGAGGATCGTTTTCCCGGAGCAAATCAGCTTTTTGCACACCGTAGTGAAGGTCAGGCTCCTGGTTCGTCACAGCCTTCCAGATCTTGGTTGGTGTGCCTCTGTATTGCTATTTCCGAGCCATGAGTGTAGGTTTTTCGATACAGACTGAGCGGAGTCTCGTAATGGGGACCGGCCGGTCTCGGGAGTCGGTCAGTTTTCAGCCGTTCTCTCTTTTTTCAGGCGTTCCTGAACATATTTGTTTGTTCCCGATGTGTTCCGACACCACATCAGCTAATTTGGTGTCGCCAGTACCTGCGGTAAGGCTGCAATAGTGTTGATGGTGTAATCGCCACGGAGGAGAGAAAGGCTCAAGCGGCCATCTTCCCCGGTGTCCAAGCCACGCCCCCGCTTTTCAAAACTTCTAATGCTATAGATGTGCCCAACCAGGCCTCTTTCTAGAGCACGCTGAAAAATATATAATTCGTCCTAGGCCGTATATTTCTATTCCAACCCAATGCATTTCGGGCTCTCAAAGCACTTCTTCAGGGGTAACTGTAAATTAAAAACCACCATTACTGATTTGTTCTCCATAAAACATGTTACATAGTCTGTACTCCCTTTATTACTTTGCTTAACCCTGAATACCATGCTGAACAAACCAAACCCGTTCCCTGTCTGTGCTCTATTATTTGAAACAACAACCCTTTCTAATGAACTCAAAATACATCCCCTCAATATCGCACTAATCTATATACACCCCTCCTGTGTCCCATGATCATTTATCTATCCTATATAACTGTCTACCAATACACACCGCGTCCTTATCTCAAGCTCCCCATATCAAACCACTACCCCCTCATAATACTCCATTTTCCTGCAGCCACACTCTATCCACTTTGAATCAAACTCGCATCGTACTTAAAACCATCCCAATCACAAACAATAAATTTACCGAATCAAACCACTCACTCCTCCGACCTCTCCAATTCCCCCCTGCATCCACATTATATTCACTTCACATCAACCACGCTCACAACATACTCCAGCCACAAATCTTCACAAGGCAGCGTTGGGTGGTTAATTAGCACGCACTGAGGTGGAGTGGTCAAGTTTTTATTTTTCTGTTTAAAATGGGGGAGGTCACGTGGGAGAAGGCAATGGATCACTGTCATGGCATGTCATGCCACTTTTTTCTATCTGGAACACCTCTCTACAGCTGGGCCAATTTCCTACCGCCTGGAAGGAAGCTATGCTAGTCCCTATCTTGAAAAAGACTAGTGCAGACCCTACGCAATTCTGCAATTACCGCCCCATCTCTCTCCTCCCCAAACCAGCGAAGGTGTTGGAGAAAGCTGTTCAGCTTCAGCTCGCGGAATATCTGGAGTCCAATGCTATACTTCTTGACTCCCAATCAGGTTTCCGCACTGGTTTTAGTACAGAAACAGCACTTCTGGAAGTATCGGAAACCATTCGAGAGTGTGTGGATAGGGGAGAGGAGGCCATGCTGGTTCTCCTCGACCTATCCGCCGCTTTCGATACGGTGTCCCACAAGATACTTTTAGATCGATTAGAGCAGATCGGACTGGGCGGTTCTGCTCTGTCGTGGATTAGCTCCTTTCTTCAGGGCCGAACGCAGAGGGTCCTCCTCAGACCTTTCCAATCTGAATGTAAACCCCTTGTCTGCGGAGTACCTCAGGGCTCCGCCTTGAGCCCATTGTTTTTTAATGTCTACTTGGCCCCTTTGGCTAAGGTGGTTGAGTCTTGTGGGGTCAGAGTGATCTCCTATGCTGATGATACACAGCTTATGTTTTCCTTTAGAGATCACTCTGACTCCAGCCTCGCCAGTTTCCGGCACTGTCTGGGAGAAGTATGTTCCTGGATGGCGTCTAACCACCTTCGACTCTATACTGACAAGACGGAGGTTCTGTTTTTTAATCAAAGAATTACAATTCCCTCCACCTTGTGGTGGCCGACGGTTCTGAACCCTCCGCCCATACCCGTTCACACTGCTCGCAACCTGGGTTTTCAGTTTGATGATGCTCTGTCATGTAGTCCACAAATTAATAAGGTTACTGCTGCCTGCTTCGCGAAACTGCGGATGATGCGTAAGATCTTCCCTTTTCTGCCATTAGATGCTCGCAGAACGGTCACACAGGCCTTAATCACATCACATTTGGACTATGCCAACAGCCTCTATGCCGGGGCCCCCCAATATCAAATTGAACGCTTACAGATCGTTCAGAACGCGGCTGCGAGGCTGATTGGCAATATCCCTTTTCGGCAGTCGGTTGCAGCCTACCGCAAAGAACTGCACTGGCTTCCAATCGCCAGTCGCATCAAGTTCAAGATGCTAACTCTTGCTTTTCGGGCCCTTAACGGGACAGGACCAGACTACTTACGCAAAAGATTAGTACTATCCCACTCTGCCCGATCCTTGCGGTCGAACAACTTGCGCCTCATTGTTGTCCCTCGGTTCCGTCGCTCCAGAATGGGTGGCAGAGCCTTTGCAGTCATGACGGCTAAACTATGGAATAGCCTCCCCTTAGATCTCAGATTTGCTTCTTCTGAAACTCTTTTTCGTAGCCGACTAAAAACCTGGCTATTTTCACTGTTATAGGATCAACTCCCTTTCTAGCTCACAGTCTCAGCGCCGGGACACCCCCTTGGGGGTAGCCGCGCGCTCTATAAGTTCCATAAATAATAATGGAGGCGATTGAGAACGGTGGAGTTGGTTGTTGCGTTGAGAGCGGGATGGAGTTTGCGCAGGTATTGTGAAGATTTTAAACAGAAAAATAAAAACTTTGCTGTGCAACTGGGATTGGGGGGTAAGGAAGCCCCACACTGAACGGATTTTCACTGGCATTCCACTGGGGCAAGCACGTGCCCAGTAAGCACACATACATGGATCACTATGACGATTTGAGTCGTTCTAAAAATAGGTGTGCATTCCACCACTCTTGTTGGACACATCCCTGTGTGCCATGCCTACAACTCACCGCCTTGGCATAGATCAGCCACCTCTCTAGCTGGGTGCACTATACCAGTGGTGAGGGTAGTTGCATGATCCCTGTACTCCTACAGTGTCTCAGTAAATTCTTAGACATTGTAAGTGCAGTACTGCCATTAAGAGTATATGGTGCTGCGAGTTTGTCATTACGAACTTCACAGTACCATAATGGCTTTACTGAAAACTGGGAAGTTTTTATTTTTTTTAAACTTTATATTTTGGTTATACAACATGCATAAGAATTCCCCCTGTCAATTGGCATCAATAAGAACACACGTAGACAGTTTGATGACCACATTAGAAAACTGGGAAGTTTGGTATCAAACTTTTCAGCACATTAAACCCACACTGATGCCAGTGTGGGATTTAATGAAAAATGCACTCAGAGGGCATCTTGAAGATGCCCCCTGAAAAACAACCAGCCTCTGGTGGGTTCCCTGACTGGTACACACCAGCCTGCCACCATGAGACAAGTTTCTGGACCCCTGGGGTGGGAGCCTTCTCTCCCTGAACCCAGAAACACAGCCTTTCCTTGGCAGAGATGTTCACATCTCCCCCAGGCAGGGAAGAGCCATCTGTGGCAGGGGAGCTTCAAAGGCCTTGCGCCTTTGTAATGTGACCCCCAGCCACTCCTGCTATCAGGAGCAGGCCCCCTTCCTGTCTCCCCTCCTTTTTGGCGTGAAAAATTAGTACAGCCCAGAAGGTGTGCCCGCCTCTGCCAACCCCACCCCTCAGATGGGAGAGGCGAGGTGAAGCCCACTCTTTTGTGCCTGCCATCTTGCAAATGCGAGGCACTCTCCAATCAGGAATAGGGATTGTGCCCACTCCCCCACGTAGGGTGAGCACACAAAGGGTGTAGTCACCCTAAGGTCAGTAGCACATTGGCTACTAATCTCTAAGACCCCTAAAACACCCCCTAAATACAGTATTTAGGGGGCAGCCCGGAACCAAGAAGGCAGATTTTCACAACCTACGTAGAAGAAGGACAAAAGATGACGCCTAGCAGAGGAGACTGCAGAGAACAACTGACTTGGCCCCAGCCCTACCGGCCTGTTGGCAGTTTCCAGAGATCCTGCACCAGAAGTCGCCCTCTCCTGCAGTCAGCGACCTCCAGAACCCTGGGTGGACTGACTGCCTTCAACAAGGAATGGATCTCCAGCAAACAGAAGCTCTTTTCAAAAGAAACAGCCAAGAAAGACGCCCGAGCTTGCTGAGGACAAAGAAACCTGAGGTGTAGCCCCACCACTGCACCTGACGCCTATAAGTTTGAGTGGCCCACCGGTCCCAGCGAGGTCCCCCAGCACTCCAGAGTCTGAGTCCACCGTGGGCTGACCCCTCCAGGACTCCCTAACGTCGCCTGCAGTCTCTGCATGGAGAACCCCCCAACAACCGCGAGTGGCCCGGTAAGGTGAAACCCGACCTCAAAAGACACCCCAGCATCCAGCCGCCCTGCACCCTGGAGAAAAGAACCCGAGGTGCACCTACGTCCTCGAGCCCTCCAACTTACCAGCTCAGCGGTTGGTTCCTCCCGGTAGTCTTCCTGAACCGAACCTGCAGCTAAAAACTAAAACTGAAAATCCAAGTTGAAAACAACAGGGCACCTGATGCCAAAACAGCACCCTGCACCCAGCCGTCCCTGCACCGCTGCGGGTGCACTTTGTGTGCTAAACCGGATCCCTCTTTGCTCTGAGCCTAACACCAGGAGCTTGGCTCCCACAACCTTGTGGCCTGCTCGTCACCCGCCACCAACTGGAGGCCCCCTATCCCTCATTGGATAACATTGGGCCTCAGCACTCTGCACCTGGCCGCCCTAGTGCTGCTGAGGGTGTACCAAGAGTGCATCCTTGACCCTGGGGACCCCTGAGTCTACCCAAGAATACCACCTCCCACAACCGAATACTTACCTTTGAACTAATAACTCAATTTTCCTCCATAAGATAATATTGAATGTTCTACTGTGAAAAGTTTCGAAGTGCGTAGTTGGAAAATCTATAATAGCCTTTAAAAGTGTAACTAAATAACAACATCGATTTTACTTACCTGTTTACGGGAAATGTGCCAGTGCAGTATCCAGATATACTGCACTGTGTAAGAAAAATCATCTGTAAAGTAATCTACTTGACATTCTACTAACAAGGCAATACAAAGTATATGTACGGTACATCAAAAGGATTGCATTATTAGTAACTCTACTGTAATCAACCACAGTGCATATACAATTGCAATTCAAACTGTTTACAAACTGCAATACTACTGTAAAGTATTTATTGTTTACCTGTGCCAGGCTTGCTTGGTTCTAGAAAAAAAAATACTATAATATTTGTATACAAAACCAATTTGTCTGAAGTTCAGTCTTTGAGTGTGTGATATCATTTGCTGATTGAGTGTGTACACCAAATGCTTAACACTACCCTCTGATGCAGCCTTACTGCTCGACCACACTACCACAAATAGAGAGTAAGGTAAAGTAAGTAAGTTACCTCTGCCTACCTTTACTGTTCTACTGGACTCTGTACACACTATACCTCACTTTGGTATAGTGTATACAGAGCCAGCTTCCTTCAGAAACTAAATACTATACAACACAATAAGAGAGTAATACAGGGTTGTAATCACTTGCTTCTAGCAGTAGAGCACTGTGCTGCCCTTCTTAGTGCCCTGTTCTTCAACCCCTTCGATGCTGATGACGAGCTCAGCTCGTCATCAGCTACGCCGCTCGTATGCTGACGACGAGCTGAGCTCGTCATGTAAGGAGGTAATTTGAAAAAATCCGGAAACAGCGGGAAAAGCCGCCGCAGCGATGCGGTTAACGCTACAGCTGAGTTTCTGTCCCAAGTTTTTGTCCCAATAGTTCCCAGAACATTTAAAATTTGCTGGAGAGCTAAACCTTCAAAACGTAGTCCATTCCACGTGGCAGAGCTTTTTGAATTTTTGATCTTGGTCTCCCCTACAGTTCCCATTGGAGGTATACTATGTTATTGTCCTCCTGTGGCATGCCCTAACTTTGTGGACACGTTTTGCAGACTTTTTGGGCGCCGCAATTACTCATACTTTGTGTTTATGGGACATTATTGTTTGAGCTGAACTCCCTATCAATTCTATGGCAGTGAATTATATTAGAATACTATTGGCCCTCAGCTCGACCCAAGGGGTCCTGGCTACACAATAGATTTGGTCTTTGTTCCTGGGGAATTTGGTGCTTGTGGCGGTATTGTGTCCCAGGATTAGATCCACTCTATACTGAGCCACCTCACCTTCAAAGGCTCCAGATAAGAATCTGATTCTTTGATAGCACTAGAAGGCCTATAGGGGTCCATTCATAGGCAAAACGATCTGCAGAAAATTGTATTAAAACCTTGAACGTAATGAGGTACGCCACAGGTGATGGAATGGTGCACACTGATTATTCAAACGACACTGAATGGGCTATATCAGACTTGGAAGACGTTATTCCCCCATCCCCACCTATCCATCAGTGGTCCCATCCTTCCACCTTTTGGTATAAAACATCTCTTCGAAAAGCCGAAATTGGCTGTAAAGAAAGTACAAAGGGTACAGTGTGTTAACTACGCGCCTGATCTGAGCCCTGATCTTACCAACAAGATGATACAACCACCCAAGGCCAATTTCCTTGCTAATATGATTTTATAAGCCAATGATACATCTGAAGGGGTATTTTCAGTGATTCGTCTCTGACTAATCTCTCCTTCTACGGTCAACTTGTTGATCTTTCACGGAGGCGATGTAATGAATTGCCTTAACTTTTTTGAGGAAAAAATCCGTACAATATGTAAGTCTGTTAGTACCTCTAACAGCTCTCATTGTATTTCCAGAGTGATAGCTACTGATGCAGTGTCCACTCACCCTTAAAGACTGCGGCTCTGTAAATTTGATCTACTGACTTCCGAGGCGTTTCTGGCCCTAGCCAATTCTATCACTTCGTGTTTTCTTTTTTGATCCCACCCCTATATCAGTCTGGAAGATAGCAAAACCTGGTCTTGCGACAACCTTTTTCGATCACTCAAGCACTTATGCCGGGTGAGTGGGGAAATAAAGCCTTGGTTGTTCCTCTGCTGAAAAAGACCAATGCAGTCCTGGACATTTTGAGCAACTTGGCCCCGATTCTCTCCTGTCTTTCCCTATAAAACATTGGAAAAATTCCATAACAAGCAGTTTTCTAAGTTTGTGTAGTACAATAGTATATTAGAACCGGCATAATCAGGTTTGCAACCTCCGCATAGGACGGAAACCATTCTTGTATCCATTGTGGATGACTTATGTCTGTCAGTAAACCGGGTGCTGTTGGACCTGTCTGCTGGTTTCGATGCAGTATCCAAAGACAGGTTGCTCCTAAGACTGGCAGTGGTGGGTATCTGTGATTCATCCCATCAGTGGATTAGATCCTACTTAAAAAATAGATTGTAGGCGGTATTCTTACCCTCATACTGCTCAGCTCAGGGCATCCCATCAAGGCTCCTCGTCAGCCCTACCATTTTAGGTCTCTGCTAGACAGCACATGCGCTGTCGTGAAGAGACATATTGTGTTTAATCTGTGGGCTTCAGCCTGCCCACAGGATTCTTTCTTGCTTGCTCCATCATCTATCTCATATCTAAGTCACCATTTGTTCCTAGCATACATGGTCATGTCTTTTCTTGTGTTTAGCCCTCCCCCCAGAGCATGGATAAAGTACTTGTAAACCTCCCCTACTCCTGTTTTTACAACTATTTTAGAACCTACCCTTTTCAGCCTTCTACACAGTGCTCTTACCAGGCCTGTCTCCTCCCACACTACCTCATGCCTCATCCACAGACCACCCCCTCCCTGTCACTATTTGTTGCTGCTTTTCGTTTACCCACCTCCTCCCCCCTGTCTCTGCTTGCCCCATCCACAGATCCCCCTTCGCTCGTCGCTGCTTTTCCTTTTGTTGCAGCATTAGGTTTCCCCCACCTCATCCCTCCCATCTGTACTTATTCCCTCGCACCTCCATGTGCTTTCCCCATCCAAAAAACACCCCGTCCCCGGACTCCTTCACTGCTTTAAACCCTTGTTGTAGTCTGTTTCGTTCTAGTGAGTGGTGGTATTCTGCCTTTTAATGTCCTGTTCGCGTATAACTGATGTGCTGATTGAAGCATGTGTTCATGGCTGCTACTACTTGGCACACATGTAGTCTCTTTATTTCCCATGTGTGTGGGTACTAGGTATGTGTGTGTTTCCACCATATGAGGTTGTTTGGCAATGATGTTTATAGCTGCAAAATCAGTGGCATCGATAATATTGAGATGAAAGACATGACTCATTTTATTTATCGATTCGTGTTAGGGCTGAAACCAGAAATATCCCAGTGGATCAGAGATAATAAAATCTGTTGGCAGGGAAAGCCCATAGATGATGTCCTCAAGTACGCTAAGTACTGTGAGGATGAAATGGAGAACAAAAAGAAGGCCCTGAAGGAGAAAGTAATGTGGGCACAGGTAAAATTGGCTGAGCAACAGGAGAAACAGTTAAGTAAAATGAATAGCAATGCTCCAAACTATAACTCTGGAGGGGGAGGGAAACCTCGAGTTAAAATGAGAAAAGAAGAGGCTAAGAAGAAATTTCCCTGTCACGGGTGCGGGCAGATAGGGCACTGGAGAGACGAGTGTCCACATTTACAAGCTGGTAATGCCCCCGTAAATGGTTTAACTCCACAGGTGCAGAAAGAGGGGCCACGAAAGAACCAGCAACAGGTAAATCCACCTCCATTGCCTAGAGCTCCTAGACCAAATTTTAAGAATCAGGCTCAACAGAATGAGAGGGTTGAAGTGTGGGAAGGACAGAATGAGAGAAATCAGGCAACCTCACAGTTCCTGTTAAATGATACATTTCTCTGTGATGAACCATACTGACGGGGCCTGAGGGGGGAGGAAGGGGAGTGCGTGCTTGACGCATCCCTACCGGTGGACCAGTCAGGACCATACATTGAAGGAAAGGTTGAAGGAAATGATGTCACCTTTCTGTTGGACACTGGTGCTACCCGTTCAACTGTGAGAACAGCGGACGTTCCTAACCTACCCCTCTCGGGAGAAGCAATCCAAGTAGTGGGCGTATCAAATCAGATAATTAGCACTCCTGTAACTGAACCCATGGAGATTTCTATAGGAAATTTCAAAGAAATGCACAGATTTGTGGTCTGCGATTCCAGCCCAGTAAATCTACTGGGACGTGATTTGTTGTGCAAAATGAACTGTACCATCTTTTGCACTCCAAAGGGTGTTGAAATTCAGACCCCAGATGAAGATGGCCTGTAAAAACTAATGTTGTTAAGGCCTGATACAGCAGTTAAAACTCTAACTATTCATGACTTACCTGAGGAACTCCAGCAAAGGGTGATACCAGAGGTGTGGGATTTCACCGGGAGAGATGTAGGATTAATGGCAAATGTGGACCCAGTTAGAATAGCCATTAAACCCAATGCAACCTATCCAAAAACTAGACAGTATAAGATGAGTGCAGAGGTGAAAGCTGGAGTCGCACTTGAAATAAACAGATTATTGGAGGCAAACATAATACAGGAAGTGTTGAGCAGTCCTTGTAACTCACCCATAATTGGAATTAAAAAGCCTAGCGGAAAGTACAGGGTAGTGCAGGACTTGCGAAAGGTAAACCAGATTGTTGTACCTTGTTGTCCCATTGTGCCAAACCCTGCTGTGATCCTGTATCAGATTCCCTGGAATGCAGAGTGGTTCACTGTCATAGATCTGTGCAACGCATTCTTCTCCATCCCATTGCATCCAGACAGCAAATTTCTTTTCTCATTTGAGTTTGACAGTCATGTCTATGTCTGGAATCGCATCCCCCAGGGGTACACAGAAAGCCCCTCAATCTTTAATCAGATCCTAAAAAGATGCCTTGAATCCTTAGTTTTACCAAAGGAGTCTGTCCTGGTTCAGTACATAGACGACCTTCTAGTGGCGTCTAAAAGTCAAAGCGACTGTGTCACTGATACCATTGCCCTGCTGAATCACTTGGGCAGAGGAGGACATAAAGTATCACCTGAAAAATTACAGTTTTGTAAGAATTCAGTAAAATATCTAGGACACCAAATAGAGAAAGGAATCAGAAGAGTCACTTCCGAAAGAATTAGAATAATTTGAGATATGGAATTGCCCAGAACCCAGAAGGAAGTCAGAATGTTCCTAGGAGTTGTGGGATATTGCAGACAGTGGATTGTGGGATTTGCTGTTCTAGCCAAACCTCTGATAAAAATGACTAAGAAAGGGGCAGACGATCCAGTTACTTGGGATGATGAAAGCATGACAACTTGGATAAAATTGTCTGTGCTCTGCTCCTGCACTAGGAATGCCTGATTACTCCAAGAACTTTGAGTTATTCTGTGATACACGAGACAATTGTGCACTCTCAGTCCTAACCCAAGAGCACGGTCTGACTAGACGTCCTGTGGCCTACTTTTCAGCCACTCTGGACCCAGTGGCTGCTGGGCTTCCCGGGTGTCTGAAGGCAGTGGCTGCCACATGCACGAGTCTAGAACAGAGTGAAAACATTGTCATGGGACATCCAGTAACAGTCTATGTTCCACATTCAGTTGCGATTCTGCTAACCCGAACCAAAACCCAGTATCTCACTCCTAGTCGGCTGACTAAGTATGAGAGAATTCTTATTGGTGCAGAGAATGTAATAATTTCCAGATGCAACATTTTAAACCCTGCAACACTGTTGCCCCTTACTCAAAATGCAGAAGTGGAAGGTGAAATTGAACATAATTGTATTGACCTAACTGAGTTTAGTACAAAACCTCGTCCTGATATAAAAGAAACAGCTCTCCATTGAGGACCTAGTGATGTTTGTGGATGGCTCCTGCTTGAGACATGAGGACGGTGGATTGAGTGCTGCCTATGCTGTAGTCACTCTGGAAACCACCCTAGAGGCATCATATTTAAGTGAAGTCAAATCTGCCCAAGTGGCCGAGCTCATCGCATTGGCCAGAGCTTGCAGACAAGGGAAAAACAAACGAGTAACCGTATACACTGACAGTCAATATGGTTACGGGGTTGTTCATGACTTCGGCCAGCTATGGTTGCAAAGAGAATTCATGACTTCCTCAAGTACCCCCATCAGAAATGGAAAGGTGGTGCAAACCCTATTGGAAGCAATCCAATTGCCCAAAGAATTGGCAGTAGTCAAATGTGCTGCTCACAAATCTGGAAATGATGAAGTGACAGCCGGAAACAGATACGCTGACCAAATTGCCCAATACTGCGCCCGATATAAAATGTCCCTGAATATCCAATTATGGGGGGGCGGAAACAGCTGCCAACTTATGGTGTTTGAGAATGTATCTACCTGGAAGGAACTGAGAGAGTTGCAGCAAGCAGCAGATGAGGATGAAAAACTCAGATGGGAGACGGAGGAATGTCAACTCAGGGAAAGGGATGGTATCATGGTTAATAAGACCGGTGTGCCTGTATTGCCAGACAGTATGGCTGACCCAATGGTTCGGATGATTCATGGAGATACCCATATTGGAAGGGATGCAATGTGCCACGTGTTTGACAAGGTGTTCTACAATTCAAAGTTCAGAAATATCTCGGATATGCTCTGCCAGAGGTGCCTGGTGTGTCAGCAGTTCAATGCAGGAAAGAGGACTGTGGTAGAGCAAAGCACAATTGGAAAGGCAGAAGGCCCCTTTGTCAGATTACAGGCAGATTTTATACAGTTACCCATGTGTAAAGGATACAGATATGTCTTGGTAATAGTTTGCCTATTCTCAAGGTGGGTGGAAGCATACCCAGCGAAGAAAAACGATGCCATTACCGTGGCTAAGTTGCTACTCAGAGAGCTAATACCTAGATTTGGTTTTCCAGAGACAATTGAAACAGACAGGGGTGGGCACTTTGCCAACGCAATCCTAAAAGAGCTCTATACAGCATTCAAGATTGAGCCTAGACTGCACTGTGCATATCGTCTAGAGGCTTCTGGAATAGTGGAACAAGTGAATGGCACTATAAAGTCAAGATTGGCAAAAATGTGTGATACCACAAAATTGAACTGGATAGAAGCTTTGCCCCTTGTCTTGATGTGATTGAGGTGCATCCCAAACCGAAAGACAGGCCTGAGCCCCCATGAAGTACTAATGGGAAGAGTGATGCGACAGGCATGGGTACCTGGACACAAACTGCTGAGTATTTCTGATGATTTGGTGCTAGAATACTGCAGGCAGCTGGGTGACCAAGTGTGTTCTATCTCTCACCAGATTGGAGAGACTGCTGATGATTGGCCAACCACTCCAGCCCATAAACTGAGACCTGGAGATTGGGTGGTGTTGAAGAAACACACCCGGAAGAGTTGTCTGGGACCAAAGTGGGGGAAACGAAGACAAGTGATCCTTGTAACTACCACTGCGGTAAAGTGTGCTGGAGTACCGAAGTGGATTCATGCCAGCCATACCAAGAAGGTAGCCAAAGAAGAGGAGGCTGAGGCTGAAGGTGGTACAGCTGAGGAGACTCCAGACGAGGGTCCAGATCTAGCTGACGTAATACTACCGAGCACCAGCCAAGACGAGTGGTTTCCAGCTGATGACCTGATTCTTGATCCAATAAGAACCAGAAAATATTCCTACCTAGATAGAGAGTGGGATAGTGAGGGTGAGACAGGACTAGAAGAAGAAGGTCAGGTTACCGAGAATCACATCAGACCTGATCAGGAAATAGGCCAAGTAGGGACAGACCAAGTCATTGACACTCCTCCAGAGACTCCAGAAACTGGAAAGGGACAGATAGTAATTAAAGCTGAAGTTCATGCGGAAGAAAATCAAGGGGTCGAAGTGCATGAACAGGAACAGATAGAAATAGACGAACGTGTTAAGGAAGCAGAATCCAAATTGGTTGAAAAACAAGATCAAATACAGAACCTACCTGAACAAGGCCAGCTTAGAAACCAGGCAGAAGAAACCGATGAAAGACCTGGACCTAGTCAGACAGGAAAGGAAAAAGACAGTGCCAATACAATAGTGCCACAGCGGAGTGAAAACAAGAGGGTTCACGAGGAAGGCCAAGTATCCTCGACCACTAAAAGGCTCAAGAAAAAGGAGAGACCAAAATATATAAAGAGACTGAAACTAAGACTGAAAACTGTAGAAGAGAAATTAGAAGACCGAAAAAGAGCTGCTAGTGAAAGACAAAGAGACAGAGCTCAGCAAAATAGACGCAGTACCAGAGCAAAGAAGCTAAACAAAAACTATCGGAGTCCTGAATGGACCTTTTTGGTGTTGGAAGAGATTGACGACCCTGACGAAAGTGACAGAAGCGATCAGGATTCGATCGAGGATCAGAGCTCTGAAGTAGAGGACCCACCCTGAAAAGGTGAAGCTACGTGAGCCTCTTGTAAGAAGAAACAAAGAGGGACAAAATGTCTGATTCAAGTGTAGGTGGAAGACCGAGAGGGAATTGTTGCAAAACTTGCTGTAAGATATGCTTATGCAGTGTAGCAATAGTTATAGTAATATGGATAGGACTAACAGTCTTTATACCTTTTATGATAAGTAAAGATACTAACCTGTACCCTACTAAACCGATAACCCCAGATTCAGAAGTTGTACATACTGAAGAAACACCACAAAGTGTAGAAAGACGTGACAACTCAGTCAGCCTGAGACAAACACGACCTGACTTAGACGCACCAGATGAGGAAGGACTACATTTTCATCACATGAGAAACCGATCACATTTAAATGTCTTTGCAAATCTTTTAGTGCATTACGTAGAAGCTATGGAAATAGAAGATTGTTATGTCTGCATGAAGCTACCTACTTCTGTAGCTGAAGGCGTGACCTATCACCACTTACCTCTGACTTATGGAATTTCCTGTAGTATATTAGCAAGCTTATTTTATAGAAGCACGTTACAGTACTATTATTCAAACACTGACGTGATTTTTTCTGAACTGCCTGTTCGGGGGCACCTGAATATTGTGCATGTCAGAAGTGAGGTGACTCGTTACATGGGAGAATACTTCCTGACTATAGGTGACATAGATTTAAATGAAGCTCGAAGAGATAATTTGACTTGTTCATTACATGAGCAAGAGAAAATGTTCTTGGAAATGGCAGAAAAGAGAAGGGAGAGTTTCCAAAGAAAGGCCAATGATAAGAAACAGAAAACTCCTAAATGGGCTGAAAACATGGAGGGCACCTCAAATGGCGATGCAAGTCCTGCGCTGTTGTTGGATTTTGAACGAAAAGGGAAACTCTGTCTTCATAGAGAGAAGACTAGTTACTATAACAATGTATTCATCGGTTCCAGCGAATGCGACCATAATTATAAGGTAATTGGAGGTTGGGGTTTCAAAAATGGATCAGAACCTGTGTTTCCTGGAATTTATTATATATGTGGAAACAAGGCTTATTTCAAATTGCCGGATCACTGGTATGGAAGCTGCTATTTTGGCATTGTCTTCCCGAAAATATACCATGTGAATAACGCTGCTGGAAGCAATGAAGACATTAATGGCTTAGTGCGTAGTAGACGTGAGAGTGTAGGTGAAATTATAGGTGATATTTTTAGTGCACTGATACCTGGAATGGGGGTAGTTCTGAATGCTCACCGTATCTGCAAATTATCTACAGTAGTGGATAGGTTGTCAACTGACACTGCTGCTGGATTCCTGCTGGTCAATACTGAAATGGTTGCGATCAGATCAATGGTTTTACAAAATCGCCTTGCTCTTGATAACTTATTGGCAAAAGAGGGCGGGGTCTGTAGAATGCTGAAGGCGCAACATTGTTGCACTTACATTCCAGATAAAAGCGTAGAAATTAAGAAATATGTGCAAAACATAACTAATTTGGAAAAAGAACTTAAACCATTGGAGGTTGATAGTGCCTGGAAAAGACTGACTGATGGTCTCTCTTCTGTAGGTAGTTGGTTCACTAACATAGGCCGTAGTCTAGTGGGAAAAGTACTGATGCCAATAGCTGGAATAAGTCTGATTGTGTTTATTATAATAATTTGCTGCAAATGCCAAAAATGCAGAAAGAAGTACACTGTAAATCGGAGGGGAGTGAAACGGAATGTGGATGAACTCGAATTAGAGGAATTAAGGAACCAGATCTATAAAAGGGCTAAAGATTCCCATCCCAATAAAACTGTTGAAAAACGGCTTAACAATAAATTTGTTGAGATAGAGATGAGTGAGATGTGAGAAAATTGAAGTTGGCATCTGTTTCCATTAAAAGTGATGATAGTAAATATCATCAAAGAGGGGATTGATGGAGTGAGAATTCGCACATAAAGCGACTTGCTCTTTTCATGAACCTCGTTAACTTGTAATAGTACTAAACACTCCTGTTCGTCATTAATATTACACTTTTTCAGTACACGAGGGTGTCCTAGAGATGCTTGCATATGTGTTTACTAACCGTAACACCGCTTGCATACTACAGAATGGCCGCTTCGCAGAAATTCAGTCTGCGCATGCGTCGGTCATACCCATGTGAATGTGACGCACTCGCAGATTTGGAGGGAGAAGTTCGCTCATGCGCATTGTAGCTGACATGGCCGCTTGTTTCTAACCATGCGACCTGCTCGCATACGCTGCTTTGCATTTCTATCTATTCTCGCATAATCATTAATCGCTATAGTTATTATGAAGTAAGGGGTACAGAGTAGATTATCATGGTGTACAGTGTATTCTATTTTTCTGTGTTATTAATTTGTTTTCGCTTACTTTTCATGTACCATGCATCCATGGGCCTGGGTGAGGGAACAAATTCCATATTGAAACCCGTTCCGACCCTGTCACGTGACGAGGGAAAACCAACACTGCGCAGAAGCAGAACCAAGCCAGCTGGCTTCTGAAGCAAGATGCGCCTGGGAACCTACCTTGGTCCTGGGAGAAGATGCTGCAATCTACCTAAATTTTGTTACATTGTTTCTGTCTACTGTATGCACCATTGTTTTTCCCTACTCCTATGCCTGGGAACACGAATGTAGGGGGCGGGTATGAAAAATTAAATATTCATTGTGGGAACGTAGAATTTAGGAGATAATAGTGACCTAATCACCTCTCCTGACCAATCGTAAGTTGGGACCCTGTCACTTGCAACATTTGTGGGTGGTCTGGGGACCCAAGAAGGGTATAACTAGCCTAGTTAGTTAGGGAAAATTGTCCGACTTGTCCGAATAGCTGACCTGTCACCGACCCCACGACTCTATAGGTGATTGATACAGAGAGCTGCGGAGCGCTCTGTCCGAATTTTCCACCAAACTCCAAGGGGTGGAAATAGTCCTAAGTGCTGGCGAAGCACTTTGCTGGGAGATTCGAGGACCCAATCGGGGTTATTGGCGGATTCCGTGCAGTGAGGGGGTAACGCAGGCGTTGCATCCGAAGCTGTAGGGGTTGGTCGTGCCCTTTGGTGAGCCTAGTCCTGACCCAAATCCTGAGGGGTATCCTGTCCTGGTTTTCCGTAAGCTGTTGCCCGCGCACATACTGGCATCCTAAATCCTTGAGGGTCTTTGTCCTCGTCCTTTCCCGAAGCTGACCCGTGGCCAGGGTTAGTCCTCATTCCCGTCTTAGGTAAATATACCTGTGGGTGTCCGTCCTCTATCCTTTCCTTCCTGCTCTTTAATAAAGCCTCTATGCCCATGATATTTTCTTTCTGTTCTCTCTACTGATGCATTTGCAAAATTGTTTGTTAGCATGTTCCATTGTTCCCCTTTCCTGTAGGGCATATTGAAACTGTTTTGCTTGAATAAAGTGTGATGAATATTTAGGATCTAAGTTAGATAGACTAAGATTAGGGTTTGAATCACTTATAGGCTATAGAAATTCACTGACTAACGTGTTTTGAATTTAAATCTCCCTAGTTTAAGCCTAAACTGAATAGCATGTTCCCTGTTACCCTTCCCCTTTAGAAAACTCTTTTGCCCTAAATGGTGTTGTCCCTCATTCACAGTTACATTATCTTTTTGATTCTGCTTGTTGATGTCTTTATCAGTATTTGCCTCATAATCTTGTCACTTTAAATTTTTACATTTCCATATAAAGACTTTTTAAACGCCTCAGGTGTCTGTGGTCATTCAGAAAAGTATAAACTAATGTTGTGTGAATAAACCAAGTGTTTCTAGAAGCGTTATCTCCTGTCCTCAAAGCTCCTGATCCATCAGGAAGAGTAAGTGCCTGTGGTAAGTCAGGTGCTATGGTAATAGTGTTACAGGAAACACACATAGAATACTGATAGTGGCGTGTAAAATCACCCGACTTACAAAACTTGTATCTTGAAATCACGTCATGGGCCCAAGTGCGTGAAAATCTGGTAAACTCTGAGCCGGGTGACCTGCGCGCTCTATCACCGTCATCTTCTGTCTTGCATTGTTCACATACACAAATACCACTAAAATGCATGCTGGTGTACATAAACAAATGCATGTCTTACATAGTTGTTAAACATGCACAGCACTAGTTTATTTTTTAGCACGATCCAATTGTATTGGAGCGCTCACTCCGGCCTCCGTCTTGCCATATGTAATGTAATGTAATGATGTCTTGCAAAGCGCATGAATCACCCCATCCTGGCTTTCCCTGTGAGATGGTCCCTACTGGGTATCTCCAAGGTGAAACCAGGCATCCCCGGCGTATGTGGGGGCCGTTTTGGAGATGAGGCAAGCTAATGCCCAGAGTTGCCGAGTGTGATCCCTGGTTAGAGTAGGCACCGAGGCGAGAATTATCGAGTCTGCTGACCCTGGTCCACGACTCTGCCGCGTCGGGAATTGAACCCTGGTCCCGGACCGTCCTCTGCTTCTGGGTCTGCCGCCTCTAACCAGTGAGCCACACCACTCCACTAATAGCGGGAAACACGAGCTGATGGTATTGGAGTACATTAAGTGCTCACCAGTTACATTACACAATGATACATTTCTTGCCGTAAGCAGGGGGGAGTGAAAGTGAATTGCCCAGAATCTCAAACTGTTTAGCCAACCCCGATATTCAAACCTCTTTCCGTCTGAAGCTCTGGCCACATCCTTACTTTGGTTCAAAGCTCCTTAACTGTTTCTCACTAGTACGTCGTCCTTCATTCAGCAAGACCCTGTCAACACCGAACAAGCACTGGCAAAGTTAATAAATCTTGTCAATGCGCGAGCTATTGGCCTTGTCGGCATGAATGCCTTTTAGCCATGTAGTCTAGTAGTACATCTGCTGTTCAGCATGGCTGAAAGTCACTGAGAAAGGTGCTATGATGTGGCCAGTGCAGGCCAGGTCATAGCTCTTTTTTGTGTTCGGAGGGGCAAGAAAATAATCTCAACATGGGGGGGCGAAGAGACTCGGCGACGGCTCAACATCATGTGATTCTGGGCTTTCATTGACCTTCAGCCATGCTGACAGAAGATGTGCTGCTGGACAACACGGCTAAAAGACATTGACATTGGCAATGTCAGTGTGGCACTTCCGCGACCTATTGTCTTTGCCAATGCTTGTTGAAATGTACGCCCTTTAGCTCAGTTGATGCACTTGCATGGAGTCAATTGCATGAACTATGCAGATGATGCCCAGATGGTGATCTCGAATGATGAGACAATGCAGGTTCGATTTCGGCTTTATTTTCTCCACCAGCAGCAGTAGTCCTAATAGCTCAAACATGCGGTGAACTGCAGGGCGAGACAGGAATCCGAGACTCCACTGCTTATTCAGCGCATGTATAGAATGCGCACAAGAGCTAGAGAGGGTTCCACTCCACGTCTGTATTTTCAGTCCTCTATCAGCTGGACACTCACCGGGGAAATCCCCTATTGCTCAGACCAACCATCCTAGTTCCATCCCTGGAAGGCACTTGCTTTTTTGTAGTGATTAGTAAGGCTCACATGTATTTGGCACATCAGTGAATAATCTCCCATCTGCTTTCTTGTTTTTGTGTGTATTTTTTTTGCATATTTAACATTTATTTTATACATTTTGGATATTCTATTCTAGTCCGGCAGAATAACATCCTTCAGCGTGCTGCAATTATGGCATCCTAAAATATGTGAATATGCATTGCTTGATAGGCAGCCTTATTACACAGTCATTTGGTACAAATAAACCATCTCTATCCTTTTAATTTTTCCGCTCTTGCTCCTAATTTGCAACTAACACACAAAAGGTGATGGGAGGAATGCTTCCAATAAGTCTAATCAGGGGCAACTGCTCTGGGAGCATTCTAATCCACCGTTCCTCTGCCCATCGCGCCACCTCAGATTCGGGGCTGGGCTAGCCTATATTTTTGTCTGGTCCCCCTATCATTTTGGAGTCCTGTGATGTAAAATTAGAAGCACTGCAACATTCCTTTCGCTTTCTGCAAGCAGCCCTGTACTTGATCAGGCCTGCCAGGGCATGTCATGTGTTGTCTAAGAGTCTAGTGTGGAGGTGCTGACAGGACACGAATTTCCAAGATCATAAGCTTGGAAATAGAAAAAGAAAGTGACGCTGAAGTTGGAGGCCATTTGTGAGCCCGAGCTCTGCTGTCTTTACTTGTCCATAAGTCATCAGACAAGCTGCTCCTGCCTCGGAGGCAACAGCTTCCACTCCTGCTTGGACCCCGCCGTTTCAGCACGCAGGGCGGTCATGCTGGTGCGCTGCTTCCAATCAGTATGTCCCCACATGATGATCTGAGAGCTGTGGTCGCCTGCCTTCAAGCTTCTTTCCATTCATGACAGGGTACCAGCATCACCAAGTGTGGAGAATGAGACTGGTAATGTCTCTTTGAATTTCCTTCTTTAGCTTTGAATTTTTAAAATACAAATGTGTGTTGTTTGCGAGTAATCTGCCATATGATGATATTATTTGTTTAACACAGGGGCATATTCTCAAGGAGCCATCGCCGAGTTAAGGGCACTTTATCTCAGCCAAAGTCACGATACGTTTATTACCCCATTCATAAGCTGGTGCTAACAGCCCATTGCACCAGTTTCCCTGCGAAAGCAGTCGCAAAAGACAGGATGTATGTTCATACATTGCGCACTATTCCATTGCATGCTTTTACCACGCGGTTAATACGTCGCAAAGACCACAACATCGTAAATATTTTCATCGCACGCACGTTGTTGCAACGCTAAAGCGTTGTTTCCTATTGGAAAGTACATAACATCGCAGACTGCCAAAACGCACGTCATTACATCGCGTTCTCTGTGCTTGCCAATGTATTAATTGACTTGTTTTCCCGTCTGTGCGTGCCTTTGTGTTAATCCGTCTGTGGGTGCCAATGTATTACTATTTGCGTTTTCCTGTCTTGCCAATGTATTAATTGACTTGTTTTCCCGTCTGTGCATGCCAATGACATCGCATTATTGACTTTTGTGCTGCTTACAATTTTAACATCTCATTATCAATTTTATTATAACATCACATTATTGACTTTTGTGCGTTTTTGACTTTGTACTAGATGAACGGTGGCTAGTTACTTGATGTCAGTCCGTCTGTGCAATTATAACATCATCTGACTGTATTAATTGATTTTTGTGTCGGTTTTCCAGTTTTCCCGTCGGTATGACAGTTTTCCCGTCTGTGCGTGCCTATGTATTACTTTTTGTGTTTACCTTACAATGTTATTATAATTAGAACATCGCATTAACGTTTACATCGTAAAGTTGCGTTGTTATGGATTACATTATTATGCCTTACGATGTAAAGGTTTAAGCGTTGCTGTGCCTTACGATGTAAACGTTATTGCGATGTACTAATTGCGTTGTGATGTCCCCACGAAGTGATCATTTTGTTGTGATGGGTGTTCGCCCAAAAGACATCGCCACAGATGACCCCCGCAACTATCACTAATGAGATGCAGAGTAGGCATTCCTGTGCCGCGACCATACCACTCCCCAACATTCTCAACAACCAGACAGATCGGCGATAAGAACACGAAACATGCAATAAGGCGCGGTAGCAGCAGGAAACTAACACCTGCTCTGACCTGGTGTAAAGTCGGACCACAGCCTGCACCACAAAAGGGAGCCCAGCCCAGAGCCACACCTGAAGGGCAACAGATGCCATGGAGCCACTCATCATGCAGCTCGGCGCCCCAACAGGACCACAACACCCACCCCCAGGACCCCACTCCCGGGCACACCCCACCACAACCAAACCAAGACACTGCACATCACCAGCCCGAAAACATGGAAAAAAGCACCCGCCTGATGTCGCACAATTGCAGCAATCAACACACGTGAGTACAGAAATCCTGAGTCATCCATGCACCATTGAAAGACCAAACAAAATGCCACATACTAATTCGTCTCTATACAACTATTATGAAGAGTCATGGCGGGGAATCCCTAGACAATCTGTGAGTCACAGCCTGCAAGACAAGGTCCAAGATAAGAAGGTGTGTCAGGCACTCAGCAAAGGACAAGGAGAGCGAGAGAAAGAGAGACTGAACAAGGAGCGCAATGCCAATCGTGCCCATGGCACATGCAAACAGATGAGTCTGTCCCGAAATTCGTGCACCCCAAATCACAGTCCTGGGATTAAAGTCAGCACGAAGGCCACATCAAATCTCAGGAATGCAAGCAGTAGTCAAACTCAAATTAGGAATGAAAGCTCCATTGTCCATACACACAGGCCGGAAGGCCAACCGCACCCCCAACCTTGGTCCTGAATGCAGCTGGCGCACCCTGCGTGAGATAGCAAACCAGCCTCCGACAACTCCCACACCATGAACAGAGCTAATGAAAAACTCTGCCACGCTCTGAAAGGTGCACAAATTCAGCCATTGAGCTGTCCTTTATCCGAGCCACTTCGCTCCTTCCTAATCTGGACGAACATTTGTCCATCCTAACTACGCACTGATAAAGCTACTGTCCACTGAGACGCCGCAATTTACGTAGTACCTATGAAGAAACCATTCACTAATGTGACTAGAGGCTTAGTGTAACTAATGGTTTAGACAACAAATTGTCATTCCGTGTCCTGATGATGATGCCCTAGATTAAAATACGGCATCGAAACGTCGTCGACTTCTGATCCCCCAAATGCAATATATGACTGGATTATTAATAATTGCATTGGTGTGATGTAATGGAATTTAAAATCTGTAACAACTGACTGAAAGTATACAGATGCAACTTTTGCTTTACCTTTTTGGCCACCAGTTCTTTGTTGTCTTGTCCTGTATTGTAAGGGTCACAGCTGTGTCCCCCTTGATACTAAATGGTTCTCCCATTTTCTCAAAGTATTCTCCTTAATTGATTGAAAATAAATTTCTTGTCCGGCTGGACAAAAATCATTTCACCTATCAAGTGTATGATCATTGTCTTCACAGATCATTGTTTCCATTTTTAGGGACCACTGTCTTATTTAACATATTACTGCCCAAGGTCCCTTTTGGCATACCTTCTGGGTTCCCTTGTGTTTATGTAAAAAAATTTTTTTTAAAAACTATGAGCAAAGGAGGCACAAAAAAACACAAACGAACACTGAAAGCGCTCGATGGGACTAGGGAGGAACCACCAACTAAAACCAGGCCGACAACACAGAGCGATTGCTCATTAATTGATATAACATCAGAAAATCAGATTCTAACAGCTCAAGAAGCGAGCAAACAACAAAAGCAGAAAAGAGCAGTAAATCAAAAACCTGCCAAACTATGTTTCAGCCAAAAATCTACACAAAGTTCTGTTTCTTAAAAAACGCGGGGGATACCTTACTCTCAAACATTAATTAATCTTCAGGCCTACAGCAACCTATCGAACCATCCCAGCCCCACAGCCTTTACAGTATATTGGCGCACTGACTGACAACAACAGCAAGGGAAGCCCTAGCCCTACAGCCAGAAGTTCACTGCAAGTGACATCAATCCCTCAGCGCGATAAAAGCTCGATAACTCAGGACTTTACAACCACTGGGAAAAAGCTCGGAAGAAAAATTGTCTTAGAAACCAACCTAATTCAAGTACACAGGACAAACGACGCAAAAAACTTGTCTGTAGACAAACTTGACAACAGCCATACAGACATCGGCAATACTGCTGATGACATACCTTGTGAGCAAAATATAATCAGCACGCGTATTGAGACGCGCAGCAAAACCAGCGCATCAACTAATTGCAAACCAAAAAGCCAAGAGGTAACAAAGCACCTCAGTGACATCAAGGAGGCAAGAGCAAAGGAGCGCTGGAAAGAGAATGATTTATCCCTGGGAGCCCTAGCTACACCTCATATCGTACAAGGGATTGACTATAACAGAACATCGAGGCCTGGGAGGAATATAGTCAATGCAGACAGACCACCAACTTCCCCGTCAGAGGTGATAGAAATATCCTCATACCTGGGAAAGGAAGAGTGGGAAGATCTCCTTGCTGCATATTCCCAAGATAAGAGCAGAAGCGGGATGAGCGCTAATACACCGATTATGATAACTGATGGCTCACAGGAACAACCGGCGGAGGATGTAGGGGCGTCAGAGAGGGCTCAAAAACGATTCATAACTCCAGGAAATCAAGCAGAAACCCCAAAACACACAAAGCATGAAAGCGCTTGGCCCAGACAAAACAATACAACTCCTGGTAGAAGCCCTTAACTATCAATCGGATAAAATGGACACTCAATTAACGCTACTGGACACATTGGCTGTATTTGTGGTAGCCATTGACGGGAAGCTGGGCACGCTAAACACGCTTCTTCAAAACAAGCTTGATCAGTCGCAAGACACAATTGGGACCAACAGAGGTGGATGTGGATGCAGCCCAATAATTGACAAACTGTCAACACTCCCAACAATACTGAGCGATCTGTGCACACAGCTTAAAAGGTCTGCTCAGTGCCAACAAACCAATCCCTGCAACTGCACTTTTGAAGAAGAAACAGAAATCTTAGGGAACAAGGAATTGCTGGGAACTAACAAAAAAAGGAAACTCCAAAACAAGAGCCCCCTTATCTAATACATCCAAAAGTTTAGTGGCCAGCGAAACTGGAACACCATACCCTCTACTTTCTGAAGCCTTGGAAGAAGGTAAAGCAGACACAAAAATGAACGCTAAACAAAGACGAGCAAAAAAACGTAAAGGCAGGAAACATAAAACACACTCGAACCGGAAAGGCTTTATGCATCTCTTTGGGAACACCCTTGCTACAGAACAAAGCATAGTCCAAGCTTAGGGAGGTACTAGTACATCAGAGACTCCTGCAGAGGTAATAGCACCAACTCAAACCACCAACGGTAAGGGGCAAAAAACTAAGAACTTGGAAAAACTTGGACATATTATGCATGAAGATTCTGAAGCCGGATCACAAGACTCTCGCCTCCAATCCCGCGGGGCCAGCAAAGTAACTCTTGAATCCAATTCGAAACGGTCGCCAAAAAGCAGCAAGATGTCTGGTACAAATTTTCACAAATCATAAAGCAAGAACACACTCCGGGTAAAAGGCCTGGGAATAACCCAGAACAAAAAAACCTAGGGAAGGGCAAAGGGCCGACAGATAGTCAACTATCCACAATTACTCAAGCGATTCCATCCGTACACATATGGGTGGATCAGATAGAAGAACCAGCAACCACAATGACTGAGGAATTCACGTGCCACCCCCCTTGGCCCGGAGAGAACTACCAACTGGCTAAGCCGCCTGCACCAAATCAGCACATATTTGGCCGAACAACAAGAGACACTGTAGCCAATACTAACCAGGCCAATCCAACTGTAACACGATCAGCAGAGCATAAGCCATCAAGCCAATCTAATAAAGAGAGTGGGATCACAAACTAACCAAGAAATGTAACAGGTGCCACATGGTTCAACCCGGATTACATCTCGCAAGGAAGGCACAACACACTTAACAGAGGCAACATCCTACGGTTGTTATCTCATATCCACTCTCTGGTAGAAGTGAAAAGCTCTGACCTGGTATCTATCGAATTCATAGATGATGATGGTACAGGCAGAGAAAAAACGAAAGCAACTTGGGCACTATAGCAATCTCTCAGAAAATACAAGCTGAAGCCGAGACTTTCAAAAACTGGGGGATAACAAAAAAAACATACATAAAGCCAAGATATCCGGAAATATTAATTCCGGTGGAAAAGGTGGTAGACCAGGTCATCGTAAAAAGCCCCAGAACTTCTGTTCTCAGAGGAGCGGCAGGGCCAGGTGGAACAAGCAATGACCAACATACCGGCATTACTCGACGGATTGGAGATGAAAAACCATTACCATACGGATTGTTAGACTTAAGATGGATAGCCAGAACAATAAACAACAACAAATGACAAACCGGCCCAAAGTCAAGTGAGTGCAATCATGACCTACTACGAATATGCTTGTGGAACATCAACGGCCTAGCCTCTAAAATATCTGACTCCGAGTTTATGGACTATATTAGAACTTTCGACCTAGTGGCACTACAAGAGACATGGGTTGCAGATCCCCCACATCTCCAGGGATACCTATGCTTCTTCACCGGTGCAAAAAGGACAGACAAATACGGGCATCTACAAGGCGACCTAGTAATTTATGTATCAGCCACAAGCACCCTCACGGTAAAAGAAGATAGACCATCTTCTACAGCCTCGCTGGCAGTAAACTTTCCTTTGGCGGAACTAAAAACAGGTAATGCTGATACCGACCTTACTCTGATTAACGCCTATGTTCACCCCAGAAAGAAAACAAAGGCAGTCAAAGACCTATGCAACTACATGGAGGAGTGCATAAGGGAAAGACCTACAACCAACGTCATGCTCACTGGGGACTTCAATCTCAACCTCATGGGTATCTCGCAAGAAGATGAGATCCTAACTCAAAATTCAATTTGGGACATCCCACCACAAGGGAAGTCGCAAACATCCAAACAAACAAAACTAGGCAATCAGACTCTAGAAGAATTGGAACATTTCAACATCAGGGCTCTAAATGGAAGGTTTGCCAGAGACAACCCTCCGGCCTCAACATTTCACTCAACAAGAGCAAGTAGTATATTAGATTACACTTTCATTTCACTACCATTATTTCAACACACAACCTCTTTTCGGATAGGTAAAAGCACAGATAGCGATCATTGTCCTCAAGAAATCACTCTCGAAACCGTGAAGCCCAAATTTGAGCTATCCAACGAACCAAAAGAGTCAATCCATACCGTTAACTTCAAAAAAATTAAATACTCAGCAGCAACTGATGAAACTCTAATTGAAAGGGCAAAACAGCATTTTAGGGCTCGCACTGGATCAAGCGAAATTGTTGAATGGGAACAATTCACAAAAACTATGTCTATCTACGCTACAAGACCCAAGCCACACGTAAAATCAGGCTATGGCACTTCGAGAAAATTTACTAGAGAGTATGAAGTAAAAATCAGAGGCACAAAAACATCAATTCACCGCACGATGAGAGAACTTCAACAGAAACCCATGGATATAGTGAATCATGATCACTTACATAAACTAAAAGCAACATTGAAAAAACTAAAATGGGAAGCTAATAAATCCCTGGAGGAAAATTTATGGGCAAGACTTCACTCTGATACCAAATAGAACGATGGGGTAAGGTTCTAGAAAACCATAAACTCCTTCATAAGACCCACGCATAATGGGGTTTCATCCAATATCACAGAAGAAACATGGGCAAGTTATCTCGGAACCCACTTTAATCAGGCAACGGAAACAACCAAGCGTTAATACCGGACCGCGAGATGGATACTTATAAAAAATTCAAAGTACAATCACCCAATAAGGAGATCAGCTTCCAAGACAGTCAGAAATCGATTTTAAATGATAATTTGCCGAACTTACAAAACACTATCCAGCGCCAAATTAAGAAAGGAAGAAGTGAGGGAGCTCCAGGACCAAATGGAATCCCGCCAATCCTTTACAAACAAGACGTGAAAGGCTGGGCAGCAGCTCTCGAACCCCTTTTTTTTTAGATAAGACATTACAACATCCTGCCAAGCTCCTGGAAGGGTTCTATCATCTCTCCAATTTTTAAGGCAGGAGACAAGGCTTCCCCTCAAAACTATTGATTGGTGGCCTTAATTTATAATGAGACAAAGTATTTTGCAGGCATCCTCCTGGAGGAGCTGTTGGCATGGGCCACCGAGAAATCCCTAATTCCGGTCAACCAGACAGGCTTTGCCAAATCAGTAGGCACAATGACCAATATTTTGACCATGGGTATGCTCATAGATAAGGCGGAATCAAACAAAATGCCCATCCATTTCTGTTTCATAGACTATAAGGCCGCCTTTGATCACATAAATCGGAACATTTTATGGTCTAAACTGAACGGCTAGGGGATATCGAGACCTCTGCTGGATATGCTGATCAACCTTCATACAGAGAGCTGGGTACAGATAAAGGTGGGGGATGGATCAGTTCTGTCAAGGCGCATACTGACCAACAAGGGCCTCAAACAAGGCTGTGTCCTGGCCCCCACTCTCTTCAACCTGTTCTTAGGCGACCTTGTACCCGTCCTAAACAGCTGTAACTGCCACGCTCCTAAACTAGGAGGGCTCCAACTACCTGTCTTCTATATGCAGACGATATAGTCTTAATAAGCCACACAAAGGTAGGGCTTCAACATCTTCCGAATGCAACACACAGATACTCAAAAGCAAACGAACTGACAATAAATCTAGAGAAAACTCAGTCGATGACCATCAGTAAGAACAAAAGAAAATCAATATCGTGGTTCTGGAACAAGACACGAATTGGAGACACGCCAATATACAAATATTTAGGAGTAAAGATTGACAACAGCGGGCAGGTTTCCACCCAGAGAACGAGCATCAGAGGAAAAGGGCTCGCTTTGGCAATCTCTTTAAAAACACTACGGGAGTGAGGTACTTAGGGGCAGAGACGCTAAGATCCTTGATAATACAATTATAGCTGCCTACAGAATTATTTTTAGCCTGCCCAAGCGAACCTCACCAGCACAAATCAGGCTAGAATTTGGTATCCAACAACAGATACTGGCAAGACAGGGGGCCTATATTCCAGCCTGGGACAAAGTGAGGAAATCCAAACAAGGAACTATAAACGAGCACCAATGGACGGAGCTAGAGCAACATCCATCCTCACCAGCAGCCAAGTACTTCATGAGCAGCCTGGCAAACACAGGATTAAAGCAGCTTTGGGACACCCCAGTAAATCATACAACATTTAAAAATCTGGTCAAGAAATCCATCAAACAACTATCGTGGGTTCAAGATAAGGCAGCCCTTTCAAAAAGAACGCACGGCTGGATGACCCTGAACTCTTATTCAACGAAAGCACCACAGAGCTACTTTGGTGTGGGTTATGCCAAATCCGTTAAAATGTGTTTCTTAAAGTATAGGTTGGGCTTGCTACCCTGCACTCAAAATTTCCCACGCTGGCTAGAAGTCAAAGCAGGCTCCCTCTGTCGGTTATGCGGCCTAGCGCAAGAGGACATGCTGCACTTGATATGCTCCTGTGAGAAACTGCTGGATGAACGGAAATATCTGCTGAAACACCACTTCAATCGACGAGGGATACGCACACGAAGGAATGCAGTTCTTGCCTGTTTTCATCCCAGGATCCCCAGCTGAACTGTAGTTTTGTGAAATTTATGAAGGCAGAGGAAAAAAAGACGCCAAAAACGAATCTCTAAAGGTTTCGATATAGCTGACAAAACATAACAGCACCCACCGTCATGGCTGACTTAAAGAGAAAATGAGGATACCGGGAAATCACCAATATTTTAGAAAACAAAACTGAATCAAAATTTTAAAACAGGTTGAAATTTTGTGCCTAAATGAATTGAGGAACTGTGATTGTGTTTTACTGGTTTTATCAAACATGTAGTTTAAAAAAAAATCTTTTTTCATTCTTTTTTTGTATTGCAATGGTTTTAAGTAACTATGCTAAATAAAATTACTTACTTACTAAATGGAGTTGTGCGCCGGGCTGCCATGAGCTTCAGGGACTGCTCTGTCAAAGCCTTCGATGCATAGCACGGCAGTCGGATCATGACTTTGGGTCGTGGTTGAGCTCTAAATGCCACAGGCAAACAAGGTGTAGGTCTGTCACCAACATCTGCCGGTAACAGGACCGAAGGGCTTGAAGCCGGTCTTTCGAGATTACATCCTGTCATACCAGGAGCTAAAACCTTAAGAAACACTTGACAAAATGTCAAAAAAAGGGCTGTGAAAAAAAATGGACTGAGGTGTAGCCCTTCTCCGGATCAGCACTAGTTGGTGCGGAAAGAAAAGACTTAACAGTTTGCCTGGGTGGCGCCTATATGGGTACTGCAATGTCACATCCGGTGCGGATGTGGAACTGGTACATGCCACCTAATGGCACGCAGGGGTGCTACTCATAAAAATTCATCCAGATGCAGTCGGACTTCTGGGGAAATTCTACGGTAAGGAATTTGTGGCTAGAAGTCTCTATCAGATGCATTTGTTGAATTTGGCAATGTTTGCTAGCGGTTGAGTGAAATGCTTTGATTTACTATACCTTGTACATCCTAGATATCTGGAACTCTCCAGTGGATCTTTTTCTTTGTGGTGTCAAACAAAAACATTCTATTTTTATAAATTTGTGTCAGATTTCTTAAGAGTTGTGTCAATTTGTTCTTCAATTGTGTTGATGCGGTTTAAATGCTTTTAACTTGTTCCTGGGTAAGCCTTGCTGCAAAACCACAGCTACCCATAATTGAGGTGCAAGTCTGACAAACTAAACCAATAGGTCCTAAAGGGGATGGTAAGTGTATTACAGGGCGAGGTCGCACAACCACATCATACAATACACCCCAATTTCCTCAAAGGCCCATAGATTTTGATATCTTTAAATCTTCCTTTATCTTTTCCAGCGTCTTACTAACCATTGGCCCAAAGAGGTGCTCCCTATCGAAAGGGAGGATGACAAGATGCTTGGGTTTGAACCGAGATATATGAGTCAGGTGAGGTGTTGTAGTATGACGCTCATGTTTACTACCGCCTCCGCCTACGGCCAACCTCCTACTTGCTTGCTCTCCTTATTCAGAATGGGGTAGCATTGCCAGGGGCCTCGGTAGAGGCTTGCTTGCTAGCTGTGTGTTCACTAGGGAGTTTGATGGGACTCGCCCCTTAAAGTACATGGGGAAGGTTGAAACATTTTCTACCCTCAGCGTAATGACCCTAGTTTTAACTGGCTCTTTAAATTTTTCTGGGACAGATTTTACCATCTCCTTTAGAATGTGGAGGTACTGGACTGATAACTCCGATTTTCCGTGTCTCCACTTAAAAAGTCGTCTTCCTCTTGGACAACCAGAAAATCCATATATCCACCTTGTGGTAGGTGGCTGTGTGCTGAATTAACTCATGGTAGACAGATGTGTCATCTGGATGTAAAGCCCTGATTGGGTAATCATTCAGGTTAGGGTCCC
The DNA here is from genome assembly GCF_964263255.1 of Lissotriton vulgaris. Classification (NCBI taxonomy): domain Eukaryota; kingdom Metazoa; phylum Chordata; class Amphibia; order Caudata; family Salamandridae; genus Lissotriton; species Lissotriton vulgaris. Next base: position 1,490,595,572 of record NC_141693.1, read on the forward strand.
ATGGTAGGTCCACATTATCTTCTCAGGGATAGTCAGTAGGTTCTTCCCCTATTGGTTGGTCATACAGATCAAATGACCTGTAAGGTCAGCCTTGTAGGGATGTGGCATAAGACTCCCCTATGTGAGTTTGATAAAGGCAGGTGTGAAAAAGGTTCCTTTTGCGAAGGATAGGGTCAGATGGTGGAGAAACCCTACTAGGGATCTTCCCAATGAGTGGATGAATAAAGAGGCCCTATTACCTAATGTCCAGTTCTTGAGGAAGGCGCTCAAGAATAGTTGCCTTGACGCATTCATACAAGGGCTACAGGGTAGGATGTGGCTTCGGTGCCGAATCACATATTGGCGTCCTGTGACTTGGATGCCGAGGATTGCTTCTGTGCCAAAGGCCGCCTTGAAGTTGATGTGGCCTTTGGCACCACAAGGCAGCAAATGGACGAGATGGTTTCAGAGCCACTGAAGTCTTCAGTGCCAGCATCGAGGTGTCTGCCTCACCAGTCCTGGTAGGAGGCTTAGCACCCAATGCAGGCTTTTGCCAGTGCCAACCAGGGCCAGGGGATGGTGACTGCCACTGGGTGAGTTTGCCTTGATCAGTGTGATCTTAATGCCCCACTCTCTAGGGAAGGGTGGCCTACCACAGGACATGGAACCGTCATGTTTCTTTGAAGCACTGGCATACTCTGTTCTCGAGGGGATCTTCATCCGAAGCTGGCTTTGATGTGGAATTCTGATGCTGGTCATTATCAGATACAGTACGCGGCTCTGGACTAAGTGCGCTTACTTCTTCATCTGGTCGGGCAAATAAAGGGTCTTCTTCCCAAAGATGGCTGGGGTACCCAAGTCTTGTGGCTGCACGGTGCACACCCAGCGAGGTTTCATTTGGTGACGGACAGTTTTCTTCAACTGAAATTTTAGGCACGAAGGCAGGTATCAGTGTGATTAGGGGAAATGCAGAAGTTACAGGCCTTGTGTTGGTTGGTCCACAGCTATTTAGCATGGCATCAAGGAGAATATTACACAGTGGTTGTTCCATCACCTGTGTGCATTCTCTGAGGTGCCATGCATGTGGTAGTGTCTTTGGTCCCCCGTGCTACTCAAATGAGATCGCCTTTCGGGGATGCAATGGCTTCCAGTCTAGAATGTATGCTGGAGTAGTGTGATGTATGAGAGCCACCAACAACACTAGATGGGTACATGAGAAACCCGAAACTTGCAACCTGCCTGGTGCACATCCAAATGCAAAGGCAGAAAAAAACAATCAAACTTGTAAGAAACTGGGTTTTTGTTAGTTGTCCCCACCCCCCTGCCCCCACATTTTTGGGAGTTCCACCATCTTCTGTGTGGTGGAATTGAGCACTCTGGGACAGGGGGGATGCCCACTCCCCAAAGAAAGGGGTCATCCATAGAATGTAGTGACACCCAGGGGTGAGTAGCCCATTGGCTACCTACACCTCACTCCCCTTAACGCCCCTAAATGGAGTATTTGGGTGGTCCCCTGACATCAGGAAACGTGTCTGTCTAGAGAAGAAAGAAGGACAAAGAAGAGCCTACAACGTGAGAACAGAGAAGCAGCAACTGACATGGCACCAACCCTGCCAGTTTGCCTGCTGTCCACGACAATTGCACGTCCCCGGCTCGTCCAGAAAGCGGTGTCCCCTCGAAAAGCTGTGGAAGAGTGACCCACGACTTCACCAGGCAAGCAGCATCTCCCTTAGTGCCTTGGAGCTGCTTCCCTGCAAGTATGCAGGCACCAAAGGACCGACCCCCGAGGCACAGAGGCCATTAAGAGTGGCGTCCCCGCCTTGGGCTCCACCGGACTGGCTCCCAGGCCCCACCTGCAGCCTCTTGTGCTAGACCGTAGGAACCGCAAGAGCCTCGGACCGAAAACCTGATACCTAGAAGCAGCACTGCACCAGAGCCCCACAGCCCAGGGAGAAGTGAACCAATTGTGCCAACAGAGTCTAGAGACCTTCAAGAGCTGAGCCCACCATTGAGTGTGGCCAGATTGGTCCCAGAGTCCCAGCATTCAGCCTGTTTTGGCAGGCCCCCGACAACCGTGAGTGCCTACCACAGAGAGACCCTGCCGGAGAAACAATGACTGCAGCTGAGCCCACCAGCCAGAGTTCCAGTGGAACAGCAATGTCCCTACGTGCCCGAGCATCTCAAGGACTGTGCCCCCCTGTGGGGTTGCCGGACTGATCTCCCAGTCCAGTGTGATCGGACTGTTCCCCATTGACTTCAAAGGGGCACTAGACACTAAATTGCACCTCTGCACCCGGACATCTCAGTGCCCCCCCCCCCCCCTTGGACCTTGGACCTCGCCCCATACTTACCTTAAGTGCCGGAGAACAGTCCTGTAAGTCACTGTTAAGTACTCATATCGAGTACATATTTCTTTCCCATAGGGCTTCAATTACTGCTTCAAAAGAATCAACTGTCAGTGTACTCCTGTATACTAAAAAACTGTGACACCGGACCCAATGCAAGTGTATTTCTGTACACTTCCAGAACAGAGAGATCTCAAAATGTAGTACTTACCCATTTATGGAGTTCTTGGTGTTAAAAATATATATTAAAAAACTGTTATTTTTCTATTTTGGTGTGGATCTCCTTTTTGAGTGTGGCATAATTTTTTGATTCTGCGTGTAACAAATGTCTAACACTCCTCCTAGATAAGCCTAAGGCTGCTCGACCACACTAACAAAAAAAGAGAACTGTGGGATTGTTAAAGCAGCCCTGTGCACTTAAAAAGGATACCCGGACTACAGAATAATGTATTGTACTGTGTAGTAATTGCATGTATATAGCGCTTACTACTAAGAAGGATAGTGTTGAATTAGTATAGTGAAATACGAAAGTAATTTGATTGGTGGATAGGTTAGTCAGTTATTTGAATTCAGAAGGATAGAGGAGGGATAGAAGAGGGAAAAAAATTGTACTTATATAGCACTTGTTACCCCTGATGCGGAGTTGAAGCGCTTTTTTTTGGCGAATAGCATGCTACTCCGGAACCCATAAGGGATTAGAATATACCTCTTTTTGGTATATTACATACTTTTGAGAAGAGGAGTCACAATGCATCACATGACTCGAACACTTTCTTTGAAGGAATACAACTTGCAAACACCAACCCTAACGCTAGATGGCAGTAGTAAGCTAAGCATGTGTATCTACTGCCATACAGACTATGAATATGTATATATCAATATCAAATGACGGGCAACTGCGTTGTATTGGTATATATTTACAAACCACATGGTTGAAGGCAGAGTTGTTTATAAATGTCACCTTAAAGCAGAGATGGGAATATAGGACCATTTTCAACCGGTTATGTATTTTTTTATACAACATGTTTTACTAACTGATATTGGCACACTTTCGAAAGTTTTAGAGCGTTCAAATATCTGTTTACTATTCATTGATTGCCTGAGACGTCAGTTATGCCTGTCAATGTTTTAAGAAATGTGTACTTTTGTTACGGATAATGTGCTAATATTTAAAATGTGTTTTATTCAATAATGAATATTATCAATCAAAATTTAAAAGTAAAGCACATTATAAGGAATTAAAAACATGCATTCCAAATGTGCTTTTCTTCTGTAGTACAACACTATAGAGTAGGTTTAACTCTATAGTGTCATTGCTTAAAGACTTTGCTGTAGAAATGGCAAAAGACTTTGTCCCTTTCTATCTCGGCGTGGATGTGCTAATCCTATGCTTAAAGACTGAGAGAAAAACAGACATTTGAGGTGAGCAGATCTAGAGTGTCGCTGGTGTTAAGAGTTGTCTATGCAAGAGCTGCTTTCCACCTAAACTTGAGAACTACCCAGCGTTCTCTGCTTCATATATATATATACCAGAGAGGTTTCGAATAAAATCTCCTTTACTGCAGCTATTGGGTCCGTGTCTTCGTTTCCACAGCAGGAGTGTGGTGTTTGAAGATTCTTGTTTCATATATATATATATATATATATATATATATATATATATATATATCGACAGTCACTCCAGGAAACCACCTCCGAACCAACAGGGTCGGCGAAGCAGGAGACAGACCACAGCGTTCAGGTGAATAGATTTATTTTTCCAGATTATTCTGCAAGTAACCAAACATGGTGTTAAGAGTTGTCTATACAAGAGCTGCTTTCCACCTAAACTTGAGAACTACCCAGCGTTCTCTGCTTCATATATATATATATATTCACTGAAAAAACCATGGGTTATAGAACATATATAGTTAGGGATTAGCATTTACAAAACCTTATTTTACTCACACAAAACCATTGAAATTTCATATATAGTTAGTTGCACTAACTATATATCGCGCACCCGCAATCCACTGCTGATCATGTCACATATTACATCATTCATGACATGGTCAGTGACATCACTGATGTCATCACTGATGACATCACTGATGACATCTCAAATGACATCACTGATGACATCACTGATGACATCTCATTTGACATTACTGATCACATCACTGATGACATCATTCATGTGATAATACGGTGAACCTCTTCAGACTTTTATATGATCTTACATACACTCAGAGTAAATAGACACTCACAGACTGTCACTCATCCATGGAGTTACTCACACACCTAGTCAGTCATGCAAAGAATCAATCACACTTCCATTTCCTCAACTATACAGTTATACACACCTTACTAATTCAAACATATACTAACACATATTTACTCTCGTATACAATCCCTGATACAAGTTCACAATGATCCATACAGCCACTTACAAATTCACTGGCTCTTATGCACAGTTATTTATATATGTCAACTCTCACATGTACTGTGGTTTACATATGTACTTACTTTGACATTTAGCCCTGAGATATCCATTCACTCACCAATACACTCATGCACACAGTCAACCGCCTATACAGCTGTTTCCACATGTAATTTTGAACCCATACATCTAGTGAATCAACTGCTCACACATCTATGCACAGAGTCATACACCTCCCAGCCACCCACACACACACTCAGTCAGTCTCCCATACAAATACTTGGGCAACCAATCAATAACCCATATACTTAATCATAAAGCTACTGATCAACACATGCAGCAGTTTACAGAACAACAGACATAATGATGCACACATTAAGACAGTTTAGTCACTAACCCATGCACTCAGTGAGACACATTTAATCACTCACTCATACAGTCAGTCATGCACCAACTAAATTCTTCATCCAGACACTTATACATCCACTAATTCTTCAATATGTCAGACATATTTTGACTTTTCAGAAACATACAGTCACTGGATGTTGTCATCAGTGATGTCATCAGTGATGTCATTTGAGATGTCATCAGTGATGTCATCAGTGATGACATCAGTGATGTCACTGACCATGTCATGAATGATGTAATATGTGACATGATCAGCAGTGGATTGCGGGTGCGCGATATATAGTTAGTGCAACTAACTATATATGAAATTTCAATGATTTTGTGTGAGTAAAATAAGGTTTTGTAAATGCTAATCCCTAACTATATATGTTCTATAACCTATGGTTTTTTCAGTGAATTTTCAAGGTTTTGTAAATGCTAATTCCTAACTATATATGGTCTATAACCTATGGTTTTTTCAGGGAATTTTCAAGGTTTTGTAAATGCTAATTCCTAACTATATATGGTCTATAGCCTATGGTTTTTTCAGTGAATATATATATATATATACATACATACATAAACATATATCATCTGTATATCTATATAAATACAAACATAAATGCATGCATACATATACTTATATGCATACAGATGCATGTTATTTACATGAAAGTTGAAAAAACACTAATAAAAGCAAAGCTAAAAAGCCACCTCATTACAAACAGAATGGCTTTAACTTAAACGAGGGCGAGATCTATTGCATTTTCAATGCTTGTTTACTTTGGTTCCATCAAGAAGGCATTCAGATGTGTCACACATTTGCCATAAATTCTGAATGTTAGCACTCTAGTTGCACATTAGATCACTGTAGTAAAGCTACTGCTCACCATGGACGTCTGCTGCTGGTATTCAAAGTGCATGTTTCAGTCTGCATGTCACAATTTTTTTTAATGAAATAGAAGAGGATTTGAGAAGTCACTCAAAATGATCCCTAATTTTTCTTTCTGAAGCACTAATCATACTTTCTATGGCAAAATTAACCCCCTCATGTTGTTCCTTTTTAAATTGAGTGTTTTCAGACTTACCACTTCATTCCAATCAAGATGGCTTATGGTGTGCCATACTTTTGTCATAAGTAAGACTGTTAGTGCTCCAGTGGTTCTTTAGAACACTCTGGGACATTCTGTCATTGGGCTATACTTGGGGTACATCTGGGTGATATTTGGGCTACATTTAGGCTCTTTTGTCTCTGGTGGCCATCTTGGGAGACTGTATGTCAGAATTTTTTAATGAAATTGAAGATGGTTTGAGAAGTCACTCAAAATGTGCCCTAATTTTTCTTTCTGCAGCACTAATAATAATTTATTTGGCAAAATATACCCCCTCATTTTGTTCCTTTTTAAATTAAATGTTTTAAGAGTTACCACTTTATTCCAATCAAGATGGCTTCAGGTGTGCCATACCTTTGTAATAAGTAGGACTGTTAGCGCTCTAGTTGTTCTTTAGAACACTCTGGGACATTCTGTCATTGGGCTATACTTGGGCTACATCTGGGTGATATTTGGGCTACATTTGGGCTCTTTTGTCTCTGGTGGCCATTTTGGGAGACTGCATGTCAGAATTTTTTAATGAAATAGAAGAGGATTTGAAAAGTCACTCAAAATGTGCCCTAATCTTTCTTTCTGCAGCACTAATAATACCTTCTATTGCATAATATACCCCCTCATTTTGTTCCTTTTTAAATTAAATGTTTTAAGAGTTACCACTTTATTCCCATCACGATGGCTCCAGGTGTGCTATACCTTTGTAATAAGTAGGACTGTTAGCGCTCTAGTTGTTCTTTAGAACACTCTGGGACATTCTGTCATTGGGCTATACTTGGGCTACATCTGGGTGATATTTGGGCTACATTTGGGCTCTTTTGTCTCTGGTGGCCATTTTGGGAGACTGCATGTCAGAATGTTTTAATGAAATAGAAAAGGATTTGAGAAGTCACTCAAAATGTGCCCTAATTTTTCATTCTGCAGCACTAATCATACTTTCTATGGCAAAATATACCCCCTCATGTTGTTTCTTTTTAAATTAAATGTTTTAAGAGTTACCACTTTATTCCAATCAAGATGGCTTCAGGTGTGCCATACCTTTGTAATAAGTAGGACTGTTAGCGCTCTAGTTGTTCTTTAGAACACTCTGGGACATTCTGTCATTGGGCTACACTTGGGCTACATCTGGGTGATATTTGGGCTACATTTGGGCTCTTTTGTCTCTGGTGGCCATTTTGGGAGACTGCATGTCAGAATGTTTTAATGAAATAGAAAAGGATTTGAGAAGTCACTCAAAATGTGCCCTAATTTTTCATTCTGCAGCACTAATCATACTTTCTATGGCAAAATATACCCCCTCATGTTGTTTCTTTTTAAATTAAATGTTTTAAGAGTTACCACTTTATTCCAATCAAGATGGCTTCAGGTGTGCCATACCTTTGTAATAAGTAGGACTGTTAGCGCTCTAGTTGTTCTTTAGAACACTCTAGGAGGCTGCAGTAGAACACAAAGGAATCAACTGACAGTCTCTGTCCTTGTTGGATGTACATGTTTTACTGAGAATGTCAGACTTCATTTTCACATGACTGAGAAAGATAATGTGAATTTACAGAAAATATGCTTTCAGTTTAGCTTATAGATCCCCTTCCAAACCACTGTGGGAAAATCATGAGATATTAGTTTTCTTTCAAACAATATTCATGATATCACAGCAGAAGGTTTTTTCACATGGTAAAATCACCTTAGAACCCACCACAATTCCTAAAACGAGTATGGTACCATCAACAAATGATTTATAATGTAACTAAAGTCCTAAAACCCTCTATTAACTACAATGCTTTTTAATGAGGTGCTATCATGTATATTGGTCCCAAGATGGCTGCCAACACTTCTTGGATGAAATGCTGACAGCCAATCAGATCAGATGTGTGGTTAGGCTCCACCCAGATATATATCTTTTTTTGAACCTAAATTACTCAAAATCCACTGGAGCACATATATTGAGACCTAGCAAAGGCACATCGGGCTAACAGTCCCTACAATTTTGCCAAGTTTCGTGCAAATCCATTCAGCCGTTCGAGCTAAAAGTGAGGCCAACCGCCCTATGGAAATTAACATGGGAAAAACGCATTTTGGGACCCCACTTTTTTCTCGGCCCCCCCTTGATGAAACCCCCCCAAATTGTCAGGGGCTGCTCAGAAACAAAATGTTCAATTTCCCTGAAAATTTCAGCCAATTCCGTCCACAAACACCAAAGTTATTAGACATAGAATTTTCAAAAATCCCATAGAGAAAAAATCCTAACTATATATACCTACTGGCGACCGCCAGTAGGTAATATATATATATTTTTTTTTTCTCCCCAAGGATGCGGCACTCAGCGTTTGAAAAGTTTAAACAGCTTGTACTTTATTTCTCCAGCTCGGACCAACGCGTTTCAGCCATCACAGGCTTTGTTCACGGTAAGTGAGCTTTTTTCTATGTCCACTATTTATCCCATTTTAAACAAATTATGATGCATTATGGGATTTGTGGTCAAGTTACATTTCAATTGAATTAGCAATTGCAGATTGCAACGTATAATTATGGTATTTACAATTCTCAATATATACATATATACGCTCTGCTTTACGCGCACAATGCAGTAATACAGTCTCATATTATCTTCATATATAGACTTATTCTCGAGTATTGGGTATAGTACCCATTAGTAACGTAATATTGTTCTCATTTGACATTGTTAATTTCCCGACATATATCAATTCTAGCAACTATAGCATAAATCATAACTATTAGGGAGTCTCATATCAATGTATCGAGTTCAAATTATCAAACACAAGTCATTTATCTGGGTGTAGTACCCCATAGTTCAATTTTTCGATTTTGAGTCTACATGTTAATCAAGTCATTTTTCCTGCTTATTCCAGATGTACATAAAGTTCCTCATCAAAATTCATCCCTCTGGGCATCTTTGTTTTTAATCTGATTATGAATTTGGATTCGGTTTGTCGTAGTTTGCGTAGTCTATTTCCTCCTCGTTCTCCCAAGTTGATCATGTGTATACCAAAGTACGACATTGCTTTCCAGTCTCCTTTCTGACATGATATCATGTGTTTTGCTGTCGCATAGGCCAAGTCTTTGTTCTTTACAGCTCTAATGTGCTCTAATATCCGTTTTTTTAAGGCACAGGTTGTACTCCCAATATAACATGATCCACATTTGCACTGTATAACATAGACTACATATGTGGAGGAACAGGTGATCTGTCCTTCAATGAGTGTTTTTTTGCCATCCGGTTCATCATATGTATTCTTGTTCACGCCAATTTTGCATGCTTTACAGGCATTACATTTTCGAAATCCATTCCGTTGGTCTGTTAACCAGTTGTTAGTTTTTCCTGGTTTCTTGGATTTAAAATGACTCTTTACCAGTTGGTCCTTCAAAGATGAAGGTTTTTTGTAACTCATCTTCGGTCCTTCACCTACAATTTTTCTCAAATCCGGGTCTCCAGAAATAAGATGCCAGTATTTTTGGATCTTGTTCTTAATGATGCCACTCTCTTTACTGAACGTTGTCACAAATCTTGGTGCATCATCAGACTTTTCTTTTATTCTTTTTGTAGACATTATCATTGATCTTGTTTTTAGTTCAACTTTTTTCTTGCTTTTTTCAAGTATCCTTTTGCTATATCCTCTTGACCTCAGTCTTTCTGTGGTTTCCATGATTTTGTTTTCAACATCCTGTTCTTTGGAGCAATTTCTGTTCATGCGAATAAATTCGCCATATGGGATACTGGCCAATAAAGGTTGTGGATGGAAGCTTTTCCCATGGAGGATACTATTGGTAGCTGTCTTCGTCCTGAATAGTGTAGTTTGTAACTGTTCATTTTCTACATACACCTTGATATCAAGGAAGTCAATTTCCCTTTCACTGATGGAAAAAGTGAACTGCAGTCCGATGTCATTATTGCACAATTTTTCAAAGTATACCTCAAAGTCATTTTTGGTGCCATTCCAAATTAAAAACAAGTCATCGATGTATCGAACCCACAATATTATTTTCTCCAGATCTACTTGGTTTGTGGGATCCCAAGCAACGGTTTTCTCCCACCACCCCATAGTCACATTAGCGTAGTTGGGAGAAAATGAAATCCCCATTGCAGTTCCACATTCTTGTTTGTATAGTTGGGTGTCAAATAAGAATACATTGTTCGTTAAACATAACTCAATCATCTTCATGAGAATTTCTGTGTGTCTACGTTCTCCTATGTTTCGTTGCCTTAAAAAGTAATTGCATGCCCCTAAACCAATGTCATGTTTTATCGATGTATACAGTGAAACTGCATCAATCGTAATCAATAGGTAGTTCTCATTCCAAGCAATATCATCCAATATCCTCAAAAAGTCCCCAGTGTCCTTGATGTACGAACTCATACTTTTTGCAATGGGTGCTAGGAAGAGATCTACGTATTGCGAAATGTTCTCGTAGAGGCTTTCACATGATGCCACAATTGGTCTGCCGGGTGGATTTGTTAAAGTCTTATGAATTTTCGGCAGAAAATAAATTGTGGGGATTACAGGGTGCTCATTCATAAGAAATTTCTTTTCTTCTTCATCTAGTAATCCATCTTGTTGCCATTTGTGAATTAATCCATTCAATTGCAACGCCATTTGGTTAATCGGATTTATTTGCAGTTTGGAGTAGTTTTCTCGGTTGTCCAACTGTCTTTTGGCTTCTTTTACATAGTCTGTGGTGTTCATTAAGACGATGTTTCCGCCTTTGTCCGCCGGCTTTATCGTAAGATTGATGTCATCATTCATGGTCTTTATAGCTCGTCTTTCTTTTTGAGTTAGATTTTCTCTTTTGTTACCTTTTCTTTGTACCGTAAGTTTTTCAATCTCCTCAACTACGGCTTCTGAGAACATATCAATTCTATTGCCCGGTGACAAGATTGGACAAAATCTTGATTTTCTCTTTAGACCACTTTTGACTCTTAGATCAGTTCTAATATTTAAGTCTTCTAACAGTTGCGTTCCCGAGATTTCTGATGTTTCTGATATGTCGGGTTCATATAGGAGTCCGAATATACTCTGGAGATCAGGTAGTTCTTCAATCTGCCAGTTCGGATGTTTATCTGATGATTCTCCATTCTCCGTGTTCAACGTCAGTTTAGGGCGTTTTGCATGAAACTTCGCGAGTTTGAGCTTGCAAATGTATTTGTATAGGTCTATTCTAGTTTCTGTTGGGTTGAAGTTCTCAAAAGAAAGTAATGTGCCACAAACATCGAACACGGCGAATACAACCCAAATAAGTACTGGGAAACAAATGTTCAATCAAGCTGAAAAATTGTATAAAAAAGAAATTAACAAGAGTTGGGAGGTGCTTGCTCTTGAAAAGTATATTGAGGTGAAGAGAATTCCCAGAGGACTCCGAATCTTCACAATGCCGACACATCCGGAAACAAAAAAAGAACTAATTATGGAATGGCTGGAAAATAATACTGCCTGCTCACTGAATATGATGCGAATCCTAATTAAACATGCGAAAAATGATTTAGATGACATTATTATCAAGATTAATGAACTAGAAGAAAATATAAAACAACATATAAATAAGGATGAAGCATCGAAAATGAGGAAAGAAATGGACGACAGACTTGAGAAATATGAGACTGAAATAGAGGAGCGCAAAGAGCGAAAGTTCAAAAGACATGAAAAAGACTATTCAATGGGGAGAATTCTCACATTTGCAAGAAGATTTGACCATCTCAAAAAGAATTATCAACGTCAAGTCGTACCAAATGCACCAGCCAGTGTAAGTGGATCTGAATTAAGTGAAGACGGAGGATCTGACAGTGGAGCAAGCATCCAGGGTTTTGATTTTTTAGACGAGGTCCTCCTGTGGAACATGGACAAATCTATGTCCAGAGGAGGAGGCCGCGGAAGAGGATCATACCAGCCCAGAGGAAGAGGAAAAAACCCCGTTACGGGGCCACAAGGAAAACCAGAAGAGCCAAAAGAAAAGGAGAAAAAGACATATCCTCTGAGAAATCGGAAATAGAAAACCTGATAATAAATCTCTCAGAGCATACACTAACAGAAGAAGAAACAACACTGTTAAATAAAGGTCTCTCATTTTGCCCCGAAAAACACTTCAACCCAACAGAAACTAGAATAGAACTATACAAATACATTCGCAAGCTCAAACTCGCGAAATTTCATGCAAAACGCCCTAAACTGACGTTGAACACGGAGAATGGAGGATCATCAGATAAACATCCGAACTGGCAGATTGAAGAACTACCTGATCTCCAGAGTATATTCGGACTCCTATATGAACCCGACATATCAGAAACATCAGAAATCTCGGGAACGCAACTGTTAGAAGACTTAAATATTAGAACTGATCTAAGAGTCAAAAGTGGTCTAAAGAGAAAATCAAGATTTTGTCCAATCTTGTCACCGGGCAATAGAATTGATATGTTCTCAGAAGCCGTAGTTGAGGAGATTGAAAAACTTACGGTACAAAGAAAAGGTAACAAAAGAGAAAATCTAACTCAAAAAGAAAGACGAGCTATAAAGACCTTGAATGATGACATCAATCTTACGATAAAGCCGGCGGACAAAGGCGGAAACATCGTCTTAATGAACACCACAGACTATGTAAAAGAAGCCAAAAGACAGTTGGACAACCGAGAAAACTACTCCAAACTGCAAATAAATCCGATTAACCAAATGACGTTGCAATTGAATGGATTAATTCACAAATGGCAACAAGATGGATTACTAGATGAAGAAGAAAAGAAATTTCTTATGAATGAGCACCCTGTAATCCCCACAATTTATTTTCTGCCGAAAATTCATAAGACTTTAACAAATCCACCCGGCAGACCAATTGTGGCATCATGTGAAAGCCTCTACGAGAACATTTCGCAATACGTAGATCTCTTCCTAGCACCCATTGCAAAAAGTATGAGTTCGTACATCAAGGACACTGGGGACTTTTTGAGGGTATTGGATGATATTGCTTGAAATGAGAACTACCTATTGATTACGATTGATGCAGTTTCACTGTATACATCGATAAAACATGACATTGGTTTAGGGGCATGCAATTACTTTTTAAGGCAACGAAACATAGGAGAACGTAGACACACAGAAATGCTCATGAAGATGATTGAGTTATGTTTAACGAACAATGTATTCTTATTTGACACCCAACTATACAAACAAGAATGTGGAACTGCAATGGGGATTTCATTTTCTCCCAACTACGCTAATGTGACTATGGGGTGGTGGGAGAAAACCGTTGCTTGGGATCCCACAAACCAAGTAGATCTGGAGAAGATAATATTGTGGGTTCGATACATCGATGACTTGTTTTTAATTTGGAATGGCACCAAAAATGACTTTGAGGTATACTTTGAAAAATTGTGCAATAATGACATCGGACTGCAGTTCACTTTTTCCATCAGTGAAAAGGAAATTGACTTCCTTGATATCAAGGTGTATGTAGAAAATGAACAGTTACAAACTACACTATTCAGGAAGAAGACAGCTACCAATAGTATCCTCCATGGGACAAGCTTCCATCCACAACCTTTATTGGCCAGTATCCCATATGGCAAATTTATTCGCATGAAAAGAAATTGCTCCAAAGAACAGGATGCTGGAAACAAAATCATGGAAACCACAGAAAGACTGAGGTCAAGAGTGTTAGACCTGTCTGGCTTTTTGGCGAAGTCCCTCCTATTTTTTATTTATTTTGTCCCCTTTTTGCCCCTCATACCCTTGTTAATTTTTGTGTCTACTGACTTTTTGTAGGTGTTGGTCAGGGGGATAGGTGTTTTCTTCCCCCCTCATAATCTTTTACCTTAGGCCCAGAGGCCTGTTCTGACAGGAAAGTTGGCACCACCTAAAATGGTGGCTACCAACTGCCCCAACTGTCACCAACAGAACCTGGCCATAGCCTAACATAGGGCATTCCAGAACCTTCTGGTCCATTCTGGACCACTGAAGGGCAGCCTATATAAGGCGGAATGCTGGACAGCCATTTTGTCTGTCAGTGAGGAGCAGCTAGAGTGAAGGCTGAGGTCTAGTGGGGGTAGGATTCTGAAGGGTGGTTCCCTCTTCAAGAGTAGCCCTCTGTCAAGGTTTTCCCCCTCCTTGGTCCTGTTGTCCTAGCCAAGTTAGCTCATCCTGCTGATCCTGGGCAGATAGATTAAGGGGTTAACTTAGTAGTCCTGGGAGCTGAGCTGAGAGTTCCCCCGTGCCCCTAGTCTGCCCAGTAAGGAGGAATAGGGGGTTGGTGCTGAGAGAGTACAACCTGGCTTTATTCTGAAGGAGCCCCCCCCCTTTCCCCTCCTCTTCGTTTTGGTGAAGGAAGGGAATTCATTCATTAAACAACTGATAGCATCCCCTACCAGTGACTGGTCCTGTGGTGTGTGGCCATCCCCTCTGCCAGCTGAGAAGAAGGTGTGAGGTGAACTGTGACCGGGTTTTCATCGATCGCGCTATGGAATAGCGCCCCCCCGGAATCCACTGAGCCTGGGAAGACTGGCAAGGCTTCCCTTTTGCGAGCGGGACCCCAGGGGCGCCTTCCGCGCTTCGGTCGCGCTGTGGAGGAGTGTCCCGGTATCAGGGGAAAAGCCAGGGCGAGCCGCTACCCAAGGGCGCCTTCGCGCCTGTGCAATCCGCGCTGTTCGATCTCCCAGGAGGGGCCTAGGACCGAGCAGGCCCAGTGCGGGGACACTATACCCTTGCGCATGCGCGGAAGCCTCGCGTGTGGAGAAAGACGAGGGCGTCATTGCTGAGGGGAAGTGTCTCCATTGTGCGTCGAGGGACAGATCCCTCTAGGTGAGGAGCCGCCGCTCAAGTGACTGAGCCTTCACCGCCGCGACCCGGGTTGCACCTGGGAGGACCGCTACTCTGGTGAGAGAGGGGGCGGGGAGGCCAGCCATCGAGGAAGGAGCGTTTTCAGGGCCCGGCAGGAGAGCGGAGGACTTGCCTGCTGACTGTGCAACCAAGTAAGCTGGGGAGAGTGAGGGGTGGCGCAGGAGAACTGACTAGGCCTCCTGTTCGTCTGCTTTCTTCCCCCACAGGGCAGCAATAACTTCAAGGGCTCTTGACAGTGCAAGACAGTTTGCCCATCTTTGAGTGGAATAGAAGCTCTGAGGAGCGAAAGAGAAGTACAACAGATATTTAACTGGCCTGAATAGGCCCAAAGGTTACCTGCCAGATATTGTTAGTGCTTACTTAGAGGTAATCAACTACCGGAGCTGGTGACAATTTGTAATACAGGTCAAAGGTGTTATTGCAAGTACAGAGTTTAGTTATAGAGTACAAGCCTTGTTGAAACCTGTTTAAAAACTATGCCTAGTTACATGATAGAACCTCTAGTGATGTAAAAGCTGGTGACTTAAGTAGCACCTTAGTGGGGACTACAGTAATTTTCCCAATTAATAGGTTTTCTTCTCCAACAGGGAATCTGCATAAAATGTCAATTTAGTACTGGTGAAAAACTAGCATATTTACAAGTCACATGTATTGAATTGTGATCCTTTTTCCACAGACAACCAGTGTTATAATTTCTCCTGAACTAAATGTAAATTTTTCCTGTGTGAATATTAAGAGTCAAACCAAAGAGTATATTATTTTTATAAAACAGCTCATATTTTCCTAACATTTTTGGTGTAGCGTTTTCTTTTGAGTGCTATTGCGTGGAATTACTTTTGGGTGGCCTGCAACCTTTACACTGTGCCTCTGTTATGCTAGTCTTGCCCTAGGCCAGGCTACCTAATTCCAACATATTGGTGCCTAGCGGTGGGATTGCGGACTTGGTTGCAGCTACTTACTAGTAATTTGACGTAATACACCCAACCTACACCAGGAGTTTTCTCCTTGCGGCCCTCCCAATTAGTCTTTTTGTTTTTTCTAAATTTATTCCTGGTGGTGGGTGGAGTTGGCTTAAGGTTGCCCTTGCCCCTTTGAAATTTCTGGTGTGTATCCAGGTTTGCCAGACTCACAATGGAGTTTGCGGTGGAAAACCTGGAAGTCTATTCCGTGCCCCAATTGAGAATGTTCTGCCAACGAATGGGGGTCTTTTTCAAACATGGTGCTAGGAAGGGGGAGCTCCAGACTAGCCTCAGGGCCTGGGTGGAGGCACACCAAGAGACAAAGGAGGAGGATGAAGAGGTCGACCAGGACACGGTGGGGGAGGTGGAGGAGTTATTCCGCCATGAGGGGGAAAACTTGCTCACCGGACCAGTGTCCTATTCCAGAAAGGGCAGTAGCATTTCTGGGAGAAGCCTAACGGAAGCCGAGCTCACCGATAGGAGGGAGAAAAGACAGCTAAAGTGGGACTTGGCTAAGATGGAACTGGAGAAAGAGGAGAGGAGGATGGTCCACGAGTTTAGACTGAAGGAACTGGAGCTCCAAAGTCTGCAACGGGGGTCCTCTCCTTTTAGGAATGGTGGCAGCGAACCGAAAGAGTCAGCCAGGGAGACCAAACCCTATATCCCAAAGGACCTGATAGCGAGCTTCAGTCAGGGGGACGATGTAGCTAAGTGGCTGGCCGCTTATGAGGTTTCTCTGAAGGTTCATGGAGTGCAGGAGAAGCACTGGGGGGGTAGTTTGTACAAGTACATGCCTCCTGCTGGTCGGGACACCTTGCTGGCCCTGGATCCAGAGGAACAGACAAACTACCCCACCATGAAGCTGGCGTTATTGAGGAAGTTCGGGCTCACCCCAGAAAGGTACCGACAGAAGTTCAGGGGGAGCCACAAGATGGGTACTCAGAACTGGGTGGACTTCCTTGATTACGCCAGAAAGGCCTTAGAGGGTTGGGTCAAGGGCAGTGAGGTAAAGGATTATGAGGGGCTGTACGATCTGTTTTTGAGAGAACACCTCCTCGAGAAATGTTTTCCCGAGCTGCGCCAACACCTGGTAGACAGCAAGCTGACCAATCCCCGGAAGCTTGCAGAGGAGGCGGACATCTGGACAAGTACCCGGGTGTCCACCAAGGGGACTGGAGGGGAATCTCAAAAAGCCGGACAGGGCGCCCCCCAGAAGAAGGAGGGGGGGGAGAAAAAGAAAGAGTTCTCTAAAGGTCCCCAAAATAACTTCCAAGGGAAGGGAGCAGGTTTCACCCCTAGGGCAAACCCGCCCCGGAACCCTCATCCTGGCCAAAGCCAGCAGCCCAGGGTTCTCCACTGTTTTGAATGCGGTGGCGTTGGACATTATAAGGGAGATGTCAGATGCCCAAAGAGACCACCCCCTCCCACCGGAGGAAAGTCACCGGGAGTAGCTAGTGTAGCGCTCGGGGAGGAGTTGCCCTTAGATAAGGGGGGTGAGTGGGCGGGTGTCACCTTAGTGTCCCTGGGGGAGCGGGAGATGGTGCCAAAGATCCAGGTGCCCCCAAATACTACAAAGTATGGGCAATGGGTTACCATCAATGGCCAGAGAGGGGAGGCTCTGAGGGATACAGGAGCCAGCATGACTATGGTGAGAAGTCAGCTGGTGTCCCCAGAGCAGGTTGTTCCTAATGTACTCCACCCCGCCGCGATGGCTGACGGCAGAATGGGCCACTATCCAGTGGCTGAGGTTCCCTTTGAGTGGGAGGGGGTTGCAGGTTCACTTCGAGTTGCCGTAAGCCCTGCCGTGCCAGTCGATTGTCTGTTGGGGAATGACATGGAACACAATACTTGGAGAGAGGTGGAATACCGGACGCATTCTGCGATGCTGGGTACACCTGACTGGGCCTGTGTCAGCACACGGTCTGCGACTGCCCGGAGAGGGAGTTCGCCTGGGTTGGAGCCTGGAACAATGGCCCAACCCGCTGCTAAGAAGGGACAGACCCGGAGACAGAGAAAGCCTGCTCCGGCTTCCACACCCCATGAGACAGATCGGCCACCTGCGGTGGTGGACCAGGAGTCCATGGAGGGGGAAGTAGACTCTCTGGAGGATTTGCCCATCCCTGCGGAGTGGCATGTGGAGGGAGGTCCTACCAGAGAGGAATTCTGTAAGGGGCAGAGGGAGTGCCCCACCCTTGAGGGACTGAGGCGACAGGCTGAAGCCCAAGCAGCAGGTGATGTTACGGGACATTACCATATTTACTGGGAGGATGGACTCCTCTACAGTGAACCCAAGGTACCCTCGCCTGGTTCATCGAGGGCCTTGGTAGTCCCGCAACAGTACCGAGCCTTTCTTTTGGAACTGGCTCATGCCATACCCCTGGCAGGACACTTAGGCCAGGATAAGACCTTTGCACGGCTTGTCCTCCACTTTTACTGGCCTCAGATGAAAGCGGCGTCCAACACATACTGTAGGACATGTGTAACCTGCCAGGCCAGTGGGAAAACAGGGGTGAAGCTAAAAGCTCCCCTGGAACCACTTCCAGTCGTTAGCACCCCCTTTGAGAGGGTGGGCATCGACATTGTAGGGCCTTTGGATCCACCGACAGCAGCTGGTCACAGGTTTATCCTGGTACTGGTGGATCATGCCACACGGTACCCAGAGGCAATACCTCTGAGGACAGTCACTACACCTGTAGTGGCAAGAGCCCTAATGGGAATCTTTACCCGAGTGGGATTTCCCAAGGAAGTTGTGTCCGACAGGGGGACCAACTTCCTGTCAGCTTACATGCGGGCCATGTGGAAGGAGTGTGGAGTGACCTACCGGTTCACCACTCCTTATCACCCCCAGTCGAATGGACTGGTTGAGAGGTTCAATAAGACCTTGAAGGGCATGATCAGAAGTCTGCCCGAGAGCCTGCGGAGGAAATGGGATGTCCTCCTACCCTGTTTACTCTTTTCCTACAGGGAAGTGCCCCAGAAGGGAGTGGGCTTCAGCCCCTTTGAGCTTCTGTATGGGCACCCTGTACGCGGTCCTCTCAGCCTGGTGAAGGATGGTTGGGAGAAATCTCCCAGGAAACCCCCCCAGGATGTGGTGAGCTACATGCTGGCCTTCAGGAGCCAAATGGCGAAGTTGTGGAAGCAAGCTTCTGACAACTTGGAGGCCAGCCAGGCAGTCATGAAGGAGTGGTACGACCACAATGCTCACCAGGTGGAACTGGAGCCTGGACAGAAAGTGTGGGTGATGGAGCCTGGAGAGCTTAGCGCCCTCCAGGATCGCTGGACAGGCCCCTTTGAGGTTGAGAAGAAGGGTAAGGCCACATACCTGGTGGACCTTAAGACCCCTCGACAGCCCCTACGGGTGCTGCATGCCAACCGACTCAAGCCCCACCATGAGAGGCCCGAAGTCATGCTGATGATGGTGACTGACGGGGAAGAGGAAGCGGAAAGCGAACCTCTCCCAGATCTCTTTTCGTCCCAAGAGAAGGATGGGTCAGTGGAGGGAGTGATTCTCTCTCCCACTCTCACTCCTGAGCAACGGGAGGACTGCCGCCAGATCCTGGAGCAGTACTCTTCATTGTTCTCCCTTGTCCCGGGAAGGACCCACCTGTGTACCCATGATGTGGACACAGGAGACAGCCCACCAGTGAAGTCCAAGACCTACCGGCTGTCTGACAAGGTGAAGGCTAGCATACATGGAGAAGTTGCCAAGATGCTAGAGCTGGGAGTAATTGAACCTTCCAACAGCCCTTGGTCCAGTCTGGTGGTGCTCGTGCCAAAAGCCGCACCACCAGGCACCACACCTGAACTGAGGTTCTGTGTGGATTACCGAGGACTGAATTCAGTGACAAGGACTGATGCTC
The DNA here is from genome assembly GCF_964263255.1 of Lissotriton vulgaris. Classification (NCBI taxonomy): domain Eukaryota; kingdom Metazoa; phylum Chordata; class Amphibia; order Caudata; family Salamandridae; genus Lissotriton; species Lissotriton vulgaris. The sequence goes on from NC_141693.1 coordinate 1,490,615,461, forward strand.
ATCCGATCCCTAGGGCGGATGAATTGATTGACCGGCTAGGAGCTGCTCAATATCTGAGTACCTTTGACCTCACTTCAGGGTACTGGCAGATCTCCTTGACAGATGGAGCAAGGGAAAGGTCAGCCTTCTCCACGCCTGAGGGACACTACCAGTTCTGTGTGATGCCCTTTGGGCTCAAGAACGCCCCTGCCACATTTCAGCGGCTGGTGAACCAGGTCCTCTCTGGAATGGAGAGTTTCTCTGCTGCTTACTTGGATGACATTGCTGTCTTCAGTAGCAGTTGGGAGGACCATCTGCAGCATTTGCAGGCCGTTCTCCAGGCCCTGAGACAAGCTGGATTGACCATCAAAGCCAGCAAATGCCAGATTGGGCAGGGGTCGGTTGTGTACCTTGGACACTTGGTGGGTAGGGGGACTGTGCAGCCCCTGCAGGCGAAGATTGAGGCAATCATGGCCTGGGAACCCCCCAAGACACAGACTGAGGTCCGAGCTTTCCTGGGCCTCACAGGATACTACCGTCGCTTTGTGAAGGGGTATGGCACTATTGTAGCGCCCCTCACAGAGCTCACCTCCAAGAAACAACCTCGACGGGTAGTTTGGACAAAGGCTTGTCAGCAAGCCTTTGAAAAGTTGAAACAGGCAATGTGTGCGGCACCGGTCCTGAGGGCCCCAGACTTCTCCAAGGAGTTCATTGTCCAAACGGATGCATCAGAACATGGCATTGGGGCAGTGTTATCGCAACTCAATGAAGAGGGCCTGGATCAACCTGTAGTCTTCTTATCCAGGAGGCTGCTTCCCCGGGAACAGAAGTGGAGTGCCATTGAGAGGGAAGCTTTTGCGGTGGTGTGGGCTCTGAAGAAGCTGCGGCCATACCTCTTTGGCTCGCACTTCCTGGTTCAGACTGACCACCGACCCCTTCGTTGGCTGATGCAGATGAAGGGGGAAAATCCCAAGTTGTTGAGGTGGTCCATCTCCCTACAGGGAATGGACTTCCGGGTGGAACATCGGCCTGGAGTGGACCACGCCAATGCAGACGGTCTCTCCAGGTATTTCCGCCTTAGTGATGAGGACTCCCAAGGGGTTGGGTAGTTCTCCCCACTTTCAGCTGGGGGGGACGCGTGTTAGACCTGTCTGGCTTTTTGGCGAAGTCCCTCCTAATTTTTATTTATTTTGTCCCCTTTTTGCCCCTCATACCCTGGTTAATTTTTGTGTCTACTGACTTTTTGTAGGTGTTGGTCAGGGGGATAGGTGTTTTCTTCCCCCCTCATAATCTTTTACCTTAGGCCCAGAGGCCTGTTCTGACAGGAAAGTTGGCACCACCTAAAATGGTGGCTACCAACTGCCCCAACTGTCACCAACAGAACCTGGCCATAGCCTAACATAGGGCATTCCAGAACCTTCTGGTCCATTCTGGACCACTGAAGGGCAGCCTATATAAGGCGGAATGCTGGACAGCCATTTTGTCTGTCAGTGAGGAGCAGCTAGAGTGAAGGCTGAGGTCTAGTGGGGGTAGGATTCTGAAGGGTGGTTCCCTCTTCAAGAGTAGCCCTCTGTCAAGGTTTTCCCCCTCCTTGGTCCTGTTGTCCTAGCCAAGTTAGCTCATCCTGCTGATCCTGGGCAGATAGATTAAGGGGTTAACTTAGTAGTCCTGGGAGCTGAGCTGAGAGTTCCCCCGTGCCCCTAGTCTGCCCAGTAAGGAGGAATAGGGGGTTGGTGCTGAGAGAGTACAACCTGGCTTTATTCTGAAGGAGCCCCCCCCTTTCCCCTCCTCTTCGTTTTGGTGAAGGAAGGGAATTCATTCATTAAACAACTGATAGCATCCCCTACCAGTGACTGGTCCTGTGGTGTGTGGCCATCCCCTCTGCCAGCTGAGAAGAAGGTGTGAGGTGAACTGTGACCGGGTTTTCATCGATCGCGCTATGGAATAGCACCCCCCCGGAATCCACTGAGCCTGGGAAGACTGGCAAGGCTTCCCTTTTGCGAGCGGGACCCCAGGGGCGCCTTCCGCGCTTCGGTCGCGCTGTGGAGGAGTGTCCCGGTATCAGGGGAAAAGCCAGGGCGAGCCGCTACCCAAGGGCGCCTTCGCGCCTGTGCAATCCGCGCTGTTCGATCTCCCAGGAGGGGCCTAGGACCGAGCAGGCCCAGTGCGGGGACACTATACCCTCGCGCATGCGCGGAAGCCTCGCGTGTGGAGAAAGACGAGGGCGTCATTGCTGAGGGGAAGTGTCTCCATTGTGCGTCGAGGGACAGATCCCTCTAGGTGAGGAGCCGCCGCTCAAGTGACTGAGCCTTCACCGCCGCGACCCGGGTTGCACCTGGGAGGACCGCTACTCTGGTGAGAGAGGGGGCGGGGAGGCCAGCCATCGAGGAAGGAGCGTTTTCAGGGCCCGGCAGGAGAGCGGAGGACTTGCCTGCTGACTGTGCAACCAAGTAAGCTGGGGAGAGTGAGGGGTGGCGCAGGAGAACTGACTAGGCCTCCTGTTCGTCTGCTTTCTTCCCCCACAGGGCAGCAATAACTTCAAGGGCTCTTGACAGTGCAAGACAGTTTGCCCATCCTTGAGTGGAATAGAAGCTCTGAGGAGCGAAAGAGAAGTACAACAGATATTTAACTGGCCTGAATAGGCCCAAAGGTTACCTGCCAGATATTGTTAGTGCTTACTTAGAGGTAATCAACTACCGGAGCTGGTGACAATTTGTAATACAGGTCAAAGGTGTTATTGCAAGTACAGAGTTTAGTTATAGAGTACAAGCCTTGTTGAAACCTGTTTAAAAACTATGCCTAGTTACATGATAGAACCTCTAGTGATGTAAAAGCTGGTGACTTAAGTAGCACCTTAGTGGGGACTACAGTAATTTTCCCAATTAATAGGTTTTCTTCTCCAACAGGGAATCTGCATAAAATGTCAATTTAGTACTGGTGAAAAACTAGCATATTTACAAGTCACATGTATTGAATTGTGATCCTTTTTCCACAGACAACCAGTGTTATAATTTCTCCTGAACTAAATGTAAATTTTTCCTGTGTGAATATTAAGAGTCAAACCAAAGAGTATATTATTTTTATAAAACAGCTCATATTTTCCTAACATTTTTGGTGTAGCGTTTTCTTTTGAGTGCTATTGCGTGGAATTACTTTTGGGTGGTCTGCAACCTTTACACTGTGCCTCTGTTATGCTAGTCTTGCCCTAGGCCAGGCTACCTAATTCCAACAAAGAGGATATAGCAAAAGGATACTTGAAAAAAGCAAGAAAAAAGTTGAACTAAAAACAAGATCAATGATAATGTCTACAAAAAGAATAAAAGAAAAGTCTGATGATGCACCAAGATTTGTGACAACGTTCAGTAAAGAGAGTGGCATCATTAAGAACAAGATCCAAAAATACTGGCATCTTATTTCTGGAGACCCGGATTTGAGAAAAATTGTAGGTGAAGGACCGAAGATGAGTTACAAAAAACCTTCATCTTTGAAGGACCAACTGGTAAAGAGTCATTTTAAATCCAAGAAACCAGGAAAAACTAACAACTGGTTAACAGACCAACGGAATGGATTTCGAAAATGTAATGCCTGTAAAGCATGCAAAATTGGCGTGAACAAGAATACATATGATGAACCGGATGGCAAAAAAACACTCATTGAAGGACAGATCACCTGTTCCTCCACATATGTAGTCTATGTTATACAGTGCAAATGTGGATCATGTTATATTGGGAGTACAACCTGTGCCTTAAAAAAACGGATATTAGAGCACATTAGAGCTGTAAAGAACAAAGACTTGGCCTATGCGACAGCAAAACACATGATATCATGTCAGAAAGGAGACTGGAAAGCAATGTCGTACTTTGGTATACACATGATCAACTTGGGAGAACGAGGAGGAAATAGACTACGCAAACTACGACAAACCGAATCCAAATTCATAATCAGATTAAAAACAAAGATGCCCAGAGGGATGAATTTTGATGAGGAACTTTATGTACATCTGGAATAAGCAGGAAAAATTACTTGATTAACATGTAGACTCAAAATCGAAAAATTGAACTATGGGGTACTACACCCAGATAAATGACTTGTGTTTGATAATTTGAACTCGATACATTGATATGAGACTCCCTAATAGTTATGATTTATGCTATAGTTGCTAGAATTGATATATGTCGGGAGATTAACAATGTCAAATGAGAACAATATTACGTTACTAATGGGTACTATACCCAATACTCGAGAATAAGTCTACATATGAAGATAATATGAGACTGTATTACTGCATTGTGCGCGTAAAGCAGAGCGTATATATGTATATATTGAGAATTGTAAATACCATAATTATACGTTGCAATCTGCAATTGCTAATTCAATTGAAATGTAACTTGACCACAAATCCCATAATGCATCATAATTTGTTTAAAATGGGATAAATAGTGGACATAGAAAAAAGCTCACTTACCGTGAACAAAGCCTGTGATGGCTGAAATGCATTGGTCCGAGCTGGAGAAATAAAGTACAAGCTGTTTAAACTTTACAAACGCTGAGTGCCGCATCCTTGGGGAGAAAATTGTCGATTGGGCCCTGATCCGGCCCCTTTGCAGAGCACCCACAGTTGAGCGCAGAGAGCCGGAGGATCGCTTTGGTGGAGAATATATATATATATATATATATATATATATATATATATATATATATATATTACCTACTGGCGGTCGCCAGTAGGTATATATAGTTAGGATTTTTTCTCTATGGGATTTTATATATATATATATATATATATATATAGCCACAGATTTCTTCTTTCCACGTTTAGGTAGAGTAAAGACCACGGCACAGCAACAGATGGATTTCAGCGCTTTATTTACACACCAGTGCAAAAGATAACGTGCATCAATTGGACGGTCTACGCGTTTCGGCTCCTGCCTTCCACTGGACCATAGAGTCCCTGGGTCTAGACCTTACTTATATAGTGCTAATAGTGTAAGTACCCTCTACCATTTCCATGGTCATCTAGACCAACCCAACCCAGCAAGGTGTATATACATGGCCAGTACATGTTAAAAGGTATATACACAAATATGTACAATCAACGTAAAGTACATTAGTCAAGATCTATGACCATATATAATAAAGTATTGTAGAATTTCATGGTCTGTTTTACATATCATTGCGCAATTAGTTGTAAAGTTATATACATAATTATGTACAATCAACGTAAAGTACCTTAAACAAAATTTTATGACCATACATTCAAAATAAAGTATTATCAGGTTTCATGGTCTATTATTACATGTCAATGCGCAATTAAGTGTAAAGTACCCCTTTGTAAAGAACTGAAGATTTTTTATGAAATAAAGTATATACAAAAAAATCATTATTTACATTTAGATCCATCCCCTGTAAGAGTGTTAATTTGGAGAATCACTTAAGTTAAAGATGGTTATAACTTTTGGAGAAACAGTCAGTTTCTAAAGTTTTATGAGAAGAGAACTTAGATCTTTAAGCTTAATAAGTTGTTGCAAAATTCACAATAAAGTATCTATAATATATCTACAGGAATGAATTCCAAAACGGTATAAAACGTCATTATCAAGGTACCACATGACCTATCGTATATAGCTTATATACCATCTCGACCAACCTTACTATGCAAACAACCATAATTCATGTGAAGTACTTATATTTTCAGCTTTTTCTCTTCTAAACATCCAACTATTATTAAACAATAAACCATCATTCCTTTCATTCATTATCTTCTCAGAAGGGGATGCTAGGATCTTAAATGATTTATCGGTTCAGAATCAATTATTCATAACATGTACACATTCCAGTATCAAAGGGACAACATTTTCCACATTCTTAAGAGTTCCACAGGTTTGAAATCAAAGTCTCGTTGAATTATCTTAAGGTCAAAGAATCAATTCACAAATGTACATACAATTCGGCATCCAAATTATGACCAAACGGTGCTTCAGTTCCCATACTGAGTATCATTCTCGATTCTAGGCGTCTTAATAGTTGTAACTGATCACCACCTCGTTCTGGAAGTTTGCACAGTTTTATTCCAGAATATTTCAAGAGGGTGGTGTCACTCTGGTGGTGTTGTGCAAAGTGTGTGGCCATTGGGTAACACGGGTCCATGTTTTTTATCGCCCTCAGATGTTGTAGTATTCTCAACTTGAGTTTATTTACAGTGCTCCCAATGTAGTATTTGCCACAGGGGCAATGAAGCCTGTAGATCACACACTTGGAATCACATGTGATATGGTCATAAATGGTTTCTTTTCTGCCATCTTGTAGTAGATAAGATTTGATGTTCACCCCATGTTCACAGGCCTTACATTTATGGCATTTCCAAAAGCCAGGTGTTGTAAGCCATCTCTGTTTTTTCTCCTCCCGCACTACTAGATGACTTTGTGTTAGTATGTCTCCCAAGGAGGAGGTTTTCCTGTATGTTATACTGGGATGTTTCGTTAAACTCTCATTTAAGGTGTTATCCAAACGAAGAACTTGCCAATGTTTTTTGTAGGCTTTTCTCATTTGTGGACTTTGATTATCATAATCAACTATTAGTCTGGTTATCTCTCTGCTCTGATCAGTTTCCTGTTCTTGGTTTCTTCTTAGTTTCTTATTTTTTGGGGACAATAGTTCTTCTCTTTTTTTCAGGTGCATCCGGCTTTTTGCAATGGTGATGACCTCCATTGGGTATCCTCTTTCAAGGAATCTGGAACCCATATTCTCTATTTCTGCATTCAAATCATTTTCCTCGGAGCAGTTTCTTTTTGCCCTTAGCATCTGACCATAAGGGATGCTCCACTTCAATCTTGTCGGGTGTCCACTGTTAGCATGTAAAATGCTATTGCATGCTGTTGGTTTTCTGTGGATTTTCGAGCAGAGTTTATTATTTTTAACAAAAACTTCTACATCGAGGAATAATAGAAAATGAGAGTTGATCGTCGATGTAAACTTTAGACTGAATCGATTGTGGTTCAGAGATTCAGTAAAGGCTTTCAATGAGTTCTCATCTCCGTCCCATATGACGAACAAGTCGTCTATGAAACGACACCAAAGTTTAATTTTTGGCCCATCCGGGTTCTCATCATCTCTCTTCAGCACCTCACTTTCCCATTGCCCCATCAGGATGTTCGCATACGTGGGCGCAAAAGATGTCCCCATTGCTGTCCCCTGCTTCTGGAGATACGTCTCCCCCAGGAACAGAAATGCATTGTGGGTCAGGCAGTATTTGAGCATCTCCAGTAACATTTGAGAGTGTTCTAGGAAATTTACAGATCGTGTCATTAAGGATTCTTTAACAGCCTCAATACCATCCTCATGACGTATTGAGGTGTAAAGTGAGGTGACATCGATGGTGGCCATTCGATAAGTTGATTTCCATATAACTGTAGATATTCTCTGCAAAAAATCCATGGTGTCTCTTAAAAAAGAAGGTAAGCTGGTCACATAGTTCATCAAGAATATGTCTATAAATCTAGAGGTGGATTCCAAAAGGGACCCTATTGAGCTCACAATGGGTCTCCCTGGTGGATGGTCTAGTGACTTGTGAATTTTTGGGAGGAAGTATATGGTTGCCATTATTGGGTTGTTGGTCTTAAGGTAACTATATTCATCAAAATCCAGTAGACCCCTATCCTTCCAGGTTAGTAACATCGAATGATATTCATTGGTCCACTCCTCCATTGGATTAGTGCTCAATTTTTCATAATGTTCCTGGTTAAGGAGTTGTCGATTTGCCTCCTCGATGTAGTCCTTGACATTTTGGATAACGAGGTTGCCCCCCTTATCAGAAGATTTTATAATTATGGACACATCATTTTTTAAATCCATCATTGCCTTTTGTTCTTCCGAGGAGAGGTTATGTTTTTTAGTTTGTCCGTTTTTTCTGGTCTTGTTTGAGATTTTCATTATTTCCTCAACCATAAGCTCTTGGAACAAGTCGACTTTGTTGCCAGGTGGTAGTTGTGGGCAAAATTTAGAATTCCTTTTTAGACCGCTGTTTCCACTCATGTTGGTCGGTAGACCAATGCCTTCACAAAAGTCAATTTCCATTTCCGGTGTGATTGTATTATCCTCTTGGCTACCGGAGGGGATTTCTTTGATCGATGTCAGGGTTATCATAGCAGTTAAATCCTTCTGTGTAACTGTTGATATAGTTTGTATTTGAGATACACGGGCTTTTTTGATATTCCGATTTCTTTCAGCAAAATGTTTCTTCAGTTTTACCTTTCTGCAGAATTAGTAGAGGTCAATGCGTGCGTTCGGTACGTTCATAGATTTTGTCGGGCAAAAGGAGAGACCTTTATTTAAAAGTTTTAGATGAGTGTCCGAAAGTTGTTTATTTGATAGATTTACCACTATGTTAGGTACGGACAGTTGTTTTTTGACTTTTATTTTGGCTTTCCTTTGCCTCGCTTTGCTTTTACTTCTTTTGCCACCCCTTCTGGTTTTTGGTTTGTCGGGGGTTTCTTTGGTGGACGTTGTTCCCTCCCCCAGGCATTGGATCTTCCTCTTCCTCTTTGTCGCGTTATCATATGTGCCAACTTGATCTCCCCCTGAAAATCCAATGGCGTTGTACTCTGTTCTCCCTCAACTGAGCTTACTTCGGAGCTGTCTACTTCTTCAGTTGGATCATTGGATCTGCCCATATTTTTGTCCATGGCCACATGGCTCCTTAAGGTGTCATACTTCCTTGCGAAAGTGTAAATTCGGCCATTCATATAATCCAATCTGTCTCTCATGAACTTGTTGGCCTTCCTTTTTTCCACCTCCATCTCATGTTTAGCTATCTTCTTTTCCATGTTATCTAATGCTTCCTTAATCTCCTCAGATGCGGGGATGTCTGCGAGTTCTGCTTCTACAGTTACTATCATGCTCAGTATTTTCTCAAGTTTTCTCTCCGCATGGATGATGAGGGTTCTCATAAGTTTATATGAGCATTCATTTGTATCCGTTTGCCATAGCTTTATAAGATCCGTATCCAGGTCATTCAGAGTTGGCATAATTAAAATCCTCAAACCTCGAGGAACTCTTTTAAATTCTATATATTTCTCTAGTGATGTCTTCTCCCACCACTTATTTATTTCCTGAATACGTAGATTCTGAAGTTCTTTAACAATATTGGCAAATGTTCTCTCCTTATTTTTCTCTCCCCCATCCCTCTTAGCGTCTGCGGTTGCTGTTGGTGCATTGTCATCATTCAGAAGCTCGCTTGCCCTCTGCTGGCGATTTCTTGTTTCATCTGCCATGTTATTATGTGTTTTTTGGTTGTTTCTGCTGGGCTGGGTTCTTATTTATTTCTTCTTTTTGATACACTGTTAATGATTTGCTTTGGTGTTTTTTTTGCTCGTATTTAATTGGGGTAATCCACTCCTCTGATCCCAAAGGTTTATTGGACCCAATTACACGCTTTCTGTTGCTTTCTATGGGACGCTTTATGCTCCCACGTTAAATCCAAAAATACTGCACTGCCCCTTTAAGGATATTCTGGTTTCGTCGATCACTCCGATGACGCGATGTTTCAGTTTCCTCGCAGGTTTGTTGACGTTCTCCCTTCCGTTCGGGATTATGACCAGGCTGTACGCTAACAAAGAAGCTGGTGAGTGATTTATCGTGTGTGTTCAAAGATGCGTTCTGATATTATTGCTGTCACACGTTCGCTACACTGCACCAGGGCTTCCCACGCCAGGGCTCGCTAAACCGGCGGGCGAATGCCTCTCACCCCACCCGAACGCAGCCTCCGCCGCGCTAACAAGTTAGGTAAAATGACAAACCCCACGACGGGTCACTCACCCCAGCGCTGGTCGCCTCCGTACTATCCCGATAACGTCTCTCCCGCTCTGAATCTCTCCACAGCGGTTCTTCACGGGCTGCCTGGATCTGCAGTAGAGGCGTCAGCCGTTCAAACTTGAAATTGCGATCAGCTGGATTCCGATCAAAGAGCGGTCACGGCTGCTTCACCTCGTCTTGGAGTGCCTGTGTTGCGCGTTCCAGCTAACGCGTTCATATAGCCACAGATTTCTTCTTTCCACGTTTAGGTAGAGTAAAGACCACGGCACAGCAACAGATGGATTTCAGCGCTTTATTTACACACCAGTGCAAAAGATAACGTGCATCAATTGGACGGTCTACGCGTTTCGGCTCCTGCCTTCCACTGGACCATAGAGTCCCTGGGTCTAGACCTTACTTATATAGTGCTAATAGTGTAAGTACCCTCTACCATTTCCATGGTCATCTAGACCAACCCAACCCAGCAAGGTGTATATACATGGCCAGTACATGTTAAAAGGTATATACACAAATATGTACAATCAACGTAAAGTACATTAGTCAAGATCTATGACCATATATAATAAAGTATTGTAGAATTTCATGGTCTGTTTTACATATCATTGCGCAATTAGTTGTAAAGTTAAATACATAAATATATATATATATATATATTACCTACTGGCGGTCGCCAGTAGGTATATATAGTTAGGATTTTTTCTCTATGGGATTTTTGAAAATTCTATGTCTAATAACTTTGGCGTTTGTGGACGGAATTGGCTGAAATTTTCAGGAAAATGGAACATTTTGTTTCTGAGCAGCCCCTGACAATTTGGGGGGGTTTCATCAAGGGGGGGCCGAGAAAAAAGGGGGGTCCCAAAACGCGTTTTTCCCATGTTAATTTCCCTAGGGCGGTTGGCCTCACTTTTAGCTCGAACGGCTGAATGGATTTGCGCGAAACTTGGCAAAATTGTAGGGACTGTTAGCCTGATGTGCCTTTGCTAGGTCTCAATATATGTGCTCCAGTGGATTTTGAGTAATTTAGGTTAAAAAAAAGATATATATCTGGGCGGAGCCTAACCACACATCTGATCTGATTGGCTGTCAGCACTTCATCCAAGAAGTGTTGGCAGCCATCTTGGGACCAATATACATGATAGCACCTCATTAAAAAGCATTGTAGTTAATAGAGGGTTTTAGGACTTTAGTTACATTATAAATCATTTGTTGATGGTACCATACTCGTTTTAGGAATTGTGGTGGGTTCTAAGGTGATTTTACCATGTGAAAAAACCTTCTGCTGTGATATCATGAATATTGTTTGAAAGAAAACTAATATCTCATGATTTTCCCACAGTGGTTTGGAAGGGGATCTATAAGCTAAACTGAAAGCATATTTTCTGTAAATTCACATTATCTTTCTCAGTCATGTGAAAATGAAGTCTGACATTCTCAGTAAAACATGTACATCCAACAAGGACAGAGACTGTCAGTTGATTCCTTTGTGTTCTACTGCAGCCTCCTAGAGTGTTCTAAAGAACAACTAGAGCGCTAACAGTCCTACTTATTACAAAGGTATGGCACACCTGAAGCCATCTTGATTGGAATAAAGTGGTAACTCTTAAAACATTTAATTTAAAAAGAAACAACATGAGGGGGTATATTTTGCCATAGAAAGTATGATTAGTGCTGCAGAATGAAAAATTAGGGCACATTTTGAGTGACTTTTCAAATCCTCTTCTATTTCATTAAATAATTCTGACATGCAGTCTCCCAAAATGGCCACCAGAGACAAAAGAGCCCAAATGTAGCCCAAATATCACCCAGATGTAGCCCAAGTATAGCCCAATGACAGAATGTCCCAGAGTGTTCTAAAGAACAACTAGAGCGCTAACAGTCCTACTTATTACAAAGGTATGGCACACCTGAAGCCATCTTGATTGGAATAAAGTGGTAACTCTTAAAACATTTAATTTAAAAAGGAACAAAATGAGGGGGTATATTTTGCCATATGAATTATGATTAGTGCTGCAGAAAGAAAAATTAGGGCACATTTTGAGTGACTTCTCAAACCTTCTTCAATTTCATTAAAAAATTCTGACATACAGTCTCCCAAGATGGCCACCAGAGACAAAAGAGCCTAAATGTAGCCCAAATATCACCCAGATGTACCCCAAGTATAGCCCAATGACAGAATGTCCCAGAGTGTTCTAAAGAACAACTAGAGCGCTAACAGTCTTACTTATGACAAAAGTATGGCACACCAGAAGCCATCTTGATTGGAATGAAGTGGTAAGTCTGAAAACACTCAATTTAAAAAGGAACAACATGAGGGGGTTAATTTTGCCATAGAAAGTATGATTAGTGCTTCAGAAAGAAAAATTAGGGATCATTTTGAGTGACTTCTCAAATCCTCTTCTATTTCATTAAAAAAATTGTGACATGCAGACTGAAACATGCACTTTGAATACCAGCAGCAGACGTCCCTGGTGAGCAGTAGCTTTACTACAGTGATCTAATGTGCAACTAGAGTGCTAACATTCAGAATTTATGGCAAATGTGTGACACATCTGAATGCCTTCTTGATGGAACCAAAGTAAACAAGCATTGAAAATGCAATAGATCTCGCCCTCGTTTAAGTTAAAGCCATTCTGTTTGTAATGAGGTGGCTTTTTAGCTTTGCTTTTATTAGTGTTTTTTCAACTTTCATGTAAATAACATGCATCTGTATGCATATAAGTATATGTATGCATGCATTTATGTTTGTATTTATATAGATATACAGATGATATATGTTTATATATGTATGTATATATATATATATTCACTGAAAAAAACATAGGCTATAGACCATATATAGTTAGGAATTAGCATTTACAAAACCTTGAAAATTCACTGAAAAAAACATAGGTTATAGACCATATATAGTTAGGAATTAGCATTTACAAAACCTTGAAAATTCACTGAAAAAACTATGGGTTATAGAACATATATAGTTAGGGATTAGCATTTACAAAACCTTATTTTACTCACACAAACCATTGAAATTTCATATATAGTTAGTTGCACTAACTATATATCGCGCACCCGCAATCCACTGCTGATCATGTCACATATTACATCATTCATGACATGGTCAGTGACATCACTGATGTCATCACTGATGACATCACTGATGACATCTCAAATGACATCACTGATGACATCACTGATGACAACATCCAGTGACTGTATGTTTCTGAAAAGTCAAAATATGTCTTACATATTGAAGAATGAGTGGATGTATAAGTGTCTGGATGAAGAATTTAGTTGGTGCATGACTGACTGTATGAGTGAGTGATTAAATGTGTCTCACTGAGTGCATGGGTTAGTGACTAAACTGTCTTAATGTGTGCATCATTATGTCTGTTGTTCTGTAAACTGCTGCATGTGTTGATCAGTAGCTTTATGATTAAGTATATGGGTTATTGATTGGTTGCCCAAGTATTTGTATGGGAGACTGAGTGTGTGTGTGGGTGGCTGGGAGGTGTATGACTCTGTGCATAGATGTGTGAGCAGTTGATTCACTAGATGTATGGGTTCAAAATTACATGTGGAAACAGCTGTATAGGCGGTTGACTGTGTGCATGAGTGTATTGGTGAGTGAATGGATATCTCAGTGCTAAATGTCAAAGTAAGTACATATGTAAACCACAGTACATGTGAGAGTTGACATATATAAATAACTGTGCATAAGAGCCAGTGAATTTGTAAGTGGCTGTATGGATCATTGTGAACTTGTATCAGGGATTGTATACGAGAGTAAATATGTGTTAGTATATGTTTGAATTAGTAAGGTGTGTATAACTGTATAGTTGAGGAAATGGAAGTGTGATTGATTCTTTGCATGACTGACTAGGTGTGTGAGTAACTCCATGGATGAGTGACAGTCTGTGAGTGTCTATTTACTCTGAGTGTATGTAAGATTATATAAAAGTCTGAAGAGGTTCACCGTATTATCACATGAATGATGTCATCAGTGATGTGATCAGTAATGTCAAATGAGATGTCATCAGTGATGTCATCAGTGATGTCATTTGAGATGTCATCAGTGATGTCATCAGTGATGACATCAGTGATGTCACTGACCATGTCATGAATGATGTAATATGTGACATGATCAGCAGTGGATTGCGGGTGCGCGATATATAGTTAGTGCAACTAACTATATATGAAATTTCAATGGTTTTGTGTGAGTAAAATAAGGTTTTGTAAATGCTAATTCCTAACTATATATGCTCTATAACCCATGGTTTTTTCAGTGAATTTTCAAGGTTTTGTAAATGCTAATTCCTAACTATATATGGTCTATAACCTATGGTTTTTTCAGTGAATATATATATATTTAGTAAGTACCCCCTTCTGTACATTATAATGATATTGCAAGGCACCGTTGAGTTCCATAACCATATGGAGCGAGGAGGTCAAATGCCGAGCTCCTTTGTAAGATTACAGAAATCGGAGGTGACTTGCAACATCCTGATCATGTACCAGAGAGGTTACTTAATTACATATAATAAAAACATGGTCACAACACTGCTTTTCCCGACAAACCACTTACAACCTTGGTGTGTGGCTCTTTCATATGAAATAAAGAGCATGTTTGCTAACATGAAGAATAAAAATAGAACCTCACTTCAAAATTCTGTTAGATATTTGTTGGAAAAGGATATTGGAAACAGATCAATACAAGTCAGTTATCTTTTTTTTAACCCATTGGCTGCTTCCGCTTTTTTGCGGCAGTGCAGCCGTTTTAAAAAACGGCCGCGGTTGCGTCGGCCATTGACCGACGGCAGCACCAGCGAGGTAGTGCTGCCGTCGGCCAATGGCCGACGGCTGCAGCCAACGGGTTAATAAAGCTGCAGTTGCTCGGAATATGTAGAAACATGCAGAAAGATTCTAACTTTTCTATAATTATCTTAGGAGGGCAAAAAATAAACATCCCTCTTGTCATTGTAAGCTAGACAAAGGTAGCAGAAGAAAAAAGAGCAACGTTTCATTTTAGTTGCTTTCATTTTTAAAAAAAATATCTTTATTACGTTTTTCGAGAAGACAATTTTTTACCCCCGCCAGCAAGCATATCAGCATATATGTACATCTGACAAAAAGAAAAAGCGCCACATCTTACTCATGATCGGCGATCTTCATGCTACTCCATAACACACAATTATATTTTAAACATAAGAAAAGCAGGAAACCAAGCAAAGAAGAGAAAAGGAAAAGAGAAAACAATTGAAGCGGCATTTAAACAGAATATCATCCCCCTTAAATTCTTCCCCAAACTGCAATAATCCCTCTTTTTCTTTCCCTTTTAATAAAGGAGCCCAGGTGCGTTGTCCCAGTAATTTCGATTTCCTACCCTTTCTGTCATAAATTTCCCTCACTATTGTATATGTAGAGAGTAGGCTAGCCAGCCATTGCTGAAATGTGGGTGGAAGGGGATCTAGCCAAACAGAAGCAATTGTGATCCTTAAAACAGCCATAGCGACAAATAAAAACAGATATATGTTCTCCACATAGGCCAAACTACTAACTCCTAAAATAATTAATTCATGGGTTAACTTAATTTCCAACACAAGTGACCGATCTAAAAATTCCTCAATTTGTTTCAGTAGCTCTTGCAAGTGGGGACAAGATGCAAACATATGAACCAGATCCGCATCCACCCCACCACACCTTGGGCAGGTTATCCCTGATGAACCGCCCCACTGAGCAATTCTAGCCGGCGTGTAATACAGTGAAAACACAGTTCTGTAATGCTGTGCCTGAAGCCCAGCGGAGCATAGAATCGACTGACCCATCTCTAGAGACCTTAGAAGTGCACCTGGAGCGGTTCCCACTCGCTCTGCCCACTTGGCCTCCTGTTTAATTAAATCAACTTGCTTTAACCTTATTAGCTCTGCATATATCAGCTTAATACCCCCCTTATTCCTTCCTTGCATGATATCAACAATAACATTACTTTCAAACCCGCAATCTACGAATCTCTAGGTACTTAAAAAAATTACGATTCTCCAATTAAAATTCCATCTGTATATCGCTAAATTGACGAAAACCATTAATTCCATATAGATCCCTAGCCTTATGGACACCCTTGGCGTCCCGCCCTGCCATCGTATCATCCGAGAATATTTCTGGCAGTGCGGGGTTTTTGTATAACACCGTATAATGATTGACTCTGCCCAGACCAATTTTCTTCTTTACAGCCCCCAGATCTTAGAAGCAGCAATCAGGGTCTTTAACTTAGTTTTTTTGTAGTAAATGGGCTCCGAGAATTTAAAAAACACCTCCCCGCATTTTCCCCCAGTAGCAATTTATAGACATAAGGCAGTTCATTTCCCCCTTCAATATCCGGGGGACATTCCCCAGCAAGTATCCCCATGTATTGTAGAGGGGCAGCCAAGTAATAACTTTTGAGATCAGGGACCGAAACCCCCCCCTCTCCTGCGGCAAAGACATAAAGCGCAATGCCTGCCTTGTTTTACCATGTGCCCACAGAAACCTATTAATAATCCTTCTAACGTGATGAACCAAAATTTCTGAAACTCCAAAGGAATCGCTCTAAATAAATATAGAAATCTTGGCAAAAAGATCATTTTAAAATATGGAAAGGGCGGCAGGCTGACAGATAGGTTCCCTGTCCAACGTGGGGTAAGGCAGGGATGTGTGTTGGCGCCGACCCTGTTCTGTCTATTTACAAATGGGGTAATAGAATACCTGAGCAGGATCCCTAACGTCGATGCTCCACAACTAAACAACAGCAGGGTGCCAGCGATTATGTTCGCGGATGACACCCTGCTGCTGTCAAAAACACTAATGGGGCTGCAGAGAGTCTTGGATGGGTTCTTGGAGTTTTGCAACGAAAGGGGATTAGAAATAAACCCCTCCAAGACCAAATTCATGATTCTCAGCAAAAAAACCAAAAGTTGCCCAAATCCCCGTCTGGGAGCTGTATCTCTAGAAAGAGTCCACATAATTGAGTATCTGGGCATAACACTTAACCAGACTCTGACCTGGAAGCAACACAAAACAAAGGCAACCTTAAAATTAATTCAGAGAGCGGGTGCTATTTCTAGAATTGCCAATAAATCCTATCTTCGACCTTTGGCACCGGCAATACATATTTATAAAGCTCAAGCTAGAGGAGGTATTGCCTATGGGGCAGAGTTATGGGGACACACACCGGTACAGACTATACAGGTCGCAGAAAACAACTTTATAAGACAGCTAGCGGCTCTTCCATCGAGTAGCCCCCTTCTCCCCTTAAGAATGGACTTGGCATTGCGCCCAATCACCAAAGAACTGGGCCTAAAACCCCTGACTTACTGGAGACGTCTGTGGAGTAGCCAGGATTTGGGACACTATAGAAGCGAATTACAGGAGCTCCTTAGGTTAATACATGTGTCCAAAATCCCTTGGCTGAAGTACATTAGGGACATGTGCACAACACTCGGAATCCCAAAGCTGTGGTGTAATCCGGAAGTAGCGTCCACAAGGCTTCCAAGGAAAGAACTCTCCAGACTGTTTTACAATTTTATGCTCCAGAGAGTTCTGGGTTCAATCCGGGAAGGATCTTTAAGTGACACTTTCATTAAAGCAAAAGACTCTTATAGACCTGAGTATGTTTTGGACGTCATGTTCCCCGTGCATGTAAGAAAGATTTTCTTGCAATGGAGATATGGCTCGCTACCATTGAGGGCCTTTACTAAATCCTGGAACGGCAACCTGGAGTCGGCCAACTGTCCAGCATGTAATTACAAGCTGGAAAGTGATCTACACGTGGTATTATTTTGCAGAGCCTACAGTACAATTAGGAGCTATTGGCTGGTCCCATACTTAAAGAACCTGGGTTTCCGAACTTATGCCCCAGCTTACAGAGTGCTCAAAACAGACTTAACAGCTCCAACTGTCTTTGCCATGGCGAAATTCTTGACGGCAATGTGGAGAGCACGCGCAAGAATTATAAAAGCCTCCAATGCGGCACCTTCTATTAACTTTTAACTCTAAATCATTTACCTTTTTAGATTGTAATCATGGACTTTTTAAAACTTTCAAATACTGAACTCATTTTTATATGTTTTATGGTGTGTTTATGTGTCTATCTTTTATGATCTGAAATGATCGAAATAAAGATTATTTGAATTGAATTTTAATAACATTGCAGCGCCCCACCAACGATAAGTGAAGATTGTTCAACCTGTCTAAATCCAGGCTAGCCTTTCTAATAACTGGTTCTATATTTTTAGACACTATCGTTCCAAGATCCGCGGAAATCCGTATCCCAAGGTATACAGCTGAGTCAGTAACATGAGGATCCTCAAAGTTGATTAAATGGTTTGCGAATATTTGAGTCTTAGATTCATTAAGTGCATAACCAGAGAGTATACCAAACTCTGATGCTAACGACACAACCGCTTCCAGCGCACCTTTCGGATCTGAGGAGACTATGGCAACGTCGTCCTCATATGCGAGGACTTTTGTTTCAATCCCTTGACTGACCACAGGGAGGATTCTACCATTAACCAAAAATAAACGAATTAAAGGGTCCATATAGATAGCAAATAATAAAGGGGATAATGGGCATCCCTGCCGCATCACTCGTTGTATATCAAACAAAGGAGTATAATTACCATTAACCTTTATTCTAGCAGTAGAGGCCGTATAGAGCACTCTACCGATTGAATAAACCCCACTCCGAGGCCACACCATCTCATTGCTTCCCATACAAAATCCCAGGAGACCCTATCAAATGCCTTTTCCGCATCCAAATGTAGTATGTCCATAGGGTCCCCTGAGATCTCCATTGCATCAAAAAGGGTAATCACTCGTCGTATATGTTGTGTTGTCCCCCGTCCAATAATAAACCCATGTTGGCAAGGATGAATAGTTTTTTAAAAATTCTATTTAGCCGCATAGCCAAGAGAATACCTTGACGTCACTGTTCAGAAGCGTAATTGGACGGTATGAACCCGGCTCCCTAGCTGGTTTATCTTTTTTCAATTTGTTTTTCATTTTTTTTTTTTGCTTTCAATGGCTGCTCCAAGACCTGACCTGTCTTTCACCTGTGCTGCTGGGTCTGGCAGCAGTCACTGTGATGTAAGAACTCGACTGTAATAACTTATTACAGTTGAGTTATGGCGTTTTATCTTTCTAAACAGTGACTGGGTGTGTCACAGGTCGCCGATTACAAAGACATTTTAGATAGGCATTTATACAGGGATTGCAGAATCCCATGTATTATATATTTATATAGGAACATCTATATCTCAATTATTCCAATCACTTTTTTCTAAAGCAAACATTTTAAAGAATGTTCTAGTAATAACTGTTTCACACATTTTGACTGAGAAAGACTATAAATGGCCCTATTATTCTGCTCACTAACAGGAAGGAACATCTTCAGCTACAGGGGACCGATCGTCAAGGCCTTCTGTCTAATAGCAGCAGACAGCATGCTTATCCCTGGTGTGCTGAAGTGTTTACCCCTCCTTAGGCCCCAACAGCGCTAGGATGCCTGGCTTCACCTTGGGGTGCCCAAGAGTGGGCACTTCACAGGGAAAGGCCAGGAAGGGTTCCACAGCGGTATGTGCATAGCGCCTTGAGACCCTTCGGGGGTGATTCATGCGCTATATAAAAAGCACTACATTTACATTTACGCTCCCAGATGCATTCCTGCTAAGATCTAGCTGTCTTTACACTGTTTGGTGGGTTTATTTTTCTAAGATTTGCAAACACCATAGCCTTGATAAGTTTAATCAAGCTATATGTATTTTTCACGAGAGTAGTGCATAATAAAGAAATACAGATACAAGACTACCGGGTATACTGCCTTGGGATTTGAAAGGCATGCTTATACCTGCAAATCCTCTGCTGGGTCTCTGGCACGACTGGCTGCATGTTTTTGGACGGTCTATCTAAGCAGCAGCTCCTCGAGCAGGTGATCATTAATCAAAAACCATTAATCAAAAGTACTTGTAACAGGTATTGTCCTTTATTTAACAATACCAGATTTCAATCATTATGAAAAAGCATTCACATTTAATAAATAGCCCCAGTTGGGGAAGGGAAGAAAGGGAAGGGAAGAGTGTGCTCAGGGCGGTGTAAAGTCAAAGGAGAATAAACACAGTCAAAAAGAAGGCGAATTATAGCAGTCTTTAAATGAGAATTGAAACAAATCAAATCAAATCAAAAAGCCTAAACAATTAAGGCATCCATTGAAACACTGTTAAACTAGGGACATTCAACGGTCACATACACAGTTCAGAGCAATCAGGGGCATGTGCCGGAGGTCCAAAGTAAAGAAGAAGAGCCGTCGACGTTTCGACCCCTAGCCGTAGGCTACGTTAGATCCTTTAACGGGGTCTTCATCAGGACATGTGCAGGAAAAGGGGAGGGAGGCAGGAATTGGGTGGGGGCGGTCCTATCTGTGAAAATTAAAACCAGAGGTCAGACTAATATATTTGTAAGACCTGATAATCGTCATCCTATTTGACAATGCTGCAGTACAATAGCTACAATTTACCATGGAGTCCGGGCCCGAACGGGCCTCTGAACGTGGGAATTGAGTGAGACCAAACCGGAGGTCGTGGTCAAACTCAGCGATATTAGATCGCGACAACAGAGGAGAAATAACCCATGTGGGATAAGAACAACCAGTTGAGAGATGTTCTGAAAAATATTCTGTCATGCAATATTACATACTAGGTTTAACATCGGTATTCTACTTACATCAGCTTCAACCAATCAGCCAAATGGTGAAAGTATTGTGGGTTACAATCCCAGTTGTCGATATCCCAAAGGGACAAAGTGCCGTTAATGTACACAGGCTGTGGGTTGAGAAAAGTATGAGACTGCTTTAGTCGGGTGATATTCGTAACAGAAGCCAACATTGTGGCGTGTAGATCACCTCGTAACTTACATTAGACACGCAGAGGTAAGGAACGCTGATGGTCTTTGCACATGGGACGTTGTTCCTGGTATAACTCTGCAACGCTATAAGTCGCTGTAAGGATACAATAAAGACCGTGTTGGTAACAAACTGGAAGAGAATACCAACCTAGTCGAAAGCAACGAGGCTCCGTGACATACCTTTGAAGTGATAACTAGTCGGGTAGCCGATCTTTCCTTATGTTTGGTAGCGGTGTGCTAAGAGGATAAAGTCGCTTCGTGTAACACCAGCCCGAAAGTAAAGGAAGGCAAGGTTGAACAGCTGTTCCGTAAGCCGCCGTGAGGATTGAATCCGCAGGGCTGCTTCGCGGAGTTAGAGCGGAATCAGTAGTTGACACCCTCCACAGTGATTAAATCCTACGGGGGAAGGAAACCTCTAGTCAAGGAGGAATTGCGGGGTCTCTATTAGGAGTTTGGCAAAAGACGCGGTTGCTCGGGGAGAAGGAATGCGCTACTACTTACAGGCACTCGAAGAGGCCGCTGCAGTCAGACGCTCGTCTCTGCGGACTCCGCAAGGCTGCTACGCGGAGTTGGGGGCGGGGTCAGTACTTGACTAACTTTAAGGACATAGAAGAGTTACTGGATAACTACAGTGGACCGGCACTGAGCGAAAGCAACTAGTGCTCGGAAGCATGGTATATGCATCAGAATCAAGAAGATTAGAAATGTTAATAAAAAAAATAATTTACCGGTTAGGTATATTACAATCTTGGAATATTACTCAGCTCGAGCAACTCTTTCAGAGGAGGTTGTACACGAGTAATTGTTGGAAAACATTGAGAATAATATGTCCGAATTAGAATGTTGGTTGGCGTAGTGTCTAATATATTACATTATTAGAAAAAGTGCAAATAAGTCCCATAATACAGCTCGTGCACTTCTCCAACATGAGAGTGTAGACGAGCGACATCAGGTACATTTAATGTGATAATATGCATAACAAAAGTTCCATCGAGTCCGTATAGAACAACTCGTGCACTTCTCCAACATGAGAGTGTAGACGAGTATATTCGAATATATTTAGTGTGGTAAGGTGCACTACCTGGTCTACTCTTGGATGTTGTCACAAGAAAAATGTAGATGAGTAAACTCAGAAACCTATGGTGCGTAAAGCAAAACTCATGAATAACACATGAAGGGTTAAACAAACCACATCAGCAATAATCAGATACATCAACCAAGTGCTGCCAATTGTGCCAGGCTACTGTCCTGTTCATTGAGCCCATTTTTTATCGAGTCTAAAAGGGACATCCATTTGGATTCACGTGTATTAAGAACTGTCAGTAAATTACCCCCTCTTCTCCCTAGGGATATTTTTTCAATGACCAACCATCTCAAGTCAGACACCATATGTCCTGCCTTTTGCCAGTGTTCCACCAAAGGCGCACCTAACACTTTACATCGCAGTCTACTGCAATGGGAAGAGATGCAGGATTTGATTTTCTGCTGGGTTTGCCCAACATATACATGATTGCATGGACATTGTACAATGTAGATCACACTAGTCGAGTTGCAGTTTGTGTAATGTTTTAAGTTGTAAACCCGTCCACCATGGGCAAATGTCTTGGTCTGAATGGTGGTGTCACATGCAGTGCATGTGCCGCATCTGTAATGTCCAACCAAGGGAGGCAGGTTACATAAGGTTGTAAGAGTTGGTTGACTCACTGGTTCCAGGTAGGAATGGACCACCATATCTCGTATATTTTTAGCCCTTTTGAAGGAGTGAAGGGGGAGATGCGGTTGCTTAATCTCGTCTGCTATTATTTTATTTTATTTAGCGATTTGTAAAAGCACGTGGTGACCCGAGGGCATCCCCGCGCTATGAGAGATTTGAGTCCAGCTGAGAGGGAGAAGTGCAGAGGGTTTATTTGGGAAATAGATGGGTTTTAAGCTTTTTTCTGAAACTCAGATAGCTGGGTTCCAGTCTGAGGGAACGTGGGAGGGAGTTCCATCCAGTGGACGCTTTTACAGAGAAGTGTCGGCCTCCGGTACGTGTCCTCTTGAATTTGGGGATGTTGGCTAGGTGCTCGTTCTCGGACCGTAGAGCTCTGGGAGCTTTGTATGGAGTAACCAGGCCGCTGAGAATCGTAGGTCCCGAACCGTTGATCAGTTTATAGGCCGTGCACATGGCTTTAAATTCCACCCTTTGGTGAATTGGGAGCCAGTGCAGCGCCTTGATAGCAGGCTTGGCGGACACTCTAGAGGGAACGTTCATAAGTAGACGGGCTGCTGCATTCTGGGTTCGTTGCAGTCTCGCTAGGGTAGTCTCCGGCGCTCCCAGATAGACCATATTACTGTAGTCCAGCCGTGACAGTATGAGCCCTTGGACTAGTAATTTCCTGGACGCGGGTGGAAGTAAGGGGAGGATTCTGCGGGTAGTCCGCATAAGCCCAAAACAGGTACCTGCAGTTTTGGCCGCTTGTGTCTTCATTGAGAGGTCGGGTTCTAGCCAGACTCAGAGGGTCTTGATTTCGTGTATCGGGGTGGGGATTTCCCCGAACACGTCCGGCCAGACCGCTGGGGGGATGGTCGCCCATTGTTTACCCATGAGCATCACTTCGGTTTTTGATCCGTTTAGTTTTAATGATGATTCACACATCCAACCGTGGATTTCGGTGAGACAGTTTGTCAGGTTGTCTGGGTGGTCGTCTAGTTGGGAAAGGGAGACGACCAGTTGTGTGTCATCAGCGTAGCTCACTATTTTTATACCAAATGGTATCACTACGTCTTCAAGGGGGGCCATATATGCGTTAAAAAGCGTGGGGCTCAGGGAGGAGCCCTGAGGGACCCCGCTCGTAAGAGGGAGGGTGGATGAATGGTAGATTCCGTCCCACACCTGGAACGTGCGTCCGGTAAGGAAAGACTCTATCCAACTGAGTGCCGTCCCGGTGAGCCCTGCTGTCGCCAGCCGATGGAGGAGGACACGGTGATTGACTGTGTCGAAGGCAGCGCTGAGATCCAGGAGGATCACTGCCACTGACCCTCCTGAATCAAGGATGCGCCTTGCCTCCTCGATGACGGCAAGAAGGGCGGTATCTGTGCCGTGCCCTGGACGGAACCCGGTTTGCGATTGCCGTAGGATGTTGTTAGTTTCGAGGAATTGGGATAGTTGGCTGTTGACCAATTTCTCGGTTACCTTGCTAATTCCAGGGAGGAGGGATATTGGCCGGTAGTTTGCCATGTCTGTTGGATCGAGCTGGGGTTTTTTAAGGAGTGCTTTCACCACCGCGCTTTTCCAGCTGTCGGGGACCGATCCCTGTGCGAGTGAGCTGTTAATAAGCTTCGTGAGCGTGGGGGTGATGACGGGAGCTACGTTTTTGAGGAATCTCATGGGTGCAGGGTCCAGGGGAGACCCGCTTTTCATTTTATTCAAGGTTACTTCTACCTCGTTCGGCGTGACTGGCCTAAATGTCGCAAGTTGGGGGCGTGTTCCAGTCTGACAGGGGGGTGAATTGTTGTTCCTATGGTGGGAGGGACATGGGGGGGGAGGGATGTAAGGATACGGGCAATTTTATCATTGAAGTATGTGGCTAAATCTTTGCTTCTGTCTACCTGGGGGGTGATGGAGGAGGAGGAAATGGGCACTTTCAATAGCTCCTTTACGATGAGGAAGGATTCCCTGGAGGAATTAGATGCTTCCTTTATGCGAGTATCGTAGTGGGAGGCTTTGGAGCGCTTGATAGCAGTTTTATAGAGTTTAACTGAAGTGTGATAGGCCTCTTTGCTAGCGTTTTGCCAGTCTTTTCTCCATAGCCGTTCGGCTCTCTTACAGTTTTTACGGAGCTGTCGAAGTTCCGGGGTATACCACGGTGCGGATCCCGTTTTGCTGGTTTTGTCTTCCCGCGTTCTGAGTGGGAGTACGGAGTCAAGGGAGGTCGTGATCCACTTTCTGAAATTGCTATCGGCGATGGCCGGGTCTTCTTCGTGGGCTGGGGCGGTTGATTTAAGGGTCTTGGCCCATTCTTCGGTGGGGAGTCTGGACCAGGTCCTATCTCTGGTGTAGGTAGGCAGTTTTTGAGGTTTCCTAAGAGTTCCTGGGAATTGGAAGGGGACTAAGAAGTGGTCAGTCCAAGGTAAGGGGAGGGAGTCTCTCCCTTGCATCGTGGGGGTGCTAGTGAACACTGGGTCCAGCAGGTGGCCTTTAATGTGAGTGGCACCTGAGTTGAGGAGACGGATGTCCAGGGCCGCCAGCTCAGTGATTAGGTCGGCTGCTCCAGAGTCCGAAGCGTCGTTGAAGTGAATATTCAAGTCTCCCAGTAACATGAAATTCGTGATTGAGGGAGCCTGTGTAGCCACTGTATCCAAGAGGGCGCTGGTGAAAGAACCCGGATGCCCGGGGGGGCGGTATACTAGGATTCCTGAAAGTGAACTAGTTGGATCCAGTTTGATTGTAAAATGTAGGCTTTCGGAGTCGGGAATCTGTGCATCATTAGATTTGCAAGTGAAACAGTCCCGGTAAATGATGGCGACACCACCACCTCTACCCAATGGGCGAGGGAGCGATTGGATGAGGAAACCCGGAGGGGTGGCTAATACCATGTCTGAATCAGAGTGTGGGGTGAGCCACGTTTCCGTCAGGAAGAGGATGTCGATCTCACGATCTTCTATGAGGTGGTTAATCAGTGTCGCATGTTTGGGGAGAGAGCGGCAATTCAGCGAAGCGAATTTGAGGGCTACAGGCTTAGTCGCACGCGTCGGGAGTTTAAGCTGGGCTGGCTGGCAGTGAGTACAGCTGGTGAAAAGTCCATTCATGTCGTGAACATATTCACATGAGGCAGCGATGGGAGGTCTGAGACTTAGGAGGTCTCGACGGGAGTAAGTTACCTTAGTGGCAGCTTTATCTACCAGGGGGTCTGGCCCTAGGCCCGGCCGTGCGCGGACGGGCGCAGACGGGCTTGCCTTAGGCGCGCAAACGGCGCTCCCGCTGCGCTCGTCCGCTGCGCTGGAGTGGCCGGCACATTTGTAGTGAGTATTATGGGCGTGGCCTCGCAGTGGGCGTGGCTTCGCCTTTGACCGCGCTGCTACCAAGGGCCAGTTCTTGTTTATGATTTGTTTGATCTCATTGCTTCGTGTCGAAAAGGTAGTAACACAGATAATACGGTCTAGCTCTGTTTGATTGGTAATTTCTGGGTTCAGCAGACTATCGCGTGGATTGTACCACGCCCGTTTCCTGGCACGTCTAACCATTCGGACTGGGTATCCACGTGAGATGAGGCGCTCATTTAGGATCTCAGATTCCTTGATGTAATTCGCTCGAGTGGAGCAATTTCTCCTAATTCTGAGAAATTGCCCAACAGGCAAGTTGTCCTTAAGACCTCTGGGGTGGTGGCTCCCATATTGCAACAAGGAGTTACGCTCAGTGGGTTTCCTAAACAGTGTAGTCTGTAAATGATCCTTATCCACATAAATGGAGATATCCAAGAACGGTATAGCCTCATTACTAGATTCCATTGTAAATTGAATATGGGGATTTCTTAGATTGAGCCAATCATGAAATTCTTTCAGTTGTTGTTTATTGCCCTCCCAGATACATAGGACGTTGTCAATATATCTGACCCATAGGGTCAACCTGGTCTTAAAAGGGTTATTGGATGAGAAGACGTGTTGTTCGAAATGGTCCATGAAAATGATGGCCAGATTTGGGGCGAAAGTAGCCCCAATGGCCACCCCCTTGGTCTGCACATAGAATTCCTCTTGAAAGATAAAGAAGTTCTGCTTCATAGCGATGCTTAGCAACTCAATTATGAAGTCCGTTGGGACTTGGACAGGAGCCGGTCTTTTGTCTAAAACCTCTCGCATCACATCCAAAGCATCCTGTTGAGGGATGCTAGTGTAAAGCGATACAATGTCGTACGTCACCAAGAGTGCCCTTTCTGGGTCGAAAGGTCTCTCATCTATCAAATTAATGGTTTGTGTAGTGTCACGGAGATAGGCCCTGCTGTTAAGGGCAATAGGCTTTAGGAAAAAATCAATATATTTACACAAAGGCTCTAACATAGATCCACAGCCGGACACGATGGGGCGCCCAGGGGGGCTGTCCAGGTTTTTATGTACCTTTGGTAAGGTGTAAATTGTGGCCAATCTTGGGAATTTTTGATTTAGGAATTTAAATTCCTGCTCACTTAAGAATCCTTCATCCAAACCTTTCTGTGTAGTAGCCAGAATTGTAAGAGCCAAATCTCTTGAAGGGTCGCTTGGTAGTTGCTGGTAGCTGACACCATCTGACAATTGTCTATAGATTTCTTCCTTGTATTTAGAAAGATCTTGCACAACAATAGCCCCGCCTTTATCGGCGGGTTTGATGACAACTTCTTTATTGGTGCCCAGATCAGTTAGTGTCTTTTTCTCTTTTTTGCTGAGGTTTAATCTGACAAACTTGCTTTGGTCCAGTGCTTGGTCCACTGAAGTGGTCACGATTTCTTCAAAAGCCAAGATCTTATGGCTCATGGCATAAGTGGGTGGGAAGAAAGTAGAAGGTTCCCTCAGGCAGGTAATGGAGCATTGTTGCCTGGTAGTTTGGTTGCGAAAATAATACCTCAGTCTGATCTTTCTGAAGAATCTATATAGTTCCGTCTTTAGCAAAAATTTGTTAGCTGGAGCCGTTGGAACATAAGAAAGGCCTTTACTTAAGACCTTTATCTCTTCATCCTGTAGTTTATACTTAGAGATGTTGATCACAGGGTTAGGGATAGACCTGCTAGTGCTGGATGTATTTAATCCAATGGTGGGTGTATAGTTCACCACCTTTAGGTGTTTCTCCGGGTCGAGATTTCTCCATGTGCTTCGGGGCGGACTGTCACCCGTTTCTGCTGTTTGCCCCTGTTGCCATCCGCTCTAACTCCGCGAAGCAGCCCTGCGGATTCAATCATCATGGCGGCTTACGGAACAGCTCTTCAACCTTGCCTTGCTTTACTTTCGGGCTGGTGTTACACGAAGCGACTTTATCCTCATAGCACACCGCTACCAAACATAAGGAAAGATCGGCTCCCCGACTAGTTATCACTTCAAAGGTATGTCACGGAGCCTCAGTGCTTTCGACTAGGTTGGTATTCTCTTCCAGTTTGTTACCAACACGGTCTTTATTGTATCCTTACAGCGACTTATAGCGTTGCAGAGTTATACCAGGAACAACGTCCCATGTGCAAAGACCATCAGCGTTCCTTACCTCTGCGTGTCTAATGTAAGTTACGAGGTGATCTACACGCCACAATGTTGGCTTCTGTTACGAATATCACCCGACTAAATCAGTCTCATACTTTTCTCAACCCACAGCCTGTGTACATTAACGGCACTTTGTCCCTTTGGGATATCGACAACTGGGATTGTAACCCACAATACTTTCACCATTTGGCTGATTGGTTGAAGCTGATGTAAGTTGAATACCGATGTTAAACCTAGTATGTAATATTGCATGAAAGAATATTTTTCAGAACATCTCTGAACTGGTTGTTCTTATCCCACATGGGTTATTTCTCCTCTGTTGTCGCGATCTAATATCGCAGAGTTTGACCACGACCTCCGGTTTGGTCTCACTCAATTCACACGTTCAGAGGCCCGTTCGGGCCCGGACTCCATGGTAAATTGTAGCTATTGTACTGCAGCATTGTCAAATAGGATGACGATTATCAGGTCTTACAAATATATTAGTCTGACCTCTGGTTTTAATTTTCACAGATAGGACCGCCCCACCCAATTCCTGCCTCGCTCCCCTTTTCCTGCACATGTCCTGATGAAGACCCCGTTAAAGGATCTAACGTAGCCTACGGCTAGGGGTCGAAACGTCGACGGCTCTTCTTCACTTTGGACCTCCGGCACATGCCCCTGATTGCTCTGATTTGTGTATGTGACCGTTGAATGTCCCTAGTTTAACAGTGTTTCAATGGATGCCTTAATTGTTTAGGCTTTTTGCATTTGATTTGTTTCGATTCTCATTTAAAGACTGCTATAATTCGCCTTCTTTTCGACTGTGTTTATTCTCCTTTGACTTTACACCGCCCTGAGCACACTCTTCCCTTCCCTTTCTTCCCTTCCCCAACTGGGGCTATTTATTAAATGTGAATGCTTTTTCATAATGA
The DNA here is from genome assembly GCF_964263255.1 of Lissotriton vulgaris. Taxonomy (NCBI): domain Eukaryota; kingdom Metazoa; phylum Chordata; class Amphibia; order Caudata; family Salamandridae; genus Lissotriton; species Lissotriton vulgaris. The sequence goes on from NC_141693.1 coordinate 1,490,644,290, forward strand.
TTGAAATCTGGTATCGTTAAATAAAGGACAATACCTGTTACAAGTACTTTTGATTAATGATTTTTGATTAATGTTTGTTTTATTCATAATTGTGTCAGCGTGTGTTGTACACAACACGTTCTCCTTGCGGGGACCCCTTCCTTACACATACCACATAACACCCAGGTCCCGCGACTGCATGGGTTCAACCCCCCTTTTTGTAACGTCCTCTGAGCAGGTGCTGACCTGCGAGGTTTCCTGTATCTTAATTCACTTTAAGTAAACCATGGTGGAATCTGAGTTACTGTCTTACACAGAGGAGTATATTAACCAATTGACCAAGGATCTGTCCACCACTTTTTTGTCTACATCCGTCCCCACGATTGACATCACTCTAAATGATAAAATATCTCGTTTAGAGAGATTAGAGAAAAAACTCATTAGAACACGACTACATGGGCATTTGTTTACAAGATACCTCCAAGAAAATATAATCCCGGTGGGATTACAGATAAAAATCGAGCCAGCAATATTTGTAGACGTCCCTAAGTTTAAAGAAGGGTTCAGCTACGTGGCGAATAATTGCTCCCGGCACTGGATGGTGCTGGGGGTTGAGACAGCTGCCGAACAAGTTGTTACGCTCAGCAAGGAAATTGCTGACCTCAAAGCTCAAATTCTAGGTGATAGCACACTTACAACAGCAAAGGAGGCTATGGAAAGTTTGGAAGCTTCAATTAAAGATTTTGATGCAACAGCGCAGACCAAGAAACTGGAGAAACTAGCCATAGACTTGAGGTTATTTGACAAAAAGACTGTCTATCCCTACCTGCAACCTGATTATTATAAGCAGGACACTCGAGGACGCTTCTCCAACCGCGGTCGCGGTGGTTATAGAGGAAGGCGAAATTTTACAACTTTTTCCGACTCTTCCTACAGCTCAGGCAGCGACAGTGAAGCCGGTCCGAGTACTTCCTACAATTATCCACCTCCAGATACAAGCCAACAGTACCCTCCGCAATTTCAGCCTAATTTTTTAGACCAGGGCCGTGGACAATGGCGGCCCCCACGACGTCGCGGCAACAACTGGGCGAGAGGACAGGGGAAAGGTCAGCAACAGAATCCCGGATGGGATGGCAACAGGGGCAAACAGCAGAAACGGGTGACATTCCGCTCCGAAGCGCATGGAGAAATCTCGACCCGGAGAAACACCTACAGGTGGTGAACTATACACCCACCATTGGATTAAATACATCCAGCACTAGCAGGTCTATCCCCAACCCTGTGATCAACATCTCTAAGTATAAACTACAGGATGAAGAGATAAAGGTCTTAAGTAAAGGCCTTTCTTATGTTCCAACGGCTCCAGCTAACAAATTTTTGCTAAAGACGGAACTATATAGATTCTTCAGAAAGATCAGACTGAGGTATTATTTTCGCAACCAAACTACCAGGCAACAATGCTCCATTACCGGCCTGAGGGAACCTTCTACTTTCTTCCCACCCACTTATGCCATGAGCCATAAGATCTTGGCTTTTGAAGAAACCGTGACCACTTCAGTGGACCAAGCACTGGACCAAAGCAAGTTTGTCAGATTAAACCTCAGCAAAAAAGAGAAAAAGGCACTAACTGATCTGGGAAAACAAAAATAGGGTTGGCTCTAATCAGCAAGGCTGTCAAATAACAAGAGAAAGTGCAAATGCTGATAACGTTTATTCAATGATATAACTCATCATCCACATCAGGAAAAATAATTCAAGATTGGGTATTGCTACTTAGTCGCAATTTTATTTCATAGAAATTTCAACCATTATTACAAAATGTATCTGTTCTTAAAAAAGAGAAGCATAAGGAGAATTGGAACAATTCAAGACACATCAAACTACATTCAATAAACACTTCATACATCCAATTACCCCAATCATGCCACAGTCAAAAAAACATTCACCACTTTCATACCTAAATCAAACATAACACATCATGCGAATGCAATAAAGAGAAAATACAAACTGGGTCTGCACAAATTATACAAGACTTTTTTGTACAATAATTTGAAACTAGTACATTCCAATAGATTTATAAGTTTTACACCATTCATTAGAAATTAATACGATAGGAAATGTACAATAGTTAATACGGAGTATAGGAGTGATAATAACTCCTAAATACTCAAGCAGACCAGTTCAGAATGGCCTACACGTTTCAAATCCCCTTCTATTCGCCAGGGATTCCCATCAGGGCCTCAAACACTGCAAACGTGAGGAGAGAAAAAGACATAAAAGAAATATTTAAAACAAAGAAAATAAAGGGAAAATAGCATATATGAAGGGTTCAGTTCAAAGAGCTTATTTGAAAAATTAATAGAGAGTGCACATCAGAAATCTAACGTCTTAGCCAAACACCCGTCATCAGTACGGACTGGGCTGAATGGAACGTATTATACAGAATGCTCTATGGAAGAACAACCTAGATGCCAGTTGGAATACGGCACTAGGGGAGAACTAAGGACGATTCCTCTTATTGATTTAGGGATTCCTCAAAACACAAGTAGTACCTACTTCACACTGGATATTGTGGATACTTACCACCCAACAGACTGGACATCGGTGCTATGGGGGTAAGAACAGGGTGGGCTTCTCTGGGATGGCAAAGCCTGAAAAATGGAAAGAGTGAATTTGAAACGAATGACTTAACAGGGGCGTGGTTCTACTGGGTAGCTGGGGGGGGGGGGGGAAAGAACCCGGATAACTCAAACTTAATAATGTACTATGGCACATACTTAGGCCTACACTAAAAAATTGAATGCGCGCCCTGAAGGCGAGGCCACATGGTAATTGCCAAGCCACATGGTACCAACTAGCTCTGTGTCAAACGTTAAAGTGGGAGCGGTGAACCATACATGATACACGAGAAAATTAAAGTACCTAGTAAATGAAATCCAAGCGCCGAATATGCAGGATGACGTTTGATCGGCGTGTGGAACGGGAATAATCTCCGTCGCTGTCAAGATGAGTAGCGTTTCCCCGCTTAATCGAGGGTGACTGGTGCTGTGGGGGTATTTCTACAGGAGGCAGAAGAAATGCAGGGCTTAGTATGGGAGGGAAGGGTGGTGTAAAGGTTTGGAAATATCTCGTGGTTGTCTCACCTTAGAAGACGGAGGAACGTAATCGGCTTTGAAAGATTCCCCTCTGCAGCGTTAAGAAGATGGGAGGGGGGTCAGCGTCAGCACAAGCCCGCTTAGTCGCGAGTGCTGAGAAATGGACAGTCATCTCCAGAATAGAAAAAGATCCACGGGGGGGTGACATGAGTCTCCAGTTATCTAAAAAGGGAGGCATTGTTGATTGTTAAGTTTGACACGGCTGTGTCAGGCCTGAACGAATTATCTGAAATCTTCAAATTATGATCTATGTTTATGGAAGCGCCACAATTTGCTTTCCTCTTTAGGACAATGTGACCTCTTGTAAGTTTTTCCTCCAGTTACCTTTCCACACCCTTTGTTCCGACTGTAGCAAGTTTTTGCTAAGGTATTAAAACTTATGAGCCAACCAAGCCTAGTTTTCCGGCTCTGAAACTCTTTCTTTCCGTTTTGGCTCGTTATAATGCCCACTGTTTTGTTCTATTTAGAAATCCCTCCACACAGCACTGTTGAGTAGAATCCCTCCTTTAATTTTTTGGACCCTTCCTTCCTTTCCGCACTGTAGATCCGCCACGTAGTAGGCGGCCTTCAGCCTATCCTCTCCGCTATTTAAGGAGAACGGCACTCGGCAGGGTAACGCGCCTGCGCGAGAGATTAGCGTGAAATTAGACGCCGCCAGACCCCAGCATCTAGTGAGACATCCTCGGACTCGAGCCTTTTGGTAAGAACCGCTGCCTAATAAGTCAGGGTCTTGAACCCTTGGTGTTCCTTCCCCTGAGGCTGACCCCCGTTATACCCTTCGCGACCTCTGATGTTATTTTTGTTTAAATTCTTTTCCTCAGCACTCGCGACAAAGCGGGCTTGTGCTGACGCTGCCCCTCCTCCCACCTTTTCAACGCTGCAGAGGGGATCCTTCTAAAGCCAACTACGCTTCTCAGTCTTCTAAGGTGAGACAATCACAAGTCAATTCTAAACCTTCACCCGAGGCTGACCCCCGTACACCCCCCACGACCTTAGCGTTAATTTAGCTTATTTTTCCTTCTCAGCACTCGCGACTAAGCGGGCTTGTGCTGACGCTGCCCCCCCTCCCATCTTCTTAACGCTGCAGAGGGGAATCTTTCAAAGCCGATTACGTTCCTCCGTCTTCTAAGGTGAGACAACCACGAGATATTTCCAAACCTTTACACCACCCTTCCCTCCCATACTAAGCCCTGCATTTCTTCTGCCTCCTGTAGAAATACCCCCACAGCACCAGTCACCCTCGCTTAAGCGGGGAAACGCTACTCATCTTGACAGCGACGGAGATTATTCCCGTTCCACACGCCGACCAAACGTCATCCTGCATATTCGGCGCTTGGATTTCATTTACTAGGTACTTTAATTTTCTCGTGTATCATGTATGGTTCACCGCTCCCACTTTAACGTTTGACACAGAGCTAGTTGGTACCATGTGGCTTGGCAATTACCATGTGGCCTCGCCTTCAGGGCGCGCATTCCATTTTTTAGTGTAGGCCTAAGTATGTGCAATAGTACATTATTAAGTTTGAGTTATCCAGGTTCCTCCCCCCCCCCCTACCCCCCAGCTACCCAGTAGAACCACGCCCCTGTTAAGTTATTCGTTTACAATTCACTCTTTCCATTTTTCAGGCTTTGCCATCCCAGAGAAGCCCACCCTGTTCTTACCCCCATAGGACCGATGTCCAGTCTGTTGGGTGGTAAGTATCCACAATATCCAGTGTGAAGTAGGTACTACTTGTGTTTTGAGGAATCCCTAAACCAATAAGAGGAATCGTCCTTAGTTCTCCCCTAGTGCCGTATTCCAACTGGCATCTAGGTTGTTCTTCCATAGAGCATTCTGTATAATACGTTCCATTCAGCCCAGTGCGTACTGATGACGGGTGTTTGGCTAAGACGTTAGATTTCTGATGTGCACTCTCTATTAATTTTTCAAATAAGCTCTTTGAACTGAAACCCTTCATATATGCTATTTTCACTTTATTTTCTTTGTTTTAAATATTTCTTTTATGTCTTTTTCTCTCCTCACATTTGCAGTGTTTGAGGCCCTGATGAGAATCCCTGGCGAATAGAAGGGGATTTGAAACGCGTAGGCCATTCTGAACTGGCCTGCTTGAGTATTTAGGAGTTATTATCACTCCTATACTCCGTATCACCTATTGTACATTTCCTATCATTGTATTAATTTCTAATGAATGGTGTAAAACTTATAAATCTATTGGAATGTACTAGTTTCAAATTATTGTACACAAAAGTCTTGTATAATTTGTGCAGACCCAGTTTGTATGTTCTCTTTATTGCATTCGCATGATGTGTTATGTTTGATTTTGGTATGAAAGTGGTGAATGTTTTTTTGACTGTGACATGATTGGGGTGTTTGGATGTCTGAAGTGTTTATTGAATGTAGTTTGATGTGTCTTTAATTGTTCCAATTCTCCTTATGCTTCTCTTTTTTAAGAACAGATACATTTTGTAATAATGGTTGAGATTTCTATGAAATAAAATTGCGACTAAGTAGCAATACCCAATCTTGAATTATTTTTCTTGATGTGGATGATGAGTTATATCATTGAATAAACGTTATCAGCATTGGCACTTTCTCTTGTTATTTGACTAACTGATCTGGGCACCAATAAAGAAGTTGTCATCAAACCCGCCGATAAAGGCGGAGCTATTGTTGTGCAAGATCTTTCTAAATACAAGGAAGAAATCTATAGACAATTGTCAGATGGTGTCAGCTACCAGCAACTACCAAGCGACCCTTCAAGAGATTTGGCTCTTACAATTCTGACTACTACACAGAAAGGTTTGGATGAAGGATTCTTAAGTGAGCAGGAATTTAAATTCCTAAATCAAAAATTCCCAAGATTGGCCACAATTTTCACCTTACCAAAGGTACATAAAAACCTGGACAGCCCCCCTGGGCGACCCATCGTGTCCGGCTGTGGATCTATGTTAAAGCCTTTGTGTAAATATATTGATTTTTTCCTAAAGCCTATCGCCCTTAACACCATGGCCTATCTCCGTGATACTACACAAACCATTAATTTGATAGATGAGAGACCTTTCAACCTAGAAAGGGCACTCTTGGTGATGTGCGACATTGTATCGCTTTACACTAGCATCCCTCAACAGGATGCTTTGGAAGTGATGCGAGAGGTTTTAGACAAAAGACCGGCTCCTGTCCAAGTCCCAACGGACTTCATAATTGAGTTGCTAAGCATCGCTATGAAGCAGAACTTCTTTATCTTTCAAGAGGAATTCTATGTGCAGACCAAGGGGGTGGCTATGGGGGCTACTTTCGCCCCAAATCTGGCCATCATTTTCATGGACCATTTCGAACAACAACACGTCTTCTCATCCAATAACCCTTTTCAGACCAGGTTGACCCTATGGGTCAGATATATTGACGACGTCCTATGTATCTGGGAGGGCAATAAACAACAACTGAAAGAATTTCATGATTGGCTCAATCTAAGAAATCCCCATATTCAATTTACAATGGAATCTAGTAATGAGGCTATACCGTTCTTGGATATCTCCATTTATGTGGATAAGGATCATTTACAGACTACACTTTTTAAGAAACCCACTGAGCGTAACTCCTTGTTGCAATATGGGAGCCACCACCCCAGAGGTCTTAAGGACAACTTGCCTGTTGGGCAATTTCTCAGAATTAGGAGAAATTGCTCCACTCGAGCGAATTACATCAAGGAATCTGAGATCCTAAATGAGCGCCTCATCTCACGTGGATACCCAGTCCGAATGGTTAGACGTGCCAGGAAACGGGCGTGGTACAATCCACGCGATAGTCTGCTGAATCCAGAAATTACCAACCAAACAGAGCTAGACCGTATTATCTGTGTTACTACCTTTTCGACACGAAGCAATGAGATCAAACAAATCATAAACAAGAACTGGCCCTTGGTAGCAGACGAGATTAAGCAACCGCGTCTCCCCCTTCACTCCTTCAAAAGGGCTAAAAATATACGAGATATGGTGGTCCATTCCTACCTGGAACCAGTGAGTCAACCAACTCTTACAACCTTATGGAACCTGCCTCCCTTGGTTGGACATTACAGATGCGGCACATGCACTGCATGTGACACCACCATTCAGACCAAGACATTTGCCCATGGTGGACGGGTTTACACATTAAAACATTACACAAACTGCAACTCGACTAGTGTGATCTACATTGTACAATGTCCATGCAATCATGTATATGTTGGGCAAACCCAACAGAAAATCAAATCCTGCATCTCTTCCCATTGCAGTAGACTGCGATGTAAAGTGTTAGGTGCGCCTTTGGTAGAACACTGGCAAAAGGCAGGACATATGGTGTCTGACTTGAGATGGTTGGTCATTGAAAAAGTACCCCTAGGGAGAAGAGGGGGTAATTTACTGACAGTTCTCAATACTTGTGAATCCAAATGGATGTCCCTTTTAGACTCGATAAAAAATGGGCTCAATGAACAGGACAGTAGCCTGGCACAATTGGCAGCACTTGGTTGATGTATCTGATTATTGCTGATGTGGTTTGTTTAACCCTTAATGTGTTATTCATGAGTTTTGCTTTACGCACCATAGGTTTCTGAGTTTACTCATCTACATTTTTCTTGTGACAACATCCAAGAGTAGACCAGGTAGTGCACCTTACCACACTAAATATATTCGAATATACTCGTCTACACTCTCATGTTGGAGAAGTGCACGAGTTGTTCTATACGGACTCGATGGAACTTTTGTTATGCATATTATCACATTAAATGTACCTGATGTCGCTCGTCTACACTCTCATGTTGGAGAAGTGCACGAGCTGTATTATGGGACTTATTTGCACTTTTTCTAATAATGTAATATATTAGACACTACGCCAACCACCATTCTAATTCGGACATATTATTCTCAATGTTTTTCAACAATTACTCGTGTACAACCTCCTCTGAGAGAGTTGCTCGAGCTGAGTAATATTCCAAGATTGTAATATACCTAACCGGTAAATTATTGTTTTAATTAACATTTCTAATCTTCTTGATTCTGATGCACATACCATGCTTCCGAGCACTAGTTGCTTTCGCTCAGTGCCGGTCCACTGTAGTTATCCAGTAACTCTTCTATGTCCTTAAAGTTAGTCAAGTACTGACCCCGCCCCCAACTCCACGTAGCAGCCTTGCGGAGTCCGCAGAGACGAGCGTCTGACTGCAGCGGCCCCTTCGAGTGCCTGTAAGTAGTAGCGCATTCCTTCTCCCCGAGCTACCGCGTCTTTTGCCAAACTCCTAATAGAGACCCCGCAATTCCTCCTTGACTGGTGGTTTCCTTCCCCCGTAGGATTTAATCACCGTGGAGGGTGTCAACTACTGATTCCGCTCTAACTCCGCGAAGCAGCCCTGCAGATTCAATCATCACGGCGGCTTACGGAACAGCTGTTCAACCTTGCCTTGCTTTACTTTCGGGCTGGTGTTACACGAAGCGACTTTATCCTCATAGCACACCGCTACCAAACATAAGGAAAGATTGGCTCCCCGACTAGTTATCACTTCAAAGGTATGTCACGGAGCCTCGGTGCTTTCGACTAGGTTGGTATTCTCTTCCAGTTTGTTACCAACACGGTCTTTATTGTATCCTTACAGCGACTTATAGCGTTGCAGAGTTATACCAGGAACAACGTCCCATGTGCAAAGACCATCAGCGTTCCTTACCTCTGCGTGTCTAATGTAAGTTACAAGGTGATCTACACGCCACAATGTTGGCTTCTGTTACGAATATCACCCGACTAAATCAGTCTCATACTTTTCTCAACCCACAGCCTGTGTACATTAACGGCACTTTGTCCCTTTGGGATATCGACAACTGGGATTGTAACCCACAATACTTTCACCATTTGGCTGATTGGTTGAAGCTGATGTAAGTTGAATACCGATGTTAAACCTAGTATGTAATATTGCATGACAGAATATTTTTCAGAACATCTCTCAACTGGTTGTTCTTATCCCACATGGGTTATTTCTCCTCTGTTGTCGCGATCTAATATCGCTGAGTTTGACCACGACCTCCGGTTTGGTCTCACTCAATTCCCACGTTCAGAGGCCCGTTCGGGCCCGGACTCCATGGTAAATTGTAGCTATTGTACTGCAGCATTGTCAAATAGGATGACGATTATCAGGTCTTACAAATATATTAGTCTGACCTCTGGTTTTAATTTTCACAGATAGGACCGCCCCACCCAATTCCTGCCTCCCTCCCCTTTTCCTGCACATGTCCTGATGAAGACCCCGTTAAAGGATCTAACGTAGCCTACGGCTAGGGGTCGAAACGTCGACGGCTCTTCTTCTTCACTTTGGACCTCCTGCACATGCCCCTGATTGCTCTGAACTGTGTATGTGACCGTTGAATGTCCCTAGTTTAACAGTGTTTCAATGGATGCCTGAATTGTTTAGGCTTTTTTGCATTTGATTTGTTTCGATTCCCATTTAAAGACTGCTATAATTCACCTTCTTTTTGACTGTGTTTATTCTCCTTTGACTTTACACCGCCCGGAGCACACTCTTCCCTTCCCTTTCTTCCCTTCCCCAACTGGGGCTATTTATTAAATGTGAATGCTTTTTCATAATGATTGAAATCTGGTATTGTTAAATAAAGGACAATACCTGTTACAAGTACTTTTGATTAATGGTTTTTGATTAATGTTTGTTTTATTCATAATTGTGTCAGCGTGTGTTGTACACAACACGTTCTCCTTGCGGGGACCCCTTCCTTACACATACCACATAGCGCCCAGGTCCCCGCGACTGCATGGGTTCAACCCCCCTTTTTGTAACGGCCTCGAGCAGGTGAGGCCCCTGTCCATTCCCTCCACCGCGCCCTATCAATAAGGACATAACCGTGGGCCTGAAGGGCAAACAGAGATCCACCAGATGTGACCGAACACTTGGTGCGCATCACCAAGATCCAGGCTAGAGTAGCCAGAGCAACTGCCATTAACAAGGCAGGATGGATACTGGCGGAGTGTTTTCCTTTTAAGTGCATTGTTGGTTTTACAGCATCTAAAGGCTGCAGCCTATCGTCCTTCACCCTGTGACATTTTAATTTTTGCTTTGAAAATATTTGTGCATGTGTCTCTTTTCTCAAACTAGTGAATTTTCCTATTGTTAGTTTTGGGAAGAAAAAAACACTTTGCTTTGGGCACTGAAGTTCTCGATTTGGGCCAACCGCTCATATATATTTTGAAAATTTGGTGGTCAGTATATTCAATGGACAACATTTGCTTTTTAATCATTCAATCAGGGGTTTGTTAAAGCGTGACTACTCACTCGTAAGGGTCTCAAGATGCTAGGGGTGAGGGTGGTGCAGGTTCCAGTCCATCAAGGAGGGGGTTTGTCGAAGAGCCAGGTTTTGAGGTTTCTTGCGAAGATGAGGAGCGATGATGTCTGTCTGAGGTGGAGAGGAAAAGCATTCCATGCTTTGGCCACGAGAAGGAGATGGAGCGGCCTCTCGATCTGTTCTTTCTGGTGTGGGGGACCACGGTGTAGAAGAGCTGGGCTGATCGTAGGATCCTTTGGGGAGCGTGGAATTTGACTTGGCTTTTCAGGTATGCTGGTCCGTTGCCGTGGAGGGCCTTGTGTGCGTGGGTGAGTATCTTGAAGGTGATTCTCTACTCGACGGGAGCCAGTGGAGTGTGCGCAGGTGCTGGGAGATGTGGCAGTGTTTCGGCAGGTTGAGGACCAGTCTTGCGGCGGCGTTCTGGATGTTCTGTAGCTTGCGGGTGAGGTTTTAGTATATTACGCCGCAGAGTGCGGTGCCGTAGTCGAGTCTGCTGGTGACCAGGGCGTGAGTGACGGTCTTTTGGTGTTCGAGGGGTATCCATTTGAAGGTCTTACGAAGGAGGCGGAGGGTGTGGAAGCAGGAAGACGAGACAGAGTTGATCTGGCGGTTCATTTTGAGCTCGGAGTCCAGGATGATTCCCAGGTTGTGTGCGTGGTCCGTGGGGTTGGCGGGTTTCCGACAGCAGGGGTCCACCAGGTGTTGCGTCGGGGTTTGGGCCCATGAGGAGTACTTCTGTTTTGTTGGTGTTTAGTTGTAGGCAGCTGTTTTTCATCCATTTGGCGATGGCTTCCATGCCTTCTCAAAAGTTGTGTCTGGCGGTATTGGGATCGAGGATAAGTTGGGTTTTGTTGGCACAATGTTGAGTCCGTAGGTTCTGACAATGGGGGCGAGTGGAACCATGTAGACGTTGAAGAGCGTCGAGCTGAGGGAGGAGCCCGGGGGACTCCGCAGTTGGTAGGTGTGGGGCCAAGAATAAATGGTGGGGGGGAAGGGGAGGAGGGAAAGAGTCTGACGCACTGCGTCATGCCGGAGAGGAAGGAGTGGATCCAGTCGAGGGCCTTGTCCTGGATTCCTGCGTCGTGGAGTCTGCGCATTAGGGTACTATGAGAGACTCGCCGCTGAGAGTTCGAGGAGGATGAGGGCTACTGTTGCTCCGTTGTCTAGTAGGGTGCGGATTTCAGTAGCGGCGAGGAGGGCGGTTTCCGTACTGTGGTTTTTCTGAAGCCGGATTGAGAGGAGTCGAGGATCTTGTGTTCTTCAATGAAAGTGGCGAGTTGGCTGTTGATGGCTTTCTCGATGACTTTTGCTGGGAACGGGAGCAGGGAGTTGGGTCTGTAATTTTTGAGGTCGGTGGGGTTCGTTGAGAGTTTCTTTAGGAGGGGGTTGACCTCAGCATGTTTTCAGTCGTCGGGGAACGAGGCGGTCGTCAGGGAGCAGTTGATGGTGTGGCAGAGAAAGGGTGCGATGGGGTTGGCGGCTCTGTTGAAGATATGATGGGGGCAGAGGTCTGTGGGGGCCCCTGAGTGGATTTACTTCATTGTCTTCAGTGTATCTTCGGTGTTGAAGGCTGTCCAGTTGTCAATCGCTGGTTTCCGGGTGTCAGGAGTGGTTGCGTGAGGGTTCAGTTTGTTGGTTGTCTTCGTCGAAGTTGTCGTAGATGCTCTTGATTTTGAGGCCTTTAAACCAAGAACACATTAATCTTACTGATACTTACCATAGTCGTACTAACAGCAATGTTGGCAAAGTCTCTTTCCAAAGTCCTCCACACATATGAAGTTCAGGCATTTCGAGAGGCACTAGGGCGACCGGGTGCAGAGCGCTGCTGCCCAATGTTAACCAATGGGGGGTAGGTGACTTCCGGTTGGTGGCTGCTCATGAGCAGGCCACAGGGATAGGCTCAGGGCAAAGGGGGATCCAGTTTAGCACATAAGGTGTACCCTCAGCAGCACAGGGGAGGCTGGGTGCAGGTGGCTGGTTTGGTTTTGGGAGCCCTGATGATTTCAATGGGGATTCTCTGGTCGCAACAAACACTGCAGGCTCTGAGACAAAGATCTGCTGGGGGTGACCACTGGTTGGAGAGGTACGTTGGGATGCTGGGACACCATCGGTTGGGCCACACAAGGCCATAGGACGTCGGGTGCAGTGGTGTCTTTAGGCGTCTGGTTTTCTTACCCGCTCCGGTGGTGGTCGGGGTATCCTCCAGACAGGGGCTGCAGGTGTTGATTGGAGATTCAAGGCAGGTCAGAGATCACCAGAACTCAGGTCAGGATCACCAGGGAGACCTCCTTGTGGTGTTGGGTGATTCGAACACAGGCCATGGGAGTCGGTGCAGAGTGGTGAAGACTCGCAGATTTGGCCAGAGCCAGACTCAGTGGGTGAGTAAATCTGGTGCTCACGGGAGATAAAGTATTGGTTTGGGAAGGCAGGGCAGGTCCTCTGGGTTCTTGGGGGCTGCTGGCTACAGGACAAACCAGGATTTTGCTGAAGCAGGTTTGAGGGGGGGACAGGCTGGTAGGGCTGGGGCCAAGTCAGTGGACGTCCTTCTCTTCTTAGATCAGCATAGCTTCTTCGGTCCTTCTTCTGGTCGGTTCTTGTCTAAGGATGCAAGATTCAGGGTTGCCCCTAAATACTAGATTTAGGGGCGCTTCAGGTAGGTAAAGGTCAGGACCGATGGTTCCTTCCTTGGGGTGGGTACACCCTCTATTATGTCACTCTCCAGTGGGAGTTGGTAGGTCTCTTCCACTGCCCACATTTTCTATTCAAGTATTACCAGACTCTCTTCCCTACACTGTTCTTTGTGCGAGATGTTTTGGGCCCGGTCTCGGAGCACTGTTTTGAAGGCTTCCCATACCTTCCCTGGTGAGTCCACTGTGCAGACCTTGTCTTCAAAATAAGAAATTGACTCTACAGAGTTCTGAATCCAACTTTGCCATTCAAATCCTAGCTGGTCAACTCTACATGCCCTCCATACCTTCGTGCCAAGCCCAATGCAATCAGGAGTGGCGCATGGTCAAAAAATACCCTTGGGCTATCATGTTTGAACACTGCTCTACACTGGTTCTCGTCCAACTCTCTGGGCACCCGCTCTGTCTCTGGTGCGTGCGCCAATCCAGGTGGGGGGCGGCAGGTGTGAGAAGTTGGCCTGATATGTGATGTGCACTATTCTAGTGGGCACCCTGTATCAGTCCAAACAACCCTTATGGTGATGGTTGTAAAGTCAACCTTATAGACCAGCTATCCTAGTGGTAGCATGGACAAAGCAGTCTTAGGCTAAACTCAGGAGAGCATGTGAAGCCAGCTGTTTTACCATATGTAACCCCTTTAATACCAAATGAAAGGACACCACACAGGTTATATATAAAATATATATGTATTTATTTCTAACACAACCCCTCTGAACTCTTTATGAGGTCAGAGGCACAAACACTTAACAGGATACTCAATTATCATACAATAAGTTGCACAATATACAGTAGAGCCCTAGGGGCACTTCAAACCATATACTAAAATAGTTGTATAAGAACCACATCACAGACAAAGGATAGGCCTAGGGCATCGCTGGGGCTACACTGTACTTCCAAAGGATAGGAAGCAGGAGGCCCACGGGAGGCGTTTGCAGTGTCCTAACACACATGCGAGTTACCATAGAGTTATAATAGGAACGAAAGAAATGGAAACTAGTTGATTTAGGACACTTTCGGATGGACTAGGAGAAAGCTACTGAAAACTAGGAAACTAGGATAGTCAATACCCCCAGGAGCACCGGAGTACTCGCGTTACCTCACCCACAGGAAGCGGGTGCATAGGTGTCAAAGTGTGTCGGGTTTCGTCGCTGAATCCTATGGAACCTCGGAGAAAGATGCTGCAGGCGACCAGGAGAGGAGTGTCCGGTTGGATCCAAGGGCGGATCGAGGATGAAGAGTACCTGAAAGCAGAAGGGACAGAGTCTGACCAGGAAGGAACAAGGCGATGTCGTGAAGCAATCAGGTGATGTTGTGAAGCTGGTCTCTGCAGCCACGTGGACCAGGTGTCGACGACGGTACACAGTCAAAATATCGAGTTGTAAATATCAACCTACACAAATATCGTGTTAGAAATATCGAAGGTAAAGAATATCGATGTCAAGAATATCGTGGGACAGAATATCGACCCTAAGGTAAGTAATATCGATTTTTTTTATATCGATGTAAGTAATATCGAAGTCAGTAATATCGATATCAAATATATCGATGTTAGTAATTTCGATGTTACTAATATCGATATTTGTACTATTGTTATGTATTTTAGTATGTATTTAATATGTATGTGTTATATGTTTTTTGTTAAGTATTTTACTTGTTTTCAGTTATATGTGAACTATTTTCATATATTTAAATGTTATTTTTAAGTCAATTTTATGTTTTAGTACCGGAGCGGGTTGTGGGTTTATAGGGGAATAAGGTGGGAAGTAATTTAATTATATTCAATTAATTATAACTTTTTAGGAATTATAAATTAATTTTAGCGTTTAACTTCTGTAGCGGGTAGTGGGTTTATAGGGGAATTGGGTGGGAAGTATTTTAATTGTAATTAAGTAATGAATTATTTTTATTTATTGGTATTGATAATTCATGTATTTTTAATTAATTATTAATTGGCAATTAATAATTTTAATTGGTAATTAATTGTTTTAATTGGTAATTAATATTAGTAATTGGTAATTAATTTATTTATTTGGTAGTTAATGTTTGTAATTGGTAGGTAATGTTTGTAATTGGTAATTAATGTATTTGATGTGTAATTAATTTTTGTAATTGGTAATTAATTTATTTAATTGGTAATTAAATTATTTTTATTGGAAATTATTTGTAAATAATTTGTAATTAATGTGTTATAAAAAGTATTTTTTGGCATACAAATAATATTGTTTAATGTTTTTTAATTGGTAATTAATTAATAATTGTTTTGTTTTTTTCATTATTTTATTGCTTAATATTTATTATTTGGTAACTATTATTTATTAATTGATATTTATTGTTAATTATTTATTCAAACCTACTTTTTTCTTTAATATTAATGGGTATTTTTAAATGATGTTAACTTATTTAGAATATTAAAACACTAATAAATGTAAATATAAAAATTATTTCTAAGTATGTTTTATTTAATTTGTATGGTATCCAACACTTTCCCTACTGTTTCACTCTCTGGAGTTGGAATAGTAATTTTTACCCCTACGCTATCCAACGCTTTCCCTACTGTTGCACTCTCTGGTGTGGGAATTGTAATTTTTACCCCTACGCTATCCAGCGCTTTCCCTACTGTTTCACTCTCTGGAGTTGGAATAGTAATTTTTACCCCCATGCTATCCAACGCTTTCCCTACTGTTGCACTCTCTGGAGTGGGAATAGTAATTTTTACCCTTACGCTATCCAACGCTTTCCCTACTGTTGCACTCTCTGGAGTTGGAATAGTAATTTTTAACCCTACGCTATCCAACGCTTTCCCTACTGTTGCACTCTCTGGAGTGGGAATAGTAATTTTTACCCACCCGCTATCCAATGCTTTCTCTACAGTTGCACTCTCTGGAGTTGGAATAGTAATTTTTAACCATACACTATCCAGCCCTTTCCCTACTGTTTCACTCTCTGGAGTTTGAATAGTAATTTTTATCCCTACTCTATCCAACGTTTTCCCTATTGTTTCACTCTCTGGAGTTGGAATAGTAACGAATATGCTACTCACCAGTATGCATCTGTTCTTGGCATGTAGGGCTGCTGACATTCCTATCTGTGCCTAGTGTTGGGTCCGGATGATTGCACATTGTTGTCCTGGAAAAGTCTTCGAAGTATCACGAGATAGGTGGCTCCTCCCCTGGACTACAGTGCGCATGGGCATCGACTCCATCCTCGGATTGTTTTTAGCCATTGTGGCCAAGATGGAGTGGAACTCAGTGAATGATGACCATGCTAGAAGTATGTGTGAATTCTGCAGCTGCTACAGGCGCCGGGGAGTAGGGCGGGCGATATGAATGTCAGCAGCCCTACATGCCAAGAACAGATGCATACTGGTAAGTAGCATATTCGGTTCGAGGCATGGCGGCTGCTGAATTCATATCTGTGCATAGAATACATAGCAGTCCCTCCATTAACGGCGGCCGCCCGTGCCAGCTGCAGAAGTTTGGAAAAGTGTTTTAAGAACAGCCTGCCCTACAGCTGCCTGCTGTTTGGAGTGCACATCAACACAATAATGCTTTGTAAATGTGTGTGTGGTAGACCATGTGGCTGCTCTACATATGTTTTCCAAAGGAATATTTCCAAGGAAAGCCATGGAGGCCCCCAACTTTCTGGTGGAGTGGGCCCTCGGTGGAATGGTGAGAGTACGCGTGACTTTCAGATAGCAGATCTGGATACATTGAACGATCCACCTAGCAATACCAGCCTTGGAAATGGGGTTACCTTTGTGGTGTGGTGCAAAGGCAACAAAGAGTTGTTTAGTTTTCCTAAAATCTTTGGTCCTATCGATGTAATACATCAGGGCCCTTTTGACGTCAAGGGTGTGGAGCATTCTCTCCGCCAATGACTCAGGATTTTGGAAGAAGACAGGCTATTCAATAGTCTGGTTAATATGGAATTGAGACACAACTTTAGGAAGGAATTTAGGGTTAGTGCGAAGCACTACCCTATTAGAATGAATCTGAATACATGGCTCTTGGATAGTTAGTGCTTGCAGTTCACTAACTCGCCGCAGCGATGTAATCGCTATGAAGAAAGCCACTTTCCATGACAAGAATTGTATCTCGCAGGAATGCAGTGGTTCAAAGGGAGGACCCATCAGCCGAGTGAGGACCACATTGAGGTTCCACTCCGGAGCTGGTGGAGTCCGCGGAGGAATGACTCGTTTGAGTCCTTGTAGAAAGGCCTTGATGGCAGGCACTCTGAAGAGTGAGAGGTGCTGCCTGTTCTGGAGATAAGCGGCCATTGCAGATAGATGTATGCGAATGGAAGCATAGGCCAGATTACATTTGTACAGATGGAAAAGGTAACAAATGATATTCTGAATAGACGCATCTAGCGGGTTAATGTTGTGGTCTGCACAATAAATGACAAACCGCTTCCATTTTGCCGCATAGCATGCTCTGGTGGTGGGCTTCCTTGCCTCCCGAATGATGTCCATACAGTCAGAAGGCAAGTGCAGGTAGCCAAACTCAGACTTCAGGAGCCAGATCGCCAGGTTGAGCTGTTGCGGATCTGGATGTTGAATGTCGCCATGGCTCTGCGTCAGAAGGCTGGGTGTGAGACGTAGCCTCTGATGCAGTACCACGGACAGTTCTAGAAACGTGGTGTACCATGGTTGGCGAGCCCACGTTGGAGCAACCAGGATGAGAGTCATCGAGTGCTTCCTGAGCTTGCGTGCCACCAGCGGTATCAGAGGCGCTGGGGAAAAGCGTACGCAAATCTGCCTGACCAGTTCATCCATATCGCATTGCCCTGCGACTGCGGGTGTGGGAACCTGGCGGCGAAGCTTTGGCATTTTGCATTCTCCCTTGTGGCGAACAGGTCTATCTCTGGATGACCCCACCTTTGGATGTACGGTTGGAGTACTGATGGATGTATCTCCCACTCGTGCATCTGGTGGCTGTGCCTGCTGAGCAGGTCCGTCATCTGATTGTCGTTGCCCGGGAGGTGTTCCGCCATGAGGAAGATATTCCTCTGAATGGCCCACTTCCACATGCTCCGAGCCAGATGAGGCAGCTGCGGAGAGTGTGTTCCTTCCTGCTTTTGAATGTAGTACATGGCTGTCATGTTGTCCGTCCGGATCAACACGACCTTGTTGCACAGATGCACTTTGAAGGCTTTGAGTGCCATGAAGATCGCCATCAGTTCGAGAACATTGATGTGCATCTTTCGTTGCTGTTGCGTCCATAGTCCCTGCACTGTGCAATGGAGTACATGAGCTCCCCATCCCTGGAGAGAGGCGTCCGTTGTCAGGATGATCTGTGGCACAGGCTCTTGGAACGGTCGGCCCTTGCAAAGGTTTCGTGGATTCCACCAATGCAGAGTTGTATGCCCGACCGCTCACCAACACTAGGTCTTTTAACTGCCCATGAGCCTGAGTTCACTGACGTGCTAAGCACTCCTGAAGCGGGCGCATATGTAGTCTCGCGTAAGAGACTATGGAAATGCAGGAGGCCATCATGCCTATCAACTGCATGAACACTCTTGCTGGAAGCGAGTGTTGAGGTCTGAATTTTTGTATCAGCGATTGAATGCTGCTGACTCTCACTGAATTCGGCTGTGCTGTGGCCGCCAGAGTATTTATAGTCGCACCCAAATACTGCCGTACGTGGGCGGGCTGGAGGTAAGATTTTGGGTAATTCAGTGAGAATCCCAGATCGTGCAGGAGGTGAATGGTGTGGGACATGTGGGCGGCACACTGCTGGGCTGACTTTGCCTGGATAAGCCAGTCGTCCAGATAAGGGTAGACGTGAATGTTCCGTCTCCTGAGATGCGCCGCCACTGTCGCCAGGCACTTCGTGAACACCCTGGGTGCCGTGGTGACACCGAAAGGCAAAACCTTGAACTGGTAGTGCTGGTTTTGGATTGTAAAACCGAGGTATTTCCTGTGTGAGGGGTGCAGTGGAATGTGAAAGTACGCATCCTTTAGGTCTAAAGTTGCGAGAAAATCCCCTTGACAGAGCAACGGGAGCACTTGCTGCAGGGTCAGCATATGGAAGTGTTCCGACAGGATGTAATGGTTGAGTGGCCTGTGGTCCAGGATGGGCCGGAGGGACCCGTCCTTCTTTGGTATCAAGAAGTACAGGGAGTAGACCCCCGTGCCTCTTTCTTGCATGGGCACGAGTTCTATTGCTCCTTTTTACAGCATAACGGTGACTTCCTGCTGCAATAAGTGCAAATGCTCGGCCGACATAGGACGGTTTTTTGGGGGCATGTTGGGTGGAGTGGATGTTAACTCCAGACAATAACCGTATTGAATAAGTTTCCTGACCCACCTGTCTGTGGTGATGGACTTCAAGACCGGCAGGAACTGCTGGAGTCTCCCTCCGACCGGTGTTGTGTGGTCGGGGGGCAGTGACAAGGCGCCACTGTTTGCTGGTGGCAGAGGATCTGGAGCTGTTGTTTCCACGACCTCTGCCCTTGGCGCTGTTGCCACGATATCCACCTCTACTCTTGTTGGTGTATGTGGACTGAGTGTTGCCCTTGTAGTACTGCGATTCAGAAAAGGGGGTGGTGATGAACAGAGTGTCTGAATTAAGCAGACCACTCTTACCCAGTCCAAAGATCAGGGCTTGATCCATCACCGTTATTTAGCTCACTGCACCATCCCAGATCAGAACCTGGCTATATGCAAATCAGTCTGTCCCTGGCCCAGTGCATCATGGGAACAGGGCAGACTAAACTACCAAGCCAATTCTTCACCAGAAAGGAGACAAGCTTCCGGGGACCGGTTTCTGGCATTTCAGCCGTCGTCGGCCCGGCTTGCTTGAATCCTGATGGTGCAGTGAGCAAGGGACTAATGTCTGAGTATACCCTGCCACACCTATAGTGGCCAAAAACGATTCAGATTGCACCATCAGGATTCAAGCAAGCCGGGCCGACGACGGCTGAAATGCCAGAAACCGGTCCTCGGAAGCTTGTTTCCTTCCCAGTATAAGAATTGGCTTGGTAGTTTGGTTTGCCCTGTTCCCATCATGCACTGGGACAGGAACAGACTAATTTGCATGTAGCCAGGTTCTGAGCTGGGATGGTGCAGTGAGCTAAAAAACGGTGATGGATCAAGCCCTGATCTTTGGACTGGATAAGCGTGGTCTGCTTAATTCAGACACTCTGTTCATCACCACCCCCTTTTCTGAATCTTGTAGTACTGCGTGGACTGGGAGAGCTGGCCCCTCGAAACGCCTCTAGTGTTTGAGCGACGAAAAGACCCACCCCGAAACTGCTGGGACTGTAAGGCACCCATGGATTTCGCAGTCTCCGTGTCTTTTTTAATTTTCTCTAGGGTGGTGTCAACCTCTAGGCCAAACAGGTTATCTGGGTTGACTGTTTGGTTAAGGATGGTGGTTTGGATCTCTGGCTTAAATCCAGAGATTCGCAGCCAGGCATGTTGCCGCAGCATAACACTAGTGTTTATAGCCCTGGCGGCGGTATGAGCCGCGTCCAGAGCGCACTTAATTGAAGCGTTAGAGATCAGCTTCCCTTCCTGAATCAGCATTTCAGCCCCCTCCTTGTATTCATCAGGCAGGTGCTGCAACAGGGTCTCCAGTGTGTCGTAGTGTGCCCTGTCATAGCGCGCCAGAAGCGCGTGTGTGTTAGAAATGCGCCAGATGTTGGCTGCCTGTGCTGCTACCCTCTTCCCCGAGGCCTCAAAGACCTTGGATTCTTTGTCTGGGGGAGGAGCATCACCCGTAGTCTGAGAATTAGCCCTCTTCCGGGCATTCGAGACAACAAGGGAGTCCAGAGGCAACTGTCCTTTGATAAAGGTAGGATCAGTAGGCACCGACTTGTACTTTTTGTCAATCCTAGGGTTTATCACCCTCGCCCTGGTAGGTTCTTTAAAGATCTCAGCAGCATGCTTTAGAACACCTTTCAGCATAGGCAGAGTCTTAACAGTTTTTTCAGAGACTGAGAAGGTATCAAAAAGGAAGTCGACATCCACAGGGTCAGCATGGAGCTGGACGTTGTGATTGTTTGCCGCCCGTTCAATGAGGGCATTGAAAGCTGCAGAGTCTTCTGTAGGGGACGTTTTTGCAGAAAACAGTTGAGGGTCTTGTCCTGATTGAGGATCCCCTGGGTCACCACCAGCGGCCCAGGGTTCGTCGGTATCCTCAGGGTCTGTATAGACAGGATAACTGTACTCGTCCTCATCATCCCCCTCCCCAGCGTCCACATCAGAGTAAGTGGGCGAAACATTATGAGTCTGTGGGGTAAGTGGTTCCACCAGAACGGGAGTGAAAGCAGAGTCGTCCTTCTTCTTGAGAGGGATCTTGTAAGACTCCATTGGGCGTTCAGGGGCGATTGTCCGCTTGTGGAGGGAAAGCCTGCCCGTTTCGGCATCGATGAAGTGTTCCTGATGCTCTTCCACTGAAGGTAGTCGAGGATCTGGGCTGGGGACCACCGCTGACGACTTCGGCGCCGAGGAGACCTTCTCGGGCACGCTGGCGGCTGCCTTAGGAGCGAAAGCCTTCGGCGCCGTCTTTGGCGGCAACGTGAAATGGATGGGCGTGGACGCCTTCAGTGGTTTCTCCACCGGTTTCGTAGGCGGAGGATCCTTCGGACCGACCGACGCGGTTCTGTCCCTGATGCGTTGCAGGGAGTCCGTCACCTTCTTGGTGAACGCGGCGGATGGGCGCGCTGGTTCAATGGGATCCCTCGAGGCCACACCTGGAGTCGAGTCTCGGGGCGCCTTGCCCTTGGCCTTGTCCTGCTGACGCAGAGTTGCGAGAGCCTTCGGGTCATCCAGCCATTTTTTTGGGTCACCGAGAGCCTTCTTCGGATCGCCGATAGCCTTCTTCGGGTCGCCGAGGCTTTTGCCGGCGTCGACCGTCTTCGGCGCCGACGCGCTCGTCTCGACCGCCTTTACTTTAGTCTTCGGCGCGGCAGACTTCGTCTCGACGCCCTTGACTTGAGCCTTCGGCTCGACAGCCACCTTCAGCTTCTTCGGCGCCGAGGGCTCTGAGGCCTTGGAGCCGACCAAAGCGGTTTCGAGGGTGGCACCTGCGCAGTGTCTGGAGTCGAGACCGTAGGTTTCACTTTTGGTTTCGTTTTTCCAGGGAGTGGCTCGGCAGCAATGTCCGTGGCCGAGCCCGAAGGCGGGGCCGTAGAACCCATAGTGAGATCTTGGGTAAGGCCCGAAGGCGATCCCTCGACCTGAGCCTCATGAATTGGCACAGGCCCAGAGTCCGTTTGAGGAAGCTCCTCGTCCGAGCTATCCTCCATGGCCCCAAGGGCCCCATCGTCGTCCCCTACTTCGTCGACGACTTCTTCGGTGTCGAACATCTCTGCATCCGCGTCATAGTCGTAGTCGACGTCTGACGCGGGGTTCGACTCAGTAACGTCCTGGATAGATTCGTCCTAGACATCCCCTGCATCGAAGATGTCCACGGGCGCCGGTGCAGCATGCTGGGCCTCCTGGCGCGCAGCTCGTCGAAGCTTAAGCGTCTTCTTGGACCTGAAGCGTGAACAAGCCATACACTTGGCTTCATCGTGGTCCGGCGACAGACACTTGTTGCACACCGGGTGGACGTCGATGTGGGGATACTTCGAGTTGCAGACGGGACATCTCTTGAATGGACTTCGGTCCATGATGTTCGGTCGATAGGTCTGGAGCGTCGACTGGGCCTTCCGCGCCGAGAGCACGCGGGTGTAGAGAATCCGGCTTGACACCGAGCTGGAAGCTAAGACAGAACGCAAGACTATACCGACGTATTAGACTAAAGACCTTTTGGTCTCAAGAAAGTTTTTATTGATTCCGACTAGAGGGAACCCAAAGACATCCGAACCCAATGGCGGAAAAAAACAATCTGAGGATGGAGTCGATGCCCATGCGCACTGTAGTCCAGGGGAGGAGCCACCTATCTCGTGATACTTCGAAGACTCTTCCAGGACAACAATGTGCAATCATCCGGACCCAACACTAGGCGGCGATCTGTGCACAGATATGCATTCAGCAGCCTACATGCCTCGAACTTTTTACCCCTACGCTATCCAGCGCTTCCCTACAGATTCACTCTCTGGAGTTTGAATAGTAATTTTTACCCCTACGCTATCCAAAGCCTTCCCTACTGTTGCACTCACTGGAGTTGGAATAGTAATTTTTACCCCTACGCTATCCAAAGCTTTCCCTACTGTTGCACTCTCTGGAGTGGGAATAGTAATTTTTACTCCTACGCGATCCAGCGCTTTCCCTACTGTTTCACTCTCTGGAGTTTGAATAGTAATATTTATCCCTACGCTATCCAACGCTTTCCCTACTGTTCCACTCACTGGAGTGGGAATAGTAATTTTTACCCCTACGCTATCCAATGCTTTCCCTACTGTTTCACTCTCTGGAGTTTGAATAGTAATGTTTACCCCTACGCTATCCAGCACTTTCCCTACTGTTTCACTCTCTGGATTTGGAATAGTAATTTTTACGGCTACGATATCCAATGTTTTCTTTACTGTTTCACTCTCTGGAGTGGAAATAGTAATTTTTATCTCTATGCTATACAATGTTTTCCCTAATTTTGCATTTTCTGGAGTGGGAATAGTAATTTTACATTTTACGCTATCCAATGTTTTTAATACTGTAGATTTTTTGGGACTTTAGGTTTAAAGCATTTTTTATTATAACAAAAGGAACATGGGGAAGGGAAGTGGAGGTCAAGATTACATACAGTACAATGAAAAGAAAAAAGAGACATGTCGCAGCAGTTCTAGTCGAAAAGGGGGGAGGTCGGTGGTCCAGGAGGGGAAGGGAAAGCATCAGCTGTAAGGCAGTAAGGTAGTGCGCACAACCCTCCTATATTCCCCGACCCCCCCACCAAAGCTAAGAACGAGTAGCTTCCTGCAACACAGTCAAACACAACGCAGTCCCTCCAAGCCCCCCGCCCCCATAAAAGGAAGAAAAAAGAAAATAATACCCCAACATCCCCGTCCAATAGCCCTTAATAAAAACATCCGCCCCGAACAGCCTACCCCCAACCCCTAAGCCCTCCAACCCCATCCCTCCTAATCCGCCGGTGGCGTAAGCCTAAGAAGGCGCAGGTACCTCGGACATGTGAGCTCCCTAAATTCTGTGGACAGAAATGCCAGGAAGGGGTGCCAGAGCTCCTCGAACTGATCTACATTTCCAGCCACTGTAAGCGACATCTTCTCCATACCCAGTACCTGCCAGAGTCTATGCAACCAACCAGTGATGGAGGGGGTCGTGGAGGTGCGCCAGTGGACAAGGATATTTTGGACCGCCGAGCCTAGCGCAATAGCAATCTGCCTACCCCTGCGGGACTTCAGCGGGTACATTAAGTCGTTGGGGAGGCCTAGCAGGACATACGCCGGGAAGCGCGGCAGTTCAATCTCAAAGTGTCTATCCACCTCATCCAAGACCTCCGTCCAGTAAGCAGTCAGTACCGGGCAATCCCAAAGAATGTGTGAAAGAGTACCCTCCTGTCCGCAGCCCCGCCAACATCCCTTATCGGTGAGCTTGTGCATCTCATAGAGCCTCTCCGCGGTGTAATACCAGTAGGTGGACACCTTAGTAAAAGTCTCCGTCAGCCCAGTGTGGTATGCAGAGTGCCTCGCCCGATATGCGATCTTGTCCCACTCCTTGTGGCTCAGGGTCCTGCCCAACTCTCTATGCCAGCGCTCCCTCCCCGGATTATGGAAATGAAACGGCGGGGGTTGAAGAAATTTATATAGATCGGAAATAAGCTTGGCATCCGAGGTCCGAATCACTAGCCACCGCTCGTAAGGAGTGATTTGACGGGCTGCGACGTCGCGCACCTGGGGTTGGAGAGCCCAGTGGCGGACCTGCATGTAGCGCAATCTGTCCACCTCCGTCAAACCAAATTCCTGTTGAAGGTGCTGGAAAGGAAGCACGCCCTCCGGCCCGTAAATCTGAAAAAGTGCCCTGCAACCCGCACTAACCCAGTGGGTAAAAGCTCCCGGTTCTAAGCCCGGAGTAAAGTCCGGGTTACCAACTATGGGTGTAAACGGTGATGGGAAGGTAGTCAGCTCGCGAAGCTCGCAAACCGCGTCCCACACCCGCAGGGGAACCCGGGTGACAAAAGAGGCGTAGAGGTTAGCCGGGCGGTGTGCGCGCCGCAGGAACGGAACCTCCTGAAGGGTACGACCCGCTACCGCCTGATCCTGAAAGAGCCAATGCTTGTCAGATTCCCACCTGCTCCATTCCACCAAATATCGGAGTTGCGCCGCCTGAAAATACTTCCGGAGATCCGGGATACCAAGACCTCCCGCCTCCGGAGCAAGCGTGGAGAGAACTCTCTTCATCCGAGGCTTGCGGCCTTGCCACACGAAACGGGAGATGTCAGCCTGCACTTGCTGTATCCAACCCACAGGGGGCTGGAGAGGTAGAGCTCGAAAAAGGTACAAGATCTGAGGCAGCACCGTCATCTTCACCGCTGCGATACGGCCCAACCACGAGAGCAGGCCCTTGTTCCATCGGCCGAGTTCCTCCTTAATCTTCTTACTAAGGGAAGAGTAATTTGCCTTGACCATTTCAGGCAGCGAAGGCGCCAGCAGGATCCCCAGGTATGGCACCGTGGATGAAGACCACTGCATGGGGAAAAGACGCTGAAGGTCTCTCCTGGTGTCCGCGGCAAGCGATACGTCCAGGGCAGCCGATTTGGTCATATTCATTTTAAAACCGGCCACGCGTGCAAAGGCGTCCAGTTCCTGGACGCAAGCAGGGAGGGACCTCCTGGGGTCATCCAAGGTCAACAGGACATCGTCCGCATAAAGGCTAACAGCATGTGTATACTGACCCATCTTAACCCCAATAGCGTCTGGATTATCGCGTATCCTCTGGGCAAACGGCTCCATATAGAGAGCGAACAAAAGCGGCGAGAGGGGGCAGCCCTGTCTCGTGCCGCGCTCAATGACAAAACTACTCGAGCTGTGCCCATTGACCCGAAGCGATGCTGATGGTCTTTTATAGCAATTGAAGACCATGGTGCGGAACTTCTCGCCGATTCCCAGTTTCCGGAGAACCAGCTCAAGGTACGGCCAATGAACTCTATCAAAGGCCTTCTCCGCATCGACCGACAGTAACATCCGCTCCCCCGGGACGCGCGAGGCCTTTTCCAAGATGTGCGTTACCCTCTTGGTGTTGTCAACTGTCTGTCTACCGGGTACAAAGCCAGCCTGGTCCGCCTCCACCAGACCCGGTAGGTGCAGGCCAAGTCTGGCCGCTAGGATCCCCGTGTAGAGCTTAAGATCCACATTCAGAAGCGAAATAGGCCTATAAGAACCACACAGGGTCCGGTCCTTCCCGGGTTTCGGAATGACCGACACCGTCGCGGAAAGGAGGTCCGGCGGGATAGCCCCCGGTTCGGAGAAGGAGTTGAACAGGCGAGCTAGGATAGGCGCCACTGTGGAACAGAAGGTCTTGTAGAACAAGGCCGTACAGCCATCCGGGTCCGGGGCTTTACCATGTTTCAATCGCGCTATAGCGGAGATGACCTCCTCCACATGGATGTCTCTTTCTAGGTGGTCCGCTTGGGCGGGCTCAAGCACCGGGAGGGTCACAGACTCCAGATAATCCTCAGCGTCCCCCAGCGAGGAGGGTTCTGCGGCATACAACTCCTCATAGAAGCTACGAAAGGAGTCCGCTACCTCCGCGTCACCGGAAACAGAAACTCTGTCTGCACCCACGAGCTCCTTCACCACATTGCGTTGCTGCGCAGCCCTGAGCCGATGGGCCAGGAGCTTACCGCATTTGTCCCCGCCCGTGTAAAAGGCATGCTTCAGGCGCAACGCCGCATATTCCGCTCGATCTAGGTCTAGCGCAGAAAGGAGTTTCCTCGCCGCTTTCAGCTGCCTCCAAACTCGAGGAGCCCCTGTTCGGCGGTGAACCTGCTCAAGTTCCCTGACCTGCGCAGTTAGTTCGTCCCTCTTGCATTGCCGCTCCCTGTTCTCGGCCGAGGAAATGGAGATAAATTCCCCCGTGAGGACCGCCGTCAAGGCCACCCACTGCGTCGCTTGAGACGTGTCGGAGTTGCCATTGTGGACTAGATAGTCCTGAATGATCTCCTCCACTCGCTTCACAACCGACTTCTTATGCAGAAGAGTATCCCGGAGCCACCACAACCCTCTGGAGGGGGAGGCCGCCGGCCATGCAAAGACGCCGGAAACCGGTGCATGATCAGACAGGGACAGGACCCCAATGTCCGCCGTCGTGGCGGCTGTGCGTAGCGGACCACTCACCAGGAGGTAGTCTAACCGCGAATAAGTGCGGTGCGCGTGAGAGAAATAGGAATAGTCCCTATCGGTGGGGTGCATAGCGCGCCAGAGGTCATGCAAATCCATCTCTGCGATCCGGTCTTGCACTACGCGGGAAAGCTCCCCCGTCTGTGGGGAGCGCTGGGCAGATCTATCCATAGCCGAGTCGAAGACAATGTTCAGGTCTCCTCCCAAGACAACATGGCGATCGGGCGAGGCAGTGACATCCACCAACACTGATTCCAGGAAACGATCCTGGTGATCATTCGGGCTGTAAACGGAGCCAACCGTGAAGGCAATACCCCCAAGCCGCATCCGATACACCAGGAGCCTCCCCTTTTGTTCGGCATATTTGTACAAGACCTCGCCCCTGAAAGAGCTAGCTAGAAGAATGGCTACGCCTGCAGTCTTGGTCGCTGCCGAAGAGAAGAATTGGGTGGGGAACTTGGCAGAGCGCAGCCTATGACAATCTTTGGGTAGCAAATGAGTTTCCTGCAGAAGGCATATGTCCGCCTGCGTCCCCTCTAGTAGGGATAGGATCGCTCTGCGCTTCACGGGATTGTTCAGACCCTTAACATTAAGGGTCACCACTTTCAAGGATGGCATCTCCCCCAGGGAACCGGAGCGCTGTGCAGCAAGCGAGGGATCAGCGGTGGGGGCGCGCGGGGCAGGAGCTCAGGGAAGGCCAAAACCGGCCTCACGCGTGTCTGGGCATTATCGGACGGGACCCCCCCCCCCCACAACAAAACAATTCGTAAGCCCTCCCAGAACCAACCCATGGCAACCAGCCAAAAACACAAACAAAGAAAAACACCCCATTGTCTCAGTCCAGCCCGAACGGGCAAGTCTGTAGAAAACAATCAAGTGGACGTTCAGCCACTCACCTCCAACCGTTCCCCCCCAACCTCCAGCCCCAACCCAGCATCGTAGAAGCTAAGCATCTCTCCCCCCGGAGTGAAGTTAGGCCGTCATGGCCACGCCGTTGGATTCAGGCAAGTTCCTGGCCGCTGTCCTCAGGGCTTCCTCCATATCCGCTCTGATGGTAGGGGAATCAGGGCGACTCGCAGTCGCCGACGATTGTCTCCTCGCCGATCACCGCCGGTTCCGTCTCTCAGAGCGCCTCCATGTGGGCGTCGCCCCGTCTTCCTCCGTGGCCGTGAGTCCCAATACCCCACAGATGTCTTGGAGGGAGCGCAGCTGGTGTAACACTCCGTTCCACCTAAAGATGAGGCGGAAGGGGTGACCCCAGGAGTAGGGCGTTTCGTGCTCCCGCAGAAAGTCTGTAGCAATCCGGAAGGACCTGCGCTTCTGCAGCGTGATGGCGGACAGGTCCTGGTAGAGCGCCACTGGCCGCTCTCTGAAAGTTAGAGGCTGCTTCCTGCGGGCCTCTGCCATGATGCGCTCCTTCAAGGGGAAATCGGGCAGGAACGCCAGAATGTCCGGTGGGGGTGCTGATGACTGGCGCTGTCGGCCCACTCTGTGCGCTCTATCTATGCGGATCGGGAATTCTGCATCTTCTCCCAAAATCTCTCGGAACAAGTCCTGTAGATAGGCCACCAGATCCGACCCCTCGTCCGCGGACGGGACACCCCGCACCCGGATGTTGTTCCGCCTGGACCTGTTCTCGAGGTCCTCAGAGTGGGCCTGGAGCTCGACACACTGCTCCCGGAGACGGAGAACGTCCTGCTGGAGATGGACTATCTCCTCATCTCTGCGCTGGGCCGCCGTTTCCACCGTGTCAACACGCTCGCCAAGGCCCTCCACCTCCCTTCGCACTTCACGGACCTCGCTGGCTACTTCCTTCTTTAGCGTCTGGAAGTCGTCCTTAAGGGAACTAAATAAGTCCTCCATGAAGGACCTCGTAACCGGCGGTTCACCTCCAGTTGCGTCTGCCGAGGCCCGGGAGGACCCCGGCGACGGCTGCGTCCTGTCCCTCAGCTGCTGGGCCCTGCTGAGCATGTCCGGCAGAGTGCGGTCACCCCTTCTCGAGCCTCCTCTCCCAGCCATCGTGGCCGCTGCAGTGGGCAAGGTCCAGGGCCGGCCGCCGTAGATGCGTCCAGTCACTCGTGGGCACCAGATGTGAGGCCCTGCCGAAGACAAGAGTGCTGCGTCACCATCGACAAAATGGCGGCTCAGGCCGGGGCGAGACGGTCGCTGTACCGACCAGGGTGGCAATCGGGGGCCAAAGTCAGGGTCCCTCAGCAGCATTTTCGCCCCTTGGTAAATTAGGTCAGGAGCCAAGGCTAAAAGA
This sequence comes from Lissotriton vulgaris, assembly GCF_964263255.1. NCBI lineage: Eukaryota > Metazoa > Chordata > Amphibia > Caudata > Salamandridae > Lissotriton > Lissotriton vulgaris. The sequence goes on from NC_141693.1 coordinate 1,490,673,932, forward strand.
GGCACCCGCCCGCCTAAGGCACGGGTGGAGGTCGCCAGCTCCAGCTCCACAGGGAGAAGATGGCGGCAGGGCGGGGCCCGGTAGAGCGGCCCGGGCTGGCGAGACCGCCAGCGACCCCCGGGGCACAGTAAGCAAGAAAGGTCCGCAGCCAGTGTCTCACAGTCTCGCCAGCGGGTCCATCCAGGCCGGCTGCCGCGTAGATATCTCTGGTCCTCGCCGTCAGGTCCGGGGCCCGCGCCACACCATGCACCGTCGTCGGTATCGAGGGGCCAAGGCGCCAGCTGAGGTCCAGGGTCCGCTGCGTGTCGGTGACACCGGTCACCTAGGCTCCGGCCGGGGGGCGCTGTTATTCTCTGGAGCACGTCGGGCCCGAACACTCGGGATCGACAGCTTTCAGCACCAGGCCCAGCCGAGGCGCCTGGACAGCAATTCAATACGCTCCGCCTCCCAGGCTCTCCTCCGTGCTCCGAACTTTGAGCAAACTTTCGGGGTACGTCCCCCGGGGCGATAGGAGTCAAAGTAGTATCAATAGGTGCACCAGGAACTCCGGCACAGTCCCCTCACCCGCAAAGCAGCTGCGGGGGGAGAGAAGCGCAGAAATCGGGGCTCGAGCTGAGCCGGGCCGGAGGAGCTACGGGAGGAAGCGTCCGCTCACCCCGCCATCTTGGCCACGCCCCCTTTTTGGGACTTTAAATAGTAGTTTTATTTATTATTTAGAATGAATTTAGATAATGTATTATGTTATTAATTTAAAAAATATTGAAAGTATATTTAATTTTTTTAATTTATTAAAAATAAAAAAATAAATTATGTAATTATTTTATTTGTGGAGATCTATTTGTAATTTATAGTATTTTTAAATAATTTATAAGTAATTATAGTAATTATTAAAATGTATTAAGTAAATATATAATATATATTTTACATATGTGTTTAATTAATGTTATATTATTATATATCTATTATTTATTAATTTTAAACATTACTAAATATTTTTAACAATGTTTATTTTATTTATAAGTATTATACAAAACAAAATTCAAGATATTGTCAAGGACTTCCCTCCACCAATCTTGACCTCCTTCGACAAGGAAAGGACGGAATCAAATAGAAAGAATGACCCCAATACTCCCCATTTCAACGTCTTTTAACCCATTTCTTTAGAGGAGTCACATCAGGCCATTCTGTCTAGCAAATCAGGATCACCCTTCGACCCTTGTCCTCCCATGTTTTTAAGAGCCTTGGCCAATGAGGTAAATCCTACTGTTAATAGTATTATTAACTCGTCACTTGCCACGGCGGAGATTCCACGCGACTGGAAATTAGCCGACGTCAAACCTCTCCAGAAAAAACCTTTATCTGACCCCACGATTCTCTCCAACCTGCGTCCTATCTCACTGCTGCCAGTGTTGTTTAAATTGACCGAATCTTTTGTCAATAGACAACTCACGGCAATCCTGGAAGATAATAACATCTTGCACACCAACCAATCAGGCTTTAGGTCCAAGCACTCGACCGAATCCGCCCTCCTGTTCTCTGCTGAGACCCTGCGTACCGCTATGGACCAGGGGAAGAAGGCCGTCCTGATTTTACTCTATCTATCGGCGGCCTTTGATACGGTCTCACACACAATCTTGATCAACCGTTTACTCAGTTCAGGGATAGGAGGAGTAGTGTTGGACTGGTTTAAAAACTTCCTTAGCCAAAGACGGCAAGTCACGGTATTGGGCGAATTCAACTCCGAAGAAAAATCCATCAGCACATGGGTTCCTCAGGGCTCCAGCCTGAGCCCTGTACTTTTCAATCTTTACATGGTACCCCTGATCGAGCTCATCTCTTCTTATCAGATCAGCACAATATCCTACGCTGACGAAACGCAGCTTATCCTGGTACTCGACAGGGAGCTGCCCGGAGCTGAAGAAAACCTTAAAAAATGCCTGACTGCCACATTTGAGTGGATGAAGACCAACCATCTCAAATGCAACTCTGGGAAAACGGAAATCTTACCATTTGGCCTCCATAATCTGTTTTCCCCTAAGCAGTGGTGGCCTGAAGATGCTGAAGTTCCCCCAAACACCATCTTTTCTGCCCGTAACTTAGGTATTAGGTTTGATGACTCATTGTCATTTAAGCAACAAGCAACTGGTGTGGCCAGCACATGCTTCTATATCATCAGAATGCTCAGGAAATTCTTTGACGACCTCCCACTGTCAAGAAGGAAAACGGTAGCGGTGGCACTTATAACATCAAGACTGGACTACTGCAACAGCCTGTAGCCGGGAGCAAATAAAGCCGTGCTCCACAGACTGCAGATGGTCCAGCATACCACCGCTCGCCTGGTTCTTGGTTGGCCCAGGAAATCATCTGCTTCAGCTGCACTTAACGCCCTTCACTGGCTTCCAATCCATAAAATTTTGGTTATCACTTTTAGAGCTTATCACTCACAAGGAACTAGGTATCTCTCTAAAAATTTCAAACGCCACCTTCCCATTCGGAGTCTGAGATCCTCTAACCAGAATCTTTTAGTTGTCCCAAAATTCAGACTTGCCACCAATGGTGGAAAATCCCTTGCTGTTCTGGGCTCTAGAGCATGGAATAAACTACCACCTCCGCTCTGGCAAATTTCATCAGAATCCCTTTTTAGGAAAGCCCTGAAGACCTGGGTTTTCACGCTTACCGATGCTGCCTGTAGAGCCTTAGTGTAAAGGATGTAAATTCCTGGGAATTGCTTCAGCTAAACCACCTTTTCCATTCTGGGTTGGTATCAAGCGCCAAGATGCTCCTTGAAGTGATAGAATTCGCTATGGAAAAATTTCTTTACATTACATCACATTATTTACACATTATATTTTAACAGATATAAAACGATATTTTTAATTACGATATTTTTAACATCGATATTTTTGTTTCGATATTTTTGTACTTACCATGTTGTAGATAGGATGTCAATATACTTGCCTTCGATATTCCAGCCTCGATGTTTCTGTAGGTCGATATTTTGTCTGTCGATATTCTGTCATAGATCCGTCGACGACTACCAGGAGCTGGGCACGGACTGCCCCACGAAGGATCTCGCTGTCGGTGGTGTCGGCTTCCGGATTGGAGTCAACAAGCCTTGGCAAAGGCAACCCACGCAGGAATTGAAGATGGCTTCTGGATCAGACCAGCACGGTCTGATGGGTTTCTCCTTCTCAGGGAAGCAAGGGCCAGCCTGGAGCAACCAGGCCAGTGGTGGAAATTCGTAGGTTCGTCGTCACAGAGGCAAGTGACCGGACGGGCAAGTGACCGGACAGACACGTCGAGCACAAAAACACTAGCAGGCCCCACGCGGCATGTGTGGAGGGCTGTGCGTCGGTGCAGAAGGTGCTCGGGGCTGGGGCTTCTCAATCCCCAATGCACAGCTTCGAGGGTCCCTCGGGAGCTGCACAGGTAGCAAAGTGAAGGTTTTCCAAGATGGCCGGTCCCGCGTCTCTCATCGCCACCACGGGTCTCAGCTTTGCTGTGGCAGTGGATCGGGCTCAGGGAAGTCTGGAAGTCTGGCTCTTGTCAGGCTCTGATCTGGCTCCGGCGGGAGCGCCGATCAAGCAAACCGCAGATCGCTGGATGGTGCCTGTTGGCACCGGGTGGTCACTCCTTGACCACAAGGGAGATTCTTCAGTCTTCTATCTTCAGTAGAACGTCGAAGGTCCAGAGTTTCGTTTCAAGTTTCAGTTCAGGATAAATCTAAAGTCTCTTGACTCAGCTCCTACCTATATACTAATCTGAGGGGCTGGATTACCTGCTAGGTCCCTCCTATAGGTGGGACCAGGGAAGGGGGTGGTTACACCCCTTTCCCTTTGTCCAGTTTCGTGCCAGAGCTGGGGCTGGAGTGCCCCAGCAACTGGTTTGAACCGGGCTATGCATGGGACACCTTGTGTGCTCCAGGCAGTGTCTCAGTTCAATCAGCCCTCCCTGCCCCAATACACTATGGCATGTCTGGGGTGGTGCTAGCACCTCCCAAGACAGGAAACCTATTGTCCAAGCCTCCCTCGCTGGAAGGACTCCCAGCAGCAGGAGGTCAGACTTGTGTCTGTGGCAGCAGCATCCATTTTGTGATGCTGAGGCTCTGGTTAACTTTAACCGGGTTTACTAGGAACAACATGTCTTCTCACTCTAGAAGGGTGGAATGCTACCCCCATCGCCAGAACTGGCAAGGGGGTAGTATTCCAAAGCATATGGCACCTTACACAACATGTTTTGATAAAGCCAAATCTAAAGTTAGCATTCAACCGCGAGGATGATAATGCACTTAAGAGTATATGGTATGGCTATATCATAGAACAGCTATAAGGACATGGTTCCAAAAGATCATGCTAGAACCTCATCTCACATAAAACTAAGCACTCCTCCAGGATTGTTAAGGCCTGCATAGGAGTGACTTATAGGTATATATGTGTCTATATTTAAAGGTAGGTATAGGGATACTACACCTAAGCAAGGGGTGATTACATGACCTTGCCCCAGCTGAGTGATCAGCCAGTTGTGTCAATGTGAATGGCCAGCCAGGGGTGGCATAATTCATGCTGCAGCCCCTGGTAGGCCTTGGATGCACCTATGCCCTGGGTACCTAAGGTACACTATACAGGGGCTCATAAGGTGACCCAATTCTCAATTGGAGATGTACCTAAAGTACACGGAGTCCATTTTACAGTGAGAGCAGGTAGCCTGGGGCCCTGATTAGCAGGATCCCAGGCCAACTAAGTCGAAAACCAGCTAAACACCAGGCAAAAAATCTGGGGTAACCATAGTCAGGTATCCACCTTCCTACAGCAGGGAGAAGAGCATCCACCACCAAGTCTCTTGCTCCCCGGGCCCGGCAGTGTTTCTCATCCTAGGCCGGGAACACCCTTCTCTGGCTCCGGCCCCGTCCCAATCAGCCTCTTCGGTCACCTTCACTCTCTGTAACCGTTGCCAGATTCAGACACCTCCCATCCAGCTTACACTGTTCTCCAGACGACTCGGGCAGTCTCTGGAGCAACTTTATTTGTCCTGTGAGGTGAGTGAAAGAGAACCCCCACTGTCCAATCCTGCCTCTGCTATCTTTTCTCCCTGGTGAATGTTTTCCATGGTCTGGGGTGCCTCCTCCCATGATCTTGGTCTCTGTGGCCTTCGTGGCTGGCCTCATACTTGGTGGCTGCGCCTGCCACACGGTTAACCGACCTGTCTCGCCTCCGAGAAGGGGCATGTGCAGCTGGAAGCTCATCTGGGGACAGCTCTCTTCCCTCATTCACTGTCAGCCTCCATCTGAAGGCCTCCAAATAGGCTCAGCTCCAGTTCCCTGATGCTGAGGATTGGATCCCCACACCACCTCGAAGGTTCTGGTAGGCAACCAGCACGACCTACTGTTGTGCACGAGGACAGCGCACTCCAGCTAATAACAGATGGTCACGGGGATTGCGCAGAAGCTCTACTTCTGATTAACAGCTATCTTCTGCCACTGGCCATGCCCCCGATGTGGTCTTTTTTCTGATCCGATGTGGGAAATGCTTCCAAGTCGTGATGACCCCCGAGGTGCGGTTATCGTGTGTATCGCATAGTATGTGCTGGAGGATGAAGGGTGAGACACAGACGCACAGTTTTGTGGTTTTCAGTATGCTAGAAGCTTTGAACAACTCAGCAAGTTCCTTTATGGTATTTCATTGGATAGAGTCTGCTTAGCTGGTTACTGCACTGGGTTGCCCAACCTGTGATTTTGTGTATTGTTGCGTTCCTGAGCTGGCATAGTTGGAGGGAGAAAAGTGGAGAGAATTGTTGGGATGGACAATTTTATCATCCTATATTGGAGTGTCCTTGTGAGATGTAAAGAAGCTTTTAGACTATACAGATATTTGGTACATGCAGTGGTGGACTATAATAAAGTCCCCTGAATTGTCCAGCAAAGTGTGACAGATCTCTTCAGTTATTACATGCCTGTGATTTGTTGATTACTCTTTTTTGCCAACACAGTGCTGGTAAAGGACAATCCTCATAGCAGATGCATCTTATGTGAATTTAAGAGGTATTAGTTACAATTTGTTGCTGACTGCCGCTTATTATGGTTTTAGTATTATTGTGGCCATAACTGTTCTATATGCAAGTACATAACCACGGCGAACCATAGGTCAGCCCTTACTAACTTACCTGCATATCAAAAGTAATTTGCTAGTTGAGTTGCTTGCAATCCATGGGTTGTAAGTGGATGATTGCGCTTGAGGGTGCGACTGTGAAGTTATCTAGGAAACAGTCATGTTTTCACCTGCCTCTGGGAGTGTATATGCTCCTGGGTGCTTCTAATATTGGTTGGTAGTGAGTTTCGGAGCTAGGCTGCTTGTACTTAGAAAGCAGTGCTTCCTATGGATATTTTATGGTGAGGTGGTACGATGATAAGTGGAGCAAGTCTGGGGCCTGCGTTCTGTTTGGTCTGTACAGCTTGAATTTAACTTGTTCGTATTTCGGTCCTTTTCCTTGGGAAGCTCTGTGGACAATGCAGAGTCCCTTGATTATTACCCTTCTAGAATTTGTATGTATGTGCAATATGTTAAACCCTTTCATTGCTCTGTCCAGCTTCACAAAACCACACAACATTAAATATCAATTACATACTTAGAATATATAACTCTACACCAGTGGTTCCCAAACTTTTGACACCTGAGGACCCCCCCTACTGGAAGCTGGGGACCCCCAAGCAATTTGTTCAATTTACATTTCTTTTTATAAACGCCATTTGAAGCAGAGGCAATTTCAAGAGGGAGACAGCCTGAATTGGGTCTATTGGCATGGACATGTATGCATACAGCAGTGTATTAATTAGTGGTACAAGTCTCCTGCTCTCAGCCATAGCAGCACCTCTACATTCTCATTCCAGAGCCTTGGAGTGGTGACCCTTCCTTACAGCAACAGGTTGAATGATTGTGAATTACTAGCATGTTTACCTATTCACAAATTAAGAAGGTCTAAAATAGTATACAATTATGAAGTATTTTATAATAAAGACATGCCCCAAGGAGCAACGAATATTGTGAAAATTCTAACAAGATAGTGCACAAAGCGATGAGTCCAGTGTACAGAGCAAATTCAATGTCTATATTAGGAGTTCATCATGGAAGTGCAAGAGATGGCAGGAAGGTATCTGCACAGGAAGCATATTGTTTCAGCGAGATCATGGAACAATGCCATGCTAATTACCATAAACCCCTGCTAGACATAATCTTTAGTCATAGACAGAAGAACAACATTTTACCAACAAGGTGTGAGCAGTGCAGTTAAGGCATATTTCAGAGAGGCCTCGTGTGGCACCTGACATGACCCTCTCCTGTTAGGATGCCCACTGCCCCGTCCCTTGCCAACAACAAACTGCAAAGGCTACACAGAATAAGAGCTTGATATGTCTGAATATGAAAGCTTGACAGCACACATAATTCACCCAAGGGCTTGTGGAAAGTGATTAATCAGCAGCACGAAAATCCTACTGCTGATCCTGGCTGCATCTATTTTTACCTGCCTGCCAAGTAACGGTAACCTATGCACATGTGCCTTTCAAAGCTTTATTGCTTTTATTGTATTGCCTGTATTTTCATTGTTGTGTCTGTGACTGCTTTTCTCTGTCTTCCCCCGCTGCCTGTACGTGGTCCGTGCCCCTTTTTAGGTCTCGGCTAAAAGACGCGCGTAAGCGCGTCTCCGCCGAGATCTTATGTCAGCGAGTAGCAGTCCCAGGAGACAGTCCTGGCCACGCGCATCCTTCCAGGCGATTTGTAACTGGAACGCGCGCTGTGGCCAGGCGCTGTCTCCTGGGAAGCGCAAGCACCACACACGCATGCGCATACACACACACACGCGCCCATGCACGCACGCACATACATACATACATACATACAGAGACACCACCCCTGACTCATACACACACGCGCGCACACACACAAGTGCACCGAGGCCCCCCCTCCCCCGCCGTCACAGTCGCACACATACATACACACACACACACGAGCATACACACACACACAAGTGCACCAATCGCGCTCCAGCCGTTTGGAACTTACCTTACCTCAGCACGCGGCGCCCAACCTCCTGCTGGCGCGGCCCCGGGGCTCTACACCGCTCACAGGAGCCCCGGGCCGCGAGACGCAACGACTCCGCCTGCCTCCTCTTCAGTTCCGGTCTGAACGTGGCCCCGCCCCCGTCACTGGCGACCGTGCCTGACTTCCGGGGCGGCCGCGATACGTGCCTAAACAATAGCGATGCGGGCCACTTCATCTTTGGATTTTCATCCTAATCCTCTGGGGGCAAACATACATACAACTGCCCAACTATTTCCAAAAACGTACCCTAACAAAATGACAGATCTATTGGCTTTACCAGTGCATATTTTGTAATCCTTGCGTATTATTCAGAAAATACATATTTTTACTGTTTCTTATGATTGCTGTAAAATGTTTGTTGCTAATAGCCCCTCAGAAAATCTCTGAAGAGGTTCCTGTGCTCCGCAATGTATTGATGTCGCAAGTAGGCTCAAATACCTTCCAAGTGGCCCTGGTTCGCTGATAGGGATGCTCTGTTGCAGCCCCATAAAGACAGTGACCTCTCACTGCCTTGGCCTTCGTGGTCGGAGTACCTCTTTTATTAAGCATTTTACGTTGCTTTTATATTGCACATGCTCAAAAATGGAAAGTTAAGTGGATTCCTGTTTGTCGAACATGCAGAGTGTGAGTGCAGTAGTGGTGAGTGCAGAGTGTGTGTGCAGAGTGCAGAGTGTGGTGCAGATTGTGGTTGCTAATTATCAGAAGTGAGGATGTGCAGCGTGGGTGAGTGGTAGAGTGGGAGTGCAGAGTCAGTAGTGTGAGTGCAGCGAGAGTATGATGCTCAATGTTAGTGCAGAGCTTGGTTGAGTCAGGAGTATTGACAGAGTGGTCGAGTGCAGAGTGGTGACGTAGCAGAGTTGCTCGTAGTGCTGAGTTTGCAGAGTCGGAGAGTCTGCAGAGTTGTGCAGTGCCTAAGAGTGGCTGAGTGCCTAGAGTGGCTGAGTGCAGAGTGAGTCAGAGTGCAGAGTGGTGAGTGCAGAGTGGTGAGTGCAGAGTGGTGAGTGCAGAGTGGCAGAGTGGCAGAGTGCAGAGTGGTGAGTGCAGAGTGGTGAGTGGTGAGTGCAGAGTGCAGAGTGTGAGTGCAGAGTGGTGAGTGCAGAGTGGTGAGTGCAGAGTGAGTGCAGAGTGCAGAGTGGTGAGTGCAGAGTGGTGAGTGCAGAGTGGTGAGTGCAGAGTGGTGAGTGCAGAGTGGTGAGTGCAGTGAGTGGTGAGTGCTGAGTGGTGAGTGCAGAGTGGTGAGTGCAGAGTGCAGAGTGGTGAGTGCAGAGTGGTGAGTGCAGAGTGGTGAGTGGTGAGTGCAGAGTGCAGAGTGGTGAGTGCAGAGTGGTGAGTGCAGAGTGGTGAGTGCAGAGTGGTGAGTGCAGAGTGCAGAGTGGTGAGTGCAGAGTGGTGAGTGCAGAGTGGTGAGTGCAGAGTGGTGAGTGCAGAGTGGTGAGTGCAGAGTGGTGAGTGCAGAGTGGTGAGTGCAGAGTGGTGAGTGCAGAGTGGTGAGTGCAGAGTGGTGAGTGGTGAGTGCAGAGTGCAGAGTGGTGAGTGCAGAGTGGTGAGTGGTGAGTGCAGAGTGGTGAGTGCAGAGTGGTGAGTGCAGAGTGGTGAGTGGTGAGTGCAGAGTGGTGAGTGCAGAGTGGTGAGTGCAGAGTGGTGAGTGCAGAGTGGTGAGTGCAGAGTGGTGAGTGGTGAGTGCAGAGTGGTGAGTGCAGAGTGGTGAGTGCAGAGTGCAGAGTGGTGAGTGGTGAGTGCAGAGTGGTGAGTGTGAGTGCAGAGTGGTGAGTGCAGAGTGGTGAGTGCAGAGTGGTGAGTGCAGAGTGGTGAGTGCAGAGTGCAGAGTGCAGAGTGCAGAGTGGTGAGTGGTGAGTGCAGAGTGCAGAGTGGTGAGTGCAGAGTGGTGAGTGCAGAGTGGTGAGTGCAGAGTGGTGAGTGCAGAGTGGTGAGTGCAGAGTGCAGAGTGCAGAGTGCAGAGTGGTGAGTGCAGAGTGCAGAGTGGTGAGTGCAGAGTGGTGAGTGCAGAGTGGTGAGTGGTGAGTGGTGAGTGCAGAGTGGTGAGTGCAGAGTGCAGAGTGCAGAGTGCAGAGTGCAGAGTGGTGAGTGGTGAGTGCAGAGTGGTGAGTGCAGAGTGCAGAGTGGTGAGTGCAGAGTGGTGAGTGCAGAGTGGTGAGTGCAGAGTGGTGAGTGGTGAGTGCAGAGTGGTGAGTGCAGAGTGGTGAGTGCAGAGTGGTGAGTGGTGAGTGCAGAGTGCAGAGTGGTGAGTGCAGAGTGGTGAGTGCAGAGTGGTGAGTGCAGAGTGGTGAGTGCAGAGTGGTGAGTGCAGAGTGGTGAGTGCAGAGTGCAGAGTGGTGAGTGCAGAGTGGTGAGTGCAGAGTGGTGAGTGCAGAGTAGTGAGTGCAGAGTGGTGAGTGCAGAGTGGTGAGTGCAGAGTGGTGTGTGGTGAGTGCAGAGTGGTGAGTGGTGAGTGCAGAGTGATGAGTGCAGAGTGCAGAGTGCAGAGTGGTGAGTGCAGAGTGCAGAGTGGTGAGTGCAGAGTGGTGAGTGCAGAGTGGTGAGTGGTGAGTGCAGAGTGGTGAGTGGTGAGTGCAGAGTGCAGAGTGGTGAGTGGTGAGTGCAGAGTGGTGAGTGGTGAGTGCAGAGTGGTGAGTGCAGAGTGGTGAGTGGTGAGTGCAGAGTGGTGAGTGCAGAGTGGTGAGTGCAGAGTGGTGAGTGCAGAGTGGTGAGTGCAGAGTGGTGAGTGCAGAGTGGTGAGTGCAGAGTGGTGAGTGCAGAGTGGTGAGTGCAGAGTGGTGAGTGCAGAGTGGTGAGTGCAGAGTGCAGAGTGGTGAGTGGTGAGTGCAGAGTGCAGAGTGGTGAGTGCAGAGTGGTGAGTGCAGAGTGGTGAGTGCAGAGTGCAGAGTGGTGAGTGCAGAGTAGTGAGTGCAGAGTGGTGAGTGCAGAGTGGTGAGTGCAGAGTGGTGTGTGGTGAGTGCAGAGTGCAGAGTGGTGAGTGCAGAGTGGTGAGTGCAGAGTGGTGAGTGGTGAGTGCAGAGTGGCGAGTGCAGAGTGGCGAGTGCAGAGTGGTGAGTGCAGAGTGGTGAGTGCAGAGTGGTGAGTGGTGAGTGCAGAGTGGTGAGTGCAGAGTGGTGAGTGCAGAGTGGTGAGTGCAGAGTGGTGAGTGCAGAGTGGTGAGTGCAGAGTGGTGAGTGCAGAGTGGTGAGTGCAGAGTGGTGTGTGGTGAGTGCAGAGTGGTGAGTGCAGAGTGGTGAGTGCAGAGTGGTGAGTGCAGAGTGGCGAGTGCAGAGTGGCGAGTGCAGAGTGGTGAGTGGTGAGTGCAGAGTGGTGAGTGCAGAGTGGTGAGTGCAGAGTGGTGAGTGCAGAGTGGTGAGTGGTGAGTGCAGAGTGGTGAGTGCAGAGTGCAGAGTGGTGAGTGCAGAGTGGTGAGTGCAGAGTGGTGAGTGGTGAGTGCAGAGTGCAGAGTGGTGAGTGTAGAGTGGTGAGTGCAGAGTGGTGAGTGCAGAGTGGTGAGTGCAGAGTGGTGAGTGCAGAGTGGTGAGTGCAGAGTGGTGAGTGCAGAGTGGTGAGTGCAGAGTGGTGAGTGCAGAGTGGTGAGTGCAGAGTGGTGAGTGCAGAGTGGTGAGTGCAGAGTGGTGAGTGCAGAGTGGCGAGTGCAGAGTGCAGAGTGCAGAGTGGCGAGTGGCGAGTGCAGAGTGGCGAGTGGCGAGTGCAGAGTGGCGAGTGGCGAGTGCAGAGTGGCGAGTGTGCAGAGTGGCGAGTGTGCAGAGTGGCGAGTGTGCAGAGTGGCGAGTGTGCAGAGTGGCGAGTGTGCAGAGTGGCGAGTGTGCAGAGTGGCGAGTGTGCAGAGTGGCGAGTGTGCAGAGTGAGTGTGCAGAGTGTGCAGAGTGGTGAGTGTGCAGAGTGAGTGTGCAGAGCAGTGAGTGCAGAGCAAGTGTGCAGAGCATTGTGTGCTGTTGAGTGCAGAGTGCTGTGTATTGGCAATGTTAATGACAATGGCCATTTATTTTTGATTTAAAGAAAAAAAAAGAAATGTCATGAGCAATGCCAATAGCTCTACCTTTAATGATGCCGAGACCATTGCATTGCAAATGCTTGTTCTTTCCTCTGTTCCGCTCGCTGTCCCTGTGCTCTCTCTGCCCAGTCTTTCCTTCTGTACCCCTCGCTGGCCCATGTCTCTGCCCGGTTTCCCCTTCTGTTCCCCTCGCTGCCCGTGCCTCTCTGCCCGTTCTGCCTTCTGTTCTTAGCTGCCCCGATATTTCTGTATTTTGCCTCTGTGCCACTCGTTTTTTGTGCCCGTCTGCCCTCTGTGCCACTTGTTTTTCCCTCGTTTTTTGTGCCCTCTGTTCCACTCGTTTTTTTGTGCCCTTCTGCCCTCTGTTCTACTCGTTTTTATGCCTTTCTGCCCTCTGTTCCACTCGTTTCTCCCTCGTTTTTTAGTGCCCTTCTGCCCTCTGTTCCACTTGTTTTTTGTGCCCTTCTGCCCTCTGTTCCACTCTTTTTTTGTGCCCTTCTACCTATTGTGCAACTCGTTTTCCCCTTGTTTTTGTGCCCATTCTGCCCTCTGTGCCACTCCTTTTTCCCTCTTTTTTGTACCTTTCTGCCCTCTGTTCCACTCGTTTTCCCCTCGTTTTTGTGCCCCTTTTGCCCTCTGTTCCACTTGTTTTTTGTGTGCCCTTCTGCTCTCTGTGCCCTTCTGCCCTCTGTGCCTGCGCCAACATTCACAGCTCTTGTGTGCTGTGAGGACGCATGGGGGATTAATTTTTCACTGACATGCACTCGAGTCCTGCGGATCCCCTGGGAATGTCTCACGGACCCCTGGGGGTCCGCGGACCACAGTTTGGGAAACACTGCTCTACACCTTGCCCATTAACTGTAGGTCTCCGTATCAGACGTTTTGGCACCTTTTCTATTTTTCCTTCTTGTACTCTTGCACAAAAAAGTTAAACACAGTATTAGCAGAGTTAAATAATTCTAACTCTCCAGCAAAAGAGTCAAGAGACTATCTACACAGCATATTTGCTGCATGGCAACAGGTTTGCAGTGGCCGAGGTATAGTACAAGTTTAACCTATGCCACAATAGGCTTCATTCAGCTCATAATTCTCAATATCTGTAGCTGAAAAATGATTATAACGCAACCTATATCCCACAGGTCCTTCATTCTCCCCCCACAGAACTTGTTCCTGAAACGCAGGCCAATAGACCCAAATGACGACAACCAAATCAGCTTTTCTATTTTTTTTATTGGTTTACTTTTTAAACTGGGACCAACAATAGAACAGATATACATAAAAGGAAAATAAAACCAGAAAAGGATAAAACTGAAGTCAAATCTTTGCAAAACAAAGCAAATTTGCGGACAAGAGTAAACAAATATTGTAGCTGTCATGGTCAACTGAATGGATATTTTTGCGCATAGGCCCTCCAGGCTCTATCTGCTTCTGTTTCCTCAATTTTCCGGACTAAATAAAAAGAAAAAAATCCAACAGTATTACAGCCAAGCAAATCCAGATGGTGAAAAAAAGATAGCATGGACAATAATCAATTAAACCCATGTAAGTGTCAACAGTGCAACATAAAAAAACATAGCTAATGTTAATCACCAAAAGCAGCACCTTTCTTCCCTGCCAACTGCACGACTGACAAACATTTCAATCTAAAAGTTAGCACAAAAAAGTACCTCAAAGCTCTTCTCGTGACATTCCAGTTACTAAAATTCCAGCACCAAGTATTAACTTCTACATGCTCTACAAATCCCAATCTACCCTATTCAACCCAAGCCCGAAGCACATATCTAGTCTCCCACATTATTGTTTATATTTTTACACATACACACATTAATGATAACTTACACCAGCCATAAATTGCAGAAAGATGTTCTATGGCCTTATGATTCACAGCTTTTCTGAGTTTAATTAACTCTCACCTTTCTTTGGTGGGGATTGAATCCGAGAGGAAAGCACCCTTTGCCTGCTGTTGTCGTCTGTTGGTACTTGCTGTGCGTACGATTCCTCTTCTTCAGAAAACTGATCTGAAAATTGATCTGAAAACACAGGAAATAGAGCATTTTGATGTTGATATTTTATGAAAGTGAATACCACTGTGGAATGATGTGCTTTTTACTCCCTACCCACAAACATCTATTATCTATGGCATTTCTGCTGCAGGGAGTGTTCTGCATAGGATGATGATGAAACGACTCGGTTCTGACTCCAAGAGTAACAGAATGTCAAAGCTGTCCTTTTACTCTGGACTCAGAATTCACCGTTGTTAGGTACTAAGGAATTTACTTAGCAATGAAGCTGTCAAAGTTCACATTCTGAGCTATGGACCAGATAGGAAGGCATTAGTGCAGTCGTAAAGACAGAAAACTGGCTCCTTTGTCAACAAGCTCACCATTACAATAAGGATTCAGCCAGCTAGGTAGAATCGTCAATGGTTAGGTAGGGCTGTCTGGAAACAGCCTGACATCCAGTCACTGCTTCTGTCCTTCCTGTAGTATCTTATAAGTTAGCACTAACATGTTTACTACACTCAGAATTCTCCAAAATAGTATATATATGCATATTAGATTCTGAACTGCAGAGCATAAGAACAAACAGCAAAGCAACTTCTGACCTGCTATGGGAGCGCATCGAGGAGACCCTGCCAAAAGGTCTACATCAACCCACCATTCGCAATACGATGTAAACTCTGCTTTAAAATTGCCAGAGATATGTACAGCAGAAGATGACAGCACAGGTTTGAAATAGCACCTGTTATAAGCTCATCAATAACCACAGCAAATGGACCATTGGAGCACTCATAACTTTAAGCTAAATTTCATCCCAAGTATTCATATGTTAATAATATAATTAATTTGTATAGCAGCTATATTCTGGGAACTAGTAGTTAAAAATAAGAGGATATCACAAAGGGGTGTAGACAAAGCTAGGATGTTTTAGAGCTTGGCTAAATTGACAATTGTGACTCAGTCCTATATTCAAAGGCAAACCTTTTCCAAAATTATATTATATGGATAAAATACCATAACCTTCATGATTTCATGTCTAAATGTCTTTCATAAAAAGTATCCATATCAATTGGTATTTGTTTATCTGAAGTCTCTGTGCCTAATGTATACCTACAAAGTTGTCAATTCTATAGGTTTTTTAGGTCAATTCTCCATGTTTGTATTATGTAATCAATTATCAAAGTTAATTATATCTCCTATGCGGTGTTGGTCTTCCTACCTCGGTATATGTTGTTTCTCATGTGTTCGAACATAGGAGCTCCCTTCCTTTAATGCTGCATTTTTTTGATGAACCATCTTGCTTGCCGCAGAGCTTTTAAGACCTGACTGTTTGATGAAGTACATTAGTGCCCTTAGCTCAGTGCTAAGCTATGTTATACAGACATGACACCCTTTTGAGAAATTCCATTTACTCTAAAAATGTTCATACAAAGACCATAAGGAGTCTGCAAATGAAAAAAGGTACATTCCATCCCCCGCATCCAAATGTCAGTTACCTATAATTCAAGTTGCCATATCTGAATTATCTCTCTCAGGACTAAACCTCCCCCCTCCCCCCTTCATTTTTAAAATGTCTTTACATATCATATTTAACAGTCCAATTCATATTTTTCAGCCATGATTCCAGATAGCTAGCTTATTTCGCCTCAATAAACACAAAAGCTTCACCATCAAATAGTCAAGCATAATGGTGTTATCTCTTTACATTTCGTATATGGCAGATCTGCATGGTATTATATGTTCTGAATTTGTAATTCATTTAGTTGAATTGCCCTGCTGTGTGTTGAGTATATATGCTGCTGTGTGTTGAGTGTATGTATATATACATATATATATATATATTTTTTCACTAAAAACAAAGGTTCAAGTGACATTATAGTGAAGTGTCAAGATACGGTAAAAAACTTTTCTCTATTAAACCAAAAACATATTTATATCTATATATCAATGGGAAAAAAAACATTAAAAATAAAGGTTGAAGTGACATTATAGTAAGGAACGATATCTTACTTTATATTTTAAAACAATCTTATATATTCAGTTAAAAACACAAATGTTAAATAGATGTAAAATTTAAATGAACGCCTCACTTAAAATATAACGTTTTAAACTGACAAAACCACTGAAATTCTAAAGTTACTGTTATCGCACACCCTAAAGTAACTATCACTTGGGCCCTCACCATGCACATTGTTGCTATCAATTATGTAATTTCAGATGCCATTAGTGTTGTTATCAAGGCAGTCATTAAACAGGTCATGAGTGATGTCATATGTGAGGGTACAAGCAGTGCATGGCGAGGGGCGAGTTGTAGTTATTTTAGGACACAAGTTATATTTAGTTGAGATAACTGTAAATGGTGAATTTCCGTGGTTTTGTTGGTTTAAAACATTATGTTTAAAGTAACATTTTTACCCAATTAGAACGTCCATTTAACATTTGGTTTTATCAGTGAATTTCTAAGGTTTAAAAAAAATGTAAAGTAAGAAATTAATAAAATTCTCAACTACAGCATCACTTTAGCATTTTTTTTAAGTGAATTTCTTAGTTTTTTATGTTTCAAACTTTTTATTGGATTTTACAAAAAGAAAACTGTGAAGTAAAACAGACATGTAACATTGGGGAGAGATCGATGCAGGAATCGGATGCGGTCTGCTAGAGAAGGTTACATCGGGCACAACTTATTATTTCCTGTAGCAGGCACCCTTGACTTCTTCCCTGCACTGTTCACATGTTTGTGAGTTACCCACCTCCTTCCCATCCTCTGCGCTCCCCAACTGCAGAAGATTATAAGCACCCAGTGTGTCCACCACAATGTATCTAAACATAGCATACTCTCTCTGGTCCTCCTGTTTCTCCCCCAGTCCCTTCTCAGTGCTTGTCAACTGTGTCATAGATTAGGTCGGGAACTTTGTGTTTGTCAGTTAAAAAAACCCAATAACCCTCCAGCATGGGGGGAGGGCAAGGTAGAGTCCCCCGCTTAGGTGTTGTACCAGTGGTTGCCATTTGGCTTCAAAGGCCAGGTGGGACTTCTGAATGTTGCTGGTTAAGTACTCCATGGCTAAAATGGTCTATTGTGTCTGGTACCACCATATGTACGGTGGGAAATGTGATTTTTTTTTTTTAGGTCTCGCCCGAGCCAGCGCATGCGCTGTCTGGCGAGACATTTAGTAGCTGGCTTTTAAAAGTGCTACTTTTGCAGGCCACCAGCTTGCTGTCACGCGCACAAGCGCGTGCGACGTGTACAGCTGCCATCTGACTTTCACACCGCGCGGCCGTGTCAGTCTGCTTCTCCCCCTCAACCACCACATATAGTGTCTCGCGGCCACTCGCGCACGGCCAATGCTAGTTTTTAAATTGCAGCGCAAGTTTGTTCTTAATCGTCTACTGCTGGTTTCCTTTGACTTGGCTCGCGGTGCCACCTCCCACCCACCGTTGCGTGGTCGCCCTGGCTCTGGTGCACTTTTGCTTGTTTTTTTTGGAACAGTGAAGAACAGTTTTGCATCGCATCCTTAAAGAGATGGTGGGAATTCTTAACGTGAAATATTAAACATGTTGCTTTGTTTCCAAACCAAGGGATAGTTTTACTGAGTTATTTATGTGCGTTGTATTTTCCGCATGGCCTGGTAACTTGCACTGATGTGTTTGGCCACCTCTTCGGATGAGCTCATCTTTGCCTTCAAGGCTTGTTCAATCATCTGTGGGTTAAAGAGAATACGCTTCCTGTTTGACCATTGACAACGCATTGACCCAGCCGAGTTAAGAACTGCTTCTGAACCCTCTGTGTGAGCCGCATGTCGACACTTCAAGACCCTGCTGTGACGGCTCAGCCTTTCACCGCTCTGAGCGTGATAAAATAAGAAGAAATGTTGAATTTAGAATTGTATTTTAATACAAACAATTTATATGCTAAGTCTGAGCACGCTTAGGTAGTTAGGTAGATATAATTATAAGCTGCAACCCGTGCCCTGCACATCAAACCACGTCATGAAGACGAGATATTAGTGTTGACTCGAGCAGTGTAAGACGATTCCTCTCTGTATCAGTGCAAAGCACTTTTGCAGAGACTGCCGGACTTGTTACTCATTATCTGCAGTGAATCCTATTTCTCAAGTAACGCCTTTTTGAATGTAAGGTTTTATCTAAGAATACCGGATTTGCTTCTTGACTTTGGTTTGTTTTGTTGTGTTGAGACTCTGCATCCTATACACCTGTTTTTGCTCTCAAAATCGCTAAAAAGGATTTATATAAAATGTAGATTTTTCATATATAGTGTGAAATATGTTTACTACTTACGGAATGTAAAACCTGGTTTACATTTCTTATGTTTAATGTGTACCTGTAACATACCAGTTTATGGCTAACACAGTTAGGCTGAAGTGCTTTGTTTTTGTACTTCGTATGAATTTTGAACATGAAAAACAAGAGCAACTAGTATTCGTTTAATGAGTTTGGAGATTTTACCTTGTTGTGTGATGTGGAGTTCACAAGTACCCAGTTTAATGCCATTTTAGCAGTAGATGCTTAAACGATCCTATTGTTAAAATTAAACTCATTCAGCTGTGTGGGGTTTGATAATTCTCTCGGTTTAAGATAGGAGAGGTTGGTACCCATAGAGACACTATTGGCGCCTATTATATTTTAATGGTTAAAATGGTACCTTAGACTTGTGCATGTTCATGAATAGTCTCAATACTGTGACCGGGTGGGAATTATTTCTGTTTAAGGCGAACTTTGTTATGTTTTGCATGCTGGTTTGGTCCTTGAATAGGGCAATAAATACTTGTTCTATGAAGAATCGGATGCATGCGATATTGCTTTGCATGCAGGGGAATGGGCATTTGTTGGACGAGCTGTAGGTTTGGATTTGTGTGGATATCCATTGCATTGCTTAGATTGAAAGATACTTATTTCTGTTTTGAGCTCTCTTTACCGAGATGGCTGTAGTGTCCACTTTCGGTCATTTGTTTTTTGCTGTATTTTTCTGTCTTACTCTTGCACAATAATGCTGGCTGTGTTTAACTGGAGTGATGTGTGGCAGTTAGAGGATTTCTGCTCTTCAGTTGATAAATCTGCCTCCAGTCTTATCAAAAAGGTTTCCTTTTGTGTTTTAAAATGAAGATATTAATCTGTGCTTAAGACTTGGTTTTGTTTTATCCTTTAGAATTTAGCCTCACTTGCTCTTGTTTTGTACTTCCTACTGTTTAAAATGAAGACACTATAGGCAGTGTTATACATATATAAAAGTATGACTCTTCATTTGTTTTCTGGTCTACACCAACATAATCTATTAACAAAATTAACAAGCATTGGCATAGCCAATAGGTCTCGCCTTTGGGACCTTATAAGTACTTAGTTATGCAGCACAAAATCCTTGGTGCAACAACATCAACTGTTGCATGGCTAAACACTTATAAGGTCCCAAAGGCGAGACCTATTGGCTATGCCAATGCTTGTTTACAATTTTGGGACATGTTTAGTACTGTGGTTCCGAGGCACTGGAGGTACTTTAGCTATTTGCTCTTGGTTATTCGTGCCAGGTTGAGGGGCTTAATGTCCCAGAGCAGCACCTCTGGTGTTGTCGCTATTGGAAAAGTTAGGACCTTTTAAAGTAATTTGGCCTCCTACTCCCAGAATGGCCAGCTCACTGGGTACATCCACCACATATGAAGTGCACTACGCACTGCTGCGTATCCTTATTGTGAGAACTTGGCCTGGCATATGCTGTCCACTATTCTAATAGGCACCTTGCACCAGTACAAACGACCCTTATTGACTGTAGGTTTAAAGACAACCTAAATAGAAAGCTATCCTAGTGGTAGCTGTGGAGAGCAGCCATCAGGCTAAGTCTTGAAGGAATGTAAAGCAGCTTGTTTTACCAGTCTATAATCTCATGAATGGCCAAATGAAAGGAGAACCACACTAGGTATATATATAAAATATATATATTTATTCTAAACACATCCCTTGAGTCTCTTTATGAGGCTAGAGGCAAAAGTATATTCAGCAAACTTATTTAGCACACAGTAAATTAGCACAATATACGCTGAGCCCTAGAGGCATACCAAACCATATATTAAGAAAGTGGCATAGGAAACCACGACTGATATAGATACAAGGTCTAGAGTCTTTAGAACCGCTGGGGCCATCAGAAACCACCCAAGGTAGTGACACAGGGGACCCAAGGAGGACGCGTGCAATGTCTAAACACAGCCGCAAATCACCATTAACTTCCAAGGGGAATGTCGCGCTTGAAATTTTAAAGATTAAGGACACTTGGAAGAGGACTTGGAGCAAACCCCTTTAGAGCTAGGCAGTTCTAGTGTCCATACCCCTGGAATCACTGGAGTACTCGAGTTACCTCACCCAGGGAAGCCGGTGCATAGGTGTCTTTTGATGTCCGGTTTCATCGTCGTTTTCAATGGCGATCTGCTGCATAGTGCTGCTGGCGACCAAGTCGAAAGTGTCCGGGTGGCTCGGAGATCTAAAGAATCAGAAAGCAGAGGGGACAGAGTCTGGGTCACAAGCCAGTGACCAGGAAGGCGATGAGCAGATGCCCACCGATGTCGGGTGATTTCAGGTGAAGAAGGTGAAGCTTCACTCTTCAGCCTCGAGGACCAGGAGCTGGATTCGAGCTGTCCCACGAAGGATGTCGAGTGCTGCAGTGTCGGTATCCGGATTGGACCCAACAAGCTTTAGCAAAAGCAACCCACTCAGAAAGCAAAGATTGGCTTCGATGCAGACCAGTCAGGTCTGAGGGACTCTCCACTCGGTGGGGAGTCAGGCGCCGTCTGGCGCAACCAGGAAAGCCCAAGAAACAGAAGTTACCTTTGTGGGGGACCCACCAGTCGACGGACCAGGGATCGCGAAGGAGCCTGAAGCGGAAATGCTAGAAGCGGGCCCACAGAACACTTGTGGAGTGTAGGCCCACAATCTTCAGTGCAAATGGTGCTCGGGCTTGGACTACAAGTAGACCAATGAACAACTTCGGGAAAGCTGGGGAAGTCGGAACACTTGCAAATGTGCACGGTGTCCAGGAATTCCGGTTCCACGTCACTTTTGAGGGCTGCGGGTCTCAGCTTTGCTGGGATCTCGTGTCGGCCTCTGAGAAGTCTGGAAGTTCCTGTCCTGAGTTACAAATCCGTCGGGAGCCTTGGAAATGCAGACCGGCAAGATGCATCTTTGGTGCCTATTTGAACAGGGGAGTCACTCCTTGACCCCAAGGGAGATTCATCCGTCTTCTAGTCGAGTAGAATGTCGAAGTTCCAGGATATATGTTGCAGAGTTTCGTCCAGGTGCAATCTGAAGTCCTAAGGACTGGGTTCCCATACTTATACTAAGTTAGGGAGTTAGACATACTCTGGGGACCCACCTATGGGAGGGTCAAGGAAGAGGGGTGGTTACACCCATTCCCTTTGTCCAGTTTCACGCCAGAGCAGGAGCTGAGTGCCGCTGCAACCGGTTTGAACTGGGGTATGCACAGGGACACCAAGTGTGTCCCCAACACTGTCTGAAAAGCATTCTATGAATGCACCCACCCAGCCCCAAAACACTAAAACCCGTCTGGGCTCCCTGCCTTCCATTACAAGACACAATGGTACCCTTACAGGATGACAAAACAGAAGTTTAAAGGGGGAAAACACTACTTCCTTCTGTGGTACTTCCCTGTAGGCAGACACAGGCATGGCAGTAAGACATCCCATCTCCTTTTCAGTTTTTCAGGGAGTCTACCAATCATACTTTTCATGGTACAGTTGAATCTCTCAACAAGGACATTTGTATGTGGGTGATATAGGGTAGTGAACTTGTAAGTCGCTCCACATTCTTCCATTGTGTTTCGGGTAACCAGACATCAAGTTTGTGCGTCTGTCTGACACCACCTCCTTTGGAAAACTCACTCTGGTAAAGATACCAATGAGGGTCCTTGCTAGTGCAGGAGCAGTAGTAGTCCTTAGGGGAATTGCTTCAGGATACCTGGTAGCATGAGCCACTACTTTTGATCACCACCTTTACTTGGGGTAGGGGAGGCTTAGCAACCCCTTTTTTACTTTTGCTCACCCTCACCAGTGGTAGTTTTGGTCACCCTTGTCATGACCCAGTGGTTTGCCTTCTTCCCAAACTCTGGAGGAGAAAGTGGGCCTAAGTCCACCAGGTAGTGATTGAATTTCTCTTGATAACAATTACTTAACAGATACTGTTTAATCACGACATTATAAAGCCCTTCATATTCAAGCACATTGTTACCTTCCTTTTTTTAATTTCAAATCGTTTTTATTTGAAAAAGAAATAAAATGGAAGACAAGACAATACAATACAATAAAATACAATAAGATACAATGTATACAATAATAAATACAATAATAAATACATTAATAATAATAAGACAAAAAGAATAATAAAGCATGTGATTACAATGAGTCATAACATAAGTTGCGATGAGTTGTATACATATTCAAACAAAATTACAGCTATACTTAAACCTAAATTCCAGACATACTTAATTCTAAATTGTAACGAAATCATACGCAACACAAATCTACAAAAGCGGCACAGCTAATGCATGAACAGTTGCATATACCATGCACTTATCTGTCTAGGGACCTGTATCCATAGCGTCTATAGACGACTCACAATTCAGATTATCTGTGGGAGAAATTACTTGAGATTGGAGCTTGTTTGCGGTAGTCCTGATGTGTGA
This sequence comes from Lissotriton vulgaris, assembly GCF_964263255.1. Lineage (NCBI taxonomy): Eukaryota > Metazoa > Chordata > Amphibia > Caudata > Salamandridae > Lissotriton > Lissotriton vulgaris. The sequence goes on from NC_141693.1 coordinate 1,490,696,717, forward strand.
TCTAAGCTCTGCACAGCTACACCATTATAGGAGGCGTACCTAGTGTTTACTGAAACATCTACAAAATCTACCCAGGTCTGACTCTGGGTTTTTTGAGTCTCCCTGAACCTGATCCTGTTTTCTTCAGTGGAAAGTCCAAGCCCTCAGAGTGTCCTTCATGAGGTCATAAGACTCAACATCTGCCTCATTCAGTGTCAATAGCTCCCTAAGAAGAGAGCCCCAATACTTCTTGTTCAGCGGTCTCATTTTATAGGCCGTCTCAAAGGCTGTAAACCATTTTGCGATATCATCACCCTCTGAACATTTTGGGTCAATTTGGGACAATACCTTTGGGATTTTGAGGGTCAAAACCTTATTCCCTATTTATATTTTTGCTGCCACTAGAGTTAGGTCCTAGGCCCCTGTCAATCCTTTTGTTTTCTAGACCAGGAATGTTGCTTCTAATGCTATCCTCCTGGCTAGCTTCTGAAGATCTGCATCTTCAGGGTCTCTCTCTTCTGCGGCACTATTAGGAGTGCTCCCAGTGGAGTTGCTATCCGAGGGGGCAGAGCTGATGTCATTGACAACCTTATCCACCTCCTGGTCTTTCTAATCTTCTCCAGCTGGGGAACATTTACTTGCCAAGGCCTTGTCGTTTCCTGGAAGCAACTGCTGCAGATGAGCTTTTCTGGGTTAGGTCCCATGGCAAGTTTCTAAGCCTTACACAGCTCCTTAAGTTGGGGAACCCGAAGGGGCTGATAGAAGCCTGGTTGAGTTCCTTGGGGGTCCCTTCTACAGATATGTTTTTTAAAGTAGTTGGGACATTTTTAAGAACCTAAAAATGCTAAGTACGACTAAAGGTTTAACTTACTTTACTACTTTTTACATTCTAAACAGTTTGGCATAGGACTTAAACAAGGCCCTAACATCTATTTAAAAAATGTATCAAAAAAATATTTTTAGCTAGAGACAATTTTGGATTCCTCAGTGGAATCACTTAACAACACTTAACAACCAAGTGGTGCAGCAAATGTCAAGATTTGTATCCTACTGCTGCACCATCAATGTAGGAAGCTGGCTCTTTATGTGATATAGCAAAAATCTGATACACTGTGTGAAAAGTCCAGTGGTTCCTGTATGAGTGGACACAGGCTTAATATGCAATCCCAAAGTGTTCTGTTAGGGGGTAGTGTGGTCGAGCAGTTTCAGGCCTAACACAGAGGGGTGCAAGACATTTACAAATACACACAATGATGAATAAATGATACAAACCACTCAAGAAGGAGATCCATACCAATTTATTAAAATAACAAGTAATTTAATATATATTTAGGCATCAGAGAAAAATCGTTCAAGTACGTAAGTTTTTAAAATATAAATACTTTTCACTTAAAAAAGTGGATGCAGTGCAATTTTGGAGTTCTGCAATGTTATCTTATGGAAGCAAGAACAAGTTCTGCAAACAGATATAGTACAGTGAATTACAAGACCAATCTAAAAGAGCAGCACAAGGGTGGCTGTGTGCAAAACAGCTTTGGAAGCCCAATGTATTTCAATGGAGATCGGTCACTGCAGAAAGAGGCTGCAGGCTCCGGCCAGGAAGCCAGTCGGGATGAACCAAAACGGGGTTTCAAGACTTGCGATACCCGGGATGAAGGGACACCTAGGGTCCTCTTCTCCACAGCCGGATGCAGAGGTGTCTTTAGGCATCGGGTAGTTGCAGTCACGAGGGCCTGAGTGCAGAGGCTGCCAGCGACATCGGGGAGCCCATGAGAGGTGAAAACACAGTGACTCGAGCTCTGGAGGACCTTATTGACATTGGTGGTCACTTCAATTTGGGCCGGAGTCTACGGATTCAGTGGTGGTTTCAGGTGTCAGGTTTCGGCAGTTCCAGCGGCCTCAGAGTCTTCTCTTTTGGAGTTTCTTCACAACAGGTCCGTTGTTCATGGGAGGCCTTTTTTTTTTTTAAGGCAGTCAGTCCTCCCAGGTTTCCGGAGTCAACAGTAGAATGATGAGCAGACTTTGGTGCAGTTTTCGACGAGAGATGCAGACAGACCAGCAGGGGCGGTAACAGGTCAGCTGCTTCTCCTCTCTGCTTTTGCGGCTCTTCTGTGTCCTCTCTCTTCTTCGGTCGTCAGGATCTACTTTGCTGGTACCAGGGACTAACCAAATTACTGAATTTAGGGGTGTTACAGGAGTGTAGGGTAGAAGCCAGTGGGCTACAGACCCTTGGGGTCACTACGCTCCCTATATGAACACTTCCAGTGAGGAAGTGGGCTTGACCCTGTCCTAGAATTCCTACGTATGCCATCACAAAGATGGCTCCTTCTGAAAAATCATGTCCACCTCACATTAGCCCACCTTAGCTGGGGTACTAGGCTGAAGGTGGCAAGCCTACCTGACTATTTCCACCATAACTATTGCAAATAATATGTGTTTCACTATAACTATTGCAAATAATATGTGTGACGGGGCACCCTTATCTGGTACCCCTTTGTACAGGCAAGTGCCCCAGGATCCTGTGCCAAGTGCTTATTTTTGGCCTGTGGGTGCATACTTCATTGAGTCACCCATTTCAGGAACTCCAGTCCCACACCCACCTTCTCAAGCCACCCCCAGAAGGGAAGGACATCTCAGCATGTTGAATGCCTTGTCTATGTCCAGTAAGGCAACCATAAGCTTAGGGTTGATATAGCCTATAGTCTCTACCAGTTACTGGCCTGCTTCATTTCTCTCAATTTGTATCTAAATTGTACATTTCATCTCAAGTCTCCACTTATTCATTTTACTTTGATTTCAAGTTTCTTGTTTCAAATGATATTTCGGTCCTTTTTCACCATAACTAAAGACTAATGTTCAATAACCATCAGCCACTTTAGATTACATACTGTAGAAAAGTGCCCTTTTTGACATGGCCACTCTCACTTTTTGCATGGTATTCGATGCAATTTTGATAGAAGTGCACTGGCTTCCAGCTATCCAGGTCCCCAGTAACATCTCTTTCTCTAAAACTATGCCTTTAGCACTCCTGTAAGTTCCAAACAAATGGTACCACAGGTATCTAGGGCATAGATACTAAAGGAGATCCCCAAGGGCAGCAGCATGCATTATGCCACCGCAAGGGACCCCTCAGCACACTCATGCAAACTGCCATTGCAGGGTGGGTGACATGGTTAAGAGATTGATGAAGACACAACATGGAGTATAGGTAAGTCTCCACTACAGCAAGCCTTACAGCCCTATGGCAGGGTGCACCAATCTAAAAGTGTCGACATATCTTAGTGAGCATATATGCCCCTGTGACGTCGAAGTCGATTCTTATATATTACAAGTGAACAGGGAAGCCTGTTTAAGTACATGTGCTGGACACTGATAATTAACTACAAGTTCCCCAGCTACGTGATGGCTGCACTGAAACCAGAGAGGTTTGGCATCAACCCACACTGATTCCAGTGAATAATTTATTAATGCATGCACCCAGAGGGCACCTTAGAGGTGTCCCCTGAAAATCAACTGACTACTAGTATAGTGGCTGACTGGTGCAGATCAGCCTGCTACCACAGACAGGTTTCTAACCTCCTGCAGGTGAAAGCCCAGAAGACAGAAACCATGTCTGCTCCGGCCAGAGGTGTTGTCACCTCCTCCAAGTAGGATGGCTAAGTGAACAGCATATCAAATTAGGAGGCTTCAAATGCCTCTGCCACCTTTGATATGCGACTGAGGCTTCCTCCAGACAGGGGAAGTGCCACCCCCTGCCCTGCGTCCATTTGGCACCAGGGCAAGAGAGAAAATTAGCTAGTCAGGAGGTGAGTTCCATATCAGGCTAGTTCCATCCACAAGGTGGGCCCCCTGATGTGAACACAACATTTAGAATTCCACCATCTTAGTTTTGGTGGAATTAGGCTCACTGGGTCAGGGTTATGCCCACTTCCCACAGGCAGTGGTCATATAGAGGGTGTAGTCACCCTAAAGGTAAGTAGTCCATTGGCTACTACGTGTCACTCCCCTTAATGCCCCTAAATTGAGTATTTAGGAGGCACCCCTGATGCCAGGAACTTTGATTCGACAGATCCAGAAGAAGAGGACAAAGAAGAGCTACAAGAAACCGAGGACGGAAGACTGTTGTAGACTTTTGGCACCAAACCCTGCCTGCTGCACCAGTCGCGACAATCGTGACCAATTGACACGTCCTGCAGCTGAGCAACTACCAAGAACCCAGCAGATTGCCAACCCTTCACAAATTGCTAAAAAATCTCCCTTGGAGTAGAGGAGCACTGGTCCTGTAGTCCGTAGGCACAGAAGAAGCAAAGTCTGGTTTTGCTCTGTTGCAGCTCCCAGGCCAGCACGACGCAGCAGCTACCCAGGAGGAGGTACCTGTACTCCTGAAGGACAGATCTGTCCCCTTTCCGAGTGAGAGGACGCCAGGACCATTGTGACCCAAGCCCGCCTTTGGGAGCTCACAGACTTGTCACCAAGTCCCCCTCTGCAGCCCATTTCCACAAATGCAGCGTGTAAAGAAACCAACCCGACCAGCACCTCTGCACCCAGACTCCCAAGAGCAGGTAACGAGAAACTGCTGGTGGTACATTGGACCTTGGCCCCCTACAGCCCCAAGTCCTGAAGGAGACCCCCAGAAACTGATCGTAAATAACTATCTGCACCATATGCCTTTTTCCCATAGTAAAGCATTACTGAGTAAAGACCCATTTAGGCGAACATTTTACTTAACCTGTAAAAATAGATATTTTAAAAAGTACTTAATTGATAACGTTCTTGGTATCAAAATATATATAAAAATACGTTATATTTTTGTAAACTGGTCTCGGATTTATTCTTGAGTGCATGTCTTATTTATTTCCTCTGTGAGTACAACAAATTCTTAGCACTGCCCTCTGATAAGCCGAAACTGCTCGCCCACACTACTACAAATAAACATTTAGTCTTATCAGTCTTCCCTCTGTAACCTAATAACGGTTGCCTGGACTCGTTTTGCTCCACTATATAAAGAGCCAGCGTCCTAGACATACCTGTGCAACTACTTGGTATATTGTATCCAATACTCCACATATAAATATCATCTTTGTCAGTATCCGTTACATCATTTTATAATTCTACACTTAAGTGATCTGTAATTCAGGTATCCAGATCTCAATCTTACTTTTAAGTATTTATTTCTTAAGTTATTATTAAAGCCCTAATAGGAAAGAATTACATGTCTATACATTTTTGTTAAATTAAAAAGGTCTTGGCCAACGCCCAACTACTGAGTGAAGCCTCAGTTGAATTCATAAAAGTAGACAAAACACAGGACTTTGAAGATACAAAAGCAACTTGGAGGTCGTCTGAAATTGTAAATAAAATCTTGGAGGAGCAAACAACCCTCAAAGCATGGGGGATTCAATCTGTCCTACATCACAATACAGGATATCCGTTCCCCCTGCTTGAGACCACGTGATGGACCAACCCTGAAAAGCTCCAAGACCACGTCAGTGCTTAGGGGAACCCAGGGACGATCACCACCAAAAACTCAGGCATTTAACATCCCAAAAGACCATAATGGCTTCTTATTTAGACAACCCAGATCACTTACGGACCTTCAGAACGATCAATACCTTGAGTTACCCACAATGACAAGGTAATCCAACGAGGGCGGGTCTGAACTTGGACATTCCGCTATTGAAACTATGCTCGTGGAATATAAATGGGCAAAATAACAAGGCTGTAGACACCGAAATTCCAATACGCAAAATCATTTGACATCATCCTATTACAGGAAACTTGGCTAGAGGAGTCTGTGCAAATAGAAGGCTACACTTGTTTTCATTCTCCAGCTATAAGGAAAAGTAAATACGGCCGGCCTGCGGGTGGTCTAGCTACCTACATCAAAATCACAAAAATCCACAGTGCTCAGGAACTAACTTCTCACTCTCCAGCTATAAACACTGTTAAGATCAAACTAAACCTCAGTGGGAAAAAAGAAAAGGCGCTGCTGACTAACATTTACATTAATCTAAAAAAGAAAAAACAGGAGTCGAAATCTTTAGTGGACTATCTGCATCAATTAATGACTATGCACACTTCCTCCAATTTAATTTTGCCTGGGGACTTTAACCAACGCATCCTAGGCTCTTCCACAAACAAAGGATACTCAAGCCCAGTCCTTCTATTGGAATATCCCAGCCCAATCGCTTAGTGGCGAGGGGAAAACTTCCAAGTTAGGGAAAGTACTGTTGAAAGATCTGGAGCATATTGGGCTGAGAGTTCTAAATGGAAGATTTGCTGATGATTCACCATCTGCCGCTTCATTCCACTCAGGCAACGTGACCTCCACAATAGACTATACGTTAGTGTCTCTCCCATTCTTCCATCATATACTAGGCTTCTGCCTAGGAGACAAAGGGGACAGTGACCATCGTCCCCAGGAGGTTTCCATTCTTGCCTCTCCAGACTTAACTCTTCTCAATCCAACAGGAACACATGCATGTCATACTATAAACCTCAAAAGAAATAAGTCTTCTGTCGCAAATACAAAGGAGGTACGTCTGGCAGCAAAGCTACAACTAAACAGCCTGAATTATCCCATGGGTAACCCAATAATTTTATGGGAAACTTTCACGGCTGCATTTGCAAATTTATACTCAACTACAGTACGTCATCTCCCGTCTTACGGCCCGACGGTCACAGGGAAGACTGCAAGCGTCCAGAAATCAGCCCTGAAACCCCACAAAAAAGCCATAAATAAACTATTAAGGCTGCTGAGAACATGCCCAGGGGGAAACGGTCCTTTCCAACAGCTTCGTAAGCACAAGGCTGATCTTAAAAAACTTAAGTGGGAAATCAAAAGATCCAATGAAGACGACTTTTGGGCTAAACTTCATCACAACACTAAAGGAAACAATAGTGCCCGATTCTGGTCCACATTAAATATATTCTTAAACCCTAACCATGGCGGCCTAACATCACACATAACAGACAATTCCTGGGAATCCTTCCTAAATATTCACTTCAACCAACAGGTGGTCGGGAGAAACATGCTCCAGGACGTCCAGGTGGCCCATCCGTTGCATACAGTAAAACCATATGAATACGTGGCAATTGAAATCAACACTGTTACGATCAGGGAACTAATTTCTAAAGGGAGGAAAGACGGAGCACCAGGGCCAAATGGAATTCCACCAGCCCTTTTTAAATATAATCCGGAATATTGGTCAGAATCTCTGACCCCCCTCTTCATCTCGGTCAGTCAGTCCGGGTGCCTTCCAGCCTCATGGAGGGGTTCTATCATTTCACCAATATACAAAGAAGGGGATAGAACCCTACCAAAAAATTACCGCCCGATTGCCTTACTGGACATTGAGGCGAAATACTCTGCGGGGCTCCTATTGATACAGCTACGCGAATGGTCAATCAAGTATAATATAATTACGCCCAGCCAAACAGGATTTTGCAGAGACGCCAGAACCACAACAAACCTCCTAGCAACATCACTACTTATTGACAAAGCAAAACGGACTAAACAAACTCTACACTTTTGCTTCGTTGATTCAAAGCGGCTTTTGACAACGTTAATCGAGCAAATCTTTGGAGGAAATTAGCTCTTTGGGGGATCCATGCATCTCTTTTAAATCTCCTGATTGAACTGCAATCTAACACGTGGGTTCAGGTGAAGCTCGGAAATGGTACCCACCTCTTGAGGCGTCTATCAACAACAAAAGGCCTCAAGCAGGGGTGCGTTCTAGAACCAACCCTTTTTAACTTATATACAGCCGACCTGCCACCAACTCTGGAAGCCTGCAATGCGCACTCCACTCGACTAGGGGGTCGAGACCTGTATAGCATATCCTATGCAGATGATGTTGTCCTGGTCAGCTACACCAAAGTAGGACTACAACGTCTCATCAACACACTGCATTGATATGCTGAGGAGAACCTTCTCGAAGTCAACATTGATAAAACTAAAATACTGTCAATAACCAGGAATAAAAAGTCCCACTCTTGGTTCCTTGGAACAAGGGCAATCGCAAACTGTTCCGAATATGAATATCTTGGCATCATAGTTGACAGAGGAGGCCGTTTTTTAAACCATCTTGAGGCCACCTAGAGGAAAGGCATGCTTATTGCGAAAACACTTAGACAACTCAAAACCAAACAGACCGGGCCTACATTTCTGCCATTGCTTCGTGTTGCTCAAGCTAAAATTCAGTCATCAATTACCTATGGCAACGAAGCACTAAGAGGCACAGACGTGAAATTGCTGGACACTATTATTTCAAAAGCATACAGAGTCTTCCTCAACTTACCATCCTACTCCTCGCAAGCCCAGATCCGATTAGAACTAGGACTAACAAAACAACTGCTGGCAAGGCGAGGATCGTATATTAAGTGTTGGTACAAAATAAAGAATTCACCCAAGAACACACTGAACCATCAACTTTGGCAAGATTTGTGTAACAGTTCTATCGTTCCGGCAAAAAAATACTTAGAGGAGTCACTTGCTATCACAGGATTAAAAGAACTATGGGAAACCTCACTACCGCATGTACAATTTAAGCATGCAGTAAATAAGGGCATAAAGAGACTTTCCTTTATAGAGGACAAAGCCACCTTTGTCCATAGGCGCCACGCCTGGATGATTCTGAGCACCTATAAATCATCTGGTTTATAGGCTTACTTTGGACTGGGGCATTGTAGGAAATCAAAAGAAGCCTTCCTAAAACACCGGCTAGGAATTCTACCAGCCATTCCCCATCTACAACCATGGCTGAGAAGGAACTGCGGGACAACATGGAGGTTATGTGGTGCAGGGAAAGAAGACATTGAACATTTGCTATGCTCCTGTACGAAGCTAAAAGAGGAAAGAGTATCTCTCTTAAAAAACACTTAACAAATACAGTATACGCACACGGAGACAACAGTCCTCGCATGTTTCGACCCAAGACTCCCGCTATTAAATGGGTTGTTTGAAATTTTTTTAAAATTAGTCGTACTTAAACAATCCAACATAGACGTTGGCGGTTTAGAAAAATAATGAATTATGGGCAATTCTCAAACTCTCATTTTTATAACTACTGCATTTTCTTAACAATCAAGATCTTTCTTTAAAAAAAAAAATATTGACCAAATGTGTATCAAAATGTATTTTTGTAATGGTTTTAATTAACCAGAAACAATAAACCTTTTCCTCATTACTGAGTGAAGCTGTAACACATGCCAAACAGGCTTCCTGCTGATCAGACAAGCTCAAGTACAAGGTGGGCATCAACTGATCACTACCATAACTAATCGCACTGCCAGTGTTAATTAAGCTTTTTTATTAGTTATCCAGTTTTTACCACTTCTAGGCATTGTAAATAACTGATGTTAACATTAAGCAATATAATGGTACTTAATTTGATCACATTTGGAAACATTAAGACTAAGTTGGCTTGGACAGAATTCAAACACATGAATACAAGATCACACAAGTCACCAGCGAGCGCTTAACTTGCTCAGCAACCTTTGTGGCTAAAGGAAGAAGTCCTAACAACTGAGTAGTCGAATGCTTGTTCACATCATCAGTTCATAAAGGCACGAAAGACAATGAAAGCAAGAAATACCAACCATCATCTATGCCACCATTGTCACCGTTTTGGTGGTTTTCTTCTTCATCATCACTCTCATCATCAGTCTCATCATCGTCATCAGCAGCATTTATAACAACAGGCGGATGTGTGGGGCTTGGGACCTTCCCATTTTCCACATTTATGACTCCACGGATCTGAGGAGAGGTGTTTGGCAGGGGAGACCTTTGGGACTTCATTGAGTCTTCCGCAGACTCTGGCCTGATCGTTACAGCTATAAAAGAAAAACACCACATATTAGAGCATCCACCAGCAGACAATTGTAGAAACTCACAGGTTTTCCAAGAAAGATTGTCTCTTCTCAATCACATCCTATGATTTTATCCCGTTTCTGGGCAAAAGCATTGCAGTGGCTATACTGCCCTATTTCGTTAAATCAATTGCTGAAGATCTTGCCAATGCAGGCTGCTGCAGGAAGACCAATGGATACAGCACTAAGCACTTATACCTCCCTATCCCACAAGGTTCAGACAGATAACAGTGGTAAGTCCCATCAACCTAGAGGATTACAGCTAAGGAACTGCAGTTAATATAGAGAGGCAGATCAAATTAATTTTACATCAAGAATAGAATAGAGAATCACAAACGTTTGTTTGGCGGTAAGAAGATCCCGTTCACATAGCGGCCGTTGGTGTGATTGTAAGCACAGTGCGCCCTCTGGCACCCCGAAATCTGTTTCTCCCAGAAGCATGGAATGTCACGGCGAGTCTTCTATAAAGAAAAAGAAAAAAAAGGTTACTTCACATCCACACTACTGAACAAAAGGGACCCTCAGAAATGCAAAGACAAAAATCAGGGACAGAGGAACATGAAAGAAAAAATAAATATCTTAGGGAGTGGAGAGGCAGTGTAAATTTTAGTTTCCAGAAATGTACACCACCTCATCATACACAAAGCAATTAAACAATGCCATATTTTCTTCTCAAAATGTAGCACACACTGCTCTAGTACAACTACTCACACACTGGCAGTCAGGAACCCCATTTGTTTAAATAAAGTAATTCTTATCAGTAAAACCCAGGAACACCAGACAGCCACTGCAAGGCTATTTGCAGTTGAATGTTTTGCTAGTAGATGCGGCACACTAGTGCTCCTTCAAGTGGAAGATGGACTTGGAAACCTTGAAGGACACACAGGATCAACTATCATTTGATTCCCCAGGATGTCCTCTTTAAAAATGTATGTGATCGCTAACTTTCCCTGGGGCAGGAGTACCTCAAATGGAATAAAATGCATTTCATTTGCCGTCTTGGTTTCTAAGGGTATTGTAGAGACCACCCCTCCCTCCAGCAGCCAGTAGCAGACAGGCAGAAGTACAGTTGTTTCATCACCTGAATGAGCTCTTCAGCACCGCTTGCCAAGTGGGAAGTCACTTTCCCTTTTGAGGGCAATTATCGGTCTGGTCTGCCTTCTATTGGAAATTGTGATGCAGCAAACTGGGTGCCTGGCAATGGTGTCTTTGGGCCAGTGCCTGCCCTGTCCGGATTGTTCAAAAGCCACAAATAGTTGAGATGTAGACCTCAGTCAAATTTCAAGAAGGAATAACTTCAAGAAGTACAATGATAGTGTATGGACGTGGTAGACCAGGACTGAGGCAACATTTGAAGCTGGCCGCGAAGCAGCTCAGGTCGGATAGGTAAATCAGGTTCGTCCTGGTTAAAAAATTTACTTTCTGACTTAGTCCGCTCAGTTCCAATCTATCACAGGGCTACACTTCTAAACTCCTGAAGACGTCCAGGGAGTCACTTTGAGACCTACAAGGGGCCAAGGCAGAAGCCAAAAGCAGCCACCAATGGTCAGCTGACAGTTGCACGAAAGGCCTCGTTTAGCTTGTAGTACCCCTGTTGCTTGAACAGGAGGTCACCCTTGGAGTTTTCTTCTTTGTAAAAAAAAAAAAAAAAAAAGAGCAGGCCCAGTCCTTTGAGGCCCCTTACTCGGGTCAGGAGTGTTCTGAAGTGGAAGCCTGGAGATGCCAGACTTATGCCTTGAACCAGCTAGTGGGTGGGAATGACTCTTGGGCCTGCCCTAACCAATGGGTCAATAGATCCCAAAGCCACCAATATCCCCTTGGGCATTTTCAATATGGCGAAAGTATTTACCACACTAAACGTGGCTGTAGAGGGATGGATGTGGGGGTGTACTCCTCAGAACGCACCATCACATCAGAAGTCCCACAAGGCTCCTCACTTAGCCCACTTTTATTCAATATATACGTGGCTCCTCTTATCTCCCTCATTTAGTCTTATGGGCTTGAGACAACATCTTACGCTGACAATACGCAGCTGATCCTGTCCTTTGATAAACACTCCACGGAAGCAGAAGACAACTTCAAATCCTGTCTTACGGATGCCATCAAATGGATGAAAAACAATCACCTCTGATGTTTCACGGATAAGACAGAAATCCTGGAGATAGAAAAAAATAATCCCTTTCAACCCAAGGTTTGGAGGTCGGAGGATGTAGCAGCCCCTCCCCCTCCATCCACTGTGGAGGTGGGCAAAAATCTAGGGGTGTGGTTTGACTCCTCCATTTCATTTAAACCCCATGCACTTAAGGTGGCGGGGACCTGCTTCAGGCTAATTAAAACCTTGAAAACATTTCTTGATATATTCAGCTCTCAGCGAGGAAAACCGTTGCGGTGGCCCTGATATTTTCGTGCCTAGATTACTGTAATAGCCTCCTGGCAGGGGTTACAAAATTAACCCTGAAGAGGCTGCAGGTAGTGCAGCACGCAGCAGCCAGATTGGTGTTAAAACGTAGTCGTAGGGCTTCTTCACTAACTCCCGCTACGCAAGAGAATTCTATTCAAACTTCTTGTCGGCACCTTCAGAGCGATCCGCCGACTGGGGCCAGTATATCTTTCCACTCGATTCACACCATATACTACACCAAGGACACTTAGATCCTCGTCCGCAAACCTACTCAAACCACATGGTTTTAAACTTAAAACGCGGGGAGGGATATCTGCAACTGTGTTAGGTGCAAAGGCCTGGAATCTCGTGCCAAACAAATTGAGATCGAATTAACCAGAAAAGCAGTTTAGGGAGGTCCTATGGGCCAGAATTTATGGAGCATCAGACTAACTCGGTCTAGCCTTCATCTAGGTCTCCATTCTCCATTGCTAAGTTTGGTATCTGGACAGCACCAGGAGGCTCCTTTCAGAGTGACAGTTTGCACTTTATAAGTATCACAACTCATTTCATTTCATGGTAGCGTAGTGTCTTCTCATATACATATACCAGCAAAATCCAGTTTGAAGCAGCCACTGTACCCTTAATAAACCCAGAGACAGACGACTGGTAGGACAAACAGCAACCAGGCAGTGGATATGCCAGATGTGTTGTGGCAACCTGTTCTCTTCTTTTCAAGTGCTCCCCAAGTGTTATGTGTGAACCCAGAAGGACCTGTCAAGCAGGATCTGACATTAAGTTAAAAAAAATATGCTCACAGCCACCAACCTTCAAATTCTAGGAGGCTCAGATGAGCTATCCCTGCCCATTCAGGTCCACCTATCAAACAGAAAGTGAGCCATTGTGTATCTCATGGGAGGAATTACATACCTTTTCCCAACCTATTCAAATGTTGATCGCTTGCTAGTAGAAGTTGGAGAGCAAACGCCTCAAAGAAATTTTGGCAGGAAAAGTTAACTTTATAAAGGTTGATTTTCATTAATATTTATTACAAATTCAACTTCAATATTGAATTGGATGTTTAATAACTATTACAAATTGTAGTTTAACTTTTTTTTTTAGCTAGTGCCATTCCAGAGATACAATTTTAGCTAACTTCACATTTCTACATGTCCTACTTATAAATACCATCCATGCTGCTTTGTGGAATAAAAGGCTTACATAGGGGTGTCTTAATATTTAAAAGGGAGGTTTTTACCTGTTGAAAGAATTTATTTTTAGAGGTCGAATTGCAGTTTTTACACGATTAGTCAGGCTATACAAAGTAGGACTAATGCCATTTTTTGCACTACCCCTGAAGTGGATGGCACTTGTGATGCTGCCATCCACTGGTGGCATTTAACTTCCAGGCCATGGGTACACGTTGTACAACAAACGTGGGACATATAGGCATGTTTAATTTACCAATTAGGAATTTGCCACTTAAACCATATTTTAAGGGGAGCACAAGCTCTTTATTATTTGCTAGCAGGAGTATATTGCCTGGTTTGAAAAAAAAAACCAGTGCTCAGCAAAAGGAAAAAAATCTGAGGTGACCATACATAAATAGCTGTTTCCTAAACTTCCACTTTATTAGTTGTGGAATGGGGCATGGCCTTATGGACAGATTTAATTGAGAGCCCCATATGATGAGAAATTTCCTACTTCCGGACAGCCTAATTTATGAATGTGGCCAACAGCAGTTTTGCCTACCTTCAATTAAAATAAACAAAACAAAAAGAAATTCCTCTTTGCAAATATCAGTAGTAAATGCTATCATTCAATTTCACCTTGACTATGCTAATTCAATCTATCTTGAACTTCCAAACAAAATCTTACCCCAACTGCAACTTGATCAGAATATTGTGGCATCAAACTTACATAACTTCCAGAAGATTTCTTATTTAGTCAGTACTACAATCTCTACAATGGCTACACATTCAATCTCCGGCAGCTCTTAGGGGCCTAACAGTTGTCCATGAAGCCCTACACCTCAGATAGCCCAAGCTCTGGCCCATAAATGTACCTTCAACTAACTGTAAATCAATGATGGCTTGCGGTTAGCAAAAACAGAAGCAAACCTAGTCTGTTTTAGAGGACAGCTGCAAACCTGGCTTTTTAATAATTAAATATCTTGCAACCACTTTCTCTGGTCACTATTAGGTTTTAAGTTGTGTCCTCCTAAAGCATGAAGCATTTGCGTCCAATTGCTTTACAAATAAATTATATCACACCACTATAACATAAAAGGATGTGGTCCACAGCCTGCAGCTCTTGTACATGAGTGTGCAGCTTCTTTTTACTATAAGATTGTAGGCTCCAGCTCGAGAGTGGGTCCAGACAGGCGGGCCAATCGTCCAAGGAAGGATATGTGAACACAATGAAATCCATGGTGGCTGGCAGATGGACACATCTACAGTAAGAAGCAGATGCCAGATCCACTAGCCAAAGGATACCTTCATGTGGTGTATTACCTAAACTTTGGCCTCCACTCTCTAGACACTTGCTTCCACTAGTGGCAAAGCTCCTCCTACAGAGTTTGCAACCTGATCCTGCATGGTGGAATAATAATGGTACACGAGAGCCAGGTCAGGTGGCTCAGTGGACTAGTGCACCACATCACAACCCTGTGCTTGAGTTTATGGCCACAGGATCAAATACAGGCAGGTCCACTCAGCCTCCTGTCCTTTAGAGGTCAAAAAAATGAGTGCTATTTAGTTAACAAACACCTTGTCTTCACGGTCAAGATGCCCAAAGGAGTGAATGTGGACTTTACAAGTACATGTGTTATACTATGCAACAGAATTTTCATCCATTGCATCTAGCAGAGATTAGTCGAGACATGCCCAGGAAGATGATGTAATGGAACTAGAACAGTTTGGACCACAGGAAGTTTTGGAGTCCCCTCAAATCCTTTGAAAATCAAGTGCATATCAGCACGGCTTCCAGAGGAGACACTCCTTTTTACCCACTATTACAACACCCTGTGAATGAAAAGACGATTTAAGGGCAAGAGTCTGAACTGCCAGTGCCCTTAATCAACCTTCAACATAAGACACTTCTGATACTTCTGGTGGATGACAACGTGTAGGTAGAGGCCTCAGGGCCAAGTTCACCATATTGAAGAACTGCTTTCAGGTGTTTAATGACGTGCAGGTCCATGATGAGCCAAAATTTCCTACCGTGCCGGGTAGTTCATGGAGTACTTTTTCTGGTTTTGTTTGTGCGCACCCTTGTTCAGGAGGGACTGTATGCCAGCGTCCAAAATACAAAGCTGCACCTCATATACCCTGTGGAGCTTCAGAAGGTGGATTGGGTGAGAACTCAAACATGTGTCAGAATGGCAGTGTGTTTCTCCCTCACTTGTCCAATGTTGTGGTACCTCACATCGAGGCCTGCTCAGGAAAACCTATCACTATCCCCATCACAGCAGTGGTTATAGGCACACTAACTGGTCTCTGAATCACAGCTCATGGATTGCAATGCAACATGAAGCTCTCTTTTTCTGCTGGACGTATTGCTATGGAAAGCTACAAGTTGAAGCCGAGCAGGGCTGTGGCTAGAACTGCAGATGGAGAAAGCTTCTGTGGTTGTACACCCCAAAAGATCAAGAACAGAGACCGGATTTTCACCGAAGGATATCCCATATCATTTGTTGGGTGGGCCTTTTTAGATTGGAGAGCCTTGTGAACCTACTTGCCAAATGGCAACTCCACACTGAAGGGTGGTGTCCAGTATTCTGGCCTGCATCTTAGAATTGAAGTCAGTATATTTTAGCCCAGCCCAGTGACATAGCAATTGTGACATGTTGGGGTTGAACCAAAAATTTCATTAGAGGTAATGATGCCTTCATTCATTGCATGCTTGAAAGCAATCTTGCCTTCTGTCAGGCTCTTCCCTGCCTACCTCATCATGATTGCTGTTTGGAAGGAATGGCTTACTTATAGTTGAACTTGTCTCCATCACACCTTATGAGGCGCACAACTGCAGTGGCTACCTGAATGTTGAGGAATGCTGCCCCCGAGATATTCCTCCTCATGACTTCAATCTGCCTACAGTTCTTTTCCTATAGCATCAACGGGGCCACCATAGAATATGGCATAGCAATATGCCTCAGAAGGCGGCAAGCTGCCCATCTCATCTTGTCTTGCTTTAAAGGAATTGCTTAAAAAGAGGTTGGGTTCTTAAAGAGTATCTTGCCCCTTCAGGATAGATCCAGAAGAGGAAAGTCATCTACAGCTTCTCCAGTTCACATTCTGGAACAAAGAGGAATCCCAGTTCCTCAACCTCAGTCTACACATCCAGGTCCTTATCAGAAGGTACGCTGCTTTTTGGGTCATATAAAAGGTCATGATCTTGTTCTGACTCCTGAACTTCCAATAACTCTCCTAATGTTCTGAGAGGATTTGCATGAGAGACAGGATGCAATCCGTGAACATCCTCAAATTCTAAGGAAAGCAAATGTTCTGTGTAAGACAGCTCTCTTTTGACTGTTACTTCTCTTTCTGTTTAGCCACTGCCCATTCCTGGAGATTGCGTCTCTCCCCTTTGCTTCTTGACCTCTGTCTTTTTCACGTCTCTCAGCATCATCTCAATGTGTGGTACTCATTTCCAGTCTGAGATGTTGTAGCCAGCGTTGAGACTACCAACTGGCAGTGCACTGCTGTACCATTGCCAGACATCAAAGAAGGCATCTATCTGGCCATCGGGGGACCTGGGAGTTGGTGTTCAGGGTCTTAGTTGTTACGGTGGGGGAAAAATACCCACACTCCGGGCCAGAGGAGTATTCCCGGCATCTGGTCATTCCTGAGAAGGCCAAATTCTAGATCTCTCCTGCCTAGAAGATTGAATATCCTTCCTCTAGTGCAGCTTTGAATCTAGAGAGTTTTAGGAGGAGACTGTCTCAGAAGTCACATTGGATCTGTTCCTACCTGTTTCAGAGACATGATCTGATTAGAAAAAAGTGTTTTAAAACCTCATTGCACTTTTCTTTATTGTCCTGCACATAGCTAAGTATGTAACAATTTTCGCCCCCTGGCAAGAAATCCAAGCAAATCTGTTAGTCATGCATTTGACATCTGTTTTTTTGAGTTAACTTCAGGATCACTTACACATTTTAGAAATACTGTGAATACTATAGTAATATGAACAGAATGATATGATTGATCATATGGTACTAGCATTTCCAATAAGGATGCGAGCATAGCAATATCACAGGGTGCACAATGTAGGAAAGTAAATCATGTGGCATGATTGTGAGACCTCACCATGTCACAATCGTTATAAGGGCCAGGTAGGTTCATTAAAAGAGTCTTGGTGTTCTCTTATGAGTGGGCAGGAGCTTGGTGTGGTTGAGCAGCCGTAGGCTTATCAGAGAGGAGGGTTAGACATCTGCAAATACACACACTAGTCAAATAATGATATACACGATTCAATAATGAGATCCACACCAATTTATAAAAAAACACACACACACACATATATATACATATACACATATATATACATATATACATATACATACATATATACACACACACATATATATACACAC
Source organism: Lissotriton vulgaris (assembly GCF_964263255.1). Classification (NCBI taxonomy): domain Eukaryota; kingdom Metazoa; phylum Chordata; class Amphibia; order Caudata; family Salamandridae; genus Lissotriton; species Lissotriton vulgaris. The sequence goes on from NC_141693.1 coordinate 1,490,714,539, forward strand.
ACACATATATATACACACACACATATATATATATATATATATATATATATATATATATATATACACACACATATATATATATACACACACATATATATATATATATATATACACACACATATATATATATACACACACATATATATATATACACACACATATATATATATATATATATACACACACACATATATATATATACACACACACATATATATATATACACACACACATATATATATATACACACACACATATATATATATACACACACATATATATATATATATATATATATATATACACATATACACATATATATACATATACACAAATGAACAATTGTTACTTACCTGTAAACAGGTGGTTCTCCAGTATTGGTGTCTTTCATAGATTCACATGCTTGAATATCCCAGTCGTCGGAGTGGGAGTCCCACGGTAAATAAAATAGCAATAATATACTGTGTATATATATATATATATATATATATATATATGTAACATAAAACCTGAAATATGTAATAGAAAAAAGGAACAACAAGCCTACACATATTTCTACATAGGAATGCATGGAAAAGGAAAAAAACATTTGCAGTCTATCATTGTCATTATGTTGGTCCAAACCACAGCCAATCAGGCGCCAGCAACCCTCTAGAACCTTCTCCTCAGAGCTCAGCACCTTAGATTTTCGTAGCACAAGAGTGAACACAGAGTCTATGAGGAGAAGAGAGCCTCTGAGGGGAGGAGGGTGGGTCGCATGTGAATCTATGAAAGACACCAATACTGGAGAACCACCTGTTTACAGGTAAGTAACAATCGTTCTTCTCCAGTATTAGGGTGTCTTTCAAAGATTCACATGCTTGAATATAGAATAGAAAGCAGTAATATCCGAAGAAAACTTCCCAGCATGATACACATGCATAGACTTATAAGACCAAATATGTCTATAGTCATGCAAGACATACAGTAATAAGGTAAAACGTAATGGAGGAGGGAAGACAAAGGCTCACCTTATTGAAAAAGATAGCGAAGCATAGCCTGTCCCACTGCAGTGTCTGCTTTGTTAATGGCACCCAGGCAGTAGTGTTTCGTAAACGTGTGCCTGCTTGACCACATGGCTGCTCTGCAGATCTGATGCAGCGGCACACCGGCAAACAGGGCAGTTGAAGATGACATCCCCCTGGTAGAATGGGTCCTCACTTAAAACTGTAGAGGCTTGCCTGCCTGTTGATGGCAGAAAGCAATGGCCAAGGAAACCCCACGAGCAATTGTAGGTTTGGGAACTGGACGCCCTTAGTGGTAACGTCCATAAGCAATCAAGATGGCAAATGTCAGCAGCTGCATCAATCCATCTAGCTATGGTGCGTTTAGACACTGCTTGTCCTTGCCGTATATTTCCATAGGCAATAAACAGTTAATCGGATTTGAGAATGACAGAGGTCCCTTGCAAATAGAATTTTAAAACATCTTCTGATGTCAAGGGTATGTAATGCCCTCTCCGCAGGGGATTGCGGATTAGGAAAAAACTTCTTTAAGATAACTGGTTCATTCAGGTGAAAATACGAAGGCACCTTAGGCATAAACCTTGGGTTTGTACGTAGCACCACAGAATTGGACCTGAATTGTGAGAAAGGTGAATTGACAGTGAGAGCTTAAACATCACAGACTCTTCTAGATGAAGTTAATGCTAGCAAAGAGAAAAAACGTTGCATGTTAGGAATTTGAAATACCATGATGGAGGCGGACGACGTACAGGAGGAAACATTCTGAGTATTCCCTTGAAGAACTGTTGTATTCTTGAAGAATAAAGAGAGATGGACCCATCCTGACGTTACCTTGAAATGTCTGCCAAAAAAGACCCTCAACGTTGTACGAGATAAGCCTGATCTTGCCAGGTGCAAGAAAAAGGTAATATCTGGTCCGGCGTTGCATGAAATGGGTGAACCCCAGCAGATTAACACCAAATGCAGATTTTTTTTTTTTTTAGTAGTTGCTCTCGCATACGCCAGTACCTCCTTACAATCCGCCGAGATAGTCAGATGAGCTAATTCAAGGTGCTCAGGCGCCAAGCTGCTAATTTTAGAGAAGCCGGATCGGATGGCAAATTTGACCATTCTGAATGGAGAGGATATTTGGTATTGGTCGAAACTGTATCGGATCATACTCTGAGAGGAGAAGAAGTTCAGTGAACCAGTATTGGCGAGGCCACCTGTGGGCGATGAGAATCAAACGACACGGCTCTTTCTTCATCTTCCGGAGAACTCTCGGAACCAACGGTATTAGAGGAAAGGCGTAAGCATATATTTGAGACCAGTTTATCGAAAAAAACGCCTTCCCTGCGAGTCCCTGTGGGGATGCCAGCTTGCAAAGAAACAGGCATTTGCTGTTCTTTGTCGCAAAGAGGTCTAGATCGGGATGACCTCACTGCTGCACTGCTGGAAGATTCGATCCGCCGTTGGCTGAATCAGTTCCTATTCGTGGTTGGACACCTGTTGACCTGCTGAGGGTGTCCGCCAGCACATTTGCAACTCTCGGCACATGAACAGCCAAGAGTTTGATCCTGTGCCATATTGCCCAAGCCCATATCTCTTGGGCTTTCTGAGATAGAAGAACCGACCTCGTTCTTCCCTGTTTGTTTAAGTAATGCATACTTGAAGTATTGTCTGTGCGAACCCATACTGTGGCCCCTTGAATGATAACACGAAAGGATTTGAGGGCTAAGAAGATGACCCCTAGCTCTAGCTGATTGATGTGCCAAGCCTTTTGTTAAGGGTTCCATTCCCTGCTGACCTTCAGCCCTTGAAGATATACTCCCCAACCCTCGAGGGATGAGTCTGTGGTGATTGTGTAATTTGGAGCTTCTTGAAGGAAAAAACCGGACACCACTTCAACAAATTTCTTTCTTGGACCCACCAAACAAAAGGCCTCTTGCATCCGAGGATTGATTTGAATGAGATCTTCGAATGACCTGGAGACCTGCAACCAACGTAGAAGAAACTACCAAGTGGGAGATGCAGGCCCGTCGTTCGTGTGAGACAAACACCTTTGCTAGGTTTATATTGATTGATCCTCCGAGAAACGTTGATATCGGAGCTAGTACCTGTTGGAACTTGTCATGATTTATTGAAAATCAGGTTTAGAAACAGTGACTGACAAGTCTGGGTGTGCTGGACTGCTTTTAAATAAGAGCGAGCCCTTATTATACAGTTGTCTCAGTAATGATACATTTGTAAGCCTTGGAGACGTAGATAGGCTGCCACTGGTGCCAGGATCTACGTAAAGACACGTGAAACTGACCTAAATCCAAGAGGGAGGACTTTCATTGAATAAGTTCTGTACCGATTGTAAAGCGTAGCCACTTCCTGTGCTCCAACGGTCCTCTGTCACCTTTGACCAATTGGAATAAAAGTGAGATATTAGACCTCTGACGTCTTTGGAGGGAATAAAGGTGTGTTCCAGGTAATCCATTGTTTCTTAGAAGAGTTGCCTCGGCTGTACGATGATTGTCTATGTAGGACCTGTTTGTAAGGAAGGATTGGCACAGTAAAATAGACATCCTGGAGGTTGAGAGTAGTTATAAAGTCGTTCTGACATAAGAACTTTAGGACTTTCTTGAGGGACAACATTTGTAAAGTTTGCGCAAAGATCTAAAATCATGCGCTACTTTCCTCATTTGCTTGTTGATGAGGAACTGAGAGTAAACCCTAACGCTGTTGGAGATTCGGAACCACTCAGACGGTCCCCGTTTGTATCCATATAGACACTTGTGCAAACGACACCCGTAGAAGAGAAGGAGGTCCCTTTGGAGGTGTAGAAAGAGGGAAATTTGACAACTTCTAAAGAGTATCGCAGTTGGATCTGATTGTAGGAGCCAATACTGGATGGAACTCCCTTGAAACAAAGGACGTGGAGCTACGGCCTCGGCACCACGAAAAGGCTGCAATTCTATATCCCGAAGGTGCGGGCAGTATCTGTGTCCTTTAAGATGGTCTGCAGTGCCTCATCAACATGCAGGCCAGAAGGGATCCTCAATCAAAAGAACAAGTGACGTATTGAAGTCTGAACCTCCTTGCGAAAGACGTAGCATTGAGACAAAATTGCTTTTGCCAGACTGCCCCTATAGCGAGCTGTGGAAAACCTGTACAGCAATGTCTGCTTCACAGAGTATCATTTCTGATGCACTTCTCTCTCTCTCTCTCCCTCCTGCAGGATCTTCAAAGCGTGAGGCTTGGAGGATTCTGGAATAAGTTCTACTGGCGCTAACATGTCAGAGCACATCTGGCGGCATACCTGCCCAACTGGCTTGCAAGATAATCGCTGTGCCGCCTGAGTAATGACTGAGTCAAGGTAGGCTGAATAGTGGGGAGCTTCACATTTCTTGTCGAGGAGTGGAAAAACAAACTGCCGGCACAGAGTTTGGCCTCTGCATGAGTCTAACACCTTCTTGCTAAATTAAGTCTATGATAGGAACTGAACAAACTTGTTTCTGTGGTTTCCTCAGGACGAGGGGAAAAGGGACAACGATTCGCCGCTCTCTTCATAAGGAGGGGAAAACCTCCAATATTCACCAGAGGTGAATGCAATAGAACTCCAGTTGTAAGAGAAGACGTAATCCCGCCATGGTACAGGCCGTGGCAGCCTTGCTGTCAGAAATAAATATTTCTGATCTGAAGAAAAAACATGCTCTTACGGCTATGTGCTGTCCAAGAAAAATAATGGCAGGAGTAAAAAGCCATCACGTGAATGTAGCAGAAAGCTGCAGTCGACAAGATAAATCGTCTACCGAAAAACATTGTGCATAAAAGTCAACAGTGTGTGAAACCAACTGTCAACGGGCTCAACCGTCGACGAATCCAACAGTTGACATTGTCATCCGTAAACGAAGCTAACTGGCGTCGAAGCTGAATGTTGACGGAGCTCACCGTCTACAGAGCTCACCGTCTACAGAGCTCACCGTCTACAGAGCTCAGCGTCTACAGAGCTCAGCGTCTACAGAGCTCAGCGTCTACGGAGCTCAGCGTCTACGGAGCTCAGCGTCTACGGAGCTCAGCGTCTACGGAGCTCAGCGTCTACGGAGCTCAGCGTCTACGGAGCTCAGCGTCTACGGAGCTCAGCGTCAACGGAGCTCAGCGTCTACGGAGCTCACCGTCTACGGAGCTCACCGTCTACGGAGCTCACCGTCTACGGAGCCTACCGCCGACGAGCCTACCGCCGGCGAGCCTACCGTCGACGGGCCTACCGTCAATGGGCCTAACGTCGACGAGCCTACCGTTGACGAGGCCAACTGTCGAAGAAATTCACCATCGACAAAAACTCCCAGTGGTCTACGAGCATATAGTCGACAAGAGGGCACTGTCCTCACGGTCGTCGACACATGCCTGGAGGCGTTGTCGTTGCAGAGCAACAGTGACGGCAGAGATTGTCGTCAGAGGGTACATTGACCATATCGTCGACAAGCTGGCACATTTTCACGTAGAAAAGTGCGCAGAGTGAGTCTAGACGCCTGAGAGTAAATCTCGTGGGCGTAGATGTGGGAAGCAGACTCAAAGAAGGCCAGAGACCCCTTAATTGTGATGTTACTTCAGATGGTGAAGTAGAGGAGAAGCATCATTTAAAATTTTAATGTGCAGGATAAACAAAAAAATCCGCCCACATCAGAAGGGGGGTACAGTCAAAGCACAAGAACAACCCCTTCTCCTCTTACCATGTCAGAGACAAACAGAGCGTTGTCCATATACTCTTCATGAGAGTTCACAGGAAAAGGTCTCAGCTTCCCACAAGTGACACAGGGTATGAAGGTAGACTTCATGTAAGAAAACATTACTAAACTGTGATATTATGAAGAAAAAATTGAAGAAAACTGAGCAGAGCTCAGGGAGACTCCCTTCACACGACGTGCGGTAGAAAATCTGAGGTGCTGAGCTCTGAGGAGAAGGTTCTAGAGGGTTGCTGGCGCCTGATTGGCTGTGGTTTGGACCAACATAATGACAATGATAGACTGCAAATGGTTTTTTCCTTTTCTATGCATTCCTATGTAGAAATATATGTAGGCTTGTTATGCCTTTTATTATTACATATTTCAGGTTATATATATATATATATATATATATATATATATATATATATATATATATATATATATGCTAGCACACACCTCCATGGTCTTTGCGAAGGTCAAGAAAGGACGGCACTCCAAGTTGTTGTTTTTCCCAACAATGGTTTATTGGCAGACCCCCCTGCCCCCCTGACATACGCGTTTCACCGATTTGGCTTCTTCAGTGTCAGCCATTCTCTGTGTACACAGTCATTAAATCCCCTACCACTTCCCGAAACATAGAAAGTGGACTACTGCTCGCCTTGGTGGTTTTGGCGGCCATATTTGAACGTGCAATATTACAATTTGTTTGTAGCATTGTATCATCATGTTAACAAGGGGTATAAAGTGACTTTTTAGAAAAAGTGCCCGTGCAAAAGTGTGTATAATGATAAAAATTATAAAAACACTGAGTTGATTATTAAGGCACATTATCAGCGAACATTCATTTATACACATACAGAAGATATTTAACTCTGTCTTTCTGTCCACCTCACTTGGCAGGAGTTCATTCTGATCATTTCCAGAAGAGTATAAATTATTTTAGTATTTATTTAGGTGCTGTATTAATACATTGTGTATAGCCCTGAATGGGCTAAGTGGGCGATGTGTATGTATGCCTTGTTTTATCAACACATATTATGGAGCCCTGTATGGGCCAGAATCCATATTTGTAAGTTCTTGGTACCAGTATTTTGAGCTGCAGACTCGAAGAATATGTACATGTTTCAGATTGCAGATCTTACTTGTTCTACTTGCAATTCAGTTTTATTCCTCCTGAACCAATCTGGGAGTGGGTGTTGATTCATTCTAAGTGTACCCAGAGTTCCTCGTCGTTGTTGAGCCCTTTCGGCTGCATGCTCTGGAGGTCAATGATGTACCTGGCCTCCATTGCCCTAAGGAGTCTTATCCTGTCCCCACCACGTTCCTTTCTATCAAGTTGGTCTATAAGATAGAAGGATAACAGATCCCTGTTACTGTCATGGTGGGTCTCAAAATGGCGTGCCACCGGGTAGTTCTTGTCCTTATTGGCGATGGCACGCATATGTTCCAGGATACGTTTTTTGGCTTGGTTGATGGTGCTGCCAATATATCTTTTCGAACATGGGCAAACCAGGCAATAAACTACATATTCTGAATTGCAGTTCAGAAATTTCTTAATTTCTCTCATTGGCCTTGGGTCATTCATCCTCCCTTCATATTTGGTTCTCTTCTTGCTGAATTTGCAAGCCTTGCAATGCATGCAAGGAAAGAAACCATTGATTGGCTTGTTTCTCATACTCTTGGGGGGGTCCGTGTAGTGGCTTCTCACTAGATGGTCACTTAGGGATTGACAGCGTCTATAAGTAATAGGTGGTCTGTCTGGTATCAGTCCCTTAAGCGTTGGATCTGTGCCTAGGATGTGCCAGTTCTTATTGAATATGTGCACCAGTTCGTTCGATCTCATATTGTAACTGGTGATCATCCTGGTGGTACCATCATCTGTTTTCTTACTGGCGGTGGCCTGTAAGAGGTCCTTTCTCTCAATACTGTCTACTCGCTTGGTTGTTTCGTCGAGTAGTGTTTTGGAGTACTCAAGCATGTGAATCTATGAAAGACACCCTAATACTGGAGAAATATATATATATATATATACACACACATATATATATATATATATATATATATATATATATATATATATATATATATATACACACACACACACATATATATATATACACAATTTATCACAATGTCCAGCACTCTACAGAAATGAGAAAATGATCTATTCCTATATGGTATGATAACCAAGAAAAAAACAATATTTTTTATGGATGGACACCATATAATCGCAGCATTCCATTCATTCAATCCAGGTAAGTTAAGAATCTTCAATGGATGAGTAGTAAGATCTTTATTTGGTTAAAAAAAAGCATGGATTCAATCTTCATAAAAACAATACATATATATACACATACATACATATATATACACATCCATATATATACACATACATACATATATACACACACATACATATACACATATACACATACATCCATATCCACATCCATATATATATATACATATATATATATTGCCACAAACCCTCCTTGTGAACAAAGAGGGACACCAGCCCTGGCAGTATTGCTGAACTTCTTTTATTCGTGGAAACAGCACGAAGACAAACGGCTTCCTTTCCCAACGTTTCTGCTACTGAAAGCCTTGATCACGGGAGAAGTCTCTGGCTTGTTAGAACTGCCCACGTGGTTTATTTAAAACACTGCAGGCCGTATTCTCATGCCGAGTGCGCAGGGGAAAAAGACTGTGGGCTTGAAATGGAGGCGCTTTAATATGCGTGTAATCCTTCATTGTACCTGTCACTTCCCCAGCGCAAAAGTTCAGGCAGCCATAAAGTTCGTGTTCTCATGTTCCTCACTCATGTAGAAATGCAGCTTCAGCCCCCATCTCCCACTACCTGGAAATCGCTTTCACAGAGGGCAAGCAGGTCCCGTTCTAACAAAGTCATACATATACATATATATTCACATACATATATATATACACATACAAATATATATATATATACATATACACATACATATACACACACACACATATATATATATATATATATACATACATATACACATACATATAAACACCCACATATATACATACATATATACACATACATATATACACATACATATACACATACATATATACACATATATATACACATACATATATACACACATATATACACATACATATATACACACATATATACATACATATATACACACAACTCCACGCTGGGCGAGATGGACTGCCAGACTTGCTCCCGCCGAATGGATCCCTGAATCTCGGGGGTTGATGCGGACTGGGGACCCAAGGAGACATCGGCACACAGACAAGGGGGCCGAGCAACATCATGGTGCCCTACATCCCGCATTTATTTTTAACCAACCCTGCATTACCAACCCGAAGATACTAAAGCATTCTGGGACCTGTAGTCATTAAGCATTCGGCGTCCTACAGCTGGTGTATGCAAAGGTACTTAATTTGGGGGCGGAGCGGATCACCACCTATCAGGATGTGGCAGGATATTCAAATCCACGATGGCGCCTACATCCTGTGAACACCCCTGGCGCTGAAGAAGGAAAATACTAAGCCGAAATGCATTCGCCATCCTGTATGTTATTCAATAGAGATGCCTCGATGTTTTCTCCTACTGCGGCCTCTCCTCTTTCCTTGGAGGAGGTTCTTGTGATATTTTCAGCGCGTGTGCCAGAGACGCATTTCAGAGGCCCCCGCATCGCTAAGCTGGCCTTGGGGACGCTGGTTTCTGCTTCGGCTGATTTTCATCTGTATCCAGGTGACTGGAAGGACCAAGGCCCACCTCCGGGTTCGGGAGGAGATGGGGCGGTGTTGGAGTGATCAACTCCACGCTGGGCGAGATTGACTGCCAGAGTTGCCCCCTCCGAATGGATCCCTGAATCTCGGGGGTCGATGCGGTCTGGTGACCCAAGGAGACATCGGAGTTCGAGGGGCACACAGACAAGGGGGCTGAGCAACATCATGGTGCCCTACACTCTGTATTAATTTTTAACCACCCAAGAATTACCAACACGAAGATAAAGCATTCTGGGACCTGTAGTCATTACGCATTAGGCTTCCTACAGCTGGTGTATGCAAAAGTACTTATATTGGGGGCGGAGCGGATCACCACCTATTTGGATGTGGCAGGATATTCAAATCCACGATGGCGCCTACATCCTGTGAACACCCCCAGCGCTGAAGAAGGAAAATACTAAGTTGAAATGCATTCGCCATCCTGTGTGTTATTCAATAAAGATGCCTCCATGGTTTCCCCTACTGCGGCCTCTTCCCTTTCTTCGGAGGAGGTTGTTGTGACATATATATAAATATATACACACACATATATATATATATATATATATATATATATATATATATATATATATATATATATATATATATATATATATATATATATATATATATATATATATATATATATGGTTGCACACACCTCCGTGATCTTTTTCGAAGGTCAAAAACGGACGGCACTCCAAGTTGTTGTTTTTCCAAACAATGGTTTATTGGCAGACCCCCCTGCCCCCCTGACATACGCGTTTCACCGATTTGGCTTCTTCAGTGTCAGCCATTCTCTGTGTACACAGTCATTAAATCCCCTACCACTTCCCAAAACATAGAAAGTGGACTACTGCTCGCCTTGGTGGTTTTGGCGGCCATGTTTGAACGTGCAATATTACAATTTGTTTGTAGCATTGTATCATCATGTTAACAAGGGGTATAAAGTGACTTTTTAGAAAAAGTGCCAGTGCAAAAGTGTATATAATGATAAAAAATGATAAAAACACTGAGTTGATTATAAGGAACATTATCAGCAAACATTCATTTATACACATTCAGAAGACCTTTGACTCTGTCTTTCTGTCCACCCCACTTGGTATGAATTCATTCTGTTCATTTCCAGAAGAGTATAAATTATTTAATATATATTTAGGTGCTGTATTAGTGCATTATATATAGCCCTGAATGGGCTAGGTGGGTGATGTGTATGTGTGCCTTGTTTTGTCAACACATATTATGAGCCCTGTATGGGCCAGAATCCATATATGTAAGTTCTTGGTACCAGTATACTGAGCTGCAGGCTCAAAGAATATGTGCATGTTTAGGATTGCAGATCTTGCTTGTTCTATTTGCAATTCAGTTTCATTCTTCCTGAACCAATCTGGGAGTGGGTGTTAGTTCATTCTAGGTGTACCCAGAGTTCCTCGTCGTTATTGAGCCCTTTCGGCTGCATGCTCTGGAGGTCAATGATGTACCTGGACTCCATTGCCCTAAGAAGTCTTATCCTGTCCCCACCACGTTCCCTTCTATCAAGTTGATCTATAAGATAGAAGGATAACAGATCCCTGTTACTGTCATGGTGGGTCTCGAAATGGCGTGCCACCGGGTAGTTCTTGTCCTTATTGGTGATGGCACGCATATGTTCCAGGATACGTTTTTTGGCTTGGTTGATGGTACTGCCAATATATCTTTTCGAACATGGGCAAACCAGGCAATAAACTACAAATTCTGAATTGCAGTTCAGAAATTTCTTAATTTCTCTCATTGGCCTAGGGTCATTCGTCCTCCCTTCATATTTGGTTCTCTTCTTACTGAATTTGCAAGCCTTGCAATGCATGCAGGGAAAGAAACCATTGATTGGCTTGTTTCTCGTACTTTTGGGGGGGTCCGTGTAGTGGCTTCTCACTAGATGGTCACTTAGGGACTGACAGCGTCTATAAGTAATGGGTGGTCTGTCTGGTATCAGTCCCTTAAGCGTTGGATCTGTGCCTAGGATGTGCCAGTTCTTTTTGAATATGTGCACCAGTTCGTTCGATCTCATATTGTAACTGGTGATCATCCTAGTGATACCATCATCTGTTTTCTTACTGGCGGTGGCCTGTAAGAGGTCCTTTCTCTCAGTACTGTCTACTCGCTTGGTTGTTTCATCGAGTAGTGTTTTGGAGTACCCTCTTTCTCTGAATCTGCTTACCGCCCCTTTCTGCGCCTGTCTAAAATCATTGGAATCCGAACAATTCCTTTTAATGCGCAATAGTTCTCCAAAGGGGATGTTCCTAACCATACTTTTCGGATGGTGGCTACCTGCGTGTAGTACAGTGTTTCCAGCCGTGGGCTTGCGGTAAAGTTTAGTGCATAGGGTTTTCTCCTTGACAAAGACCTCTAGGTCGAGATAGTGGATTGATGTCTGGCTCATTGTGCTGGTAAATTTGAGATTTAACTCGTTGTCGTTTAGCTTTGCCACGTACTCCTCAGCCGAGGAGACGTCACCCCGCCAAACGACAAACAAGTCGTCTATATATCTCGACCAGATCATGATGTTGTCTAGCCACTTTTCGTTGGACCCCCCCCAGGCCACGTGCTTCTCCCACCAGCCCACGAAAAGGTTCGCGTAGCTGGGGGCAAAGCACGTGCCCATCGCGGTCCCTCTTAGTTGGTGATACATGTTACCTGCAAATAAGAACATGTTATTATAGAGGCAGAATTCAATCATTTTTACTAGCATTTTGTTATGCTGATGGTATTGCATACTCTTCTTGCCCAAGAACCATTTTACGGCAGAGATCCCATTCTGATGTTCAATGCAGGTATATAGGCTTGTGACGTCTAAGGTGATGAGGAGCATGTCATCCTCCCACCCGATCCCGTCAATCTGCCTTATAAAATCCTGAGTGTCTCTAACATAGGAAGGGAGATCTTTTACAAATGGGAATAGATATCCATCTATAAATCTCGACGTGTT